>NC_060120.1:1081868421-1082468421 GCF_021461395.2 Schistocerca americana
TGCCTGTTGCACTTCAGCCATCGTTCTCGGTGTATCATGTGAGAAAAAGGCGAACTGACTTTCGCACAAGTGATGCTTTCTAATACCATGCTAATTCGTGGACATAAGCTTCTCAGTCTCAAGAAAGGCTATTCACACTGAGGACGTGTTCAAGAATTCTGCAGCACACCGAAGTTAGGGATATTCGTCTGTAATTTTGCTGATCGGTTCTTTTACCCTTCTTATATGCTTGAGTCCCGTGTGATTGTTTCCAGTCGCTGGGGCTTAGTGCTGGGCGAGAGATTCGCGAGAAATGCAAGCTATGTAAGGGGCCAGTGCCGTAGTGCACTCTTTTTAAATCGGAACTGAGATTCCATCCATAGCTCGTAATTTATTCTTTCAGATCTTTCAGTTGTTTCTCTACGCCAAGTATCATTATTGACCATACAGAAGTTTGCCTGATGGTCAAATGACAGTATGTTTGTACGATTATCCTATATGAACGATTTTTTAATGTAAAATTTAAAATTTCATCTTTCGTTTTGCTATCTTCAACTGCCATACCAAAACGGATCAGTGGGGGGCTGAATGAAGGCCTTAAACCTGCTTAGCCATTTTACATACGACCAGAATTTTCTCGTGTTCTCTGACAGATCTTTTGTTAATGTGTGACAATGGTAGTGGTTGTATGTTTTGCGCATAGGTCTTTTCACAGATGCGAGAAGCTCTACTAACCTTTGCTTGTCGTCATTTAGGCTTTCTCTTTGGAACCGAGAGCTCAACAGCCTCTGCTCCCATATCACCTTCTAAATTACGAGGGCTGTTCGGATAGTAAGGAACGATAGGTCGCGAAATGGAAACCACAGTGAAAATCAAAACTGTTTTTTTTTGCAGCAGTTAGCTACAACTTTCAGCTACTTATCCCTATAGTCGCCGATTCGACTTAGACGTTTGTCGTAGCGTTGTACCAACTTTTCAATACCCTTGCTACAGAAGGCAGCCACCAGTGCTTTCCGCAAATTATCTACGCTGGCTTATAGCTCGTTGTCTGTGCCAGAATTTTGTCTTCATAGTCAGTGGTTCATGTGAGCAGAGATGAAACTCAGATGAAGACAATTACGGGCTGTATTGTGCGTAATCAAACATTTCCTATTGAGAACATTGTAGGACCATCTTCATTGCCCCTGCGGAATTGTTTTGAAGAAGAAAACGCACGACAGTTATGCAATGTTGGTTGCATAGCTTCAGGCGAGATTTCTCACCACGCCCTCGTACTTGGCGGGAGACACTGTTGTTCTAGGTTTATTTATGTGCTCCCTGTGTGCTCAGAATTAAAAAGAACGACGTAATGCGATCGTCGGGCATGCTAGAGACACTGTCCAACACACCTGTGCAAAACTTCATCGGATTTTCATTGTGGTTTTCATTACACGACCGATCGTTTCTTGCTTTCCGAATAACCCTCGTACTTTATTAAACCACTTACTAGGCATGTAGCTCTCCAGACCAGAATTTTCTCACGTTCTCTGCCAGATCTTTTGCTAAGGTATGACGGTGGCCTTAATTGTATGCTTCGCCCATAGATCTTTTCACAGACACAAGAATATCTACTGGTCTTCGCTTGCGTCACTTTCGCGTTTTCTTTTGAACCGAGAGTCCAACAGCCTCTGCTTCCTCAGTATCTTCTCCATCTCGTTATTAAACCATTCTGGGTTTTTTCTGTCCTTAATCCACTTACTAGGCACATAATCCTCCAGACCACCATTTACAGTCTGCTTAAGCTCTGCCCATAAGTCCTCTTCGTCCATCTTACTGGAACTAAGTGAGGTCATTTCATTGTGTAAGTGAGATGCTACCAACTGGCTATCTGCTCTATCTATCAGAAACACACGCCTAGCCTTCTATACTGATTTATTAACATTCGTAACCATAGTTGCTACAATGAAATAATGATCGTTAATCCACGTTTCTGTAAGACATTTTCGATAACGTCCGCCCTATTTTGTAGCTACAAGACCTAAGATAGTTCCACTGCGTGCAGGCTGCACATCTTTCTCGTCAAGACTGTATTCAGAAATCCTGTTAAAAAGTATTTCGCATAATTGTCTGTCTGTCCCCTCCCCCTTCCCACTCCCCACCATCAATCCATAGACATCCCAGCCTATGCTGGTTAGGTTAAAGTCACCTCCAAATAGTATTGCGCGATCTAGGTATTTCAGCGTTACTCATCGTAGAACTGACTCAGCAGAGTTCGGGTTGCCCGTAAAAACATTCAACAATTAATCGTTTCACCTAGGCCTGTTGTATGCGACCGGATAACTTCACTATGACACCCAAATTCGATCTAATAGAAAAATTACTTTTGTCAAATACTATGAAAACGCCCCTCCTATGGCCTCTAATCTGCTTTCTCGATATACGTTCCACGACTCGCTAAATAGAGCTTTCCACTTCGGATATCAGCCCGCCCTCAGTCCCAAGAGTAATCCGAGCGAGAGAAATTTTATGGAGGGCAGTAAATTCGCAAACATTATTACGAACAATTCAACAGTTTACAGATAAAATTTTGACTGTCGAAATGTCTTTGACTTCCCTAGCTGCGTATTGACTGCTGAGTGTTTATCACAGCATGTCAAATTACCGTCTAGCCAAAAACAACTCTTGTGTGGTCTCCACAAGTACTCTGCTACCTTTGTACCTGCTTCCTTTGTGTAGCGCGCCAGTAACCTATCAAGGGGAGTCCAACAATTACTCACACGATAACGCAGATATAGAAATCTTCAGCCAGAGTCGACAAAGCGTTCGGTTGATACCCTCCAATCGTCTCCAAAGCAACTTTAGGAACAACGCTGCAGACTGCGAGATCTGCTTGGACCCCGCACGTGAGGTCAGCAGTCCTCTGCCAGCCGCCTGTGTGAACTGAGGATGGTCTCAGAATCCATGGGACAGGCGTCGTTGGTGCCGATATGAGCAACAACTTGCCGACGACTGCACGCTACACACTCGATAGCCACCTCCATATCTCGGATGAGGCCCCCGGACAGACATACCGCATGCACATTGGCTTTCTTCCCAGACGTGAAGGCCTCCTGCCTAAGGGGTTCTATAAGGTGCCTAATGTCAGAGCTCCCGATAACTAGTAAACCTCTCCCTCCAAGTGCGTGCTCGAACCCTGTTGAAGGAGCGGCCACCAGTTCACTCTCAGGCTAGGTGGCAGGTTTCCTCATTGGTCCTACCTCGAGCGACGTGAACGCGTTACCTACTGCCACTCATCGTGCTGTGTCGGTTACACTAGTGGGTGCCTCGGAAGCAGAGCCGCTGGGCAAAACGAGCGACATGTGACACGGCGGAATCTCCTCACTGTTACACCCTGAGGCAGCAGCCTGAAGGTGACTGACCTCAGCCAAAAGCGCATTCAGCTGATGGCGGATTGGGGCCAGCTCCCCCTCCGTCCGCAACAGTGCATGCACACATCCTAACCATACTAGCAAGAGTAACTGAAGAACTAAACTACAAAATAATCCTAGATCTGCAACTTTCTACCTTCCTGATGCGTCACCAATGGACGCTGATGCGATATCGGGCTATATAGCTGGCTGTCCAATGAGCAACTCTTGCGCTACAGACTTTGAGAATTCGCCCTTAAAAAACGCGAGATTGAATCTCTTACACAGAAAAAGCGCACGAAATTTAGTAAACGTACTACGAGGAAAACTCGGAAAAAAATGACAACTTGCCGCTCTGTAGATGCGTACACCCCAGAGCTGTGGCTTGATTATGATTATGATTCTTCCCGCTTTGTAAAATACTTACCTCTTTGTCACATTCCTGTTGAAAACACTTGCGCCTTATATTCAAATGATACTTACTCTGTGCCTTCCCGTTATGACTAGCTGAATACGAAATTTAATTTTGCTTTGAGTACTGTTTTCCATCAGGGTCATACTACCTTTCGTAACTCCATAACAGCTACTTACGTCCAAAAATACTTGATTCTCCATCATTTAACTCTTGCCACCTACTGCACAGACGACATTAACTCTTTGCAACGGTAGTGTTGGCGCCTCTTCTTTATTTACCATTTGTTCATCAAGTCGCTCTGCCACAGCACAAATCATTATCTGTATCAATACCCGAAACTGTCTTAATATCATTAACTTCAACACCTACCATAGGTTGACATTCGTCTTCAGTTGTAACTTCGTCTCCCTCAAACAGACTTCCCCTAACATCCCCAGAATCTCCTTTTATCAACCGTGTCATTGCCACTGATCCGTTCGCCACATGAGTTCGTGTTCATACCCCATTAAAACACCTTTCCAGTTTTCCCTTTCGTTGCCATCTCTTTCGTGGTCTCTATATACCCTGTTAGGAAACGATAAACTATGCTGATGACGTTTCGGTCACTTTCTAACTTTGTTTATTGGTTCTTGTGTTCATTGCTTGATATATCTGCCACGTACGTGAGTGGGGCTGCTGTCGGCTGCATGTGAAATCGGATAGAGTTCATCTCATTGTTAATCATTAAACCGTTTTCCTCCCCCCATGAACCATGGACCTTGCCGTTGGTGGGGAGGCTTGCGTGCCTCAGCGATACAGATAGCCGTACCGTAGGTGCAACCACAACGGAGGGGTATCTGTTGAGAGGCCAGACAAACGTGTGGTTTCTGAAGAGGGGCAGCAGCCTTTTCAGTAGTTGCAAGGGCAACAGTCTGGATGATTGACTCATCTGGCCTTGTAACAATAATCAAAACTGCCTTGCTGTTCTGGTACTGCGAACGGCTGAAAGCAAGGGGAAACTACAGCCGTAATATTTCCCGAGGGCATGCAGCTTTACTATATGATTACATGATGATGGCGTCCTCTTGGGTAAAATATTCCGGAGGTAAAATAGTCCCCCATTCGGATATCCGGGCGGCGACTACTCAAGAAGATGTCGTTATCAGGAGAAAGAAAACTGGCGTTCTACGGATCGGAGCGTGGAATGTCAGATCCCTTAATCGGGCAGGTAGGTTAGAAAATTTAAAAAGGGAAATCGATGGGTTGAAGTTAGATATAGTGGGAATCAGTGAAATTCGGTGGCAGGAGGAACAAGACTTCTGGTCAGGTGACTACAGGGTTATAAACACAAAATCAAATAGGGGTAATGCAGGAGTAGGTTTAATAATGAATAGGAAAATAGGAATGCGGGTAAGCTACTACAACCAGCATAGTGAACGCATTATTGTGGCCAAGATAGATACGAAGCCTACACCTACTACAGTAGTACAAGTTTATATGCCAACTAGCTCTGCAGATGACGAAGAAATTGAAGAAATGTATGATGAAATAAAAGAAATTATTCAGATTGTGAAGGGAGACGAAAATTTAATAGTCATGGGTGACTGGAATTCGAGTGTAGGAAAAGGGAGAGAAGGAAACATAGTAGGTGAATATGGATTGGGGGACAGAAATGAAAGAGGAAACCGCCTGGTAGAATTTTGCACAGAGCACAACATAATCATAACTAACACTTGGTTTAAGAATCATGAAAGAAGGTTGTATACATGGAAGAACCCTGGAGATACTAAAAGGTATCAGATAGATTATATAATGGTAAGACAGAGATTTAGGAACCAGGTTTTAAATTGTAAGACATTTCCAGGGGCAGATGTGGACTCTGACCACAATCTATTGGTTATGACCTGTAGATTAAAACTGAAGAAACTGCAAAAAGGTGGGAATTTAAGGAGATGGGACCTGGATAAACTAAAAGAACCAGAGGTTGTACAGAGATTCAGGGAGAGCATAAGGGAGCAATTGACAGGAATGGGGGAAATAAATACAGTAGAAGAAGAATGGGTAGCTTTGAGGGATGAAGTAGTGAAGGCAGCAGAGGATCAAGTAGGTAAAAAGACGAGGGCTAGTAGAAATCCTTGGGTAACAGAAGAAATATTGAATTTAATTGATGAAAGGAGAAAATATAAAAATGCAGTAAGTGAAACAGGCAAAAAGGAATACAAACGTCTCAAAAATGAGATCGACAGGAAGTGCAAAATGGCTAAGCAGGGATGGCTAGAGGACAAATGTAAGGATGTAGAGGCCCATCTCACTAGGGGTAAGATAGATACCGCCTACAGGAAAATTAAAGAGACCTTTGGAGATAAGAGAACGACTTGTATGAATATCAAGAGCTCAGATGGAAACCCAGTTCTAAGCAAAGAAGGGAAAGCAGAAAGGTGGAAGGAGTATATAGAGGGTCTATACAAGGGCAATGTACTTGAGGACAATATTATGGAAATGGAAGAGGATGTAGATGAAGATGAAATGGGAGATACGATACTGCGTGAATAGGTTGACAGAGCACTGAAAGACCTGAGTCGAAACAAGGCCCCCGGAGTAGACAATATTCCATTGGAACTACTGACGGCCGTGGGAGAGCCAGTCCTGACAAAACTCTACCATCTGGTGAGCAAGATGTATGAAACAGGCGAAATACCCTCAGACTACAAGAAGAATATAATAATTCCAATCCCAAAGAAAGCGGGTGTTGACAGATGTGAAAATTACCGAACTATCAGCTTAATAAGTCACAGCTGCAAAATACTAACACTAATTCTTTACAGACGAATGGAAAAACTGGTAGAAGCCGACCTCGGGGAAGATCAGTTTGGATTCCGTAGAAACACTGGAACACGTGAGGCAATACTGACCTTACGACTTATCTTAGAAGAAAGATTAAGGAAAGGCAAATCTACGTTTCTAGCATTTGTAGACTTAGAGAAAGCTTTTGACAATGTTGACTGGAATACTCTCTTTCAAATTCTAAAGGTGGCAGGGGTAAAATACCGGGAGCGAAAGGCTATTTACAATTTGTACAGAAACCAGATGGCAGTTATAAGAGTCGAGGGACATGAAAGGGAAACAGTGGTTGGGAAGGGAGTAAGACAGGGTTGTAGCCTCTCCCCGATGTTGTTCAGTCTGTATATGGAGCAAGCAGTAAAGGAAACAAAAGAAGAATTCGGAGTCGGTATTAAAATTCATGGAGAAGAAATAAAAACTTTGAGGTTCGCCGATGACATTGTAATTCTGTCAGAGACAGCAAAGGACTTGGAAGAGCAGTTGAATGGAATGGACAGTGTCTTGAAAGGAGGATATAAGATGAACATCAACAAAAGCAAAACAAGGATAATGGAATGTAGTCTAATTAAGTCGGGTGATGCTGAGGGAATTAGATTAGGAAATGAGGCACTTAAAGTAGTAAAGGAGTTTTGCTATTTGGGGAGCAAAATAACTGATGATGGTCGAAGTAGAGAGGATATAAAATGTAGGCTGGCAATGGCAAGGAAAGCGTTTCTGAAGAAGAGAAATTTGTTAACATCCAGTATTGATTTAAGTGTCAGGAAGTCATTTCTGAAAGTATTCGTATGGAGTGTAGCCATGTATGGAAGTGGAACATGGACGATAAATTGTTTGGACAAGAAGGGAATAGAAGCTTTCGAAATGTGGTGCTACAGAAGAATGCTGAAGATTAGATGGGTAGATCACATAACTAATGAGGAAGTATTGAATAGGATTGGGGAGAAGAGAAGTTTGTGGCACAACTTGACCAGAAGAAGGGATCGGTTGGTAGGACATGTTCTGGGGCATCAAGGGATCACCAATTTAGTATTGGAGGGCAGCGTGGAGGGTAAAAATCGTAGAGGGAGATCAAGAGATGAATACACTAAGCAGATTCAGAAGGATGTAGGTTGCAGTAGGTACTGGGAGATGAAAAAGCTTGCACAGGATAGAGTAGCATGGAGAGCTGCATCAAACCAGTCTCAGGACTGAAGACCACAACAACAACATATACCCTGTTACCATTGTTTCTCTCATTACGTTCTGTATATCGTCTGTTACTGTTCGTATCATCCCGATTCCAGCCTCCTCTTCCACGCCTATTAAAGCAGTTACTGTGCCTCTCGTTCTCTCTTGTCTCATGTGATCTCCATTATGAGCCCACCAGTTTCTACTTTTTCTTGACCGCCAGTTCATACTTCCGACCTCCGAATCGTTATTGGTTGTCTCTTCTTCCGACAAAGCATCTGACTGGGCTAATGCTTGTAGAATATGTTCAGTTTTCTTTTTACAAATTCCCGTTAATTTTTCCCGTACACTCCTGGCAGTTTGGCCAATACTACACCAGTGACATCTTCTTCACTAAGTGTGTAATCTAGATATAAATTCTTTTCACTTAAGCTTCGGAAGCTATCTTTGAAACTGTCATACACACTTCTCAAGAAATTTGTCCCTTCAAAAATATTAATCTTATGTTACGTTGCATACCGTTAGACCAATATTTGCTATGAACTTCTTATTAAGCTAACAGTATGACAAACAAGATTCTTCTTATCTCATTCCCCAAGACAGAGCATCCCCTCCCATTCTGCTGGTGACGCATCCCATTTCTCTGGTAACACAACTAAAAGCTGTTTCGAAAAATGTCTTCGGATATAATCTCTCCTCACTGCGTACGCAAATCAGCGGCTCGTCATTTACGATGTACATGACCTGTGCGTAGACATCTAATGCCACATACCTCCACAGACCTACCAACAAACTGTCGGGTCCCTGACACGAAGAATCAGTGATGTATTTCGTTCCTGAGAGGGACAAACAATTTATTAAGCGAGTGGTCATAATATTTTGGCTCACCATTGTAGACTGGGATGTCTATGGATTCATTTCAGGAGGTACAGTCAGACAGTCATGCAAAGTACTTTTGAACCATGCTTTCTGAACACTGTCTTGAGGAGCTAGTTTGGTAGTCCACAATCACTGGAAATATCTTAGATCTTTTAGCCACAAATCGGCTGAATATTATCGACAATGTCGGTATACAAACGGGCAGTAGAGATCATGATGTCGTTATAGCAACTATGTTTACGGAAGTTAATAAATCAGTTAAGAAGGCTAGGAGAGTGTTTCTCCTAGTAAAAGCAGATGAGCAAATTGCTAATGGGGATGTGTACGACATTTCAGTGTAAGTTTTGTTTCATGGGCTTAGGCAGAAGTGTGTGCATTATTTGAAAAATGTCCGAATGGAAATACGGAGCATGATGCATTTGAGTCAGAAGCCTGCAGAAGTAGCAGGTGATTTGAATGCCTACGAGAAGCTAAGCTTGTGTGTGTGGTGAGAAAAGCCTCGCACTATTGTTGTCCAAAATGGAACAAGAGTCAGTCATTGATGCAAAACAAGATAGGACTGCGGAACCAGCTCATTTAAATCACTCAGCAAACAGGGCACAAATGTCAGATGCAGAATACTCCGATTATGAGGGCTCATTTCACCCATGAAATGAAAGTGAAAATGATGCTGAGGTGGCAGGTCACGTAGGATCTGTAAACACGGAAAGAGGTACAGTCAGAGAAAGCAAGAGTCCGATTCCGCAGACAATGCGCCACAGCGCAATTGTGTCGCGAGCTTCTAGTCCTGGGGAGGTTACTGGAAGTGCATAATTATAAACGATCGTTCAGTTTATGTAAGAGGCAGAAAAGAGACGACAAGAAATAGAAGAAAGGAGACGACAGACATAATATTAGTGACAGGAGAACCTCATTAAAGAGATTAGGGAAATTCAGAAGCAACAACACAAGGAGAAATTAAGAAAATTCAAAGAAAGGCTGATGAGCTTGTCGAAAACGTAACTTAGGTCAGGATAAAGTTAAGGGTGTAAAAGCAGAGGTTGAAGACATTAGGAAAACGTCAGATGAGACGCAAGAAGTAGCGGTAAATTCCAGACGCCTGCCTAAGACAGCCAGATTACTAGGACGAGAGTGCGCGAGATCAGGCAGCGCTGGCAAAGGTCGGAATGAGCGCGCCCAAGAAGGCTATTTCTGCTCTTAAAAAGCAGGGACAGGCAGTGGCTGAAAAGACACAGGAAGGAACGTTAGAAGTCAAAGACGAGCGAACACGTCTCACTAGCCAGCAGAATGGGCTGGCGGATGAGATGAGACAAATGTGCGAACTGGTCCCACGTGTAGAAATTCAACCAGAAGCAACAGCTCGTCGCCGTGAGCTCGTTGGTCACTATAAATGTTAAGGACAAAAATGTGGAACCAAATCTGGTGTCACATCACGGCTTAGGCCGATGTACGGCAGGAGCGCTCGGTTAAGGGAAATGTTGTGTGACGTGGTTGTTGTCTGTGGGGGTACTTATTTTGGTATAGTTGAGCTGCCTCTCGACCGTCACCACCTGCTTGGCAGTACGCAAACATGAATAGGGAACCATTCGCCTGTTTACAGTACACTGCGTCAATCACACAGCCTGCAAGACGCAAGGATCAAAAATGTTCAAATGTGTGTGAAATCTTATGGGTCTTAACTGCTAAGGTCATCAGTCCCTAAGCTTACACACTACTTAAGCTAAACTATCCTAAAGACAAACACACACATCCATGCCTGAGAGAGGACTCGAACCTCTGCCGGGACCAGCCTCAGCCGGCTGGAGTGGTCGAGTGGTTCTAGGCGCTACAGTCTGGAGCTGCGCGACCGCTACGGTCGCAGGTTCGAATCCTGCCTCGGGCATGGATGTGTGTGATGTCCTTAGGTTAGTTAGGTTTAAGTAGTTCTAAGTCTAGGGGGCTGATGACCTCAGAAGTGCTCAGAGCCATTTGAACCAGCCTTACAGTCCATGACTTCAGCTCCCAGACCGCTCGGCTAATCCCGCGCGGCACGCAAGGAACATACAGCATGTAGTCAGAGGAACTTTCATTTGTCAGCGCCATCTACCGTGGCTGCAATGCATATCCGTAAACATGTTCATAGGACCTTCTCTCTTCCATTTTCAGCCAGGAATTGGTCCCTGCAGTTTGTCGGTTTTATTTACTTTCATCCTGTATTTATGGAACAGTCATAGACATATTTAGGATTTACCAAAATGTTCCGATGTTTAACGTAATAAAATTTTTATTTTTAACTATGAGCTTCACTGTTAATCATGACAAGGATGATCTGTTTGCAGCATTGACACCGCGTGTATGTTGCAGACTGTGGAACGTGTACTCGCGTATTCATGGAACCGTGCAAGCCCTGGAGACATTTACCACTAAAGAGTGGACTTTCAAAGACGACAACTTGGTGTGCATGTGGGGCCATATGGGAGAAGCCGACCGCAAATTGTTTCCCTGTGACGTCGCAGACATTGACTTCGAGTGGCATTATAAAAATGCTATGCGTGGATTGCGCATGTACATTTTCAATGAGAGCCTCGACAACTTGGAAGCAGCCAGGAAGAAATTTCATTGGTATATGTACTTCTTTTATTCAGTACAACTACTACAGTCGACTCACAAATATCATTGCGCTACCCAACAAATCTCCACCTCACTATACTTGCTTATTGACCTATAAAACCTATAAAAACTATAAGACTGGCTCCATATACACGTCTATACCGTACACATAGTTTATAAGCGCACTTCATTTACATGCAAACGTTCAGTCACAGAAATTCGAAACATAAACTGAAATAACAATTACATATCAGTAAATATTAAAATTTCTCGTAATTGATACCAACAGATAAAGGTAAAACTAGATACTCAAAGATCTCATGCAAATAAATGAATTTTGCCAATGAATACGTACGTAACACATTACATTAGAATTTTAATTGCAATACAGCAGAAGCAGATGTATAGATGGTGTCCTGTGGGAGAAAAAAGTCGATGCGATAAGTGAAGTGTCTGCGCTAGCAGAATAGAAATGTGGAAAACACAAGTCCAAAAACAATTTACTGGACTCACGAAAACAAAACCATAATACAAGTTCCAAAAGAACAACAGACTCGATCCCAACTGCGAATCGTCACAAATATAAAATAACAAATAATAATAGAAAAGACTCAACTCTTCACGGGGAGAGATTACAATAAACAATTCTACAATGTCTAGATGTTCGTCGACTATACAAGTCCAGCTGAAAGAGATAGGCCAGCTAGAAGAGATGTATGGCAGTGGCTGCCGGGGTGGCAGCTCTAAATACTTCCTAGCGGTGCTTCGAACTGCCCTTTTTCCGGCAGTGCGCCGCCCTATAAGGCCCGTTTGGCGGATATATATGCCGGAAGTGTTTGCGATGACGTGCCTGGCGTATAAAAGTAGTCCCTACGCTACCTCCGACCTCTGGTGAAGCTGTTCTGCAGGCTCCGCGAATGGGTAGCGGTCCCTGGCAGCCGTTGGTATCTTGTCTTGCGGCCGCCGGTAAATATTTGTGTTGGCAACACAACACAGACGTCGTAGGTGCTCCTGGTAAATATGCGCCCTGTGATGCAGGCATCCCGTGTTGGCTAGACGTGAACTGGGATGCCGATTCAAAAGGAGCTACGATGTATGAACTGGGCGGCCACAGCAATAAGAATGCTAATAACTTTGTAATCTTTCATCATTGGAGATGACTCCAAAAGGATACCAGTTTTTTCGCAATAAAGCCGAAATTTCAGGAATTCACCTCGAAATGAATAGGAATCAGGTTACCGAGTTAACCAAAGAGACGATTTTGATAGAGGCTCTGACCTGAGTGAAGATGACATATACACTCCTGGAAATGGAAAAAAGAACACATTGACACCGGTGTGTCAGACCCACCATACTTGCTCCGGACACTGCGAGAGGGCTGTACAAGCAATGATCACACGCACGGCACAGCGGACACACCAGGAACCGCGGTGTTGGCCGTCGAATGGCGCTAGCTGCGCAGCATTTGTGCACCGCCGCCGTCAGTGTCAGCCAGTTTGCCGTGGCATACGGAGCTCCATCGCAGTCTTTAACACTGGTAGCATGCCGCGACAGCGTGGACGTAAACCGTATGTGCAGTTGACGGACATTGAGTGAGGGCGTATTGTGGGCATGCGGGAGGCCGGGTGGACGTACCGCCGAATTGCTCAACACGTGGGGCGTGATGTCTCCGCAGTACATCGATGTTGTCGCCAGTGGTCGGCGGAAGGTGCACGTGCCCGTCGACCTGGGACCGGACCGCAGCGACCCACGGATGCACGCCAAGACCGTAGGATCCTACGCAGTGCCGTAGGGGACCGCACCGCCACTTCCCAGCAAATTAGGGACACTGTTGCTCCTGGGGTATCGGCGAGGACCATTCGCAACCGTCTCCATGAAGCTCGGGTACGGTCCCGCACACCGTTAGGCCGTCTTCCGCTCACGCCCCAACATCGTGCAGCCCGCCTCCAGTGGTGTCGCGACAGGCGTGAATGGAGGGACGAATGGAGACGTGTCGTCTTCAGCGATGAGAGTCGCTTCTGCCATGGTGCCAGTGATGGTCGTATGTGTGTTTGGCGCCGTGCAGGTGAGCGCCACAATCAGGACTGCATACGACCGAGGCACACAGGGCCAACACCCGGCATCATGGTGTGGGGAGCGATCTCCTACACTGGCCGTACACCACTGGTGATCGTCGAGGGGACACTGAATAGTGCACGGTACATCCAAACCGTCATCGAACCCATCGTTCCACCATTCCTAGAACGGCAAGGGAACTTGCTGTTCCAACAGGACAATGCACGTCCGCATGTATCCCGTGCCACCCAACGTGCTCTAGAAGGTGTAAGTCAACTACCCTGGCCAGCAAGATCTCCGGATCTCCCATTGAGCATGTTTGGGACTGGATGAAGCGTCGTCTCACGCGGTCTGCACGTCCAGCACGAACGCTGGTCCAACTGAGGCGCCAGGTGGAAATGGCACGGCAAGCCGTTCCACAGGACTACATCCAGCATCTCTACGATCGTCTCCATGGGAGAATAGCAGCCTGCATTGCTGCGAAAGGTGGATATACACTGTACTAGTGCCGACATTGTGCATGCTCTGTTGCCTGTGTCTATGTGCCTGTGGTTCTGTCAGTGTGATCATGTGATGTATCTGACCCCAGGAATGTGTCAATAAAGTTTCCCCTTCCTGGGACAATGAATTCACGGTGTTCTTATTTCAATTTCCAGGAGTGTACATGTTGTTCTAGCACTAAAGAGAGGAGTGCATCCATTTCTTGCGTGGCAGAGACTAGGAGAGTAGAGCGTCAAAATTGGGAAGAAATTCAGTGCATCTGGATTAAAATTCACGTATTATGTCACAACTGCCGGCATTGAGAAGCAACAGGCTACAACCCGGCGTGTCAAAAGTGCCGTGTCCAGGCTTCAGCCAGGGCTGTGGATGATGGTCGAATGAGTCCCGCTTGCAGCAACTATGTATCCTGACACAGTGACTTATCGGTACGTCATTAATTGTGCACGAATATTTGCAGGTGTAGGAAATGTCACGCACACACACACACACACACACACACACACACACACACAGATGCTAAGCGCATGCTTCGCCAGTGGTCTCAGGCGCCCCATAAAATAATACATGCCCTGGGCAGATTCAAGTGATCTTCATATGTCTGCTGTACGCGAAAGAGGGAGCCTGGCGGAAGTTTCCGATGATGACCGATACTATCTCGGGTAATGACGCTGCTGTCTGAGCGGCTGGATCTCACTGGCTTGCGCAGAGACAACGAAGGCGCTGTGTGTGTCGACTTCGTGTTCTTCCACTACGCCTCGAGTAGCATTTTGACGCGGATAAAATTGCCATGCGTCTTCAGCCACGTGGAAGGGTCACACATCTGCTGGGTGTCAATCGGTGAGTTTTCTGCGCGAAGGGGAGTAAGGCCGAGTGAAGAAGAGACTGTGCTCTGTTTTCCCGAAACTCGGATGGCTTCTAGTATTTCTACGCAGCGAGACAATGGGGGGTGGAAAGTTGAAAGAGAATAAAACTAGAATAAAGGGATATAGTTGTATAGTGGCTTGTGCGACTGACAGTAAAACATTGGAGAAAAAGAATCTATCGTTAGTCATAAAATGTGTTATTGTTTAGCATGCACAATGCCAGCTGGAGCAACTACATAGATCTGAAGCTGATCCAGAAAGATCGAAACGTGTCATATATTCAAAACTCACAACGAACCCCTTGAGTGCAAGGTCGTAAATGACCAAAGATGTCTAAGGGATTCGACACCCCACGTATTGTCTACCATGCAGCCACAATATTGGCTGCTAATGGCGAGAGGGGGCGGGACTGGAGGTATTCAGTGGGCAGAGTGAGGCTACGGAGTGTAGTTGAGCTACTTAGTCGACGAGTAACTCTCAGCAGCGCTACAGTGTTAGTGGTGTTCGTACAAAGCAGAGCAAAGGCAACGATAAATGAAGCGAACATTGTACTATACCTACAACAGTCGCCGAAATTGTTGTTTCATCGAAAAGGAACATAAAGAATTTCACATTGCATTATATCTACAACAGTTGCAGAAGTTGCCATTTCGTCAGAAAGGAACCCAAGGAACCGCAGTGAGAAGGAGGTGGCAGATAAAATACTAGAGTTTCCGAAAGTTGAGTCAGTGGAATGTGCGATGTATACACTCGACGGTGCGGTCGATGTACATAAGGAGTGCAATGATGATCGCACACGCTTAACAAGTGAAAGTGATAATGAAACAGGTGTCGGGTCATGTAGTTTATCATCCTCGTCGGACAAAGAGCGACAAAATCCGTCTCTAGTGGAACATACTAAACGACAATCATTGTCCAAGGAGCAGGTACTAAACATCATTGCGCACGTGTAAGATAATCCACAACATAGTAAAAAAAAAAACAATTATGTACAGATTTAGAATAACTCCGCAACAGTGTAACCGTGTAGTGCATAAGAAAAGGGGACGCACCAAGAGAGTCTTATCAAGATCAACTAACATCAGTGCCTAACGCATTCTTATATAAATATGCCGATTGTTAATCTGCGTGGTAAATTGGCTGGAAAGTTATTTATTGTGCTGCGAGATGTAGGAGGTGCTCTGGCCCCTACTATTCTTTGTTGTGTGCATGATCTTGCAAAGGCAGTAGCGAATATTCAAGTCACAGCAAGAGAGAGTGGCAAAATTGGAGTAAGAGAATTACAACTGTGCCATGAGCACTGCTTTTAGCAACTTGCTGGTCAAAATAACTTGCTTTTGCGTAATTCCTGGTCTGCGGATAAATATCATCCTTCTTTAGAGTAAACTATTCCTCCTGGAAAGCGTGTGACATTGCAATTCATGGCACCTAGAACCACTGGACAATTTCAGACTCTGGATGTTTGTTTTCTCCGTGCCTGTAGAACACATTGTCGCACTATCTGCAGCTACGCCTTTAAGGGTGGCCAGTTTCAGGATAAGCTCCACGGCACAGCGTTTCGTATTCGGTTGCATCCCATCACATTCCACCAGCTCTCATCACCGCATTACGCCAGTATGATTCCATGTTCGTTATTTAAGAGTGGATACCTAGCTGAACGACCTTCACAGTTTGTAGCTCCCAAGGAGTTCGATTTCATGATGGTGCGAATCTTAGTGATCACGGTGGCCTGCCATTTTTCATTCGGTGTTCATGGTGCAAGTCAGTGGTTTGTTTTGAGCATTTCTTGAATGTAGGCGATTTCCATATTGTAAAGAATAATGCATACATTCCATAGAAGCTTGATTTCTGCTCCTACCGGACACTCATTTCCTATCGCCCTCCTGATGCACACGATGAGTCATTAGCAGCTAATGTATTTCCTGTCGTGAATGTTACCACTTAAAATGAGCCTTACTTCAGATTGAACTTGCGACCTAGCACTCAAGTGGTTTCTTGTGAGTGTGAAGAATAAACGAGAAATGTTTTCAGTTCCTGTTCTTCGGCGACAAATATGTCGATTCTAGTACATATATTGATATATTTAGGTCGTTGGCCACTGTCTTATTTAAGTAATCATTCCAGCGTTCGCGTGAAATTATTTATGAAAACAACAGAAAACCACGATCACAATGAGCAGACAGAACATAAACCTCTATGCTTCCGAATATGAGCCCAGAGTCTTAACAACTGCACTGCTTCATTCGTTTCATGTGTAAAGTACAATACTCATTTACTTGTTACACTAGGAGAAATTCTTCTTTATTGTGTAAAAGAATAAATGGTCACCATTGCAACGCAGAAGTGTAAGATTTTGCTCAGAGGTGCCCTGCAACATCGCCCTCGGACACGGCCGCGTTTCAGACAGCAACCACACATCACTTCTTCCTTTGACGCCTCTGCGGTGGAGGTCAGGACCGCAACGCAACGCCGTGAAATCACATAGTTTAGTAATGGGTGGCCGAAGAACACATCGCCTCTGAGAATCGACACGGAAAGGCCTCAGGAGGTAGTATAATGGGCGTCAATGAAACCAGCCCTTCCCTTGAGGCATTGGTTTACAAACATCTCGCCGTCAGAACGAATGTTTGCAACGTCGTGTGGAACAGGACGACGTTCTTTACAACTTTCGACGCTGCTGATACACCCTGTGTCCTTCTCTAAGGACATCGTGGGGCTGCAGCCCCACTGTACGAGATATGACGTCTTTGGAGTGTATTGCGACTAAAGTTTTTGCTCTGGTGTAGACGTTCTGCACACTCATCAGCAGATACTGGAGCAGCAGTTTAGTGCCACTCAGTTGTAGGGTATCGATGGGGTTGCCTGACTGCAGGAGCCTATATGGCTTGGACGAGGTGTTTCTTTACACAGTGCATTTTTAAGTTGCTTAAAAAAAGTGTGCGGCTGGCAGAGAGGATGTTGCTGAGCCGGGGGGTGCTACAGAGACCCTTTGCCGCTATATTCACCCACGTATCATTGTCGTATCTCCCACGGTCTCGCTACAGAAGAGTGCAAGACAGGGAGCTAAGAAACCATCAATACCCTTTTGACGCTTCGGATCACGTTAAATTTTCGTTGAATGGTTTTGAACGGTCCCTAATGGTACTACCAAAGCAAAAATTGCGGTCGAGCAGCATTCCAAATGATCAGATCACATTCAATTGGCTGGCAGCACCGCATTGTCCTTAAAGAACGGTTGAATCGTCAGGGTGTCAGCAGCGACGAAAGTTGTCAAGAACGAAATCCTGTTGCACATCGCACTTCTAACAATCGTTTTCGACAGCAAAATGTGAGTGTAAGAACGCATCAAAGAAAGGGTTGGTCTTCATTAACGCCTTTCACACCTTTAGAAATCTTCGTGACGATTCTGAGCGGCAGTGTGTCTGAAATGTATTCCTCGATCACACACAGGAGAACCGTGTGATTTCAGAGCTGGGCGTCGCGCTTCTGACCTTCATCGCAGAGGCGTCAAGAGCAATGGCGAGACGTAGTTAAGTGAGGGAGTGGGGGGGAGGGGGTTACGGCCTTCCCATCATGTCACACGTCCACAGTGGCGGCGGGCGGAGACATCGTTAACACACGTCACACTTAACATGAACTACTGACCTCTGTCCCATTTTTCTCACATGTATCATCATCTTGCTGTCTGAAGCGTCGCCGACTCACAGGGCGTCAAGCTTTTGTACTGTTGCGGAGGCAGCTTTGAGCCAAATTTCAAACTTCTGTGTCGCAATGCAAGAATGTGGCTTGGTGTCAAAAAAAGCGACCCTTTAATTTGTGCAGTTCAGCTATGCAGTGTCTTTCAGTTCCTATTTTCCGTACATACCAGATTATTTCAGTATTTCAAATATACTGCAATGCGTCTGTGTCTTGCTGTCCACATACCTCAAAGACAGCGCCTCCTCATCATGTGAGACGCTGAGCTCACAGGCGCACTGAAACATTAGCATTACGAATGGACGAATCAGTGTGTGCAATTAACCAATCAAATTCATTACATTGTGAAAGTTTACTGCAATATGACAGCTGTGTTTTAGTCGCTATTTTATTAACCAACACTTCGACTTTTCAAAGTAATCTTTACTTTTGTATCATGCTTTGTTTAACAGCAAAGTATTGACTACCTTCTTAAATAAAATTGTGCTTTACACGAAATATCATGGGCTACGTCCCAACAAAGTTACGGATCTCCTTTTGCCAAGCTTAGTGCAGTAACTCAATGTGACATGGACTCTACAAGTCGTTCGATGTCCCATGCGGAAATGTTGGCCATGCTGCCTGTACAGCCCTCCATAATCGCGAAACCGTTGCCGGTGCAGGATTTTGTGCGCTAACTTACCTCTCGATTACGACCCATAAATGTTCGACGGGTAGCCAAATAAATCGCTCGAATTGAACAGAGTGTGACATGGACTCTACAAGTCGTTCGATGTCCCATGCGGAAATGTTGGCCATGCTGCCTGTACAAAAAAAATGGCTCTGAGCACTATGGGACTTAACAGCTATGGTCATCAGTCCCCTAGAACTTAGAACTACTTAAACCTAACTAACCGAAGGACATCACACAACACCCAGTCATCACGAGGCAGAGAAAATCCCTGACCCCGCCGGGAATCGAACCCGGGAACCCGGGAATCCGGGCGCGGGAAGCGAGAACGCTACCGCACGACCACGAGCTGCGGACCTGCCTGTACAGCCCTCCATAATCGCGAAACCGTTGCCGGTGCAGGATTTTGTGCGCTAACTTACCTCTCGATTATGACCCATAAATGTTCGACGGGTAGCCAAATAAATCGCTGGAATTGAACAGAGTGCTCTTCAAACCAGTCGCGAACGATTGTGGCCCCGTGACATGGTGCACTGCCACACATAAAAATTTAATCTTTGTTTGCAAACATGAAATCCATGAATTGCTGCAAATGGTCTCGAAGAAGCCCAACATAGCTGTATCCATTCAATGATCGGTTCATTTGGACCAGAGAACCCAGTCCATTCCTTGTAAACAAAGCCCAAACCACTATGGAGCCACCATCAGCTTGCACAGTGCCTTGTTGTCGAATTGAGCTTGTGGCTTCACGAGGTCTGCGGCGCACTCGAACCCTGCAATCAGCTTTTGTCCACCGAAATCGGGACTCATCCGCGCAGGGCATGGTTTTCCAGTCGTCTAGGTTGCAACTAATATGGACACGAGCCCACGAGAGGCGCTGAAGGCGATGTCCCGCTGTTAGCAACTTAGGTTGCCTGCTGCCACAGCCCATTAACGCCTAATTTGGCCTCACTGGCTTAACAGATACGTTCGTCGAGCGCTCCACATTGATTATCGTGGTTGTTTCACGCAGTGTTGCTTGTCTGTTAGCAATGACAACTCTACGCAAACGCCACTTCTCTCGGTCCTTAACTGAGAGTCGTCGGCCACCGTTGTCCGTTGTGAGAGAAAATGCTTGAAATTTGGTATTCTTGGCACACTCTTGACACTGTCATTGAATTTCCTAACAATTTCCGAAATGAATTCCCCATGCGTCTAGCTTCATCTACCACTTCGCGTTCAGAGTCTGTTGGTTTACGTCGTGAGCCCATAATCACGTCGAAATCCTATTCGCATGAAACGCCTGAGTACAAATTACAACACCGTCAAAGCCGTGCGCTTTTATACCTTGTCTATGCGATACTGGAGCTATCTGTATACATGCATATCGCTATCCCATGAACTTTGTCATCTCCATGTAATTATCTACTTTGTCTCCTTTGGCAATTTATTATGGCATTTTAATAGGTGATAGAACATTATAGTTTGAGTATTGACCTGCTCAGTGTGTGTCTACGAATTTCATGTATACTGGCATACTTACCATTCTTTTCTATGATTTCCAAAATATATTCATTCATGTAGTCACCTGAAGTACTGGAGATAGCCATATTTTAAATAATTCTACACACCGAATGCGACCAGCACTTTTACTTATTTTTCTTTTGCTCCTTTTCTGCTGTTTGAAACATGTGTACACATTTTGTGCATGTGATTCCCACAATGCCATCTCACAGTTACTAACGGAGTACAGTGAGTGAGTCGATCTACAGTGAAAAATTATGGATAATTTTTGGGGAAATTTTCTGAGTGCTTTGGTGTAAGTGACTGTAGTCTACCATGCCTTGTCACACAATAATTGCATTTAGTTTGATTTCTTACGCGCATTTATATTTGTATTGTATTTAAAGTACCCGCACCACAGCTGTTCACGGTATGCACTGTGTCTCTCGTTCGTAAGCAAACTAGCTCCACTGACTCACGCTACTTTCTGCTCACAAACAGCAATGTCCACTATATTCTTCATCCGCTATCTTACGTTCAGTATTCCTCGGTTCTGTCTTGGGTTTGTTCTTGGGGCAGTGTTAGATGTATTTAGCAGTACCAGACAATAATGTGGATTGATGTACTCATGAAGAGTTTTCCAATGTGCACCTTATGTAAGGTTTCTCTCATCACAGTGGAAGAGCGGTACAAAAACGACAGCGGCACCCTAGACGTCAGAGACACGCCACCGCACCCAATCTGTACGAGAGTTACACGCGGTTGGTGACTATCCAACCACTAGTAGCTAGCGTGTTCCACAAACTCTGTACAAAGTTGAACAACTATTTCGAGAATTTTGCATGACCAACAATTACATCTGCATCATCCACAGAAGGTGAAGTCACAGAAGGCAGTGTACTTTCATCTCTAATAAAGTTTGAAAATTCTTACACAGTGTACAGGCAAGCACTGTTTTGATATTTTTGTGCTGTTTACAGACGACGCCAAGTCACAAGAGAGGGCGTTTCCAATAATAGAAAAACCCATGAATGGTATGATAAAAACCCTCACGCGATATTTTTTTTGTGGTTTTAGGGCGCACAACTACAATGGTCATTAGCGCCCAGACTAAGTTAGGAATGCACAGTGAGGCACGAGGTTAAAGCAGCAACTAAAAGGGACAATACTATAAAAGACATAGACAGGCAGAGGATTAAAAAAAACAGCATAATCAAATGTCCTTAGACAGGTTTGTCAAGTTCATAAAACGGAGAACGTGAGCAGCTGTGTTAACCCTACGAAGTTGTGAATGTATCGATATAGTGGGCGGCGGGTGACGGGTATTTTCGGCGATTTTCTGTTTTCTACGCCTAGGGGTCCTGACTTTGATCGGTAATTAAAACTTTTTAAGGCCCGACTTCAGTTCCAGTCACTACTCGGCTTCTGAATCACAGTCACCAGCTATCGTAGTCAAATACTTCTGATACAAGAAGTCGCCCTTGTTCTCCCAGCGGTCCTCTCAAAGAGGGCTTGTTCGAGAGCGTGCTAAAAAGTACTGCCTCGGAAATTTTTATGGGAATCAAAGTTTTTTAACTTAAACAAACGTCATTAAAATTCTACATCTTCATTCTTCATGTCTAAATATTTATTTCTCAACATAGTCACCCTGCTGCTACCTTTGCACCAAAATAACACATGGTGGGTGAAGAGAGGAGGACATACACATAGAACAAACAAAGAGGGAGTTTTGTTGCCAAAGTAAGTCCACTAGCAGTATACATTTGAGGATGAAGTTTCTACTATGTTCGTGTGGAGCACAAAACTGTGTGGACGTGAATCGTGGACTGTGGGATAATCGGAAAGGAGAGAGTACAAGCGTTTTAGATGAGGTGCGACAAAAACATTTTGAAAATTAGGATAGGCGAGGTAAGTAACACATGGAAATCGTTGAGGAGAAATGACAGGGTGATAGGACATGTGCCAACACATCAAGTAATATATTGATGGTACGTGAGGGAGCAGTAGAGCATAAGAATATGGAGATAATGTCCGAGAATTAAATATATCGATCAAATAAATGAGGACTTTAGGTGACAGTGCTACTGTTGAGATGAAGAGGTTGGCAGTGGAGAGCATTTATTGTGGGACTGATGACACCACTAAAGAAATATAAATGTGATTATACCTTACGTACTTTCCGGTAATCTGAACAGAGTATGGTACAAAACGTTTCTTCCGCACAGTTACTACAAAATGTCCAACTGAGAATTCATCGATCTGTGCAAACTGAGCACAACAGGAACTAGGCACGTTTTGCACTGTATTTAAGAAGCACCCTAATGCAAGCTGCGATAGGTCGCCATGGTGCTCTTCCATGGACAGTGAAAATAGACTTCTTGTTCTGGAGGCACGTAAGGAGCCTATTTTACGAGACTCAGCTCGACCTGTTTGCTAGGGATGTCGCAGCAGCAACAGATAGGCAACCGGACTCCTGGGATTCTTGAGCATGCACGCCAGTGGATGTTTTGTCGCACTAGACACTGTTGTGATCGTGGTGGTCCGCATTTGAAACAACACTTGTAAGGAAACATTTATGTATTGATTGCGGACTGTTCTGTACACCGATAGAGCAGACTAAGCCCACTGTCATGAAAGAGTACGCGTTTATCTGAGGGCTGTTCTGTCATCACGGTCTGACATAAGAGTCGTGTTGCCCACTGCGACAGTAGCACACCAAACTGCCTGGAAGTTACATTGTTCGACGCGATCTTGCGAAAGCGAATAGTAATTGCTTACAATAGTACAATGGTTTTTACCAATGGGAGCGAGAGTAGAGTAATAACTTGCAACAACAAGAAGACCCCACATCTGTCCTTTTTGGATTCCTAAAGATCTTCCGAAAATATGAAACGCTACATTTTAGAGCATATCATTTACGATTCTCTTGTAAATTACAGGTATTTGCTGAAGGTGACCTTTTCCTTATAATAGCAGTAAGTGGCCACTAAACACCAGTAGACCTGACCTTTTGCAGTAAGGAGTCGAACATCTACTCAACAACATCAAGTTCTGTTCACTACATTTCCAATCAAATCAATGAACGGAGAAATAGGAAACTTATTCGGAATGCGATACATACATATAGTATTTAACATACCATATAACTCTTCAAATCTGAAACAGAAGGGAAAAACACACAGACGTGACAATAACGTCGAAATCAAAACAACTGTTTCCCAACCAAGAAGAAACCCATTCCACAACTCTTGCTACGTCTGGCCCTAAACGGCAAGAATCATATTAATACATCTCCAGAGAACCTTACACACCATTTCTCGCAGCGACTTCTATTTAGTTTGCGTGCCTATGGAGTATCGTCTCAGTTGTCTGACTGGATTCGTGATTTCCTGTCAGAACAGGTAACAGAAAGTCATCGTGTAAAACAGAAGTAACATCTGGTGTTCCCCAAGAAAGTGTTATGGGCCCAGCCGGCCGCTGTGGCCGAGCAGTTCTAGGCGCTTCAGTCCGGGACCGCGCTGCTGCTACGGTCGCAGGTTCTGATCCTGCCTCGGACTGTATGTGTGTGATGTCTTTAGGTTAGTTAGGTTTAAGTAGTTCTAAGTCTAGGGGACTGATGACCTTTAGATGTTAAGTCGCATAGTGCTTAGAGCCATTTAACCGTTTGTTATGGGCCATCTGTTGTTTCTGATCTACATTAACGATTTAGGACCCAGTCTGAGCAGACCTTTTAGATTGTTTGCCGATGATGCTGTCATCTACCGTCATGTAATGTCATAGGTGATCAAAACTAATTTAGAAATGCTTCAGACAAGACGTATTTATGTTTAAAACCGTGGCAGTTGACCCTCAGTAATGAGAAGTGAGAAGTCATCCAATGAGCATTAAAAGTAATCCGATAAATTTCGGTTACGCAATAATCACATAAATCTAAAGGCTGTAAGCTCACCTAAATACAGTTACGAACAACTGAAAATTGACACCGGCACATAGATAATGTTGTGGGAAAAGAAAGCAACCCAATGACTGCGATTTATTGACAGAACACTTAGAAAATGTGGCTGGTCACTAAAGAGGCTGCTTATCTTGCGCTTTTCCGCCCTCTTCCGGAGTACTGAGATGCTGTGTGATATACGTATTACATAGGTCTGACGGAGGACATAGGAAAAGTTCAAACAAGGACAGCTCGTTTTATATGATTTCGAAATACGGGAGAGGGTGGCAGGATATGATGAGGAAAATGGGATGGAAGTAGTTAAAAGTAAGGTATTTTTCGCTGCGGCAGCAAGTTCTCATTAAACTTCAAACACCAACTTTCTCCCCCGGCTACACTGGTGTCCAAAATTAAGGCAACAAACGGAAATTTTGCAAGGTTGCTTTTATTTTTCCAGAAAATGATACAAAAACCTGACAGTAAACTTGAAACAATGGAAACAATACAGCAAGTAATAAAAAAAGTTCTTCGTTTTTTCCAACCTTTCCCCAAAGCCGGCCTTGGTGGCCGAGCGGTTCTAGGCGCTACAGTATGGAACCGCGCGACCGCTACAGTCGCAGGTTCGAATCCTGCCTCGGGAATGGATGTGTGTGATGTCCTTAGGTTAGTTAGGTTTAAGTAGTTCTAAGTTCTAGGCGACTGATGACCTTAGAAGTTAAGTCCCATAGTGCTCAGAGCCATTTGAACCATTACTTCTCTTTCCCCAATGTTTGGGTCCAGAAATCGTGTTTCATGGACCCTCCAGATGCGAATCCGCCGAGAATCACTCTCCAGGCGAAATCGGAACTCATCTGTGAAAAGAACATTGGCGCTCCGTTCGACCGTCCAAGTGGAATGTTGATGACTCCACATTACCTTCTGTCAAGACATGCCAGAGGTAAACAGACAGCAGATCTCTAACAAGCTGCGACGTGAGATGCCAGTTGCCATCCAGTACTAAGGCTGTACTGCCGTGCCCTTACAGCCAAATAACCGTCCATTCTTTCTGATGACACAAGTGGTCGGCCCTACACTGTTCTTTGGGATATTGTTTCAGTCTCTATAAATGTCACCACATCCCAGAAACAACTGAATTCTGGTACCGCGCGCTGCGGAATTTGAATCCCCGCCAGACGTCATGGACGTCGAAGACCCCTAGAGGTCTCTGCACCATCGCGCCATAAGCTGTGGCGGCGCCCGCCTCCTGGCCCGCATTTAGTGTGAGGGCGCCACAGTGGAATTCGTGGTTCCAGCGGCCAATAGCGGCGCCCCCGATAGAGTACTTAAGCACCTGCCTCTCGCTCAGCCAGCCAGTCTAACCTTGGGTACGTCTTTGGACACATCGCTTCGCCTTAGACAGCTTATTTACTTTCTTGTTCTATGTACGAGTATACGTGGATTGTTCACGGGCCACTCCAAGGATCCCGCAGCGCTTTCCGTCACTTCAACCCACGAGATATCAGAGTACCTAACGGCTCAACACAAAAGTTTTGTCTCAAGTACAGATAGCGTTGAGGATCAGTGGACAAAGTTCAAAACCATCGTACAATATGCGTTAGATGAGTATGTGCCAAGCAAGATCGTAAGAGATGGAAAAGAGCCACCGTGGTACAACAACCGAGTTAGAAAACTGCTGCGGAAGCAAAGGGAACTTCACAGCAAACATAAACATAGCCAAAGCCTCGCAAACAAACAAAAATTGTTCTTCTTCTGTAGTGGTCAATCCAAGGATTGGTTTGCAACAGCTACAATGTGCGTCTTTCAGCTTTTCTCTTCATTTCTTTATAGGTGTTACATCCCACATCTTTCACGATTTGATCCATGTACCTCAGTCGTGGTCTTCCTCTTGGACTTTTTCCCTCGACATATCCCTCTATGATTGTGTTCAGGAGTCCTTTATGTCTTAATAGATGGCCTGTAAATTGCACTCTTCTTTTAACAATGAAACTCCAGAAGCTTCTCTTCTCACCTGCTCTTTCCAGAATCACTTCGTTTGTGACCTTGCCGATACATTTTATTTTGAGCATGCGTCTATAGCACCACATTTCAAAAGAATTTAGCTTCTGGTCTTCCTCTGTCCCGAGAGTCCATGTTTCACACCCATAGCATGCCACACTCCACACATATGATTTCAAAAATCTTTTCCTGATTTCAAGGCTGATGCTCTTAGATGTTAATATGTTTTTCTTCTTGTTAAAAGCAGCCTTGGCTTGAGCAATTCTACTTCTCACTTCTGCTTTGCTCCTTCCATCCCTGGTAATATTACTGCCCAGATAAGTAAATTTACCAACTTTTTCAAGCAGTTCATTGCCTACATGAACTTGGATTTTCACTTCATCTTCTTTTTCACATGCCAATACTTTTGTTTTTGCTTTATTAATTCTCATATTATATTCCTACACAGAACAAAAATTACGCGAAGCGAAATGTAGTGTGAGGAGGGCTATGCGAGAGGCGTTCAATGAATTCGAAAGTAAAGTTCTATGTACTGACTTGGCAGAAAATCCTAAGAAATTTTGGTCTTATGTCAAAGCGGTAGGTGGATCAAAACAAAATGTCCACACTCTGTGACCAAAATGGTTCTGAAACAGAGGATGACAGACTAAAGGCCGAAATACTAAATGTCTTTTTCCAAAGCCGTTTCACAGAGGAAGACTGCACTGTAGATCCTTCTCTAGATTGTCGCACAGATGACAAAATGGTAGATATCGAAATAGACGACAGAGGGATAGAGAAACAATTAAAATCGCTCAAAAGAGGAAAGGCCGCTGGACCTGATGGGATACCAGTTCGATTTTACACAGAGTACGCGAAGGAACTTGCCCCCCTTCTTGCAGCGGTGTACCGTAGGTCTGTAGAAGAGCGTAGCGTTCCAAAGGATTGGAAAAGGGCACAGGTCATCCCCGTTTTCAAGAAGGGACGTCGAACAGATGTGCAGAACTATAGACCTATATCTCTAACGTCGATCAGTTGTAGAATTTTGGAACACGTAGTTTTTCGAGGATAATGACTTTCCTGGAGACTAGAAATCTACTCTGTAGGAATCAGCATGGGTTTCGAAAAAGACGGTCATGTGAAACCCAGCTCGCGCTATTCGTCCATGAGATTCAGAGGGCCATAGACAGGGGTTCACAGGTAGATGCCGTGTTTCTTGACTTCCGCAAGGCGTTAGATACAGTTCCTCACAGTCATTTAATGAACAAAGTAAGAGCATATGAACTATCAGACCAATTGTGTGATTGGATTGAAGAATTCCCAGATAACAGAACGCAGCATGTCATTCTCAATGGAGAGAAGTCTTCCGAAGTACAGAGTGATTTCAGGTGTACCGCTGGGGAGTGTCGGAGGACCGTTGCTATTCACAATATACATAAATGACCTTATGGATGACATCGGAAGTTCACTGAGGCTTTTTGCGGATGATGCTGTGGTATATCGAGAGGTTGTAACAATGGAAAATTGTACTGAAATGCAGGAGGATCTGCAGCGAATTGACGCATGGTGCAGGGAATGGCAATTCAGTCTCAATGTAGACAAGTGTAACGTGCTGCGAATACATAGAAAGATAGATCCCTTATCATTTAGCTAAAAAATAGCAGGTCAGCAACTGGAAGCAGTTAATTCAATAAATCTTCTGGGAGTAGGCATTAGGAGTGATATAAAATGTAATGATCATACAATGTTGATCGTCGGTAAAACAGATCCCAGACTGAGATTCATTGGAAGAATACTAAGGAAATGCAATCCGAAAACAAAGGAAGTAGGTTGCAGTACGCTTGTTCGCCCACTGCTTGAATACTGCTCAGCAGTGTGGGATCCGTACCAGATAGGGTTGTTAGGAGAGACAGAGAAGATCCAATGGAGAGCAGCGCGCTTCGTTACAGGATCATTTAGTAATCGCGAAAGCGTTACGGAGATGATACATAAACTCCAGTGGAAGACTCTGCAGGAGAGACGCTCAGTAGCTCGGTACGGGCTTTTGTTAAAGTTTCGAGAACATACCTTCACCGAAGAGTCAAGCACTATATTGCTCCCTCCTACGTATATCTCGCGAAGAGAGCATGATGATAAAATCAGAGAGATTAGAGCCCACACAGAAGCATACCGACAATCCTTCTTTCCACGAACAATACGAGACTGGAATAGAAGGGAGAACCGATAGTGGTACTCAGGGTGCCCTCCGCCACACACAGTCAGGTGGCTTGCGGAGTATGGATGTAGATGTAGATGTAGACCGTTCCAGTAGACGTTACAACATTTCGGCGACGAGGTAAGCGGTGGTCGTTGTTGGTATGGAGGCGAAGTTGGTCTGTCTGCTGGAGCAACAGCAGCAGCTCATGCAGCAGCAGCAACTCCAGTTAGACAGATTACAAAAGTCGCTGCAGTTGCTAACGGACAATGTCGATGCCCGGGACGCGTTGCCACAAGAGCTTCCTTGTCCTCAGGTGTCCGATGCTTTCCCACGTCGGCCGTCGTTTCCACCCTTTAATGACTCTAAAGAGGACTGGGAAACCTACTTACATCGGCTGAAACAACATCATTTCACGGCTTTTCAAGTCATGGACGACTCCTTTCAGCGGTCGTTGTTTTTGTCTTCGGCCTCCCCGGACATGTTCTTTCTTCTCCCCAAGTTGGCACGGTTGTCCGATCCTGTGGTTCTCTCTTTCCAGGAGATCTGCCTTTTTGCTGACAAACTATTATTCCCAACGCTACCACGTGGTCGCCTCTCGGCTGGAGTTCCACCAGTACCATAAACAGCCTGGTCAATCGTATCGTTCCTGGTCACGAACTTGCTGGGTCTCAGCCGTCGATGCGATTTTACGTGCACCAGTCAGCAGTGTAAGTTTTCGTATGCGGACTCCCTGATCCAGGATGTGGTGGTTCAGCTGGCTCCCGATCTTGAGGTCCGCACTGCGGCGTTGAACCTCAACAATCCCTCCTTGGAAGAGATTCTCCACATTTCCCACTCCTTTGAAATTGCTCAAGCCGCTAACGAGCGTCTTATGGTGCGACCGCAGGTGGCGGCGATCGCGGCGTTACGGCGGGTTCCGCCCTCGTGACATCGACGTGGCCCGGCCGACAGAGGCCAGTGCCGTCGGGACCCCTCGTTGTCCGACGTCTCTATGGCATCGGCGCCTTCGGTCACCCCTCGTCGCCGGTCGCGCGGCCCACTTCCCTCATGCCCACAGTTTTTTACTGCCCATTCGCGGGCTGATTGTCCCCATCGCTGGAAACCGTGCACGCTGTATAACAAGGAGGGCCACATCCGATGTTTGTAGTAGTCATTCGACTCGCTCCAGTCCTGCCCCTCCTGGGCCTCAAGATACAGTCCATGCTCTGCGGTCGGTCGTCCCACAGAACTACCCGTCAGTGCGGGAGTTTTTCCTCAATCTCCGCATTTTCACTCAGGATGTCTGTTTTCATGTTGACACTTGGGCCACCGTCTCCTTAATTAATATGACGACATTTACCTGGCTGGGCTCATCTGCATTGTCGCCTCCCTTTCACCATTTGGTCGCCTACAGAGACAGTTCCATTCTCCTTCATGGGCAGTTCGTCGCCCAGGCGTCGTACAAGCATGTTTCCCAGTTCCTTACCCTCTTTATCGTCGACCATCCGTCGGCTTCGAATATTTTAGGACTGGATGCGTTTCAACTGTTGGGCTTTTCAATTTCCGACGAAGTTAAGGTCGCTTCCACGGCTGCTCCCTCTTAGGACTTGGACGATCTGTGCTCCGCTTTTGTGTCGTTGTTTGGACCGGATCTCGGATGTGCTTCCGGCTTTCAGGCACACATCACCCTACGGCCGGATGCACAGCCTCGCTTTTTCCTGGCCTGGCCCTTTCCAGTGGCCTTACGACCAGCGGTCAAGCAGGGACTTGATCGGCTCCAGGCCGCTGGCGTGCTGGAGCCTGTAACTTACAGTGCGTAGGTGATATCACAGGTGGTCACACGGAAACCCAATGGGTCCCTACGGCTGTGTAGGGACTTCGGCGCTACTGTCAATGCTCAGTCCCTGATTGACACTTACCCCATTCCCCGACAGGAAGACCCTCTTGCCAAGCTTGCCGGGGGAGATCGACCTGGCTGAGGCACACCACCAGTTGCCCTTGGATGCCGAATCTCAGAACATAATGGTTATCAACACGCCTTTCGGATTGTATAAGTACAAGCGCCTTTCCTTTGGTGTCTATTCGGCGCCGGCCATTTTCCAGCGATTCCTGGAGCAGCTTACACAGCCTATCCCTGCCTGTGTGAATTATCTTGGTCACCGGGCGTTCCCGCCAGGTACACTAGCAAAACCTCAGTGCCATATTTCACACTCTGCACTCTGCTGGTTTACGCTGTCGGCTGGACAAGTGTTGTTTTTTCCAACCGGAAGTGGAATACTTAGGCCACTGGCTTAGCAAAGATGGCATTCGCCCTTCAGGTCGTAATGTTGCGGCCATTGAGGCCCTTCCTTGTGCCAAGGACTTATCTGAACTCTAGGTGTTTTTGGGCAAGTTTACTTATTACTTAAAGTTTTTGCCCCAGGCTGCCTCCGTTGCTCAACCCCTCAATCACTTGCGTTACAAAGGGGTACCTTTTGATTGGACGCCAGCCTGTGACCAGGCTTTTCTCCGTTTAAAAGCGATGCTCAAGTCCGCCCCTTGTCTTACTCCCTTTTCTCCGGATGGCCCCTAGGTTGTGGCGGCTGATGCATCGGCGTATGGCACTGGGGCCGTCCTTGTGTGCCAGGATGCTGATGTCTCCAAACAGCCCATCGCATATGCCTCTAAGACGTTGACCCCAGCACAACAGCACTACTCCCAGATGGATAAGGACACTCTGGCGATCGTGTTCGCTGTCCAAGAATTTCACACCTATCTCTTTGGGGCAAAGTTCACCCTCCTGACGGACCATAAACCCTTGGTTACACTTTTTGGACACCACTCGCACCTTCCAGAGCGGACAGCTCAACGTCTCCAGCGCTGGGCATTGTTTTTACACCCACCATCCCCCATGCTAACGCGGACGCTTTGTCACATATCCCAGCAGGCCCCAATCCTGCCTTTGACCGACAGCAAGTCCTCTGCTTTCACATTGATTCCGCCGCCGTGTTGCGATGGCCGGTCTGCCTCTTATGGCTGCTCACATTGCTGCGGCTACCCGCCGCAACCCTGTGTTGCTGCAGGTTCTCAACCACGTGGTCCACAGGTGGCCGTCCTATGTTACTCGTCAGATGCAGTCCTATTTCAACCCCTGGTGCCACCTGTCCCACAGGCTCTCTTGGACGATGATGTCCTTCTGTTGGCCACAGAGTCGGATGCCCATCAGATGGTCATCCCTCCTGAATTGCAGCTTATGGTGCTCGGTTTGTTACACCACGGGCACTGGGGTATGTCCCGAATGAAAGTTTTGGCTCGCCAGCATGTGTATTGGCCTGGCATTCATGGCGATATGGAGCTCCTGGTCCGTGGGTGCACTGTCTGTGTGCGTCACCGGGCAAGCTCCCCTCAGTCGTTTGCACCCTGGCTTGAGCCTTGCTGTCCCTGCGATCGGATCCATATCGAATTTGCGGGCCCATTTTTGGGGTCCATATGGTAACTCATCATTGATGCCTACTCCGGATACCCCATATGTTGTCTGCATGGCAGCCACCACTCATGGCCCTGGCCCAGGTTCTCACCATTGAGGGCCTGCCACACATGTTGGTCTCCGATAATGGTCCCCAATTCACGGCCCTCCTTCCATGACTTCTGTCAGGCCAAAAGTATCAAATTTTTCTGTAGCCCCCTTTCCACCTTTGGTCCAATGGTGCAGCGGAGAGGCTTCTCCGCACTTTTAAGCACCAGTTGACTAAGGTGATCTACACATCTCCAACCAAGTCGGCCCTCACCCTGTTTTTGAGCACCTATCACACTACGCCAATTGACTGAAGCAGTTCGGCAGAGCTCCTTCATGGACGACAGCCGCGGACCCTGCTCCATTTGCTGATGCCATCCTCCTACCACCGCCACTCCCGGCCCTCGCAGCGGTATGCCCCTGGCACGGCCGTATGGGCCCGCAAGTACGGGCGCAAGGGGGGTTGGACACCCGCCATGGTCGTCGCGGTCTATGGGCGGCGTGTAACGTCGGTGCAGACGTCGAAAGGGTTGGAGCGCCGCCATTACAATCAGCTCCGCCCGCGTGCCGCCACGGGTCTCGCGCCGCTGCCTATTCCCTTCAGATACAGACGTGGCCCTCGAGTCACCGTCGCTGCCCCGGTTGCCGTCTCCCGCGGGCCTGCCACCAGCCCTCTCCGCCTCCGGGTGGATCGGTGGCTCCCTCCCCCGCCCTGGACTCCGGATCGGTTGTCATGGATACCTAGGGCGTCCCTTCCTCCCCGCCAATAGCTGTTGATGAGCCCAGCTCCTCTTCCCACTGCCACCCACCTCGGCACTGTCCGGGGTGTTTCCGTCCCTACGCGCAAGTTTCAGGGGGGAGGGATCTGGTACCGCGTGACGCGGAATTTAAATCCCCGCCAGACATCATGGACGTCGAAGACCCCTTTAAGTCTCTGCAGCATCGCGCCATAAGCTGTGGCGGCGCGAGCCTCCTGGCCCGCATGTAGTGTGAGGGCGCCACAGTTGAACACATGGTTCCAGCTGCCAATAGCGGCGCCCCCGGTAGAATACTTAAGCGCCTGCCTCTCGCTCAGCCAGCCAGGCTAACCCAGCGTACGTCTCTGGACACATCGCCTCGTGTTAGACAGCTTATTTACTTTCTTGTTCTGTGTGCGAGTGGACGTGGTTGTTAGGCTTTCTTGTGACTCCGTTGTTTCGATCTTGTTGTTGTTCGTTCCGTCCTTCGTTGGTCGTGTCCGTCCTCTTCCGTTGTGTTGTTGTTCACGGGCCACACCGCCGGTCCCGCCGCGGTTCCCATCACTTCAACCCCGCGACCGTTCCGGTCACCGTTACAACAAGAACGATTGAGTTTAAGCCATCGGGCCACATCAGTATACGACTCTCCCGCTTCCATTCTTCCTGTGGCCCTCCACAGCAGAGAGTCTGTAGGCGTATTTACTGTGCCACGCTGCACCGTCTGTGACTGTGTACACAGCGGCTGTAGGTGTGGGACGACCCTGCAAACACTACCCCACTTTATAGGTGCCCTGATGTCACTGCTGGCGTGCAGCTACATCTGTTGACAATTTGTATGACTATAACGTGAATTAGACAAAGGACGGGGAAATAGCAGTTTGTTGCTTTAATTTTGGACACCAGTGTGTTTTGTTGGCGCCCATCTATATCTATAATCATCATAATAAAATGAGAGAAATCAGAGCTCACAATAAAAGATTCACGTGTTCGTTTTCCCCACATATTCTCTTCCTTTCAGCGGAGTAAGGTGCAGCTATGAATATATTCGAAAGTATTTTTTCGTGAATAAGTTGTGTCTTTCGACAATTTACTCATGCTTGGAACACAAAATATAATTACTATTTCCTTAACTAAGTAGAAGGATAGAAACAAACTTTAATTATATGGTATTCTTTCTCCTCTCTAGGAAGGCTAGTGCCATTTCAGCTGTCAGAAAAAAAAATGGCTCTGAGCACTATGGGACTCAACTGCTGCGGTCATCAGTCCCCTAGAACTTAGAACTACTTATACCTAACTAACCTAAGGACATCACACACATCCACGCCCGAGGCAGGATTCGAACCTGCAACCGTAGCAGTCGCACGGTTCCTGACTGCGCGCCTAGAACCGCGAGACCACCGCGGCCGGCTTTTCAGCTGTCATATGGTAATAATTTTCACAGCAGTGAGTGTCGCAACTGTAGGCAATGCTACACTCCGCTATTACTCCATGTTTACTGTTGATCGTTCTGTTGATTGTATACTGTAGTGGCCTTCAGTTCCAAGTTGGTCTGATTCAACTCGCAGTGTTATTTTATGCTGCGCAAGCCACTTCATCTCCAAATGATAACTGCAACCTACATCTTTCTGATTCTATTTCCTGTATTTATCTCTTGGTCTTCCTGTACACCAGTACTTTCCTCAAATACTAAATTTGCGATCCCTTGATGTCTCAGAATATGTCATATCAACGGGCCTCTTCTTTTAGTCTAGCTGTCCCACAAATTTCTTGTCTCACCATTTCTCGCCAGTACCTTCTCATTAGTTGCGCGATTTACCCATCTAATCTTCAGTATACTTCTGTAGCACCACAATTCAAGAGCCTCTATTCCTTCTTATCTACTCTGTTTTAACCCATGTTTCGCTTCCATACGTACATGTCTACATCCCAGACAAATACCTACAGAACACATTTACTAACACTTAAAACCTATATTCAATGCTAACAAATTTCCGTTCTTCAGAAACACTGTTTTCCACTGCCAGTCGACGTTTTATATCTTCTCTACTTTGGCTATCAGATTTTTGCTGGCCAAATAGTAAATCTCATCAACTACTTTTAGTGACTCTTCCCTAATCTAATTCCCTTAGCATCATCTGATTTCATTCAACTGCATTCCATTATATCTGCTTTACTTTTGTTAATTATCATCGTACAACCTCCATTCAAGACGTTACCGATTCTGTTCAACGGCTCTTCCAAATCCTTTGACGTTTCTGACAGAGTTACAATGTGAAACTTCCTGGCAGATTAAAACTGTATGCTCGACCGAGACTCTAACTCGGGACCTTTGCCTTTCGCGGGCAAATGCTGGCAGAAGCAAAGCTGTGAGGACCGGGCGTGAGTCGTGCTTCGGTAGCTCAGATGGTAAGGGTTAGCTGCCCTCTGTAATAAAAAAAACTTAGTTAATGGATCAATAACGAACTGAAACGGGTGTCTTGCGATGTCCGCACCGAGCAAATGGCACGAACGAAAACACGAACAAAATGAGATTAAAAAAAAAAAGAAAAGGTGGTAGAGCACTTGCCCGCGAAAGGCAAAGGTCCCGAGTTCGAGTCTCGGTCGGGCACACAGTTTTAATCTGCCAGGAAGTTTCATATCAGCGCACACTCCGCTGCAGAGTGAAAATCTCATTTTGGAGAGTTACAATGTCATCAGCAAACATCAAAATAAAATTTTTATTGCTTCTCCCATAAATTTAGTTACTACTCCAAATTTTTTTTTGCCATCCTTTATTGCATGCTCAGTGTACAGATTGACTAACAACAGGTATAGGCTACAACCCAGTCTCACTCCCTTCTCAACCACAACTTCCCCTTCATGCCCCTCGAATCTTATAACTGCCATTTGGTAGCTGTACAAGGCGTAAATAGGCTTCCTCTTCCTGTATTTTACCCCTACTACCTTCAAAATATCAAACAGAGTACTCCAGTCAAAAGTCTACAGTTGCTAAAGAGGTAGGTCTGCCATTCCTTTAGCTATCTTCTGCCCGCCGCGATAGCTGAGTGGTCAGCGTGACGGATTGCCGTCCTAAGGACCCGGGTTCGATTCCTGGGTCGGGGATTTTCTACTCTCAGGGACTGGGTGTTGTGTTGTCATCATCATCATTTCATCCCCAAACGGCGTGCAGGTCGCCCAATGTGACGTCGCATGTAATAAGACCTGCACCAAGGCGGCCGGACCTGCCCCGTAAGGCGCCTCCCGGCGAATGACGCCAAACGCTCATTTCCGTTACCTATCTTCTAAGTTAAGTCGTAGGTTCGGTATTGCTTCGCGAATAGGCTACTAACAGTTTTTACGTTCTTCTGTAAAGAATTCGTGTTTGTGTTATGCAGCCATGACTTATCAGCCTCGTAATTCGGTACTGTTTCTACAGTGATGCTTTCAAGTTCATCGCCCTTGTATAAACTCTCTATATATTCCTTTTATCTTTCAGCTTTCCCTTCTATGCTTAGTATTGGTTTCACACCTGAGCTCTTGCCGGCCGCGGTGGTCTCGCGGTTCTAGGCGCTCAGTCCGGAGCCGCGCGACTGCTACGGTCGCAGGTTCGAATCCTGCCTCGGGCATGGATGTGTGTGATGTCCTTAGGTTGGTTAGGTTTAAGTAGTTCTAAGTTATAGGGGACTGATGACCTAAGATGTTAAGTCCCATAGTGCTCAGAGCCATTTGAACCTGAGCTCTTGACAATGGTGGAGCTGCTTCACATTCCTCCAATCGCCTCTTTCATTTTCCTGTGGACTGTATCCTAGTGAAATAAGTTTCTAAATTCTTACGTTTGTCATCTAGCCATTCCTGCTTAGCCATTTTGGACTTCCTGGCAATCTCATTTTTAGACGTTTGTAATCCCTTTCGCCTGCTTCATTTGCTGGATTTTTGTTTTCTCCTCTCAGCAGTTATATTCAATATGTCCTGCGATATACAAGAATCTCTACTAGGCCTTGTCTTCATACATATTTAAACCACTGCTGCCTTCACTATTTCATCCCTCAAAGGTACCCAACTGTCTTTTCTACTGTATTCCTTACCTTTGTTCTAGTCTATCGTTGCCTAATGCCCCCTATGAAATGCTCAACAGCATCTCATTCTTTAACTTATTTAGGTTCCATCACCTTACATTCCTATCATTTTTCAGTTTCTACAGTTTTAATCTCCAGTTCATAACTAATGAATTGTGGTCAGAATCCACATTTGCGCATGGAGATGTCTTGCAGTTTAAAATCTAGTTCCTAAATCTCTACCTTACAGTTATATAATCAATGCAAAACATTATAGTGTGTCTAGATCTTTTCCGTGTATACAACCATTTCACGGTTCTTAAACCAGAAAAGATTAAATTAGGCTGTGTGCAAAATTCTAACAAGTGGCTTTCTCTTTCATTCTTCTCCCGCAGTCCATACCATTTTTCTTTCTTTTCTTTTTTGTACTGTCGAATTTCAGTCCCCCATCACAATTAAACTTTCGTTTCCTTTGACTATCTGAATAATTTGTTTTATCTCATCATACATTTCCTCAGCCTGTTCATCATCTGCAGAGCTAGCTGGTATATGAAAGTCTACTAATGTCGTGAGTATTGAATTTGTGTCTTTCTTGACTGCAATAATGTGTTGACTATGCTGTTCATACTAGGTTAGCTGCATTCCTTTTTTATTCATTATAAAACCTTTTCCTGCATTACCCCTATTTGATTTTGTATTTACAACCCTTTATTCCCCTGACCCAAGGTCTGTTCCTCTTGACACCAAACCTCACTTAGTCCCAATTGATCTAACTACAACCTACCCACTCCCATTTTTAAATTTTCGAACCTACCTGCCCAATTAAGGGATCTAACGTTTCATGCTCCGACCTGTAGATCGCAAATTATGTCCCCCCTGATAATAAAACTTTCCTGAGTAGTCCCCTCCCGGAAATTTTAACTATTTTACCTGAAAAACATTTTAGCCAAGAGGATTCCATCATCATTTTACTATGGGATACAACTGCACGCCCTTGGGAACTGATTCTGTTTTAGTTTCCCCTTGCTTTCAGCCGTTTACAGCACTATTGTAGCCAGGTCATTTTGGTTGATGTTACAAGGGCAGATCAGTCACTCATACAGAGTGTTTCCCCTACAACTACTAAAAAGAATATGGCCTCTCTTCAGGACCCACGTGATTGTTTGACCTCTAAGCAGATAACAGTCCATTGCTGTTACACATTCGGAGTGGCTATCTCTATTGCTGAGGCACGCAAGCCAAGTCATCACCGACAGGGTCCATGGTTCATGGGGTGAAACCCCCATCTCCCGGTAGTCCTAACTGGCAACAACAATGTATTAAACCACTCTACACTACCACCAAAACAAGTGCAATGGAATTTCAAATAAGAAGTGATTATTCTTAAAATGCACTGTACAATCTCAAAACTTCACTTGCATGATCTTAAAAGGATACTAGATATTGACTACAGCCAAATCTAGGGCACAAGAATGTGATAATTTTATAATGAAAGGAGTTTTGTAGGTTAATCCTATTGGAACCTCATCTTACAGATAAATCCTTAGCGTTTAAATTACTATATAAACTATAAGAAAGTAATAATGTCGTGAATCAGGTAAAAACAGTGAGTGATATACGCATAAGAACTTTCGTTTTCAGAAGCACAGAAATCGTACTATTCATTTGGCGGACATTTCGTCAAATACTCGTAATGAAATACTTAAGTTAAACAAGATGGAGTTGAAGGGCTTTAAATGTTCTATCAGCCTTAAGCAGCAACAATATTTATGTTCCATGGAATTCATTGATGTTTTCCACTACATTATGGAACATTTACAGCTTTCTCAACTTCCGTCACGCTTATTTTTCAGTTTTTTATTGGAAAATAGTCTGAGAAACTATAATAAATCAATAAATGCTGAATAATCACAGTTTATAACTTATCACTTCATGTAAATATCCTCCTGCAAAAGTATCTGTTTTCTTAGTATGCTTATTATCTCAGGATCTGAAACATATAATTACCTTAGCCGTTAAAGAAGCTGTGCGAGAAAGTGTGAATTGCTGGTGCTGCGTTTGTTGTTGTGTTCCTTCTTCCATATAAGCGTATACACTCTAACACAAAAAGACGACATACGACGAAGGAATTAACTGAATAGAACGGAAATCGGTAGATATAATGTATGTGTACAAACAAACAAATAATTGCAGTTCCTGAAGAATTAGATGATTTATTCAGGAGAAAGAGCTTCACAGACTAAGCATGTCAATAACACGTTGGTCCACTTCTGGCCCCTAGGCAAGCAATTATTCGGCTTGGCACTGAATGATAGACTTGTTGGATGTTGTTCTGGGGGATATTGTGCCAAACTCTTTCCAATTGGCATGTTAGGTAGGCAAAATCTCATGTTCGTTAGAGGGTCCCGTCCAAACATTCTCAACTGGGGAGAGATCCAGTGACCTTGCTGGTCAAGGCAAGGTTTGAGAAAAACGAAGAAAAGCGATAGAATCTCTCGCTGTGTGTACAGGGAATTATCTTCCTAAAACGTAATCCTGGGATATCTTGCATGGAAGGTAAGGGAATATGGCATCATATATCGTTAACATATCTCTGTGGTGTAAGTGTGCCATGGATGACAACCAAACAGATCCTGCTATGAAATGAAATGACTCCTCAGACTGTTACTCTTGGTTGTCGGACCATATGGTTGCGATAGTCAGGTTTGTATCGCATCGCTGTCTGGAGCATATGCAGATATATCTTTGCTGGTCATCAGGGCTCAGTCCTAAGCAGAACTTATCACTGAAGGCAATTCTGTTCCAGTCAATGAGATTCCAGGCCGAAGACGTGTCTGGAGTCGTCCCAGATAGCCGTTGGATACCACCCTTATTGATGGCAGCTTGCAGTCAAAATGAGCCCCGTTAATATATACTGGAAAATAATCGTGACTGAAGCTGGGAAAGTGTAATTTTATGAACATGATTTGTGTTTCGAAACAAATTCGTATTCTTCTATGTTTGACTGTGATATTCTATCAGGTACCTGGATGTTTGAAGACAGTACTGACCATATAGGTTATATTGTATGGCTGTATTACATTTAACAAAACGTGGTTTTGTTTAACTATTTCAGGTTGACAGTTCTGCACTACACAACAGTTACCATACTGAGTTCGCTGCTGCTACTGGTGCTGTGGCGAATTATCCGTGTTCTGATAGAACTGTGACATGTACAGTGCCATACGGTTGCACCAACAAACTCTTGAGTTCCTCTAAGCACGCCACTTCCATAGAGCCCATTGACAGTTGTGCATCAGGTCCACACTCAAAGTAACTTTTGACATCAATTCACATCTATATAGATCTATTACAACGTTATTGCTCTATTTATGCTGTCTTCATAGTCTAAATGTAAATCACCAAAACTCTGTTTGGACTAATATTGTCTAAATTCATTTAATTGTTCTTATTTCTGAAATTACTCTTACTATTTATTGTCAGGATGAGATTTGATACTAATTTTTAGGTTTTGAATTACTTACTAGATTATCTTTAATGTTGCTTGTCTTGATGTAACATATTTCCTCTCGAGATGTTATAACAGAAGAAATAAAAGACGTATACAATATCAATTCAACTTCTTACAGAACTGTATGAATGCAGAGTCTCGCGGCGATAACATTGAATAAAATGTTCTCGGGTTTCCAAACGCGTCAGTTGGTTAAAACTACACCAGCTTTCGGCCAAGTTCTCCTTGACCAATGTCAAGTGTTATGACTGCCAGTGGGCTGTTGGTGAGCCCTTATATAAGCTAACTGCCGGCTGTGACGTCACTGGTGCCCGTGACATTGCCATATATGGCGATTTGGCTATGGTATCCCATCATATCAACACCGCTGCCACCAGGAGGATATTTCGTCGTGCCAGCTTTGCATTATTACAAGAAAGGATTCACAACACAAGGCAACAGCTGGATGCAAATGGACGTGCTCTCATGGCCTGGCACCTGCAGTTATCAAGAACACTCACAGCTTTGGACTGGGAATGGGTCGACGCTGCTACGGTTTCTCAACAGACGTCAGCGCAAAAACGAACTACAGATAAGCAGAAAGGTAAGTTCGGCCGCCTTTCGCAACAACAACACTTGGCCACACGGACGCTAGAAATTAGACGAATTTTTGGAACACCTCATTGGCATCAACAGTTATATCCAGTTCACCTTGGAGCTGGAAAAAGATAATGCATTGAACTTCCTCGACGTCCTTGTCCACCGTAAACGAAATGGGTGCCTTGGCCACAGCGTCTACAGAAAACCCACCCACACAGACCTGTACCTGCACGCCACCAGCCATCATCATCCAGCACAAAAGCGCGCAGCATTGCAAACATTGGTGCATCGTGCAAGAGTAATATCAGACGACGACAACCTGCACCATGAACTGAGCCACCTACGCAAGGTTTTCAGGAATAACGGCTACAGCACCTATCAAGTGAAAGAAGTGATTTCTGGGAAAGATCAGAATAAGACCAACGACGAAGAGCAGGAAAAGAAACTTGCTTTGCTGCCATTATGTGGCTCTGTGTCGGGCAAGATAAGCCGCCTGTTGAAAATACACAAGATAAAATCAGTCTTCAGGCCTCCAACGACAATCCGTCAAGTACTGAGACCAGTTAAAGACGCTGTAGGTCTCAGAACACCCGGAGTCTTCTAAATACCTTGTGAGTGTGGCGAGAAGTACATCGGGCAAACAGAGCGCACTGTGGAACAGCGCAGGAAAGAACGTGAGAGGTGTTATCGCCTGCGCTATCCAGAGAAATCTGCGTTAGCTGGGCTTGTGTTAGAAAACGGTCACCACATAAAATTTGGCGATACCTCAGTCGTGGCTCGCACTAACGTCTTCTGGGACAGTTTAGTAAAGGAAGCAATTGAAATAAAAATTACCACAAACACCCTGAATAGAGACGGTGGCTTACAGCTCACCGCTGCGTGGGATCCAGCGATCGCGCGGTTGAAGAGGGCTCATCGAACGCCGACTCAAAACATGCCCATGTATGGCAATGTCACGGGCACCAGTGTCGTCACAGGCGGCAGTTAGCGTATATAAGGGCGCACCAACAGCCCACTGGCAGTCATAACACTTGACAATGGCCAAGGAGTGCTTGGCCGAAAGCTCGCGCAATTTTAACCAATTGACGCGGTTGGAAACCCGAGAACATTTTATACTTACAGAACTGATTTTTTGTTAAAATTTTCTTTCCTATTTTCGTTACAGCCTTTTCTGAAGCTTCAAGTTCAGAATTAGTATATCAAATGAGAGAACAGTTTCCTGCTTCGAAGTCAACGAATATATACTATAACAAATAACGTCTTGTGAAGCTCATGTACAGACCACAACTGACAACACAGCTCTTAAGTCACCAAAATATCCCAGTTGTAGCCTTCTGATGTTTATTGTAGTACACCCTTCAAAATTATAGAGTTATTAATTCATGAGTAAACTATAGGAATGCCAAACTACAGTTACAACAGTAGGACATGAAATGAAAGGTATAGTACAGAAGACAGTGAGAGATTTGCAGCTTCTCCCCATATTATTCCATTTGTATATAGACTACACAGGAAAGAGAACCAAGGCAAGATTTGGGAAACGAATCCTAACTCAGAGAGAAGAAAGAAAAATTCAAAACTTACTTAAGACACTAACGTTGTGCTACAGACCGCATGGAACTTGGAAGGTCATTTGGACAGAATGAATTTTATCTTGAAATGAGTTTATGAGTGTCAACAAAATTAAAATAAAGTCAACACCTGCAACTGAATTAAACCATCTCTTATTCTGCTGTGTCCACACTATGTAGATATGGACAATGAAAAATATAAATAATAAATATAAGAGTAGGGTGCCATTAATCGCCATAAAGGTGTTATTAAAGTAATTATCTTCACTAAAAAGGAGATATTTCTTAAATACAGGATATCGATTTATGTACTGGAAGTAGTGTCTGAAAACATTTGTTTGGCTTTTACAATTATATAGAAATTAAACATGGGCAATAGAAGCCCTGGAAATATGATTTGATGGGAGGATAGTGAAAATTAGACAAGTTGGTAGAGTATCTAATTAGGAGTAAGTTAATCAGTATCAGAGACTGTTTCAATGTAGAAGCATCGAAAAAACATATATCATTAATATATATTGACATCATTAGAGGTAATCAACAAATAAAGTGTTATTTCTTTGAATTTACTATAGAAATTTGGCGCACTCTGTCAAGTATAGAATTATCCTGGGCTTCATCAACAATGAAAGTAATGACACACATCAAGTTAGCTAGAGCAGCTTTGCTCAACACCTTGTCATGATACATTGGTGTGTTGCAAATACTTGTCAGGTGGTTGACGATATTTCTGATGCCTTCTAATCCTCCACAGACAAAATCTCTTGAAAATAGCAAATTTATTGCCAAATAGTTTCTTAGAGTAGCCCAACTGGCATGGCATCGCTCATCATTGTAAAATTTGTATGTCATAGTTATTTCATAACAAAAAATGTACCACATGTTCAATGTATTGGATGTTACTTATGTGCTTACTTCTTTGTATTTAGGGACAAATTCACATGTAAGGAGGGGTGCCATTAAATTATTGAAATGTCTCTTTTCTGTGGGTGAAGGGAAAAAAATGAAGAAATGCAACTCAAGAGGTTATGCACCCACGTGTTTAAATGTGGTCATATGACTAATGCGGTGCTGCAATTCTGTGCAGCATTTTTAAAACTTCATATGGTATGTTCATTATACTAAAACACACAGCTACCAGATGTAGCGTAAACTACTGCTGTCACACATAGCCATTTTTCCTGATGTCCCTGTGTTGTAACTTCTATGAACGAAAACGGTTATTCGCTGTGAACTAAACAGGAACTGGACTTGTTTCCTAGTTTTTAACTACATGTATCTCTGTTGTAATGGTGAACAATGCAAGTGGTGTAGTAACAGAAACGCTATTTGAGTAAATGTGTCACCAAAACTATCTGAAATTGTATAACTATATATCCATATTGCAATTAGATTTCATTAAATTAATTAGAAAACCAAAACTGTAAACTAAAGAAACTGTTCTGTGAAATTCTTTACTGTGCAGTGGACAGTGCTATAATGTGTGATGATGATGACACGCAATTCCAACACGCTAAACTAACAGAATACGAATGCTATGTAAAACTACAAAACTAATTTTAAAAGAATAAATAACCATAATGTTTCTATGAAAATGCCCTGCAAATTTATGGACTCAAAAGCAACAAAATTCTAAACACTTACTGATACACAAATGTAACTCTGCACTGCGAGAATAGCACTTCTGCATATGAAATGCAATCTGAACTGAGCTTCACTTAAACTGAACCTAGTAGTAGTTTTAGAATATAAAGCTTAACTGTGAATGGTCTTAATGTCTTGGCTGTGATGTAACTTAACCTATCATATTTTCATGGCTTATTTGTGGCAGCAGAAACTCGGTGCTTCTCCAAGGTCGTGCAGCAGAAAACTAGCTGAAGCAAAGAAGACCTAGTATAGGGCAGTGCAAGGACTTGCAGCTCTTCTAAGCAGATCATGGTTTAGTTTTAGCCATTGTTTTCCGCTCAGTGCTGCGACACACATAACCAGAAAATAAACTTTGTTTAGGAGGCAGTGTACAATTAAAACTAATTAAATGATTGAAAGAAAACTAACTTTTTAAAAACAATATGGTGGATACTGAAACTCATTCCTTGACAATTGTAATGATCTTTGCAAATCTTACTTTTTCTAATGATTGTTACACTGCCATGAGATTAATTATTGAATGGTAACAGAGTGGTAAATATATAACCATTGAGAGCAAGCAATATGAACTGATGCCTTTGCTTAATCATGACAAAACAATGAAACTAATGAACCCTAACTAATAACGAAAAGTCCTAATAAAATGTTCCATTTTCCACGCACATCATAAATTATGTGCAAGCAAGCGATGTAGCAACAACAGTGTCCGAAAAATTTCACTTCTCCAATTAAACTTTATCAAATCAAATTCCCAAAATTCAACATCCTCTGTGTGTTCATCTCTTTACTCTGCAAGCTATTTCCAGATAGCTCGCTAGAGTGCCCAACACTTGACTAACTCCCTAGCTGCTCTTAGAATGCTGCAGCAATGACAGTGCCTCAGACAACTGAAGATCACTGTGCTTGTACTTAGAACTTCTGTGGCATAGCATATTGACTATTGAAAACTTCTGTTTGAAAAATATTCAGAGTGTAAATACGAACTATGAAATCAAATGAAAATGTTGAACTTCATCACCTTCCTGAACACAAAGATTATCTAGAAACCTTACATAACTACCGCACTTGCCTGATTATAATTTGGCAGGATGTTGCTAGCAAACAGAAAACAGCATACAACAAATTATACCAGAGAACTTCATAGATAAGTGACAAAAATAAATTTTAAAGTGAAATTCTGAATAAAAGTACAAGTAAAATGATTTTGACAGGTATGAAAAGATTATTACATTTCCAGTACATAACACAGTAGTAATGAAATTAGACTCCTGATTACATGCATTATAAGAACACAAGGCATGATGTAGCCATTAAATATCTAAGAAAGAAAGAGACATAGAGAAATATGACACTTATTTAACAAAGGTAATAAAGGGCTCTGTCCTGCTTTGGGAGGAAGGTTAAAGTGCATCACAGAATCGTGGACACATGTCACACCAGTATACATCAAGATGTTCCAAATATCACAATTAAGAATGAAATCAATAAAAAGTAGTACACATATGTGAATTAGACGGCAGACACAGGAAGGCAGTTAGAAAGTCGTTAGTCATCAGTCAGTAACAATAAAAATCTTGAAATATCATCATATACTAATAAATAAAATGATAAATGGTAAATATGTTACTCCAAAGTAAACTTAACTTACTGATTAAATAGTATTATAAATGGCCTGTTTTGTTGCCTCTTTTTCAGCATTTAATGTGGGTGGAATCAGAATAAATGATTGAAAAGTAACTCAGCTAAAGGTAGCAGTAAAGTAACCAACATTTTATTTTTGTGCACTGAACTTACAAATATCCACATTACCTTCTTCACTTCTTATCACCTTTCTCCTAATTTATGTTATTATCATAGCTTCATATGTCTTGAGCTACTTACATATTTGACTACTGCAGAATGAAAACTTCAACCTATTTCTTCAAACATTATCCTTACTTCATTAGAATATTTCTTCTGTCAATATACCACTATACCACATTATTCATTTACCTCTATACCATTCATTTTGCTTTTACAAAACGACCCAACATTACACACTGCTATAAAACCTATGTAAATGGGATCTGTTTCTACACATTTCCTCTTACCACTTCACAGACATTAACATCAAAACACACCAAAGATCTAATAAGTACCCTCTGTCAAATATTAAATTTATCTATGACACTAATTAAAATGAAATTTTTTACTCTCATCTGGTTTTTCTCCAGACTTAGAACATCATGTTTGCACACACTATAACTTACCTAAGTTCAATATATATATATATATATATATATATATATATATATATATATATATATATATATATATATATAATTTCATTTTCATTAAATATTATTGTTCCTAAAAGACTGAAAGAATGTTGCCACAAGCAATTATCTCTACATAATGATGTCTTACAATTTTAAGAGTTAAACAATGCCATGGCAAAAGACGTAAACTGAAAGGGTAGAAAATCTCAAGTATTGCCAACATTATGGGGAAAAACGTAATAAGCTTCCATATCTTCTTTGTTATTCTTCCCTGATGCAAATTTCAAAATCCTTTTATCAGTTTCTTCCGTCATCTGAATGCTGTCCCTTTGCAGCATTCCTCAAAATACATCTTTCACTTTAACTTTCCTTGGAAATACATATCCCTTAAACATACAGAATCATTTCAGTACATAGCAAAGCACTATCAACAAAATTCCATATTCTCTACAATGCATTGCAATTCATGTGGTTGAAAGTACAGGAGTAAAAATTATTGCAATGGACAATTCCTAAGGAAAAAAAATAAAAATTAGACAGTCATTTGCAAGAGTGCCGGTACATACAAATAAACAAAAATATGAAATATTACAAATTTATTATTGCTGCACATCTCTTCCAAGTTTCATTTTAACTACCCACCTTCAATTTTTATGATACACATCATCACAGTAACCATAGCTTTCCTTAATGGCTGCTTATTGCTTTACTAATCCCATTCATTCCTATTGACTACATAATGGCGAGATCAGTAACACTTTCTGCCTAGGATATTCTCTACTTTTCACCCCATGTTATCTTCCTGTTCTCTCTTTCAGTTTATCTAAGAATCCTGTTTTCACCATTTCATGCCTTGCTATATGCATTACATTGTTAACTATTTTTCTCACCTATTCCTTCTCCATTTCACTAATTATCTAATACTTTTTCTTACCATTGTTCATCAAAAGTCATTACTTTATCCAATAATCAGCACTCACTCTCAAATACACACATCAGCAAAACAGTCTCACATCTCAGTCTCTCTCCTCCCCATTCCTATTATACTCCATTAAGTCCTTCCTATCTTCAATCATTACTTCTGTACAGCCACAAAATACTTAAAATTCTTTCTTATTAATGTTCAACTTACACAGCACGTCACTAATTCAGTTAAAACATTACTACACAACTATACCATTTTTGAATTTTATCCGAAGTCCCAGATTTCATACACAGAGCTTTCCTCAAATAATTATCTTATTCTTGTCGATTCCCAAAAAACTCATCTGTCACTATCTTATTTTGTCACCATTTAGCAGGAGGTGTATGCTACTTTTATACAATACAGCAATATTGGGCTATAGCTACTCTATCTTTTCTCTGGATAGTTCAATAGCTGAAGAGAAGTTTTTGACAGATACAAAGGATTGTATGATAGTAGGAAGCAGTGCAGAAAACTAATGGTAGAAACATCGTTGCAACAGCTCAGGAGTTATGCACAATACTGCACATGTCCATTGAAGAGCAATGAACACCTGAGCCCTAAATTTTCTTTTTTTTTTTGTGAAGACCTCGAAAAATTTTAGCTTTAAATTGTTTGAAACTGGAACTGTCATTCTTTGGTATGCACAAATACTCTTCATTGTGTTGCTTCAACTGCAGCTGCAAGAGGAATTTTGTTTCTGAGAATGTTAGGATACATGCCACTAATTTCTGTAGTCATTTGCATTTACCATATTTGAGGATTATGCTCATACACAGGAAAACCTTCTGTGATCTGAGAAAGGCTTTTGATTATGCTGACCACCATGCTTTGGTCTCCAAACTAGAATACTGTAGAATCTGCAGCAAAAGTTACAACTAAATCATATCTCAATAAAAGTAAGTAGGTGGTGAGTTCAGGAGATCACTTATCAGATACACTTGGTGTTCATCATCGAGTGCTGCAGAAATCAAAATTAGGGCCTCTCCTATTCCTAGTCCAAATAAGTAACTTATGTGATAATACATATGTAAAGACATATATTATGCAGATTTTTTGTCTGTAAACTATGTATTTAAAGAACTTGTCGAAATATAAACTTGGTGAAAGAAAATGTAGCAACCCGGTTTGGTGCAAACAGTTTACTATTAAATGTGAATAAGACACAGAATATGTGGTTCAGTCTACCAAAGACAGTAAAAATAGAAAAACAAAACGTTAAATTTTTAGGCATTATACTTGACAGCTAGCTGACATGAAACACCAATGTAGAACAGGTATCGAGTGTAGTATACTTACTGAAGAGACTGATGTCATGTGTCCCTCTGAATACGTAAGGACAACATATTTTGCATTTTTCCAATCTGTTTTAAATTAGGGATTACTACTCTGGGAAAACAGCAAAAAAATAATGAAATTCTTGTAATTCAGGAGAAAACTGACTTTAGTATAAAATTCCTCAGTTTAACAATTTAAAGAAACCTAAAATAGGACACACATGTTGAAAACCTAGGATGTAATTTGTATTAAAATATATTTGTAATTAATATGGTTAACAAGTTCTGCAAATACGCTGTTGGTCTAAAGACTGTGTACTATGCTGTATTTTCCTCTCACCTGAATCACAGACTAGATATTTTGGGAATAACAACCAAGCCAAATCTTAATAAGCTACTGCAACTTCAAAAAAGGGATATAAAAATCATGTGTGGAGCAAAATGTAAGGAATCATTCCTGGGCTTGTTTCCAAAAACTAGGGTGCTAACTGTAATAATCATATCCATCTCAAAGCAATATTACTTGTTAAGGGACTACAGCCCAACATTTGCTCTGATTTGTAGCAGTACAATACAAGAAATGAAGAAAAGTTTTACATCAGCAGCCTAGAACTCTATCAAAAGGGTCCACAATACGCAGGTTTACTGTTAGCCAATGCACTGCCCAATAAAGTTGTGACCCTACCCACAATGAAGCTTAACTTACAGCAAAAGATATTCCTGTTACAAATCTTATTTCACATTAGAACAATATTATACTTAGATGCAGAATAAGAAGTGCTTCGCAAAGTATGTAAGTAGTGTTAAGCTAACCATTTTATTTGTAACTAAACCATTTTGTTAATCAATTTCATACTCAGAAGAATGTATTATTGTACTATGTATCTATAATTGTAACCTGTTTTTATACATACGCAATGAATCATTCGATTTTGAATAAAGCATTATATCATTATCATTATGGCGGAATAATATCATTATCATTATGGCAGAAACCTTTTATTGTGGCACCACACACAATCATTAACCTGGCTCCAGGGAGGTAGGGTCCCCTTCCCTATTCCTCCACTGGAGTAATTCCTGTCTGGCACATCCACGTCGCGGGGGTGGGCATTCTACACTTCAGTAGGCCAGAGTGATAAGATGGCTGAGTTCAGGCAGGGACCCAATCCTGTGGGATATAACACGGAACCCATGCCCAGGGTTACAGGAAGACCCTGATGGCAGCAATGGTGGAAAAGAAAGACTTCAGAATGGGGTAGATGGCAGATGAGGCGACCCTCCTTTCTAGGGATTAAATGAGAAGGGAACCACTGCCTTGTGATGGAGAAGAAACTCGAAAGGCTGAGGGAGACAACCCAACAGAAAATCCTTTCTTGTGTTAGGCCTAGCAAGCCAGTGGGAAAGACTTCATATATTGCTTTCAAAACACAGACGAGCCTCGGAACGAACCACTCAGGATTTAATTCCACTGCTTCTTCATGTACTGGTGCGAATGATGGGAGATCTGATGATATTCATCAGTACAAGAAGATGAAACCAAATGGACTAAAAATAACCTAAATATTGACACCCTTAATATATTAATCCTCAATGGAAAAATGGAAGAAATTACAGATGTACTAACAGAGAGAACGTTAGATATGTTGGGATTCAGCGAAACGAAGTGAAAGGGAAAATGTGAGAAGAATTTGAGAGGAGGAGGGAAGCTGTACTGGAGTGAGAATAAAAGCTTTGGAAGAAATGGTGTGGCAGTGATGGTGAATAAGAATGTACAGAGCTTTATTGAAAGTGTGAGATATACGAAATGATAATGGAATGGACACCATAGCTGCAAACAGCCGTTGATGTACTTCAATTGGGACATGTTGAAAATGTGTGCCCCGACCGGGACTCGAACCCGGGATCTCCTGCTTACATGGCAGACGCTCTATCCATCTTAGCCACCGCGGGCACAGAAAAGAGTGCGTCTGCAGGGACGTATCCCTTGCACGCTCCCCGAGAGATCCACATTCCCAACATGTCCACACCACTACATTTGTAGTGCGCCTAATAGATGTTTGCCCATCATACTCATTACTCGTGGCAGATTAATCTTCCAAGTACCATACAAGTTCGGGGATAGCGTGTGCGTTCGCACAAGAAGGTCAATGGCCGGGAAGCCATATTTTAACTATATATGACGGTAGTATCTGTTCCCGAAAGAACAGTTAACGTGGATGACCATGCAGCTTTGCTAGAAATGAAATGATAATTAAATGGACACCCTAGCTGCAAACAGACGTTGATGTAATTCATTGGGGACATGTTGAAAATGTGTGCCCCGACCGGGACTCGAACCCGGGATCTCCTGCTTACATGGCAAATGCTCTATCCATCTGAGCCACTGCGGGCACCGAAGATAGTGCGTCTGCAGGGACGTATCCCTTCCACGCTCTTTCGGGAACAGATACTACCGTCAGATATAGTTAAAATATGGCTTCCCCGCCATTGACCTTCTTGTGCGAACGCACACGCTATCCCCGAACTTGTATGGTACTTGGAAGATTAATCTGCCACGAGTAATGAGTATGATGGGCAAACATCTATTAGGCGCACTACGAATGTAGTGGTGTGGACATGTTGGGATCTCTCGGGTTGCGTGCAAGGGATACGTCCCTGCAGACGCACTATCTTCTGTGCCCGCGGTGGCTCAGATGGATAGAGCGTCTGCCATGTAAGCAGGAGATCCTGGGTTCGAGTACCGTTCGGGGCACACATTTTCAACATGTCCCCAATGAAGTACATCAACGGCTGTTTGCAGCTAGGGTGCCCATTTAATTATCATTTCATTTCTAGCGAAACTGTGTGGTTATCCACGGTAACTGTTCTTTCGGGAACAGACACTACCGTCATATATATGTGAGATATATATTAGACAGGATTATAATCTTTAATCTGAGATTCCGAAAACAAACACTAAAAGTTATCCAGATTTATGTACCTCAAGTGGGGTGTTACGAAGAAGAGAAGATGGACTTTGAAAATTAGTTAGAGAACCATATAGATAGTGCTAATATAGTGATGGGAGATTTTAATGGTCAGGTAGGCAAAGACAGAAAGGGATTTGAGCAAGTGTTGGGATGTTTTGGATATGAAGGCAGAAATGAAGAAGGGGAAAGACTCCTGGATTTGTGCCAAAGGAATGGAATGAAAATATGAGACAGCTGATTTATGAAGAGAGAAAATCATGTTATCACCAGATCCAGTTTGGATGGAACAACCAATTGTGTAATAGATTATACTCTAGTAGATAGTGAATGGAGAGAGAAAGTAACAAATGTGAAGGTAATTCCAAGAGTGAGCGGAGATGGAGACAACAGATTACTGGTGGTACAATGGAAAATGAATCAGTGTGTGAAAAATAGAAAACAGAAGAATGTTATGAGGATACGGGATTGGAAACTGAAGGAGAGTTAAAGTGCTGATAAGTATAGAGAATTAATCACACAAAAATTTCCAAAAGAAGTTTTCTGTGATGTATAAAAAGAATGGAGTTCATTCAAAGACACATTAGTCGAAGCAGCGCAAAACGTATGTGGTAGAACATCTGGAAAGTAAAAAGTAAGACAGGCAAGTTGGTGGGATGATATCAGAATCCAAGCAGTTAGAAGGAAAAATGTAGCATGGAGAGAGTGGTGGAAAACTAAAAATGATGAGGACCACAAAGGATGTATATAGGAAAAGAAGAAGTGCAAAGAAATAGTGGAAACAGCAAAGAAAAGAGCATGGGGAGAGTGTACAAAAAAACTTGAAGAAGATGTGAAGAGCAATAAGAAAATGTTCTACAAAATGATGAAAAATAAAAGGAAGGCTTCTGAAGTACCAGTAAAGATGGAAACAAAGGATGGTACTGTGATTGAAGATCCAAGTAATATAAAAGATCTCTGGAAAGAACATTTTAAGAAACTGTTAAACGCTGAGGAGCAGGTACGCGAGGAAACAACAAATAATGCAGGAATTGAGAGAAGCTGGGAAGCAGAATTAGGATAAATTATACAGGAATAAATGTAAATAGCTGTGAAGAAGATGAATGGGGGGAAAGCCCCAGGATCTGATGAAGTGTGAGTGGACATGATAAGAGTAGCAGGTCCAGTGGGAATGCAGTGACTGTATAGAGTACAATCAAGTCTGTGGACAAATAGTGCAATACCAAACGATTGGAAAAGAGGAGACATTGTTCCCATCTTCAAAACACACAATTAAAGACTCTGTAAAAACTACAGAGGAATAACCCTTATGAGTCATACAGCCAAGATTTTTGAAAGAATTTTACTGAATCGAATAAGTCAAAAGATAGAAAGGGAGATGAGTGAAGAACAACATGAGTTTAGGAAAGGAAGAAGCACAATCGACCTGATATTTTCTATCTGTCAACTGATGGAAAAGAGTTGGGCGTATAACAAAAGGGTGATAATGGTTTTTATAGACATAGAAAAGGCATATGACTCAGTTAACAAGGAAGACTCTGGGAAGAAATGAAGAAAGGGATATAGAAGATGGATACATTAATTAATAAAGACAATGTACTAAGGACACAATTGTAGAATTAGAACTTCACTGGGGAACTCTGAGTACTTCAAAATAAGACAAGGACTTAAACTAGGAAGTATTCTATCTCCTGCACTTTTTAATGTTGTAATGGAGGGAATGAATAGGGCAGTTAAAGATATAGTAAAAATAAAAGACAAAAAGATGATTTGTGCAGGTGATATGTAATATGAGGCGATAAAGAGGTAGATGTACAGTAACAACTTGATGCGCGGAAGGAAATAATGAAAAGGTATGGATTAAAAATAAATAAAAATGAGAGTGAAGTAATGGTATTTTGAATATACAAACTGATCAACGGAAATATTACTTTGAATGGAGAATCCCTCGAACTAGTAGACAGTTTCACTTATTTAGGGAGTGAAATATGTAGCGATGGGAGAATAACCAACGAAATTAATAGGAGGTTACAGAAGGGAGGCAATTTCTACCAAACAATGAAACACCTGATTTGGAATTAGGAAGTTTCAGAAAAAGCAAAACTCCTTATGTATAAGAGTTATTACTTCCCGATTGTCACGTATGGAGGAGAAACATGGACGATGACAGAAAGGGACTGGAGCAGACTGCAAGTAGGGGAAATGAAATTTCTCAGAACAGTTAAGGGAAGAACAAGAACGGACAAAGGAAGGAACATAGATATCAGAAAGAACTTTAAACAACAAAGTATGAGAGAAGAAATTGAAAAAAAAAGAGATTAAGATGGTATAGGCATGTTAAGAGGACGTGTAGGCAGAGACTCCCCAAAATTATGGGAGAACTTAAGATGGATTGAAAAAGACCTAGAGGGCGCCCAAGAACACGGTGGAGAACGGGAGTAAGAATATCTGTGGAAAGGGGATGTGTGACCTGGCAGCAAGTGGAGGAAGAAAAGTGGTGGGAGGACCGAGCCAATTGGAGATGACTCGTCAGCTCCCAGATACGGCAGTAGCTGGTGCTGGATCCGGATATACATAGACAGATTATGGTAGAACTCACTGCAAGCTTTAGTTCGTTAAGTGTAAGGTTTTAGCTGTAATTAATTGATATTTTCAAGAAAGTGTTAGTTACATACTCACTGAGCTACCAAATTTAACTGTAACAAATCGAAGACCTGATTACAATGGAAGAATGAATACATCTATCTTTCTGCTACAAAATAGACTAGCAAAAACTAACCGTTGTTATATTTACGTGACGATCAGAATATACAGAGTGTACGTAAAATCCAGGAACACTTTCAATTATTTATTGCACAAGAACTTAACAGTGTACAGATGTCACATGTATTGGTTTTTGAAGAGAAATTCTGAAAGTTTTTTTTTTTTTTTTTTTTTTTTTTTTTACAACCATTCGAAAGCGAACCATGAGTGACCCGGCAGACGTCAATACGGTAATCGAATTCTTGCCATACCCGTCCCAACACGGCATCGTCGACTGTGGCAGTCGCTTCCCATATTCTCTCCCGGAGCTCTGCTACATCACGTGATAAAAGCGGTATATGCATGAGACCTTTAATGTGTACAGACAGAAAAAAATTCACACGATCTAGTGAGCGGGGAGGCCGTTTCATGAAACAGCTCTCTCCGCATCTGCACCCGCCATGTTTGCGACTAGCGCTGATTATCTGTAAATTGCCAAACTACGCTGTGGTGGTATACATGAAAAAAAACAAAAACATTCAGTGTTTCTAGGGTTTCTCTTCAAAATGACACACACACACACACACGCGCACATACATATATATATATATATATATATATATATATATATATATGTACAATGTTTGGTTCTTGTGCAATAAGTAATAGGAAGTGTTTCAGGACTTTATGTACACCCTGTATAACAAACTGTGTAAACATGTCACAAGCATACGTACTTATCAAATCATTTAAGGAAAAACTTCACAGCTCCTTGCTGGCAAACCCAGTTGATTCCTTAGAAAAACTTTTAGAAATGCCAGTTACAACAATGTAGAGAATGTCAATACCTGTTTCGTAATAATAATACGAAAATGTACTGACGAAGTCTAATGCATGTACAGATCCCAAATATCCCAAATAACTAATAAAGAATACGAATCTACACGAGAATACCCACATCATTAGTATCATTATCTCAGCTACTTTTTTTACATTTGTGTCAGCTGATGACGGATCATATTTACTTCTTGTTTCTGCTGCTTCTATAAATTGTTTCAAAGCTTTAACTCTTCCCTTTTCTGAAAAATGAGTCAGTAAAATGTCGTCAGAATGCCTGTCTATACTATTCGGCACATTTATCATTTGCTTAGTAATTTGGTCAGCTTTCTCAGAAATGATACCTCATATCCTTTTTCTATTTCCAATTGTAATTTCAGTGCTCCCACCGATTCACCTGCTTCGAAAACAGTAGCATCATGCTGCTCATTACTTTCATTTACTGGAGTGAGAACTTCACTCGGTAATACACTATCCATTTTCTTTAACAATTCATCTTTGTTCTGACATTGACTATTATCTTCTTATCTAAACAATTTATCGTCCATGTTTCACTTCTATACATGGCTACACTCCATACAAATACTTTCAGAAACGACTTCCTGACACTTAAATCTATACTCGATGTAAGACGTCAGCCGGTATGTGGAAAAAATAGAAGACTGTGTATGAAAAGGAGACCATAGTGAGTATTCACCAACTTCAGCAAAAGTTTTTCTCGCTCCAGTTTGATGATGATTCGGTGGTTACAGTCATGTAGGAAATAGGAGAAATCAACACAAAACTGAAGAAAGAGGGCGAAACACTTTCAGATAAAATGATGGTAACGAAAGTGTTAATGTCATAACCAGGAATTGCATTGTAGAAAATCAGGGGCATACTCACCTACTCCACGTCAATAAGTCGGCTACCGCCGAACACTCAATTTCCGCCAATCATTTGATGAAATACAGTGAACCAAGAACTGTGGTATATACGTCCAAGTTTTGAAGTTCCATCATCAATGAACTAGTGAAAATATGACTGAGTCCCTTAGCAGTCTTCTTGGAATCTTGTCACAGAATAACTTAGCGCAGGCGTCGTTTTGCGATTTTTACGTACGAAGTCAATCGATGGAGGACACGTGGCCCAGCCCACAGACTTGGAACAGAAGTGCATGCGCTCAAGCAGCGGATGCGCAACGTCAGCTGGAGGCACCACGCATGAGCCAGCGGGGTCTTAAATATGGGAGCTTAGTGCATTTTTGTGAATATCCACTTGAAAATGGACGGAAGTCTCTGCGCCGAAATATTGTGGTAGAAAGTGTCAGACATCAGGATGTTCGCCCGAAATTGTGTGGAACAATCTGTACAACGGGAATATTTGAAATTGAACGTACTGAACATTGTCGTTGAAATTTTCTGATGATGCTTTCATACTCCATTGCACAGTAAAAGTGATACTGGGATATCACTGCTGTTGCTTTAATATCCCTAACCTTACTCTCACGATACCTACGGGAGTTTCACAATGTTTCAGCGTGTAAGTAGGCTGTTTAGGTTTTTTTATTGATAACGCCACCTCTCTATGAAAATCACTGGCTGTGCTGTGTGCAGTCTGTGGCTGCTTTGCATTGTTGTAATACTTGCCATTGTAGTGTTGAGCAGCTGGATGTGAACAGCACGTAGCGTTGCGCAGTTGGAGGTGAGCCGCCAGCAGTGGTGGATGTGGGGAGAGAGATGGCGGAGTTTTGTAATTTGTCATGAAGTGCTATATATATTATGACTATTAAGGTAAATACATTGTTTGTTCTCTATTAATATCTTTCATTTGCTAACTATCCCTATCAGTAGTTAGTGCCTTCCGTAGTTTGAATCTTTTATTTAGCTGGCAGTAGTGGCGCTCGCTGTATTGCAGTAGTTCGAGTAATGAAGATTTTTGTGAGGTAAGTGATTTCTGAAAGGTATAGTTTAGTGTTAGTCAGGGCCATTCTTTTGCAGGGATTTTTGAAAGTCAGATTGCGTTGCGCTAAAAATATTGTATATCAGTATAAGCACAGTCTTGTACAATTTTTCAAAGGGGACGTTTCATATGTCGACCCTTAGCCGAGGATACCTCACTGGAATCTTCTGATTTTTTCTTGTAGTTTGTGTAATTAGTGTAGCTTTTGTTTATTGCTAGCGCGTAATTGTAGAGAGGATCTGCTTTGTAGTTACAGTCTTTCATTGTTGTTGTGGCATGCATGTTAATGTGCATCAAGTATTTCGCTGCTGCGCTGCTGCTGCAATTAACGAGATATTATTTTCAGTGCTATGTTAATGTGTTCTCTTATTGTTGCTCTTCAAACTGTGTTTTTCTGTGTTATCGTGTGAAATATTGTGACAATAATGGCGTGTGAAAATACTAGGCTCCAAAGTAAACTGAGAAATGACAGTGAAAACGAAAGCAGTGTGTTAGCGCCATCGAGTAATGAAGTAACTGATGTTCAAAGTAGTAATTTGGTAATTGTGCATAGGGAAATGGAGCGGGCTGCAAACAATGGTGTACACAGTGAAACAGGTAGTGAACAGGGAAGCATTATCGATCGATCGCTCGGCAACAGCTCGCCTCAGGAATCCGAAATGACAGGACACAATTTTGCAAATACTGTAGATTCAGGTTTTGCGTCCTCACCGTTTTTGCAAATGAGTCAAGACACATTTTCCGCTTGTCAAAATGTGAATGTTGCCGGTGCAAATTCACTGCCGAAAAGCACTGAGGAACATGTTTCAGACACCAGTGCATTGTTATTACAATTAATGCAACAAATGGGCCAAAAGCTTGAAATGTTAGACACAATGGAACAACACCAGAGACAAACACAGCAACAGTTAGACACAATGGAACAAAATCAGAGACGAACACAGCAAAAGCTTCAAAAGTTAGACACAATGGAACAAAATCAGAGACAAACACAGCAAAAGCTTCAAAAGTTAGACACCACACTTGAACAAACACGTGAAGATTTAACTACTGAGTTACACAAAATCGAATCGAAATGTCAAAAAGTCTGTAATGACGTAAAAACCCTATTTGTGAGCATTTTCAACCTATTTTTTCGCGGCATGAAAATGCATTACAGAATCACGAAGCAGCCATAAAAGAACTGCAAACTATTGTTCATGAAAATCATGAGACCTTGCAAGCTAAATTTGACTCAGTTGCATCTACCGATTCGGTTACGCAACTTGCAAAAACTCAGGAAAACTTGAAGGACACAGTAGATTCGATTTCAACACAGATGGACACTCTGAAACTTGGTTCAGAAAAACACACTGAGGAAATGTGTTCACTATCGGAAAAAGTAGCCGAACTTTCGCATCAGGTCACTAACTTACCTACAAAGGTAGATGGTGATCTGAATGACACAAGACCTGTAGCCATCACTGACACAGAGGAGTATGAACAAATTAAGAAATTCAAACAAAATCAGAATCAAATTAATACGCAATACAAAAGAGAAATCCGGGAAGTACAAGATCAGTTGGCACAAGTAATACAAAGATTTCATATTTCAGAGGACTCTCGCGCTCCAACACGGGAAGAGGGACATAGAAGTACGGAACAGCCACAAAATAATAACTCAGGGCACTTCGGAAATTATGAAAGAAATTGGCAAGGCACACCGAATTTTGAGATGGAACCACCGAAACAACGTAACAATGACCGATATGCGACTCGCCGACACGATGACTTTGACTATAAGCTGTTCATTACTACACGTAAATTCAAAACATTTAAGAATTCTGGCAACGACATTCATCCAGAAGCATGGCTCCATCAATTCTCTCATTGTTTTCCTCCCAACTGGTCATTAGAGCACAGATTAGAATTTATGTGTGGCTACTTAGAGAATGAACCAGCTGAAAGAATGCGATCGGTCATTCACGATTGTCACAGTGAAGGAGATTTTTATCATGCCTTCCTCTCAGCATATTGGTCTCAAGCTACACAAGACCGAGTAAAACATAGCATCATAATGATGAAACATTTCGAACAATCTGAATTTTCCAGTCTTGTGAAATATTTTGAAGACATGTTGCACAAGAATCAGTACCTGTCAAACCCATACAGCCCCTCAGAACTCATCCGCATTTGCTTAATCAAACTGCCTGAACATTTGCGACATATTATTTTAGCAGGACGTTGCAAAGACGACATTGAAGCTTTTCAGGGACTGTTACAAGAATTAGAAATTGACACAGACAGTCGCGGGATGCGAAAACAGGAAAACAATCACTACAGGTCACATCCGTCACAATTCCGTGACGACAGAAACAATAACTGGACACGACAAGTCTATTCTTACAACGCAAATCGTGACCAAAACAGACACCACCCGTATGACAACCGTTGGCAGAGTAGTAATACTTACAGGGAAAGATCACCTCTCCGCGGTAACGACTATCACAGAGACAATCAGGGAAACAGGCAATATGGGAACCAAAATAATTATTATCAAGGGAGACAGAATAACTTCAGATGCAACGGTCCAGCGCCCAGTTACGATCCAGGGAGAAATTCTCCACCACTTAACCGACAGGAAAGAAACTACAGGAACTACTGACATGACGACAGACGATGTGATCGTAACGACAGACCTGCATTGCAACAGAACTGGCGGGCTTCAAACAGAGCAAGGCCCTCTCGTCACGGTGAATTTGTAGAAGTTAGGTCTCCAAACCCCAATAACGACGCGCGCCAACAAAGAGACAATAGGCAATGACTCACACCGCTGGCAGCCACAAAACATACATATGAAACTGACGATGCAGCTGCCGTAGCTAGTAATTACGTAAAAATGGAAGACATTAAGGACATCTTACTCCATGAACACGACGTAAAACATAACAACATTGTATATCCTGTGATTCACATTACAGTAAATGACGTAAAATTTACGGCAGTACTTGACTCTGGCAGTCCCATTTCAGTAATTAGTGAAACAGCTTTTAGCAAGTGCAACAAATCGAACGATTGCCCCACACTTCCGTTACGTAAGATTAAATTACAAGGTGCAATCATTGGAAAAAGTGTAGATGTACGCCAACAAACCAATTTAGAATTCTTTTGTCAAAGCCACAGCTTCTCTATGAACTTTCTTATTGTTCCATTATTGTCGACGGAAATTATATTGGGAGTAGATTTTTTGAATGAATACAAAGCAATCTTAAACATTCACGATGCTGAAATAAGTTTAGAGAAGGAAGGTAAGTCAATAGCTTTGAAATTTGAAGATTGGCTCTCAAACCATGACGAAGAAATTAATCGGCTTTACCTTCTGTTGGACAACAGTTCGGAATTTTCTACGGAACTAGACACTAACAATCACTCTGCAAGTACTGACAGGGATGATATCGACGCCATATTTGAAATTAATGAATTAATTCAGAATAAAATTCAAACAATTGAGAATTGTAATGGCACTGATAGGCAGGACCTTTTTGAGATTTTACAAGCACATTCCGCAGTTTTTACTTGTAAAACAGGAACAATCAAGGGATTTCAATACCAATTTCGTGTTCGTGAGCATACTAAATTTTGTGTTAGACCATATGTAATTCCAGCACATTATAGGGACCGTGTTAGAACAGAAATGCAATCTATGCTTGACGAGGGCATTATTGAGCCTGCAGTAAGCTCATACAACAATCCATTACATGTTGTTGAAAAAAAAAAAATGGATCGATCAGGCTTGTCTTTGATTCGAGACAAATCAATACTATCATTATTCCTGAAACAGACAGGCCGCAAACGTTGGAAGAACTTCAAAATTTTAATGGTGTAAATGTGTTGTCATCCATTGATCTCAGATCCAGCTTTTATCAGATCGAACTTCATCCAGAATGTAGAAAATACACAGCTTTCCTTTGTTTCGGCGTTTGTTATCAGTTTCGGAAACTTCCTTTTGGTTTGAACATTTCTTCAGCAGCATTCATTCGTGGGCTAAATTCCATATTACCTGAGTTCTTAAAACGTCACATCACCTTATATGTGGACGACATCCTAATAGCAGAAGCTTCATGGGAACAACATAATCGCATCCTCAACAGTTTGTTACGTATTTTTGCAGAATCTGGAATTACAGTTAACTTGGAAAAGTCTGAATTCGGTAGGTCAAAGGTGAGGTTTTTGGGACATATTATTTCTTCTGAAGGCATTCAGCCGGATCCTGAAAAGTTAGAAGCAATCAGAGCCATTCCAGTTCCATCCACAAAAAAGACAAGTCCGCAGTTTTCCAGGTCTCGTAAATTTTTACCGTCGTTTTCTGAATATGCAAATTCTTGTTACACCAAAACTTTGTTCTCTCACTGGAAAAAACACTATTTGGAACTGGGACGAACAAGCACAGTTGGAATTCAATTCTTTGAAAGAATCGCTACTTAACGCGCCAATACTAGCTCATCCAGGTCTGTCACAAGATTTCTGCCTTAGCACGGATTCTTCTAAAGTCGGTCTTGGTGCCCATTTATTTCAAGAAGCCACAGAAATTGACACTACTGTTCAGAAAACCATTGCTTTTGCTAGCCGAGTGCTAACAAAATCTGAAAAAAATTATTCCGTTACTGAATTAGAAGCTTTAGCTATCGTTTGGGCATTTAACAAATTCCGTTTCTTTCTTTCTGGTAAGCACGTAAAAGTATACAGTGATCATCGTGCATTACAATTTCTTATGTCTTCAAAATTAAATCATGACTGGTTAAAACGTTGGCCATTGTTTCTGCAAGAATTCCGCTTCACAATAGTCTACATTCCCGGCAAGGAGAACATTGTTGCGGACGCACTGTCACGCGCACCGGCTGGGCTTGAGAAAAGTAACACAGAAGGCAACCTCGAGAAAAATTTCAGTATTCTTTACATTCAGAAAGTCGCCTTTGAAATCTTCATCACCACATCTTTAAAGGACATTGCTCATGAACCAGATAAAGATCCGATTTGGAAAGACATCAAGAGCAAATGGTATGAAAAGACACACACACAGATTCGGCATTATTACCTGGTTAGAAACAACATACTCTTCAAACGCTGCACTGTTGATGACAAGCTATGGGTACTTTGCATTCCAGACGATTTTGTTAATAAGCTCATTTGGTACATTCATTTCAGCTACGCACATTTTGGTCGACGAAAATGTTATCATATTCTTCGAACGACTTGTTATTTTAACAATATGGAAAAGGAGAATTCGAAGAGTCTTGTCTATTTGTAAACTTTGTCAAAAGGCGAAACCATCTACTGTCTCACATCGTGCTCCGTTGTTTCCTATTATTCCTTCTAAATTAAAAGAATTTGCTGCTGTTGATCTCTTGGGACCGCTTGTCAGAACATCTAATGGATTTTCGTACGTTCTAGTCGCTGTTGAACTTACTTCAAAATTTGTTTCTTTCACACCGTTACGTAAAGCCACTGGACGGTCTTTATCCAACGCCTTTGTTAAAAATTTCTTACGTGAAGTTGGACACGTTAGTAAAGTCATTTCAGATAACGGACCGCAATTCAGATCTGCTGTTTGTTGGTCACGCATGCTTCGCAACCATAAAATAAAACCTGTTTTTATTTCATTGTACTCACCACATTGTAACCCCTCCGAACGGATTATGAAAGAAATCAATAAGCTTTGCAGACTTTATTGTCACAGAAAGCATCAGCATTGGGACAGATATTTACACTTATTTCAAAACGTGCTGAATGAAATGCCTCATGATTCCACTGCTTTACCACCTACTCTTGTACTAAAGAATGAAGAACCACCGAACAGAATCAGAAAGCTTGTACCTTTCCCGAATACACGTAAACTTCGACACAAAGACATAATTGATATGGCTCTTAAAAATATAAAATCTGCAGCAGACAAAAGGAGAAAACTACACGGTAAAGCAAATGCAAAGAAATTGTATATTGGTCATAAAGTTCTCATTAAAGCTCATTCATTGTCACATAAGAAGAAACACTTGAGTCACAAATTCTTTCTAGTTTACAATGGACCTTACAGAATCCGACGTATACCACATGATAATTGTGTTGAAGTTGAAACTCTGCGTACTAGGAAGAGTAAAGGTTTACACCACATTTCACATGTAAAACCGTTTATTGAAAGATAATCTGCTTTTTAACTTTGTCTTTGTCATATAACTTTTCACTTTACATTACTAGTATGCTTTGTCAGACTTAGAATCTGCTAATATGCAACAATGTTTGAAGTTAAATATCCAGTCAAGGACCAATAGAACTTATTTAAACAGGAATTACGAATGCATTGTTATTGTGAACAGACGACACAGTGTTATTGTGTGTATACATTCTTGCTTGTTAGTTGCACGTTTACGTAATGACTATAAGGCTCACATACTTAGAACATTTACCAGTACTGCTAATGAGATTTTAATGCAACACTTTGGTTTACATGAAAATACATTCTGGATTTAAAGTACTTTCTGTGGAATTAATGATGACTTAGCATTTGGTTTCTTTGACAGCTACACGATTATATCACGACGCTACTAATGAGTGACAATTTACAATGTTGTTTTTGCGGTGTATCTGTTTTATATCCGCACAGTTTTTCTGAATTCTTGTGGAAAGCAAAACATGATTTAGTAGTAAGCTACAATCTGAGAGCCTTTTTCGTAGCACAACAATACTTTACAGTATAGTACTTTCTTGATCACAGTAATGTACGTAATAACTACGATATCTATACACAAAGCATTTCACTTTCGTTTATGATGGGGTAAGTACATTGACTTCTGCAGAACTTAGCTTTCGGAGGACGATAATTACGACACTTCCACAGAATTATCTTACAGCAAGACGCACATTTAGCGCTACAGGACACGCATTTGAGTGATTAATTTTGTACTGAAAACATTTATTTTTAAAGATATTTGAAGTACAATGATACGCAGTTTTTCCGTGATACATTTCATTCCTTTGCTGTAATCTGTAGCACCTGAGGGTATAATTACATTGATCCTCAGGGGGGTACACGCTTACTTTGTGTACCATGTTTTTGGCAAGCACAAGGAGCCCTAGCTAATATGGTATTTGCTTATACAACTTTACACATCGGTACCATATTTCTCTAACACACGAATTACACAGCTATCTGATCATTTAACTGAGACATAAACATTTTTTTTACTACATCAGTGACACATGTTTACGCAATTACACAGTTGGGTAACTTCACACTTATGAACTTGTATTTTGTCTGTACTTTGTGAACTTTTCATATTTTTTCGGAACCATTGTGATACTATGAGTGCTTTGAATGATGTATTTGGTATGGGATCATGAGTTTTAAAGTACGTTTGAGGCAGATGACACTATTGACATGAGCAGAGAATTTTTTTAGGTTTTGAAATTATTGGAGGAAGCTACGACGATTTTGAGAGTTGACTAAGATGTTACGATATTATTACGACGACGATGTGTATTATACTGTTGAGGTATGTTTATGATTAATAAGATGATGATACCATATATGAGGAGTTTGACTATGCTACGTATTTCTTATGATGAAATACTGAAGAAGTGTCGACGAATAAGGTAAGGAATAATGAGTACTGATTAGGGACTCTGATTTGTGAAAAAGGTTGTTGGAAACCAAGAATCATACTTTAAGAGTTATGAAACGTGTGTAAATGCGTGAATGTATCATAATGCCGGCGAAAATTTTTTGGACAATGTTATATTTACAGGATTTTGTTTCTACATTTGTAACGCAAATTCTCGACCTCTGAAATATTTTATATGAGACTGCCACTGTAGCGAAAACTGCTGTCGTAAATATTTCCGTAAGAAAATTAAGTGACCACCTGCACGTAATGCGTCGTGGGCACCCAGCTGTGTCAGACGCCTGGAGAAAAAGCCATTAGTGCGTGCCTTTTCAGAGCACAGGAAGAAAAAAAAAAGGGAGGCCTTATCCTCGCTATCGACATTCCTTTGTAGAGAGCATCGTAAATACGACACCCTCAAACTTGAAAACATGATTACACTGTAGAGTTCTTAATTTATGATATTTACTGAAATGAAATGATGAGAAACATTTTATGTCTATTGTCTTTCTAGTTGAAAGATTGTTTACTGCATTATGAAATGCCATATGGCTAGTGAATGACGTTTGACGCCTTGCTTTGCCTATTTTGTTTAATATTTAGTTTCTAGCTGCACTGCAGCATTGGTTAAAATAAAATTTTATAGATGTACTAATATAAATATCTTCTGTCTACAGATTGAGTGAATAATAATTTTTTTTTAAAAAATGAGGGAGCACAAAAAGACATTTACCTTCACAGCAACTGCATTCATATTTTTCTTTTCAAGTACTTGGTAACTTTTTTGGTAGAATAACTTCTGGTGGTACACAACTTTAATTTCATAGACATTAAGATGTGAATAGACATTTCCCTTATCTGCATTGTTGTCTTTAGTGTAAATTTTTTTCTGTTTGAGCTTTGTCATGTTTAGGTACTAGTTATATCATTTGCTTCTGCTGTTTGCCAGGCTTAGTGCTACTGAATTTTAATTTGTGTTACTCTGCTAACCCAGTTTACTACTGATTTATTTTTCTTGTTTGCTGCTCACTGCCTTATATTAGTTGTAATTTATGCTGCTTGCTTCGCCATTTGTATTTTTGTCATTGCTGTTTGTGTTAACTGTTTTGTGCTGCTGCATTGCCTCGTTCCTTAGTTTAGCATCTGAGCTCAGTAGATTTAAGTTAGCTTAAGAGGGGGTGGACTATATAAGAAACTGACTATGGACAATAGGGAAAAAATGCATTGAGAAGTTATAAGAAAATGGTTTGGCCAAAAAAGTAGTGTACAGTGGAGAAAAACTATTTTTGAAAGAGGATATGAACAAAAAAGTAGGGTTTAGGGACAACAGGTTTAGGTAGGATTTTCTTGGAAATAAATGATGAGGCAAGATAATGGAAAATAAATAATGAGGTAAGAAATATGTGAACATAAATACAGAAAGCAGGTATAGATAGGACTTTTTTGAAATAATGATGAATGAATGGAGATCTCCAAGAAGTAAAGAAAGTTTTGTTTGCAAAATACTGCAGTTAAACAAACCCTGTCCTTTCCTTTTATGTACCCTTGTGTATTTGTCCTTTTCCTGTCTTTATGTGTTTAGATAATAAGATTTATGTTGTAGAATTTTTCAAATACTATGTTATTTTCTTTGTAAAGATGTTTATACATTATTTATTCTGTTCTGTCTTAATGTTCATGTGTGAAGTTGGTGTTTCGAAAGTTATTCTGATCTTTTATGTATGTACTCATGTCATAATTCCTGTAACATTGACGTATATGTTATTTCGATTCTTTTGTAAAGCCTGTACTACAAATGTTCTCTGTATTGTCATGTTCTTTAACGATGTATTTTGTACCTTTGTTATTGTATTTTTATGTTATCAAATTGTAATTGTTACCAGTTCTTCAAATTAAGTAACATTTCACTGCACACGTTTCTGTTCGTCATAGTACATGGACAATATGTGAGAAGTAGGGACTGATAGTGTTTGCACGTGTGTTAATGATTCAGCAAGGGACTGGATAACAGCATTGCTGGATCTAAGGACAATTCCAGAAACTTTGTGAGTGCACAAGTGGTGGTTTATGGACTTGCTATATTGTCCGCAAGACTCTTCGATGGTGATTGTGCACCTGCACATTTGCAACAGATGGCTGCTGGCCGTCTCTACAAGGACTACAGTGGGTCTGCACCTTTGATGACCCACCAATACCATTATTTCTACAAGGACTACAGTGGGTCTACATCTTTGATGATCCATCAATACCATAATTTCTACAAGGACTGCAGTGGGTCTGCACCTTTGATGACCCACCAATACCGTAATCTCTACCAGGATTACAGTGGGTCTGCTCTGTGATGACCTACCCACCAATATTCTTCAAAACTTCAACTGATTCTGCTGTGGGTTTGCTCTGTTGTGGCGCATTACCTGTCCGCATGTCGAGAGTCAGCACTGTCTTTCCGTTGGAAGGACAACACTACTTCTTCAATACTCCATGGAAATCCACTACTTCTGTGTGCATTTTCTTTTACTGCTCAGACTTTGAGAAAAACACTGCAATTTTACCATGATGAATGATCAGGACTATCTTTATGGACTGTGAGAAAATTTTAGCTTTTGGCCAACATTGTATCAATAAGTGTGTGCATTTGATTTCTTTGTTATTGTAATTATGAAAAATTTTTTTCAAATCTGTATTGGCCACTGCCCAAACCAATTTGTAAAATTTTTTTTTGGGGAGCATGGGGGCTATGTAAGTAGGCTGTTTAGGTTTTGTTATTGGTAACGCCACCTCTCTATGAATATCACTGGCTGTGCTGTGTGCAGTCTGTGGCTGCCTTGCATTGTTGTAATACTCGCCATTGTAGTGTTGAGCAGCTGGTTGTGAACAGCACGTAGCATTGCGCAGTTGGAGGTGAGCCGCCAGCAGTGGTGGATGTGGGGAGAGAGATGGCGGAGTTTTGTAATTTGTCATGAAGTGCTATATATATTATGACTATTAAGGTAAATACATTGTTTGTTCTCTATTAATATCTTTGATTTGCTAACTATCCCTATCAGTAGTTAGTGCCTTCTGTAGTTTGAATCTTTTATTTAGCTGGCAGTAGTGGCGCTCGCTGTATTGTAGTAGTTCGAGTAATGAAGATTTTTGTGAGGTAAGTGATTTCTGAAAGGTATAGTTTAGTGTTAGTCAGGGCCATTCTTTTGCAGGGATTTTTTAAAGTCAGATTGCGTTGCGCTAAAAATAGTGTATATCAGTTTAAGCACAGTCTTGTACAATTTTTCAAAGGGGGCGTTTCAAGCGTAAATGTAGAATCTGACCTGATCACAGGTCCTCAATATACACTCAACAGAGTTTCATGAAAGGGTGGATAGTATGCCTTTAGGGAAATATAATAGGTGTTGCATAATTATTTTAGTCGCATTTGTGATGTAATGTAGACGATTACCAGTTTTTGCTGTATGGCCCATCTTTAAGTGTTTTCAGCTTAGCTGGAATGTAACTCGTCAACTTCATCTAAGCATATATTTACCTCAACACCAATATACGGTATTTTTATCTACTTCTACAATGTGCCAATTTATTTCTAATATTAGCATTAGTATTACAAAGCTTCAGAAGCTAAAATAGCTCTCCACCGTTGATTTCACATTGTTTTGTAGTTCTGTCTTGACATTTAATTTCCTAGTTCCTCATACGGCGGATTTTCACATCTTCACTGATGCTGTCAAAGAAATGTACTTAACGTCTTCGTCCTTGAAGATTTTTGTACACACTTGGTGGTTTTTCGTTCCTTCCGGAGGATGAAGTGCGGCTCCATGCCACAAATGTTTCCCAGTTTTTCTTATGTCTAGTTACCCATGTAAATCATAAACATATTTGTTAGTTTCCTTTGTTCAGCTGTGATTTTACCTTGAGTTTCTCCACACCGTTACCAAAATTTTCCTTTCAAATATTTTTAGTTTTTTCAGTCCGGAACTGCTCTGCTGCTACGGTCGCAGGTTCGAATCCTGTCTCGGACATGGCTGTGTGTGATGTCCTTAGGTTAGTTAGGTTTAAGTAGCTCTAAGTCTAGGGAACTGATGACCTCAGATGTAGCGTCTCATAGTGCTCAGAGCCATTTGAACCTTAAAACTGTAAATCTAGTCATAATTCTTACTTGGCTTTTATCGGAATTGCGAAAGAGTAACTATGGAAACACAAGAGAACAATAAATTCTGGGGTGGGCAGCGAGTTCTAATCGCTGTTATCTAGGCAAGTGTGAAATATGGCTTGGAGCCACTTGAACCATCTGACATTTTTAGTTTATGTGTCTTAAATTTCTTAATATCTAAGTCTCACAAGCGTATGCTATAACTGGTATGAAACGGGTTTTACGTACTGCAAATTTAAGAGAAAATTTTGATTTTTGTTGTGTCCTCCATTGTGAAAAGTTTACTTCATGTATTCCACTATTTTACTGCTTCTTTAACGTTGTCATTGTTAGTAAAATTGCCCATAGGTTAATAGCACTGATTTTCTTCAACAACATTTTGTATAAGAATTTTTAAGGTGTCGGTTGCATTTGGTTTGGTTTGACCTGTATTAATATCCCAAATATCTTGTGGAGTTTTAGCGCTCCCATTAGGCACCACCTCGGGTGATAAAATGGGAAGTGTGGAGTGGACAACAACCAGCCGATGTTGCCTTACAGTAATGAGTTGGCTCTCCAAAGGCAACAGGAAAAATTACCTGGTTCTCATAGTTGGCAGTCGCGCATGGGATAACGATCTTATAAGAAGATCCCATTATGGTGAAACTCAATAGCTGAAGTTATTTGATAGGTTTAAAATGAGCCACGTGGAAAATATAAATGTTAAAAGGGTATAATTTTTGAAAGAAAATCAGAAGCGTCAAGTTCAGATCAGAATAGAATAAAATACCGTAAATCAAAGAATTGTGTGACCGATATGTCGTCGGAGATTTTCGCAGTGGCAAGCTTTTATAAAAATGCCTGAGTATTCTAGCTACGCCGTGTCTGAGTTAAAAACAGAGACATCAGAGATATTCAATAGCTTCAATGTCAGAATCTGACATACGGCCAGGAGGGATATGCGTCTCTTACGTAGTAGCTGTCGGGCTTAGTATCGGTGGAACATGTCGCCTGTGGCTGGATTTTCCTGAGCACTGACAGGAAGTGCATAGTGATGTGAGTACAACTCCCTCATTCTGATACAATTGTTCTGTGTAGCTGTTAAAGCAGTACCGCCAGTACCGCCTGCTCATTCTCGCGGATCAAGACTGCGGAACATTGCTGCAGACACGTTTCCAGATGCACCAGGAAGACGAGTCTTGCCCTACAGTTTTTCCTTACTCCTTCTTCCTCTATAACCACGAAAGCTATTCCCCGGTATCTTTACAGATCTCCTGTCATCCTCTGTCTTGTCTTAGAGAATATTTCCCACTTATTCTGTTTCCTGGCTGCTTCTACGGATTTCCTACAAATTTTTCGTCTGTCCACCTAACTTTTAGACATTCTTCTGTAACGCCACATCTCAAACGCTTTATTGTATCCTTTTCAAATTTTTGCACAGTCCGTTATTCACTTGCATGCAATGCTCTTTAATCGCCTAAATTCTCAGAAAATTACTTCACAATTTGAAGTTTCTTTTAAAGTAGGATATTCTCTTTTTCTGTGGTAGTCAGCTTCTTATATCCTCCTTGCTACAAACCATTAAGCAATGGTTTACTTCCCAAGTACCCGAGTATCTTCATCTCCTCTACTGTGTAGCCCACAATGTTGATGTTCAGTCTATCGCTGGACTTATTATTATCAAATGTCTTCGTTTTATTCTCTATCAGTATTCTATGGTCATTAAACAGTTCATTTTATTCCTCATGATCTGTAATTCTATCTCATTTTCGCTATAGAAATGCATGTCTTCTTCGACTGTTGTCACCGATGTAGTTTCACTTGGAATTTAAATTCCACTTCTGAAAAATTCTTTTATTTTTTTCCTTATAGCCTTTTCGATGTACAAGTTGAACGTAAGGGCAGTAATACTACCTCCTTACGGCATTTTCAATCCGAACACTCCTTAACTTCGAATCATACTGTCCCCCATAAAAACTAATATTTAATTCTTTTTGTCCTGCAGTGGGTTTTAGGCATTTTGTATGCTACCCATATTGTCCTGCAGCTTATACATAACATGCTTCATTTTTTAATGATTTTAAACATCTTGCACCTTTCTTACATCGTCAACAAATCCATTGGATGTGTCTTGATATTTCTTACGTTTTGAATTTCATGTGAATAACGGTGTCATTGTTGCATCTCTGGTGGCTATACCCTTACTCCTAATGCCAGTCTCATATTCATATAGAAGATCCTCAATTTTATTTTCCTTTTTTCCAAATGTTGCTCTTGCCAGCACTTGCATGCATCAGTTATTAAGATAATGAGCTCTATTCCTCGCATTTATTTGCCTGTGCTGTACGTAGGATTGTGTGAATGATATTCTTCCGAAAGTGTGATGCTGTCTTTCCAGTTTCACAGCTTCTACACGCAAAAGTGAAACTGGTTTGGAAGTATACATGTTGGATTTACCCGTGTTCCAATATTTTCAGAGGATTTTGGTTTCAATTTCGTTAAGGAGCGTGGCTGTCGCTACTATTAGGACGAAGTTTCGGTGTAAGCTAGGGCGATGTCATAAACACCAAGGATTTGAACTTGCCACTGTTCGTCTAGCTTCCCAGCTCTCCCGAAGGACGGCCCGCCCTTTGTCCGCAACGGCCTTTTGTCTACAACCGCCTGGTTTTGACGTGTAGCGGCATCTCGTCTAGTGAATCTCCCAACGCAGAATCAGCAGTCCTCCACTATCGGCATTTGTTTAATACATATGCCACGGGCGGTTGCGGCTGAAGCCACTCTCGTCGCTTTCATGAAAAGCGGATAGCGGCCTTATTAACCGACGCAAATGGCATTGCCTCGCAATAAATCCGATGCAATATAGCCGCTCCCTGATATCGACTGTTCGATTTTAACGTAGGCAGTCAGCGGCACACCCTACCTTTAAATCAAATCTCCATACTGTAGTTGCCAAATTTCGTTTCTGGGGCAGAGAGAGGACAAGCGGATGATATTTCTCACTCCACTGCATTGACCTGCAGCTGCCACCCGTGGAATTTCCATTTCTTCTCTTCCAATATTCACGACAGTAACGTACTAGTACCACATTAAGGGAGATTTAGGTTATTATTATAGGAATATACACAGCTGCTTTTATGTTACCCGGTAAGAAGATGTTTGTAAATAACGAAATACATTAGTCAAAATTAATAGCAAATCAGTTAATACTGATGTGAACGCTATGCTCGTATCAGTTTGGAATATAATCACTAAATGTTACTAAAAGCTGTGCAACAAATGTGTTATGCTCACTTACACTATGTGATGAAAAGTATCCGGTCACCAAAAACATACGTTTCTCATAGTAGGTACTACTGCTAGGTACTCCATATCAGGGTCCTCAGTAATCGTTAGACATCGTGAGAGAGCAGGATGGGGCGCTCTGCGGAACTCACAGACTTCGAACGTTGTCAGGATACTGGGTGTCACTTGTGTCACACGTCTGTGGGCGAGATTTCCACACTCCAAACAGCCCTACGTCCATTGTTTCCGATTCGATAGTGAAGTGGAAACGTTAAGGGATACGTACAGCACAAAATCGTACAGGCCGACCTCGTCTGTTTACTGACAGAGACCGCTAGCGGTTGAAGAGGGCCGTAATGAGTAATAGGCAGACATCTACGCTGGCCATCACACAGGAATTCCAAACTGCATCAGGATCCTTCGCAAGTACTATGACAGTTAGGCGGGAGGTGAGAAAACTTGCATTTCATGGTCGAGCGGCTGCTCATAAGCCACACATAACGCCGGTAAATGCCAAATAACGCCCCGCTTGGTGTAAGGAGCGTAAACATTGGACGATTGAACAGTGGAGAAACGTTGTGTGGAGTGACGAATCACGGTACACAGTGTGGCGATCCGATGGCAGGATGTGGGTATGGCTAATGCCCAGTGAACGTCATTTGCCAGGGCGTGTAGTGCCAACAGTAAAATTCGGAGGCGGTGGTGTCATGGTGCGGTCCTGTTTTTCATGGAGGGACTTGCACCCCTTGCTGTTTTGCGTGGCACTATCACAGCAAAGGGTTAGCACCTTCTCGCTTCCCACTGTTTAACAGCATTTCGGGGATGGCGACTGCATCTTTCAACACGATCGAGCACGTATCCATAATGTACGAATTGTGGCGGAGTGGTTATACGACAATAACATCTCTGTAATGGACTGGTCTGCACAGTGTCCTGATCTGAATCATATAGATCACCTTTGGGATGTTTTGGAACGCCGACTTCGTGCCAGGCCTCACGGGTCGACATAGATACCTCACATGAGTGCAGCATTCCGTGAAGGATGGTGTGCTATTCCCCAGGATACCTTCCAGCAACTGATCGAACGTATGGCTGCGATAGTGGACCTCACCATATTGAATTCCAGCATTACCGACGAAGGGCGCCACGAACGTGTAAGTCATTTTCAGCCAGGTGTCCGGATACTTGTGATCACATCGTGTATATACGTAATTTCTTCTTTTTTCTTCTAAACTATTATTTAATTTCCTCTCCTGAGGAGTGGTCTTGCAGTGATTCACAGTCTCTCCTCGCACTTCAGCATTTGTAAAGTACACACTCCCTGACAAAGAAAGGACACGAGGTAGTGTTTTCACTACTTGATAAAATTTACACTCTTTAACAATATTTGTTTAATTAAAGGGTTCTACTAATGGAACTATGACGAAGTGACTGTAACCGTGTTTCATGCCGAAGGATAATAATTATGTCAACATTCAAAAAGTTCTCTGTGTAACTATTTTGAAATATTCTGTTCCCAATTTCTTACTGGTAGCACAACGACTGCCTCCGTATCAAACTGATAATAATGATCTTAACCAATCTTAAGATGAAAATTGTTTAGGATTTTAATCACCTTACATTTTGCCTGTTACTTGCAAGAGTGGAATGTTTAGACCATATACAACATGCAGGTAAGAACAGACTTATGTAGCTTCAATGTAATGTCCTTTAGACTCCATACAGTCTTAAAATTACAGAAATTTCAATGGTGTCAGAAGTATATCTATCAAATACACATGTGTTTTTTTTTTCTAGATAAAATTTTTTGTATTTTCTTACCCACTGAGTAAATATCTTCAGTAGTTTACGCATTTCATGTAGAATAGTTCCTATGTATAATTGTCAATATTCAAAACTAATTACAGTTTTGCATGAAGAGTTGTAGGCTGTTTTCATGAAAAGTTTGCCTTACAAGTGTTCTATTATTTTGTATACAGGAATGTTGAAGTGGTCTCAATTTTATTTGGCTCCATACGAAAGTTATCTACGTATTAAAAATATCGAAACTGCTCTCTGGCGCACACACACACACACACACACACACACACACACACACACACACAGATTTACTCTACAAATGTAGTAACTAGTATATGATTTACTCGGCATAAAAGTATCCCTGTTTCTCCACAGTTTGTGTGGCACGTTCTCCACCATACAAACAAGCAAGGTAATCTTGTAGGCGAAGAGTGCACCTGGCTATATCTACAGCTCGTCGGCTAGTAGGACGATTGCACCCTACTCCGCCAAGTAAGTGTGCAATCCAGACACACTGCGACAAGCTCCACAACCGGCAGCAGCCCATCCTTTATCGGCCCATACACCTTGTTGACGGCAGACATTGTAACTCACTGGATATTCAAGGTGTCCAGATACGTTACATACATTATTGCTTCCTGTGTATAGCAGTTCTGCAGGCAGTAATTGAAGAATATAAATTGTGTACAAATGAACACAGCTTCCCAAAAAATGACTTCCTACAAGTGTACATGATATATGTGATATTCGAAGAAAATCCTAATATACATAAAATGGACAGTATGTGAAATACTGTCTCGGTATTGAAACAATATACAAGGCATGTTCATAAAGTAAGTGTACTGTGCAAGTAATGGGACTGAGTTCTTTATCTTTTGATCGGTGGCAACACGGACAAGGAACCCTCTTGGGAGCGAGGTCGCAAGTTCCGTCTGTGTTAAGGCTCATTTGAAAGAGTTGTGTTAACAATTGTGACACGAAAAATATTACTTGCCAATGACTCATCATGTGCATCAAGAGGGAGACAGAAAATGAGTGCCCATGAACTGCAGAGATCAATAGAAATTTTTCCAATCCATATGTGGCATACAGTAAACCAGTGCTTAACAGTATTGGTTAAAACAGTCTTGGTTGCAATTTTAGATTTTTTATTTTTCAACGACGCGTTTCGCCTTATTTAGGGATCTTCTGCTTATCTACACAGAAAACAGAGAACAAAGACATCTATTTAAGAATCGCGATAGCATTGTGCAGACTTGGATAACCTATAAGCATGTATAAACAGATCACCTATTGAAAGAGCATATACCTTAATTTGGTATTTCTTAGAAGAATCATTTAGTCAGTGTAGCCAAAGGGCATCGTCAAATATATCAGGCCAACATCGCCTTCGTTAAACTCAGTAAAAACTAGAAATATAAAATAGTAAAATCATTACCTTTTACCCCCAGTACGGGGGTAGACGCGGTAACACAAACGACCGCCTCCCTGGCCGACTCGGCAACGCAGGTTGCTAGGGAGGTGGTCATGAAGTCGGGGAAAACCGCCGACAACAAGGAAACGGCCCCTCGGAAGCAGTCGTCACTCGTCTCTGCGGAAACGCAGACGACACAGGAAGTGCCGATGGAAACCGAGGGAGAAGAAGAAGACGAGCCGTTCGAGTGCCTGCCCGTCCCCAACAAGAACTGTGTGAGGGAGGTGTTCACCAAGATCGCAGATTCCCTGCGCGACGGTAGCTACCCCCATCACGGTCATCCTTAACCTTTCACAGCAGACAACATCCCTCCCCTACCTCATAAACAATATCCATTCCACTGGGGGTGCGAACCCTTGGACCAGAAGATCCACGGGAGGGAACTCGTCAGGCGTGCAGATCTGGAGCTCATAAACAAGCACCCGATCTTCACCGACGACGACTGACGGTACATGACTGACCAAGCACTCATGTACATCCAGCAACAGTTGGACTTCTCCCGCCTCAAGAAAATAGAATTCGGGCAGCCAGGAAGCAGCAAGAAAAAGAAGAACAAGAAGGCGCTGGAATCATCCGGCAGATAAGTTCCTTTATCCACTGAAACCAGAGGCCAATCCAAAACGAGAAGAAAACCATTCCCAACACAGAAGATTTCAGGAGGAACAGCTCAATCAGCTTAAACTCCTACACCTCGGGCCAAGGCAGGCCTATCAATATAGTGAGTGAGTGAGTGAGTGGGTCAGAAGGAATGTTAGGATATCATCTACATTGAATTTGTTCTTATAATCCAACCCTTAGAATATATATTCCAGTAAAAATCGTTGCAAGTATCCCTTTTTTCCACAGACCATGTTTTCGTTGCATTTGTGTAGTTGGACTGACCTGCTGACATCGGTAAATATTTTACGAAGTGTTAGTATGGAGAACTATTTGCTGAGATTTAGTATTCATTGGGTCATGTTTCGTATTTCAACGGCGCTTACTCACGTTTTTTCCTTCTCATTTGTAAAATCGGCGTGTTGCTATGTTGGTGTGGTGTGGACACTCGTTTCCATGCTGTAGTGTCGCGGAATAGTAAAGAGTTGGAAACGTGGAATATTGTGAAAGTTTCGTTGCCTATGCCGAGAACAAGAGGCAGTAGGTTAGCCAAGAGCAAAGAGGACTGCACATATATCGGAATATGTCGTCACGCAGGGGCAATGGCCGGGTTACACACAACAGGCGAGAGAGAATTGCTTAGCACGCGGGTTTGTGTTAGACGGAGACCTTCCTAGAGTGCAAGACAGAGGTATAGAGTCAGCTGTACCGCATTTCACAACTTCGCGTAAGTCTGCCGTAACAACACGTAACTGTGTCGCAAGAACACCTAAGGGGCGAGTACGACAGATGAATCAGCGGTGTAAGTGGAACGAATGCGGTCATTACAAACGAGCATGACGTCAGGGCGTCGCTCGTGCTTCCTTTAAATGCGCCAGCTCTGATAGCAACAGGGCACTCGCACTCGCACTCGCAGTTAGAGTTGCAGTTAGATGTGTACTGGGTCGCTGCGTAGCGCTCAGCTCGGTGGTCGATATGTCAATCTTTATTAAGGCAGCAGCAGACGTGAGGGGACAGTACCAGCTCTGGTCCTCTCTGCTGCCGCTGTCAATCATCAACCCAGGATTAGCAGACATCGTGGCAGAGTCGCCCGCTGCCAATGCTGACCACATCAGTGAGCCGTCGTCGAGATCGTGCGGGGCCTAGGCCCTGTGCATCCGCCCTCACAACCGGGTGAGCCGACGACGCTGGGGAACGCAGCCCGTTCCGCCCGCCCACCGCGGACGAGCCACCAGGAGGAGCAGGGAAGAAGACGGGGTGGGATACAGTACACTCCGCACTACGAGAACGCCTCTCGTGCCGACAGAGCCGGGACTCCAACCCAGAGCCTCCACGTGCAGCAGCCTGCTGTCCGCAGCCGAGCCGGCCGCCCAGCCGGGCGCCGGCTGCCACGCGCGGCCGAAGTAAGGGCATTCCTCCGCTACGTCACAGCACGCGGTGCTGCACCAGCAAGACAGTGCGGCCCGGAGCTGGTGTCACCACTACGAGTCAGCGAGGACTCAGGGAACGTCGTTGATATCACCAAGCCACATTGTAGTCGGCAGGAATAAAGGCGTTATGAGTTAATAATGTTCATTTGGCGTTTCTGACGCGTTCACAGCCATTTCCTTGCATCCTGACAACACGCCAGTGTTCCTCCGGGAAGCTCGGAATGTTGGAAGAATAATCGGCTGTACAGGGTATGTTAATGGGAGTATTAACGCCGCCACAAATTATCGTACTGTCTAGACCATGGCAGTGACGACATCGTTGTTGACTTTGGGGCAATGGACTAGTGGGTGCAACAGAGAGACATCTGTACAACGTCGACACAATTTTGTAGTTGGCAGAAGTCCAGTATAGCATGGTACTGGTGGAATTGTTCAGTTCGAGAATGTTAATTAAACCGTGAGATCTATGCTCTTCACGATTATGATGTGTACGAGAACACAAAAGTTTAAGATATATTTGGCGAATAACTAAAGGAACAAAAGTACGGAATGGAGACTGAAATTAAGGATGTAGGAATATCAATGGCACGAGACTCTAACATTGCTCTCTTCCTCCATGGTAGCCATAGTGCTGATCTTGACCAACTGAGATAGTGAAAATAATGGAAAACTTAACGATAAATTGCGTCTACTTCCTTTAACGGCACTTCTATTACGCTTTTCGTAAAATCCATGATGATGAAATTGTGAGTTCAAAACTTGTATTGACTTAATAAAAATATTACTGAGGCAGTAAACGGAATTTATCATTAAATTTTTCGTAAATATCTTCAACTAAAGTGAACAAGAATTACAGACCCGGATGGTGAACTGAAAAATCTGTGAACTGAGACTATTCCGAAGAAAGAGAAAGCGGTAAACGAAGCGAATGGCTTCTGATATTCTGCTAGAATCACAACGTATACTGAATGAAACATGGAAACACCTATCACAGGCAAAGATAGTATTCGTCGATATAAGAAGTGTAACAAACGTACACGACAGTATTAGAAATAAATTTTTGGGAATGGACGCCTACAACACTACGTTGTATGGACAGTGAGAAAAGCGAATAAACGAGAACCTAACTAAACCTTTGAGATGTGGTGCAACAAAAGTACGCTGAAAAACAAGTGGAATAAAATAAATGTTTGGAAATGGGGGAATATTAAGAGAAGAAACAAAGAAGTTAGTTTTTCTGCCCAACCAACGAGGAGTAAAATTTGCAGGAAACGCTATCGAGAAAAAAGGGGGCTGTATTAAAAAAATGTGATTAACGTATGATGTACTAGTATTTTTTCTGATAAAGTATTCGACTGTTATGCCCAGTTGGGACTGTTCTTAATGTTGTCTTGTGTCTTTTGATACTGGATAATATCTGGGCATTATTAATATTTTATGCTTACTTGTAGAGATTTCATGACTGGGGGTCACCAAACTGAAAGCAACACCATATCCGATCAGATCTTGCGACAAACTTCAGGTGGGTTACCTTGAATACTACCATTCGTTTACATTTCTGGGAGATATAATTTTCAGCAGTTCCATCCACGAAGGAAGTTGTTGGTGCAAATGTGGGTAATCGCGATGATACGAGATGTTACTTCACGAAGACGATATACGTCCATATTTCCGAAGAAATACTTTTTTTCTTCTACGCCGACGTACCTGAGAAACCAATATGATAGTTCCCTAACTTCAACTGTTATCGGTGAGCACTACCTTAGGTATATGACAAACTAAAATGGTTTACCGGGTCGCGGCTCGAATGCCGGTAACGGACTAACGAAATATCTTCTGTTTCTCCTTTCCACATTGTTGATTTGCTCTATGATTACAGAAAAAAATTTATGCGTTACTATGATAACCAACTATCAGTAACTTCGGTTTTTTATTACTGCATAAATGAATAGGCACAGAACCACGTTTAGAATCAGTTCGTTCGTTTTTACATTTGTTTGTGCAAGAGCTTATTGTAATAGCCATTGCGTTGTGTAAAGATAGAGAGAAGAGGTTATTTTTAATAACAGCCGTAACGAAATAAATTAACGAAAAAATCAACATTATGAAGCTTACGTGTCTCTGTTTGGCGCAGCAGTTCACGCAGAAAATTTCGGTACAAAACTGCACGCACTGACTGGATGGAAACAGCGAAAATACATAAAGAGGTAGGCTCTCTAGTCTATAAATACACCGATATGCGTTTTACCAAGATTCACTGTGCGATCACAAAAAATGAGTGGCATTTCATGACAAAATGTTTAAAAATAAGAGTAACCCGTGGAAATAGGTAAAAAGTGAAATTCATGTATCATGAACGCAGATGAAGAAAATAGTTGGTTATAAAGTAATATGAATCACAGTTATACATGTAAATATGACCTTGCAGATTCACACTGTACGAAGGTTGTTCTTGTTAATATCCAGGCTAAAGTCTAGTCAGAACTAGCAATGTTACACCAATAAAAAAAGGTGACACTGTATTCTGCTCTTAGAGTGCTTGGGTAACGGACAAAACGATTTTCTTCTACGTATGTCTATCATTATTGCTACAATGTTTTCCTGGCATGAGACATGTATTTAGTTACTCCCATTTATTGTGTAACTACATGTTAAGTTTGTAGTGAGACCGAAATTGTGAGATACAAGTGAAGTCTAAGGGAGGAAGGAAGGAATGTATGAGAGGGGGGTGAACAAAGAGGAAAGTAGAAAAAAGAGGTATGACAAAAGTACAAACTATCTGTATGTCAAGGTTCCTACAATTTAACATAACAAAATAAGTAATTAGCAATGTTGAGCTATAATGTAGACAGCTGAGGAATTGTGGTCCCAGTTCTATTCACTCTTAGTTCCGAGTTTGTGTATTGTGTGAGACCTAATTAACCAGTATGTGATCCATCAGGTTTTCTTGTCGTCACTGATTATACTTTCCAAGTGTTCTGCTACATTGTTATTTCCATTTTCTGCAAAATATTTCTATGACAGACTCAGCCATCTTCTTCGGGTGCTGCGAGTGGATATAACTGAAAAAGTCACAGCACATCTATAGAAATATTGTCCAGAACATGGCAGCAACAACTTCGCAGAACACTCAAAAGCACACTGTTAATACCTGTAAGTTCGAAAAGTTTACACTATTCTCTAACAGCGAAAGTATTGTAAGAATGTAGTGAAAACAAAGGCTGGTTGATTACTGAGTATCTTGCATTACAGAGGGTAAGGGAGTAGCCTTTACTTGTGCGTGTGTTATTGTAAATACAAATCTGAGAATGTGAACTAACAGCTTAAACGTGCTACTGAGCTCAAAGGCACATCACTTACATGAAATCGAAAAGAATCCTCTGTGTGTGAAAACGGATATAATACATAAGTCTACTGTTTGGAAAAAACCTAACTGCATAAAAAAATCTATAATGTCGACCAGCATAAGAATGCAACCTGAAATAAACGAAAATTTCTGTCCTGACATTTGGCTGTGGTAGAATAAAGAAACTGACAGAACCTGCATTGCTCAAAGGAAATCAAACAATCACATAATCTCACCAACAAAATGAAGTGCTGGCAGAAACAGCAACACAACAAGACACCGAAACTGCTATAAAAATACTGCTGAAAACTAATTTTAGTTGATCCAGGGAAACTGGCTTCATAATCTTGACACAGAATGCCAGTAAAACACATGACTCAACGTTTAAGTTCGGAAATTTCAGTTTGGAATGTATTTATCGAAAGAAAATTACAGATTCTAACATGAACATTAATTTGATCTAATTACTTCTGTGGCACAGAAAATAAACTCAGAATATCAGTCAATAGAATAATAATAAAAAAACTCAACTGTGACAAGGGTGAAGTGTCTACAAAAGTAAAATATACTTTTTACCTCATCAAATAATACCTTGTTCTTCATTTCAAAACTTTTTTATGTCTGCATGCTATCTAGCCATTATTCTGAGCCATCATTCCTCCTCGAAATAAATCTGCAACTTACATAGTTCCAAAAGTGAGTCATTCATTACACTGTACACTCAACAATGCCCACCTGCTATACACTGCAGCTTTCCACTACTGACTGTCAAAGTTTCTACAACTACACAGTGCTGCCACTGCCTGACAAGTGTATCTCTCGCCTCAATTCTTCAAATATATAATTTTCCTTTACAAATATTAACATATTAAAGAACATCATAAAAAATAGTTACCTTACGTCACCCCTCGCCCTGTGAACAAAAAACATTTTGTTTTTATAACTTGCCATGGAAGCAGACAAACAGAATTTTTTTTAAAGAAATACTTAATTCCCTTAAAATAATGTTTACTAAAATTACATGCTCAGGGTACTACATTTCTATACGTAGATGCACAGCCATGTAGTGAAAAATATTTACAAATTCATAGCTTAATTAGTAAGAAGTCCAAAAAATTACAAATCATTTCTGAACACAGATCCTTTAAAAGTTCAAATTACACCTTCCATTAACGCAGGGCCAAACTTGATTTAAGTCCTATGCGATCTATGTTCACAATATAACAAGTCCACTATTTAATACATCATCTAAATGTAGTAAAATGTGTGAATAATAATTGGCTATTGCAGGTGGCTTCACCTAAGAAGTCCACACGTAGCACCTATAATGCAAAAAATAAGGGACTGTCAAAACTGTCACTGCAAACAGTACAGTAGACAAACATAGTTCAAGCTGATGTATGCCACCTACAGAATAATATTGAGTTCTGGCTGCATGTAGGATAGGCATTTGCGTCTCGTAGACTTATAAGTGCAGGTAGATATTCCACTGCAGTTGTACCAAAGATACGTAAGTTCTTTCACAGCCGTTGACAGGCAAGGCAGCTGCAGACATACCATAGTTGAAAAAGAGTGAATACTGCAAGATGTGGCAGGATAAGTCTCGACACTGACTGAAGGGCTAAGTAGGTACTCAGAACTCGGCACTTGGAATAGCACAGTGTCCTAGGTCATAGTCACTCCCATAGTACATTGTTTACGGTACAAGTTCTACCTCACAGCTACTAAATTGCAAAGTATAATTCTCATTTCTAGACTCATCACAAAGAGCAAATTATAAAAGTCTGATCAACTGATTGCCAAACTTACTATAGTTGGTAGCATGTAGAAGTTCATAGTGTGTAACAGCATAGTTTGGTATTGTCTGATAATCAGACTATCTTCCTAAACTGTTACTGGTGCAGATCACCCTGGCCCTTACACACCACTGAGTATAAACAGAATACAATTTGCTTATGTATATGGGTATTACATAAATATTTCCACATACATGAAGAAGGAAACCTATGGAATCAAGTACATGTTTACTTGCATATAAATGCAAAAGAGAAAAATCTATGGAATACAGTACATGTGTACAAAAAAATTTCTCATACATCAAAAACAATAGAAACATGAAATTGTTTGTCTAAACAGCAGTACATATCTGCTGGCAAAATATAAGCACATATTTCAATGAAAATGTTCAAAATTATCGTCCTTTTAGTATGTTGAAACATAAGTGTACATTTTTCACAGTAGAGTGTGTTTTAAGTAACGCAGAATTGAATTATGTAATTTGTTCTCAGACTTAAATCCCAGAGAAAAAACAGTGAAACATAACAGGTAATTTGTTAGTGATAGGACACACACAAGTGGGAAGGAAAAAATTGAATGTCAGTCATCTGTCCCCAAAGTAAAATATTTTGTGTCAAGTATCTAAGTGCTTGAAGCTTAGCATATCTGTCTATGAGATCTCAGATAAACTTAACTTCAAATGTATTTTCCATTGACCCATATATTAATCAAAATTTCGTCATACTTCTAATGTATGCTCCCTGCTCGTTATGACCTGTCCTTAGCACTTGCCACACATGGAGATATCTGACAGAACTAGAGTGTCTGTGAACCCAGGCCCTGCAAGGTAAGGAGATCCAGGGTAGAGTCACAGTTAAACATCAGAATAACAGCTGTCATACATGCCATATAATATTTTAGTAAGGAAGCCTCTGCTCTAGAACTCACAAACAACTGTTACCTGTACTAAATATTTTTGTTACAAAATCAACATACACATTGGCTTCAAGTGTACAGTTGGTGACAATGGAAAATCCTAGGAAGATCCTGACAACGAATTCACAAACTAAATGAAATTAATCGAACATGAACACATAAGAACCTTTCAAAAGCGTAGCAACATGAGAAAAGAACCCCTATCGTAACTTACAATACAGTGGTCACAAAAGAATTTACCCTCCAAAATATTAAACTCCAAACTACTTTAAAACAGTATATTAAGGGGAGAATTATACCCCCACCTTTATTACAAATACCTCTTTTATAGACTCAAAGACCACTTATTCATCATGTATTTCATATAAACTTATACATCTTCATTTATAAATCATTAACTTCTGTTTCATCACCTTATGTTCATAAACCTCTGTGTAATCCTACTAGCAAGCTTGCATTTCATCTTCCTAGAAGAACTCGTCTTCAACCACTTCACTATAATATAACACACTAATTTCCTTTCTCTCATAACATAAATTCATTTCTCTTCTCATACCAAGAAATATAGTGCACTATCTTCCACTACATATACCTTTATATTTTCTTACTTTATCGTCATGTCATACCACGGTATACCTTTACCTCTGACAGTGTCTGTCTCATGCACCTAAGGCTGAGATTTATTTTTATGTCCTATGACAATCCCTAAAATTAATGCTTAATCTAGTTCATGGGGTACCCACATTCTCTCATTCATTCATAACAGGAAAGGAAAACGAACCCTACTTGAAGCCAATTTCTACAGTAAATAAAGTGGAGAAAACTCAAAGTTCAGCATGTGAAACTAATATATAGATGCATTGCCACTATATATAAAAAATAAAATATTCAGAGAACATGTGCACAAAAAATATATTCACAGTATGTACCATACATATACTAATGAATAAGAACACACATTGTCAAGCAAGGAAATCTGAAAAAAACAAAAATTAGGGTAAGAAAAATGGGTCATTATGCTGTCCTTCCAAAACTATACATAATTTTATGTCAAACTACCTTTTATTTCTTTATTGTGTGCTATATGGCACTAGTAATTATCATTGTGCTTCCTTTTTCATTCTCCTTTTTTATTTCGTAAACAGCTGTTATCACAGAAAACTGTCTTTTAAGCTCTGCAGAATGAGAAATGGTGATTAAGAGCATGAGAGCATGAGCCACATTACATTACAGAGACATGCTAAGCCCTTCCTGATACTTTATTGTTCAGTTATTTCCAGAAAGCCTACACCATCACATTGTCTACATTTCGCCACTTGCTTTACAAAGAAGATAAGATGTCCACATTCACAACAACAATTCCACTACAAACAGCGTCATTGTTAACACAAAAATTTGAATTTCCAGAAGGCATGCCATGTGGGAGTTTCTTCCCTGAATACCTGCTACATAGGTAACTTTCAACAGTGTGGCTTGCTCTGTTTGTTAACTGGTTACGACGGAATTTCCTTTTATTGAATTTTTTGATGTGTGCCATAGATCGTATTTATTGCACACTAAAGGATATGTACTTCCACAAATATATGTAGCACTCAGGCAACAAACATTCAGTAACATGTGAAGAAACTGTTTCAGCGAAACAAAAATAAATACTAGAAAAGATAATAATTTACAGACACTAGAAACCTCCACTGTTACCAACATATACAAGTTATCATATGTATAATCGCTGGAAATAGAAAGCTCACTGTTCTTCTCGAAATAACACTGGTTTCTGTAATAGAAATAAAGGGGGTGTGGTGGCATACATGAAACTTTAAAATATACATAGATCATTTTCTAACTGAAACCCTATAATGTGGACATCAATGTAATCAGAAAAGACTATTGAATTTAATAAAGTTATAAAAAATTCCAATTTTTTTGCCATTTGTAAGTACCCTGTACCCTTAAGACTCGAATGGATGGAAAAGACGTAGAGTCATGAGGTAAATCATTTAATATAGTTAGAATTGGGAAGTTGTATTTGTCCCAGTTCTTATGTTGTTTATATCAGTACAACTGACAAAGCTTATCAGTCTCTTTGACAATCGTCTCAGAAGGATTTGAGCGAGGCGAATATAAAGATACAAACAGTAGTTGTATTCTGAGACCCTTTAACGTGTTTAATCAAATTTTAGAAGGGAATTGTACTCCACTATCTGAGATGACTTTATTGACGTGGCCTAGCTGCTTTAAGAAAATCTTATGACACCTTGTGACACAGTCCTCATTGTGGCTTTGCGCAGAGGTGTCAAAGTTACGAATTTGAAGTAAGCTCCACTGCTACAGATACACTCCTGAAAATGGAAAAAAGAACACATTGACACCGGTGTGTCAGACCCACCATACTTGCTCCGGACACTGCGAGAGGGCTGTACAAGCAATGATCACACGCACGGCACAGCGGACACACCAGGAACCGCAGTGTTGGCCGTCGAATGGCGCTAGCTGCGCAGCATTTGTGCACTGCCGCCGTCAGTGTCAGCCAGTTTGCCGTGGCATACGGAGCTCCATCGCAGTCTTTAACACTGGTAGCATGCCGCGACAGCGTGGACGTGAACCGTATGTGCAGTTGACGGACTTTGAGCGAGGGCGTATAGTGGGCATGCGGAAGGCCGGGTGGGCGTACCGCCGAATTGCTCAACACGTGGGGCGTGAGGTCTCCACAGTACATCGATGTTGTCGCCAGTGGTCGGCGGAAGGTGCACGTGTCCGTCGACCTGGGACCGGACCACAGCGACGCACGGATGCACGCCAAGACCGTAGGATCCTACGCAGTGCCGTAGGGGACCGCACCACCACTTCCCAGCAAATTAGGGACACTGTTGCTCCTGGGGTATCGGCGAGGACCATTCGCAACCGTCTCCATGAAGCTGGGCTACGGTCCCGCACACCGTTAGGCCGTCTTCCGCTCACGCCCCAACATCTTGCAGCCCGCCTCCAGTGGTGTCGCGACAGGCGTGAATGGAGGGACGAATGGAGACGTGTCGTCTTCAGCGATGAGAGTCGCTTCTGCCTTGGTGCCAATGATGGTCGTATGCGTGTTTGGCGCCGTGCAGGTGAGCGCCACAATCAGGACTGCATACGACCGAGGCACACAGGGCCAACACCCAGCATCATGGTGTGGGGAGCGATCTCCTACACTGGCCGTACACCACTGGTGATCGTCGAGTGGACACTGAATAGTGCACGGTACATCCAAACCGTCATCGAACCCATCGTTCTACCATTCCTAGACCGGCAAGGGAACTTGCTGTTCCAACAGGACAATGCACGTCCGCATGTATCCCGTGCCACCCAACGTGCTCTAGAAGGTGTAAGTCAACTACCCTGGCCAGCAAGATCTCCGGATCTGTCCCCCATTGAGCATGTTTGGGACTGGATGAAGCGTCGTCTCACGCGGTCTGCACGTCCAGCACGAACGCTGGTCCAACTGAGCCGCCAGGTGGAAATGGCATGGCAAGCCGTTCCACAGGACTACATCCAGCATCTCTACGATCGTCTCCATGGGAGAATAGCAGCCTGCATTGCTGCGAAAGGTGGATATACACTGTACTAGTGCCGACATTGTGCATGCTCTGTTGTCTGTGTCTATGTGCCTGTGGTTCTGTCAGTGTGATCATGTGATGTATCTGACCCCAGGAATGTGTCAATAAAGTTTCCCCTTCCTGGGACAATGAATTCACGGTGTTCTTATTTCAATTTCCAGGAGTGTAAGTACTATGTGTATCCATTCCTTGATGTGACCATGGGTCCAAGTAGGTCAACTGCTGCAAAATCATTAAGCTTGGACGGTGTAATCGATAATAAAGGTGCGGAGTAAAATATGGTAGCAGGTTTGGCTTTTGGCCATAGCTTGCAGACCGCTAAAACTTTGCGTATTCGCTCAAAATGGTTCAAATGGCTCTGAGCACTATGGGACTCAACTGCTGAGGTCATTAGTCCCCTAGAACTTAGAACTAATTAAACCTAACTAACCTAAGGACATCACAAACATCCATGCCCGAGGCAGGATTCGAACCTGCGACCGTAGCGGTCTTGCGGTTCCAGACTGCAGCGCCTTTAACCGCACGGCCACTTCGGCCGGCTCGTATTCGCTCCTCCATATTCTTGGAACAGCACGATATCTTAAATTTGTAAAAGCATTTCATGGTCAAAAATGAGCATGGCTGACGTGGGTGTACCAGATCGACTTGTTGATAAAATCCTCAGGGATACTGGATGCTCTGTTTGTATCATTTACTGTGCTACATGTAACGAGAATACCATTTTTGACTAAATAGTAATGACCAATTGCAACATTTTCCTTATTATGCCATTTCTCAATGTTGTCACGCCAAATACTGTCTTTCATTTTTTCGTGTGCTAAGTGCTGCAATGAATGTGTGATGAAATTTTCAAATGCTGTAATACCTTTCTTCAAATATGAGGCACAGAAGTTGGTTGTTCTCAAAATTTTCTTTACAGCCAATAGGTTATCGAGAATGTGTGTCAGTAGTAATACTTTACTCTCCTGGAATGTAAAGAATGCTAAAGTTGTACTTCTGAAGCCGTAAAAGCCCAATGTCGCAAACGCTCAAGGTTCAGTTTGGAATTCATTAAAAATTATAGTGCTTTGTGATCTGTAAAGACGTTTGTATGTTTACCAAGAAGGTAAAAGCGGAATTCATTAAATGCTCATATAATAGCGAGAGCCTCTACTTCTGTGATGGAGCAATTTTGTACAGCCTTGCTGAGGAACCTACTACAAAACACAATAGTTTTCTACAGTGTTGTACCATTTTCTTCAAATTCCTGGAAGAGTTGAGCACCGTGATCAATTTTTGGTGAGTCTGTCAACAGGAAAAATTCTTTGGTTAGGTCGGGGTGCGCCTGCAGAGACAAGTGCTTCCTTTAAATTTTGAAATTCCAATTTCCCTTGTTCAGTCCAAACCCAGGGTGCATTTTTACTGCTGAGAGTCAAAGATTCGGTGTCGTCAATGATTTTAATTAAAAGAAAACAACGGTAGAAATTTAGGACTGCTAAAAAACTTATTTCTTCATGTTTTCGCGGCGTAAAGACTGTTCCATAAAATTTCGGGCGTGCAGCAGCATAAATTCAACCTCTTCTTCTAATATTTCGGCTGAATACCGTCCAGCCATCTTCAGAGTGAGCCGAGGTGACGAACGCTCCAGCACTTGCCCCGTCCTTCTAAACCACGGGGTTCGGTCCTCGAGTTGAAAAGGACGGAGCAAGTGCTGGAGCGTTGGCCAGCTCGGCTCACTTTGAAGATGGCTGGACGGCATTCAGGCGAAATATTAGAAGAACAAGTTGAATTTATATGGCTGCACGGCCGAAATTTTATGGATCTTCGTACTTGTTTTTTAGATGCAGGAGGGCCGGAAATATGCAGTCAGGCGAAATAATGTGTCCTAGGAATTTGAGATTCTTTTGACAGAAATGTGATTTCTCCATGTTAACGGCTAGACCGTATTCTTCGATGATGTCGAAAAGACTTGTCAGAACTTGGTTGTGCAAAAAAGTGTCGGGTTCTGCTATAAGTATATCGTCAACACAAGTAGTTATGCGGTTTCTCAAATTCTCAGGGCCCGGGTTCCCGGGTTCGATTCCCGGCGGGGTCAGGGATTTTCTCTGCCTCGTGATGGCTGGGTGTTGTGTGCTGTCCTTAGGTTAGTTAGGTTTAAGTAGTTCTAAGTTCTAGGGGACTGATGACCGTAGCAGTTAAGTCCCATAGTGCTCAGAGCCATTTTTTTTAAATTCTCAGGGAGTATGCCATTAAGACCACAAATGAAGGTAGCTGATGAGATACCAAGGCCAAATTTCACTTTCTAAACTGATAACATCTGCCAAAGCAGAGGAAAGCGGTGTACTATCGAAAGTCAGGATGCAACCCTATCTGCCAAATGCTTTATCTCAAATCAACAGGGGTAGAACTCGTACGCCGAAAAAGTTTTGCCAAAGTTCATTTGAAATCTGTGGTTTGTCTGTTTCTGATATAATGATTGTGTTAAATGGCCTTGAATCAAGCAATAATCTAACAACTTTTTCTAGTTTTTCTACTACATGTAATGGGCTGCTGTACGAACTGATTACAGGTTAAATCAGACCGTTTTCTAGCGTTGTTTGTATTTCTCTCTTTACATATTCATCTTTTACATCTGCAGCTCTCGTCCTTTCTTTCCACATTTGCAGTTAAATTATAGGGTAAGGGTTCCGCCTTTTTGCATAAACACTGCTATTTCTTTTTACCCGAACATGTTTCAGCACCTCTGTGCCATCATCAGTGGGTTTTTTGTTTCTGAAAAAATCGTAAAAAGTGAAAAATGTTTTGGATAGAATTGACTTAACAAAGTGAGTCCTTTAGAAAATTTTTATTCGTTTTGGTTCTTTCCGTGATTTTACCTTATCCGGTTTTGCAGAACCAAATCTATATTGTCCCGCACTGACGGCTTGTCATCTGCAAACCAAACGACGTATTTCGTCTATGAAATTTACATTTACATCGTTTGGTTTGCAGATGACAAGCTCTTGGAGCAGGACGCTATGGAGTTGGTCCTGCAAAACCATATAATGCAAAATCCCGGTATGAAGCAAATCGAACAAAAACTTTCTTTAAGCCTCACTTTGTTAAATCAACTGTATCCTAAAACATTTTCACTTTTTACTGTTCTTTTAATAAACAAAAAAACCCACTGATGATGGCACAGTGGTGCTACAACATGTTTCCGTAAATAGAAACGGCAGTGTGTTTGCAAAACGGGAGGATCCATACCTTAAAGCTTTTTTTTTTAGCTTATCTGTGTACTGTGCAGGAATAACATTATGGTTGACGCAAAATTTTGTATGCTCTCTGACTTCGAACTTGCGACTGTGCTAGAAACCTCTAATAGTACCTGGAATATGGGTAAACACCACAGAGTAAGTATGTTAGATGTTATCTAACTGTTGTTTCGCAAAAGGTTCACCACTCTCACCTTCTCTCAATTTCCCTTGTATTACCTTTTCGAGTGAGACATATTCAAGACAAGTGTTTGCATCGTTACAATTTCTGAAACTGTCATCATACAAAAAACAAAGTCGATTAACTTCCTCGTCTTGAGTACTAAGCCATTCCTCAAACTTAAACTTAACTTGTTCACCCGAGACTGTGAGATTAATCTCGGTATTATTGAAATTCATTATAGTGTTTTACTAATTAGGGAAATTAACGCCAAAGATCACTTCTGTGATTAGAAGTGGCACAATTAAAAAGTCGGTGGCGAAACAATGACCTTGACAACTAAACTCAACATATGTTTCGTTTTTAACATCGATCGACTTTCCTAAGATTGCAGCTATCTCAGCGATAGTGCGGGGTAGAAAGTATTTTTGGTGAACTTGTTGTATGCAGCCTGACTGATAACAGATACCGCGCTACAGGAATCAAACACAACAGTAACAATGCGACTGGAAGTTTTGATTGTAATAACTGGATGAGCATTCTTATAGAATATCCCTAACGCTCTCAAAGTCCACGTAATTTATTGTTACGCGTGCGAACGGTTATTTTGGATAACAATTTTCGCCAGCTGCCGGAGTTGCAGGTCATTGTTTACCTCTGTTCTTGCTCCAGTTATCTTTCGGCTTGGGATTACGTACTTCAACGATCTCTACTTGCCTCTCTTCGTTGAACTGTCCTGACTTTTGCCACTGTGGCTGACCGTGTTGGTGCTATTGTCCTGACCTCTGATTAAAGTCTGATTGGGCTTGGCTGCGACAGCAGTTACCTTTGTTTGAATGATTACACTGCTGATTGCAACGTGCCTGTTACCGTTGTATTGTTTGTCGTTACACTTATTAGCGTTACAGCTCTGATTTTTGTTTTGATTAAAATACTGGTGGTCATGACGGAAAATGTTGACGATTTTGGTAGCTGTTTCGATGCCGGATGTTTAGTGTTGTCGGTTGCGTCTGAAATATCTTTTGTTGTGAAAACTGCTTCGTGACCCGTAGTTTCTGCTATGATTACGAAAATACACGTTGTCGTAATCGTCAAACTTTCTTGCTGCTTCTTTGCCAGACAATTTACTGTCACTATCAAGCTTTAATTCTTGTAATAAATTAACAGATTCCACAATATTGTCTTTACATCTGCTCGTAATTTGGTGTAAATGTGAAACATCGTTGAAGATTAAAACTGTGCGCCGGACCGAGACTCGAACTCCGGACCTTTGCATTCGCAGGAGAGCATCTGTAAGTTGGGAAGCTAGGAGACGAGATACTGGCAGAACTGAAGCTATGAGGACGTGTCGTGAGACCCGCTTGGGTAGCTCAGTCCCTCCGAGTTCGAGTCTCGGTCCAATACCCAGTTATAATCTTCCAGGAAGTTTCATATCAGCGCACACTCCACTGAGTGTAAATTTCATTCTTCGTATAAATGTGTTGGTAATTTTTTCTAACAGATAATGATTAATTCAGGGGGGCTGTGAAGGTGTCTGTTGCGTCTGATTATATCTTCAAGGTACTGTGCAGGGCTGGAAAAATCTGATTTTTCGACGTTTTGCATGTTTAACACAGTGACAGTACTCTGAGAGAAAAACGTTGTAAAAAAATTACTCAGAACCACATTCGCTAATGAGTGCTCAATTCTTACAGCAGGTTCATTTTCAGGAAAATTGCACAATACTCGTAACTTTTGTTAAAGGCCAAGTAGGTGGAATAGCGAAATAAAACTGGTTCGTCCACGTTTGGGGATGTATTTCGTCATTATAATTAGGGAATGTTAAATTTGCGTACTGGTAAGAAGTGTTTACAGTCAAAAGTTTCCTCGCGTCGTGGCGCGCCTAAACTTTGACTCCGCCAAGCGCTACGCACACTGTGTCGTTGCGGCGTACTGTTTGGCACAAACTGCTGTTCCCCAAGACGCCAGGGATGGCGATAGTTTTCTGGATTCTCTATTGCTGGGCTAGTGAAATAAGGAGAGGGTTCCTCCTCGCGGATCATTTCCGTTCAGTCTGTTTTCGATGCGTTTTAACTGTGCTTGAGGCCACCTGTTGCCTTCCTTCAGCAATTCATTAATCTTCTTCTTTTTCTTTGACTTTTCAGTGATTGATGTTATGCCGTTCCCGAAAAATGCACTGGTGTCGTGTGAAATAAATCACTGTCAAAGTTTGTGGACAAATTTGTCATTTTATTGCTGATCTCACCTATTTGCTCTTTTATTGCAATAAAACATTCAGTGTTCGTTCGTGTCAAGGTCTGCAAACTTTCTACTTGGGCAGTTATCATGTCGACTTGTTCCTGCAGTTGTGTGATGCGTTGTTGTACTTGTTTTACCATTTCATTAGGAAAAACTCTTGTAATTTTGCCAAGAATCTCATCGTATTCGTTCTGTTGCCTTCTTTTAATTTTTTCGACTTCCGTCTCTAATATATGCATGCGATCGATTACAGGTTGTAATTCAGTTTTGAGCTCTTTTTTCATTTCTTCCGACAATGTTTCGCACTTCTCTTGGGATTGATTCAACCGTTCATCTACTATGTGAAATCGTGTGTTAAATTCTTCCCTAATATTGTCTAATTTGTCAAATTTTCCCTCGAGTTGCTAGAACATCCTTCTGAAACATCTGTACTACCATTTGTACTTACTAAATTTGTGCTAGGATTTCTACCCGTAATGGTTTCCGTAACACATCCCGAATCCATGTTGCTAACCGTATTTGCATTGCATACCGGCAGTTGGATATTACTTAACTCTTGACCGATTCTATCACTGTTTGTTACGTCAGAAAACTGATTTACATTACGTGTGGTTGTACTTTCTCGTGAATCCATTCTAATATTCTTATCTGATTCACAAGTCATGTCAGACACGATAGACTGCCGAATGATATTAACTGCTTCCGTGGTTACAGCGTCACTCAGTTGCGTAAGCACACTCGGTGAAGTTTTGCGGCATTTTGCGTTTCTGGTGCCAATTGTCGAGGTTTAAAGACTGGCAGATGAAACTGCTGATCGAAAAAGTTATCCAAAAAAATTTGATTGTTACTACACGTATCGAAAAATGAAACTAATTCTCTATAATGAGCTGGCTTTCAATTACGAAACAAAACCCGAAAATAAATTGCATCAGAAACCGTAGTTACACAAACGCAAAAACGTATGTAAGAAAGCACAAACTTCCTACCTCGACCAACAAAAATAACTTTCACTACATATAGAAATACTTATTATACAGATAGAATACACAGAAGGTAAAACACAACCTGAAAAGGAATTACACAAACGGTTTAACATTGTGCTAACTACTAGTTATTGCTGTTTGCTGCTGCTAACAAAAAATTAATATTCCATTAATAGTTTAACCGTTTCAAATAAAACCATATTAACGTATTCCACACAAGCTGTCGTCAAGTGTAAATGAGTAGCCTTTACTTGTGTGTGTATTATCGTAAATACAACCCTGGGGATGTGAACTGACAATCTAAATGCGCTCCTGAGCTCAAACCACACCACTTACATGAAATTGAAAAGGATCCGCTGTATGTGAAAATCGATCTTATCCATTTGTAAATATATAAACAAACCAACAATTTCACGCTCAGTGGACTTGGTCAGTGCGAACTTTTTGAAAAAAAATGAAACTGCATTGAAAGAGCAAACTGTAATGTCTACCTGTATACGAATGTAAACTAAAACACACGAAAATTTCTGCAGTGACATATGGCCCTGATAAAATAACGAAAGTGACAGAACCTGCATTGCTCAAAGGAAGCTAAACAATCACGTATTATGAATCTCGCCTGCAGAATGAAGTACTGGCGGAAACTGCAACACAGCAGGACTCCACAACTGCTAAAATGGAATACTGCAAAAAACTAACTATAGTAGGTACAGGGAAATTGCGTTCATAATCTTGACACAGAATTCCAATGGAACACATGACTCAATCTTTAAGTTCTGAAATTGCAGTTAGGATGTAAATTATCGACAAAAATAATTACACACTCCAACATGAAAATCATTTAATGTAACAACTTCCATGGTACAGCAAATTAACTCAGAAGATCAATCAGTAGAATAATAAACAGAAACTCAGCTGTGATGAGGGTGAAGTGGACCAACAACACAAATCTATAAAAATGAAAATAAAATTTTACCTCATCAAATACTATAGTGTTCTTCATTTCAAAACCAATTTTATGTCCGTATGCTATCCAACCATTGTTCTGAGCCATCATTGCTCTTCAACTCACATAGTTCCAAAAGTGCGTCCACGCATTACACTACACACTCAACGAACACCGCCTGTTGCACACTGTAGCTTTCCACTACTGACTGCCAAAGTTTCTACGACTCTCCAGTGCCGCTGTCATGTCACACATAGATACTGTTACATAACAAGTGTTTCTCTGACCGCTGTTATTCAAATACATCATTTTCCTCTACAATTATTAACACATCCAATAACACCTTAAAATATAGCCACCTTACAATGTTTATTATTTTTCAGAGAGGTTCATGTTTTTGTAAGTTCTGATTTATTTGCATGATTCTCCATTAGTGTATCATTGGCTTCGTAGGCTGTTACAGTAGACTCATCACGTGGTGCCTAAGCAGAACAGCTGACAGCCTTAATGCTTGTAATTAGAACATTAATATGTACGTATGGAAACGATCATGAGCAATAGTTTCTCATAACCCACATATACCTGAACTGATTCACTGTAATCATAATGCTCTTACTTTTTTATTTGCTCAACTGATGGGATTAGCGATTTAGTTTATGTGCTCAGCCAGATTTACACAGAGACAACACTCACGTCTTCAGAAAAATGCAAGTCTCGACTTCCTAATTTTCCAGCTATCTATTGCCGCCAATGTTACAAGGTACAAAACTTCCTGTTATCGGTACCTCACCATACGATAAAGTGAATTTCTAACGAAAAACGATCCCCAAATTATAGTTATCTTGCTAATACTTCGACCTTAACAATCTTTGCTCATCACCACACCATAAATAATCATTCCTTTGACAACAAAAATTTTTGTTTCACTCCATCCAGTAACTGCTTCTCCCTATACTTTTCCATATCAGGAAATCGACATTTAAATGATTTCCTTCGCAGTGCCAGAATTAAAATCTCTATCATCGAAATAAACTAACTACCTATACTCTAAATGTATGGAAATTTTTGCCTTGGTTTTTGCATGTAATTTTCACTCCTTTATAACTACGTATCCACTTATCCAACATCCCAGAGTCCCTAACTAAGCAGTCTACCTGAATCTCTGACTCACAAACCCACTATGTCGAAATTCCTCAGTACTAAACTCTTATTCATGATTATACAGGGTGTCCCACTCAAACCTCCCTGATTTCATAGACCCAGGGGAAAAAAAAACCACAGTAGATGCAACATTGAAAAATGTACCACATTGTAGAGCATCTCAAGGAATTTATTTATCTATCATCAATACACCTCTACATGTGAACCATTTGTAGCACGAAGAATATCGAGTCTATATTCAATTTCTTGCCAAGTTCTTTGTAACTTTTCCTCTGTTATCATTGCAATCCAATTAGAGATACGATGTCGCGATGCAAGAATATCGTCCACTTTGGTTGCACATCCGTGGTGGCCAGGCAATGGGTCCTCTGTGTCAGATCCAACGATTGGAAAATTTCCTATCCAGGAACTTGCGAACAGCCGTTGACCAATGCGGCGGAGCTCCATCTTATTGAAAAATGATGTTGGGTTACAAGTCTTGTATCTGAGGGTACACAAACTGCTCCAACATGTCCAGATACACTGACCCATACACTGTTTGTTCCGCAAAGAAGAACCGTCCAACAATCCTATCGTGCATTAACCCACACCAGACGTTTAGTTTAGGACTATCACGAACATGTTCAAGGACAACATGCGGATTTTGCGAACCCCAAATCCGAAAATTATGACTATTAACCCTTCCTGATAGATGAAAGGTTGCCTCATCTGAGAATAAACATCTTTCCAGGAAGCTGGCATACATGTCAATAAAGATGCAGCATAATCGCAGCAAGTTGTTGTTGGCGTGGTTTGTCGTTCGGCGTCAGTTGTTGCAGAATCTGCACTTTGTAAGCACACATACGAAGACGCTCATGAACTACACGATGCAATGTTGATTGAGGCACATCAAGTTGCCTATATGATTGACAAATTGGCTTGCGTGGGCTTCTGAGAAACGTTTGTCTGATGTCCTCCATTGACTCTTCTGAAACTCCATAACGTGCACCACCAGAATGTTTCAGAACACCTCCTGCTGCCAGAAACTTCCTATACCACTCCTTAATTGTTTTCACGTCAGGTGGATCACATTCATACACGCGATGAAAATTTCTTTGCACATTAATCGGCGGTTTGGTTTCTGAAAACCACACTACTGATTGCATGCACTGCTGTGGAGTCGCCATTTTCACTTCATGCGACAATGCTGCACTCTGGTGACGATACTTGGCACTGCTGATGCGGGAATATAAATTCTTTAAGATTCTCTACAATGTGGTGCATTTTTCACTGTCCTATCTACCGTGGTTTTTCTCTCTTGGATCCTTGAAATCAGGGAGGTTTGAGTGGAACACCCTGTATTTGTTACTGTCACTATTATTATTATTATTATTATTATTAATAGTAGTAGTAGTAGACGTAGAAATAGTAGTAGTAGTAGTAATATCGCTTGTTTATTCATTCTTCTAGCTGGAAACTTTGTAATGGAAAAGAAAACCGAAAATGAATTGCGTTCGTAGTGTAATAGAAAAAAAAAGAACCTCATTTCCGCGTATTCGTGAAAATATCTTTGAAATTATGAAACAGTCATACAAACAAATAAGCTTAATTTATAAACGTACAAGTACATTACCATGGACAGTTTCTGTAAGATGGGTGCAACTGCTTCGCCCATCTACAAAGCGAATTTGTAAATGTCTCCTCCACTGCCGCTTTTGAGCCTCTCTCTACCGATGACATTGATGCGGTGGTTCAATCGGTCACCACCGGCATCGTTACTGCCGCCGAATCTGCCATTCCCCATTCCTGTGGGTCCCCTCGGCGGAAGGCTGTGCCTTGGTGGTCGCCTGAGATCGCTGAAGCGATTAAAGATCGCCGGCGGGCGCCCCAGCGCCACAAGCGACATCCCTCCATCGACCACCTAATCGCCTTCAAACGGCTGCATGCACGGGCCCGCCTCCTTATCCGCCAAGGCAAGAAGGAGTGCTGGGAGCGGTATGTGCCCACAATTGGCCTCCATGTCACTCCCTCGCAGGTCTGGGCCAAGATTCGACGCGTCTACGGCTATCGGCCACCTGTCAGCGTCCCTGCGCTCTCACTGGATGGAGCCGTTTGTACTGACTCCGACGTCATTGCAAATCGCTTAGCAGAGCATTTTGCTATGAGTTCCGCTTCTGCGAATTACCCCCCAGGCCTTCCGCTCATTAAAGAGCGGATGGAACATCAGAGCCTTTCGTTTCGCACCAACCACCCAGAATCTTACAATGCTCCATTTAGTGAGTGGGAATTTCGCAGTGCCCTCGCTGCTTGCCCTGACACCGCTCCTGGGCCAGATGGCATCCACTGTCAGATGCTGAAACACCTTTCAGTGGACTGCCAGCGGCGCCTTCTCGATCTTTACAACCGTCTTTGGGTCGAGGGGGAGTTTCCGTCGCAATGGCGGGAAGGCATTGTCATCCCCGTTTTGAAACCTGGAAAGAACCCTCTGGAGGTGGACAGCTACCGTCCCATTAGCCTCACCAACGTTCTTTGCAAGTTGCTTGAACGGATGGTGAGCCGGCGCTTGAATTGGGTACTGGAGTCTCGGGGCCTTCTGGCTCCATCTCAGGGTGGGTTCCGTAAAGGCCGCTCCGCCGCCGACAATCTGGTGAGCCTGGAGTCGGCCATCCGTACTGCCTTTCCCCGCCGTCAGCACCTGGTCGCTGTCTTTTTCGACATGCGGAAGGCGTACGATACGACGTGGCGTCATCACATCCTTTCTACGCTTCATGGATGGGGTCTTCGGGGTCCTCTGCCGATTTTTATCCGCAATTTTCTGTCGTGTCGTACCTTCCGCGTGCAAGTCGCGGCCTCGTATAGTTCCTCCCACGTCCAAGAGAACTGTGTGCCACAGGGTTCCGTTTTAAGTGTCTGTCTGTTTTTAATAGCCATTAACGGTCTTGCTGCGGCCGTGGGACACTCTGTCTCCGCTTCCCAGTATGCTGACGACTTCTGCCTTTACTACAGCTCTACTGGCATTGCAGCTGTTGAACGTCAGCTACAGGGCGCTATTCGTAGGGCGCAGGCTTGGGCTGTAGCGCATGGGTTTCAGTTTTCGGCAGCCAAGACCTGCGTTATGCATTTCTGCCGGCGACGTACTGTCCACCGGGAGCCGCAGCTTTCTCTTAACGGCGAACTTCTTTCGATGGTCGAATCACACAGGTTTTTGGGGGTGGTTTTCGATGCCCGGTTGACTTGGCTGCCTCATCTCCGGCAGCTCAAACAGACGTGTTGGTGGCATCTCAATGCACTGTGATGTTTGAGCCACACCCGCTGGGGAGCCGACCGCTCTACCCTGTTACGGCTCTACCAGGCGTTAATCCAGTCCCGTCTGGATTATGGGTGCCTGGCATATGGCTCAGCATCCCCGTCTGCGTTGCGGGTGCTGGACCCAATTCTCCACAGCGGGATACGCCTTGCCACTGGTGCTTTCCGCACCAGCCCTGTGGACAGCTTACTCGTGGAGGCAGGTGTCCTTCCACTGCGGTTCCGACGCCAACGTTAGCTGGCCGCTTATGCTGCCCATGTTCTAAGCTCGCCCGGGCATCCTAACTATCGTCTCCTGTTCCCGCAGTCAGTCGTCCATCTGCCGGAACGTCGGCCCCGGTCGGGTTGTCCGATCGCCATACGCGTCAAGGAGCTTCTCTCCGGGCTTGGGCTTGTCCCTGTTCCACCTCCTTTCCGGGCACCTCTGCGTACACCCCCGTGGTGCGTTCCTCGCCCTTGCCTTCGGCTAGACTTGGCACAGGGCTCGAAGGACTCAGTCCCTCCAGAGGCCTTCCGCCGCCGCTTTTATTCCATCCTGGCCACGTATCAGGGCTCTGGCATTGTTTACACCGACGGCTCGATGGTTGCTGGTCGAGTCGGTTATGCGCTCACTCTAGGGGACCATTCCGAACAACGTTCCTTGCCGGCTGGCTGCAGCGCTTACACTGCTGAGCTGGTCGCCATCTTTCGAGCCCTAGAGTATATCCGCTCCTGCTCAGGTGAGTCCTTCGTTATCTGTAGCGATTCCCTGAGGAGTTTACGAGCACTTGACCGGTGTTTTCCTCGTTCCCGTCTGGTGATGGCTATACATGAGCCCCTGCATACTCTTGCGCGTTGCGGCCGCTCTGCGGTCTTCGTGTGGACCCCAGGCCATGTTGGGATCCCCGGCAACGAGAATATTGACCGGCTGGCGAAAGAGGCGACTAGTGCACCATCTCTGGACGTTGGCCTCCCGGAGACAGATTTGCGAGCGTTCCTACGCCGCAAAATTCTGGACCTTTGGGACACTGAATGGCGCGCCCTGCCTTCACGCAACAAACTTCGGGCCATCAAGGGGGCTACCGGTGTGTGGCGCTCCTCCTTGCGGGTCTCTCGCAAGGAGTCTGTTGTCCTCTGCCGGCTGCGCATTGGGCACACTCGGCTTACGCACGGCCACTTATTGCGCCGTGAGGATGCGCCTCTATGTCGCTGCGGCTCCGTTTTATCCGTGGTTCATGTTTTATTGGAGTGTCCGTTTTTAGCTGCGCTCAGGCAGTCGTTCGCGCTGCCTGACTCGCTCCCTGCCCTTTTAACAGATGACTCGGCTATGGCTGACTTAGTTTTACGTTTTATTCGGGCAGGGGGTTTTTATTCTTTAATCTGAGTGTTTCTGTTTTTATCTTATTGTTTTGTGTTGATTCTGGCCTTTGGCCTCCGGTTTTAAACTGATTTTTTAATGTGTTTCAAGTGGTTGGCTTTTCCTTTTTTATTTCTCTGGTCGGCCAACCACCGTCACACTCTGTGTGCTTTTAGTTCGTTTTGTCTGGTCTTTGTCTCAGTTTCTCTTGTTAAGTGTCGTCTGTGCTCTATTCTGTTACTCGTTTTTTATTCTCTGTGGGTGTTTTTTAGTACTTGGACAAAGGGACCGATGACCGTAGCAGTCTGGTCCCTTCCATCCCCCAAACCAACCAACCAACTAAATGTCTCTAAGGCAACATCTCTTCATAGCTGTATAGGCGGCTATTGTTTTCGGCTACAGCTACTTCTACTTCGCAGTTGAAAGCTGTCAAGAGTTGCCAGATGTCTCGGATTACTTTGACACGACTGTAAGACAGTTTTAGTAGTAAAGAATCAATGTAATAAAAACTTCGTGGATGATGCGACATTTGTTCACGCATCTTAGTGATTATGACGTCATATCTCTCGAACTACGAGACGTATAACGACATTTTTGTGTAGGTACATTCAATGGTATGCACTGTTTCAAGTAAACCGTTCATCAAACTGTTTCCCTACAGTTGTTTCCTATCCTGGGAAATCCCGAATGTCAATACAAGTCTTCTGACGATGTTTCAGTTTTTCTTGTCTCCTGGTTGTGTAGCGATATCCTACAGGATGTTTTTAACATGTTCCAGGGAATTCTTATTTTCTGCCACGTGTGAAATGTTTTAAAGACATGGTTCATCAATCTATAGTCATTCAGTCTTCTTACGCGGCAGTGAAATCGCACTCTGCTTTTGATAACTGTATCCTAAAATTTTTCTATTTTCAAATGTATTTTAGTTCCGATTTCTTATGTAGACCGCGTATTTCTAATGTGGACCTAGTAAATTTATCTCTTTTCTTTAAAATTCCACATGATAACACCTTTCAGATATGATAATACACTGAGAACTATTTAAATAGGCTATGATGTGACAGTTGTAATGACGTACATTTTTATTTGTGGAAAAACAGTATTTGTAGTAAATGTGGAGTTCGGTTTGCAAAGCTGTTTCATTTTTTTTTCTTTTTTTGGCACTTTTCCGAATCCATTTGCTGTAAACCAGTCACCTAGAAATTTGCAGTTAATCATGCATTTTGTTCTTCCATATCTGGTTAGTGGTAAATGATGTTGAACCCTCATATTTTACCTTACTTCCAATTTTCCCACAGATAATTCCAAACCAGTTCATTCTTACACTTTCTTCAGTCCATTAATTTGTTCCTCTGTTTTTATGGCTTCAACCCCTGTAAAACCGAAACAACTTATTTCCATGCCACTTTATTCGTCACTGTCCTTAAGGATTTAAAATATTTCCGAAGTTTTAATTCCGTGAATCATCCTTTTATTATTTTGCGCTAAAACGCCGTTGAAAAAGAGTAAAGAGAATCCGGTTCCCTACCAAACTTCTGTTTTCTATTTCAAAGTTTTGAAGGAAACGGTCTTGACGATTCGTCTTGGATTTCGTATTAGTCACGGTTACTCTCATAATCTGCATCTACATCTGCATACATACTCAGCAGGCGACCGTAAGGTACATGGTGGGGGTACCTTGTAACACTACTAGTCGCTCTCTTTCCTGTCCCACTCGGAAACGGAGAAAGGGAGAAATGACTGTGTATATGCCTCCGTACGAATCCTAATTTCTCTTACCTTGGTTGTCCTTATAGGACGTTGGTGGCAAATAAAATAGTTCTGCAGGCAGCTTTAAATGTCAGTCTATAAATTTTCTCAACAATTTTTTGCGAAAAAATTATGTGTCCCATGGAAGTCAGATCTGGACGATGGAGAGATCCAGAGAGACTGAAAGAGAGTACCTAACCGTTCTTTCCACCAACTTGCCGTCTTCTAAACTCGTGTCCCCAAACGCAGAACACAGCTCAACAGTCTTGGGATCTTCTTCGGCGGAGGCTGCTATGCCGTCATCTCGAACCTTTGATTGTGCTTTTCATGGTTAGTCTCTGTATCTACAGAGGGCAAGATCTGTAGTATTGACAATGATGTTAGGCGAGACTTCTCATTGATGTATCCTGTTTGCTTTGACAGGGTACAGTATCGCCCGACATTGAAAATAGGTACAACATTCTCCGTTATTCTTGTCAGAACAACATAGTTTCTGTAATAATAACTCAATTTCACTTAATACAGTGAAGCCGGATACCAGTGTAGTAAAGAATGACAATTTATTTATTTAATTGTTCACATGTGCACTCCCACAAAATAAATCCCTACATCCAATTTGGTGAGATCAGTGAAATGAATGAATGTATGGTTGTCTGCTAACCACAGATAGTGAATGTGCAATATATGATCATCTTTGAGACGGTCCTTTGGTCACCTTTGATGGAACCAAAGAGATGAAATTTACCTGAGCTTTGAGCGTCTGACATGTGGCTGACCAATACGGTAGCATAGTGCTCCCCCACCTCGGCGGAGATGCGAGATGACCTGCATAACGACCATGTTTCATCACTCTGGCGCTGGATCTTGTGTTGGTAAGACCTGTCTTAGGTGTGCTCCGTAAAGACAAAAGAGTGGAGAACATTGGTATGCATATGAAATACTTAAGAGTAGTTTGGAATAATTATTCCTCTATTTCAGGAACTTTTGGGGGGAGGTAATATTTAGGGGATCGTAGTTATCTTCGGAACTGACCAACGGTGACAATGAAACCCCGTGTAGTACTAAGTTGAAATGCTTGAGAGTGCTAGTACTAAGTTGAAATACTCCCGAGTGCTAAAGTTGAGCTGAATTACCGGCGTGTGTACTATATGTTGGAAGTATTTAAGAAATGGCGTGTGCAGGACTTGAAATTAAAGAGGAGCACCTCCACGTGGTGAGTACTGTGTGAGTCTCAATCTGTGTATAAGACAAAGGATAAAGAGAAGTACTCGTCCAAGGTATCAGTTGAGGACTCGCGTGTGTGACGATTCTGATCTTAATATTACTTTGCGTGTTATGTTTCCGTGTGACGCTAGATTCAAACTCTAATACTCTGAGGGAGAAGCAAGGTGAGTCAGCCGTCTATCCAGCAACGCCACTTGGCTTGCATTGCACAGGAAGACGTGCATATGTCCTCCAGAGTTCGTAGTAGGAAAGAAAAGTTACGAAGTGGGGCAGTGTCGTGTGAAACTGGGATGAATACTCATTATGTGGGAAAGCTGAAAGTGAAGTGATTCTAACGTTGTGACTATTCTTTGTGATGTATTCTATGCTGCCAGTGTGATGTATTTCATGTAATTTAAGTATTTGTGGTATGCATGGGAGAGCAGCAAGATAGGTTCAGAGGCAGTGGGTTATGAATGTTCCTTTCTGTACCGCTCGGTCTGGCGTAAAATTTCGTGATGATGGGTGCGAGAGTCGAAGTGTGAGATATAGCAAAAGATCCGCCATCCTATCCAGAAACTGCACTGTGCGCCATTCATATTCAGTGCGATGGCCACGTGTTGATCAAAGCCTTTGGGTAAGAAAGAAAATGTGGTGTTCCAAGAGCGTAGTGAACAATCAGAGTTGTGTAAATTCTAAACAGTCAGATGTGCGTTATCCATTTCCGTTGCGCAGTATCCAAACAGGAGAATAATTTGTAGCTTAATTGTGGGTACTAGAGCTCATAATCAGTCATTGATGTTACTCGAGAAATAAGAATAAATCCGCTCACTTGGCAGACCACTCATCTTGCAGGCCTGACTGCTTGATGCCACAGTATGAGCAAGGTAAGTGGGTGCCTCTCAGCTTATTCTTTAAATATTCACACATTGTACACTGTTTCTTACAACTCTCGACATAGCTTTCTTAATTGTACGGTAACTTTTCTTACAATTCCGATACAGAGTACGACACGTCCGTCCCTCCAGAACGCCCAGAACAGAGTGACTAGCACAGCCGAAGCGCTTAGTCTCCCAGGCGCACCAAAGGGACCCGAAGGTGTCCGAAGCACATCGGTTGCAATATCGTTACTCAAGACGTTTCTCAAACCTAGTGAAATTTAATAAACAAAAACGATATATTCGAAGGGTAACCATGAGAGATCGTCATACAAAAAACCAGGTTAAATAAATGAAAAGTACATAAATAATTAATAAGAGTAGTTAGGTGTTTTGCAACCTAGCACCCGAATATGCCGCCAATCAGATGCAAGTTCAATACAATTGACGGACTCTCCCATGGGGCTGGTACATACTGTACCATCTGTCGCTTGTACTTCGCTCCACTTTTGTACAATATGCTACTTCCCATGCGTCAAGCTGCATTAAAGCGAGATTCTATCAAAATAAAATACTGGCGGCCACAGCCAGAAATATCACACCTTCCTCCAGGGAGTTCAGGAAGCATCCCCATAGTACTCAAACCTAGCAGTAACAAATATGGTGGCTCGCCTGTAAATTGCTTCGATGTCCTCCTTTAAAGCAATCTGGTATGGATCCCAAACATCCTAGCAGTACTCAAGAGCGGGTCGCACTAGTGCACTATAAGCAGTCTCCTTTATTGATGAGCTACACTTTCGTAAAAATCTTCTAATAAATCGAGGTTGACTATGCGCATTTCCCTACTACCGTCCTTAGGTATTCGTTCCATTACACACTGCTTTACAAAATTAGGTCTAGATGTTTCATCAACGAGAAATTTTGTTCGCATCATCTTGTATCCTCTCTCAGTCGCTCAACGACGACGTCTTCCCCTGTACCATAGCATCACCAACAAACCGCCGCAGACTGCTGTTCACCTTGCCAGTCACCTCAAATATGTATGTAGACATTGAGAGGTGTCCTACCACACTTTCCCGGGGTACCCCTGACGACACCCTTGTCTCAGAAGAGCACTATCGACAACAACGTACTCGGTTCTGTAACACAAGAAGTCTTCAAAGCGACTCACTCGTCTGGGAACGTAATCCGTATGCTCGGACCTTCATTAATAGCCTGCAGTAAGGTCCGTGGAAAACACTTGTCAATATGCCTCTGTCTGCCGTAGTAGTTTTTTACAACTCATATGCAAGTAGCACGATTTAAAGATTTAGTGTCTTCTTCTCATTATGCACCTAGCTGTTTTCCAATTTAGTATTTGTCCCATTGTCGACCGAAATATTCTGAATCCTCCTTCATATTCTTCCAGTTTATCCTTCTCATCTTGTTCTGGTCATTTTAAGATGAACAGGGGTGGGATCTACGTACGTTTCTCGGATGAAATGAGGTACCACGGTAATTGTTCACGTCTGTTCCATTTTCCATTTCATTCACAGGATAAATCCAACATAGTTTCCGGTCATTTCATATCTCTGACACTTTTACTATTGTTTAATGTAAAATACTCCTATCTATCGGTTCTTCGGACCTAAAATTCCCTAATCCGGCTACCATAAGATGTTCTGAAGGATTCTTGTAGTTTTATATCATATTGTGTTTGATCTCGTTGCAATGTGAAAGAGCAGGCGACCCATTTTGATCTTTCAGTTTGTTAATTGTTGGGTTTAATTGTTAATTAATAATTTACAAGGTGTTTAAAATGTTTGCAAGTATTTCATAGTTCTGTTTATTTAACACTGCAAAGGTGTCGTTTTTCGTTTAATAACAGGTCGCAGGGAGATCGTATCTTAGAATTTTTTTTTACACTATTCCTAACATTCGTGGTTGTCCTTTGTTGATAGTTTTTTTCTGTCTTGTTCAGCATTTTCACTTCTCTCTATTTCATTTGATCACCGTTTGTGCTCTTTGGTTTCGATAAGTAATAGTCTTCTTTACTCTGGAATGTGTGGTATTTGCTCTTACCAGTTAGACGACACTTTAAATTCTTACTGTTCCATCATTCATGCATCTTACTCTTTTTGTTCCTTGCTGTTTCTCTTGCTGACGACACCGACCGTCTGTTCGTATTTCAGATGGCTGTATCTACAGGGCTATTATAAATGATTGAAGCGATTTCATAAATTCACTGTAGCTCTATTCATTAACATATGGTCACGACACACTACAGATACGTAGAAAAACTCATAAAGTTTTGTTCGGCTGAAGCCGCACTTCAGGTTTCTGCCGCCAGAGAGCTCGATAGCGCAGTGAGACAAAATGGCGACAGGGGCCGAGAAAGCGTATGTCGTGCTTGAAATGCACTCACATCAGTCAATCATAACAGTGCAACGACACTTCAGGACGAAGTTCAACAAAGATCCACCAACTGCTAACTCCATTCGGCGATGGTATGCGCAGTTTAAAGCTTCTGGATGCCTCTGTAAGGGGAAATCAACGGGTCGGCCTGCAGTGAGCGAAGAAACGGTTGAACGCGTGCGAGCAAGTTTCACGCGTAGCCCTCGGAATTCGACGAATAAAGCAAGCAGGGAGCTAAACTTACCACAGCCGACAGTTTGGAAAATCTTACGGAAAAGGCTAAAGCAGAAGCATTTCCTAAACAGGAGATTGGAAAACCGATGGATCGGTCGTGGTGGAGATCATGATCAACAATTCATGTCATGGCCTCCACGCGCTCCCGACTTAACCCCATGCGATTTCTTTCTGTGGGGTTATGTGAAAGATTCAGTGTTTAAACCTCCTCTACCTAGAAATGTGTCAGAACTGCGAGCTCGAATCAACGATGCTTTCGAACTCATTGATGGGGACATGCTGCGCCGAGTGTGGGAGGAACTTGATTATCGGCTTGATGTCTGCCGAATCACTAAAGGGGCACATATCGAACATTTGTGGATGCCTAAAAAACTTTTTGAGTTTTTGTATGTGTGTGCAGAGCATTGTGAGAATATCTCAAAACATAAAGTTATTGTAGAGCTGTGAAATCGCTTCAATCATTTGTAATAACCCTGTACTTATACAGCTAATTCTTTACACTGATTACGTTTTTATTATATTCTCCTGAGGCACAAATAAGATACAGCTGTTGCGTTTCTGTATCTGTTACGAGGTGTGGAACTGAACTTTGTAACTAAAACACAAAATTCCTTAAATTTATTATTCCTGTCAGTATTATAGTAGTAGTCAGAGTAGTAGTAGTAGTTGTTGAGCAGTAGTAGTAGTAATAGTAGTAGTTGTTTTTGTTGAGCTACTGTTAGCTTCGATCCGGTACTGGCATTCCACGTGTATGCACACAGTAAATGTGTAACCGTGGTCTGATGGAAGAGAGCATTTGAATGCTCTAATCTCTGCAGGGTAAATAAACGAAACAGAAAACTTTCAGAAGAAAATTAAAATGATTCTCGAAGGCAAAATACAAGAATTGACGAATCAAATTAAGAACAGGGGAAAGAAAATATTTCAGTTAACTACTACTTAGAAGTCTGTGGACGACAGACCTATTCCAGGAATCTGTAACAAAAAGAACGAAAATAATGGGAAACATAGATGCTCTGGGAAGTATGATCACAGAGAAACAAGTAAACTACAAAGGAAAGATTCAAGGATATTAATGAATTCGATGAGATCCTTTGAAAACCCCAAGTAGCAAAATATAGGATCACTTTGTAGAAAGAACGTAGAGAAAGCCACCAGTAAATCGGAAGCTAGATCAAAATTGGCACACGTAACCCATGAAATACTTAAAGACAATACCAGAAAGTTAAATTCATTATAAGGTATTTTCATCTATCAAAATAAATAAGCACGTCAGGAGTGGCGAAAGCATCGGAAAAAAACGGTGAGAATTCTGAATGAAAAGCAACACAGAATACTGCCATTGACGCTAAGAGGAAACGAACATCGTGAAACAATGATTTAAAATTCAGATCTCATCCCCAGATGGTCCTAAAACAGAAGGAAAAAGAGAAGAAAATGAACAAAATATCACTGTCAGTACTAGCAAGGCCTTGTTCTAAATTCCATTACCGATCACAAAGTACTGGAAACGTCCATATAACGAGTGGCCCGGCTAGTAGTAATTGAGTTTGCTAACAAATTCCAGCAACACCCTCCAAGAATACTACTGGCAGGCTTGGAAGCGGTTGCCGACTCCCATGCAGCTGTGGCTATAGCCCCACATTATATCTGATTTGATCCATTATAAATGGTTTTTTACATTATAAGATAACTCTAGGTAATGGAGAATATTATACACAATAATTAGAATACATAGTCTTCCATTATTACGGGATATGTGGTTAAGGGCCGGCCGAAGTGGCCGTGCGGTTAAAGGCGCTGCAGTCTGGAACCGCAAGACCGCTACGGTCGCAGGTTCGAATCCTGCCTCGGGCGTGGATGTTTGTGATGTCCTTAGGTTAGTTAGGTTTAACTAGTTCTAAGTTCTAGGGGACTAATGACCACAGCAGTTGAGTCCCATAGTGCTCAGAGCCATTTGAACCATTTTTTTTTTTTTTTTTTTTTTTTTTTTTGTGGTTAAGATGCCATAACTGATCACTAGCAACTTGTATTGAGAAACAAAAATGTTTTACACTATAAACAACATTTTTACGCAGTGGGCAATACTGAACACAGTACACAGTTAAAATATACGATATATTGATAGAACTACTATACAGGACAGGTTCAACCCTGTACAAGTAGCAGACATAAAACAGGCCACCCAGACGTGTTTACGATAATTTATTTTCAATTTGAAAGTACTCTATACGAACAGATAGAAGGCTTGGAAAGGGTGTCTCCCCTCAGCTCTCTTTTAGCAGAAATACTCATGGTCGAAAAACAGATCGCACATAATAAGCCTCTAATTGATAACATCAAGTAATAGTACAGATATGTAGATACTACGAGGGTTGGCAACTATTTATTGACAACCGATACGAAAGAGTTACATGCTTGCACCTTTTACTGTCCTCAAAGTAGTCACCAGCGTTGTGTAGAATCCAAACCAGCGATGTGGAAGGCATAGTATACCATTAGCGGAGCCTGTTCTGTTGTTGATGCGAATGGAGTACTTTACCAGTATCTCAGAAAAAAATAATGTAAGATTGTGTATTCTAATTATTGGGTGTAATTCTGTAAAAATAAAAAAAAAGAATCTTTGTTGCACAAGAAAAATGAAAAGTACTCAGTTTAACAGTGTCCTAAAAAAAAATATTCATTTAACCTGTAATACTGTGTAGTTTAATTATTTATTGAGCTTAACATTGTCCATTGCGTAAATTGTTATTTCAATATTAAGAAACAAGTTTGGTGCACAACACTCCACGCAGGTGAGTGTGTCTTCGCCTACAATGTTTAGTTACCAAAGAACCAGTGTATCTTCCAGACGCTATTCAGTTGTTTCGTGAAGAAGGCCTGTTAAGCCGAAAATTTGTTCGAAATAACCAACAATCAGGAAAATAAAAACAGTGTAGTCGTCATTCAGCCTTAAATGTGAAATTGTTCTACGAAGAAGTAACTGAAGAATCCATAAATAAGATAATGACTTTTGCTTTGTGTCATGAATTTGTAACTCGTGTTACTTGTGGTCGGTATGCGTTGTGACCAAGCTATGGGAGGTAGTCGTGGTTGCTTAATCTGGATGTACTTCGAGACAGGGGCAGCGGAGCAGGAGATGCAGCAACGACAAGGAGAACCTCCACCCGTGATGCAGCTGACACGCTGTGATGCCGTGCTGGACGGGAAACTGGGAGTTGCCCTGACCCACCTCAATCAAAGCAGCAGGCAGAGGTGTCACGTTGGCTGCAGTTACAGCTGTGTGGTCAGAGCAGTCAGTCGGTGGACAGCGTTCTCTAAGCCGATACGCCTAGGATCTGACAGTGGGACTTCGTTAATGGACAACGGAAGGCGCGGACGCTGATGTGGACAGACACAAGCCAGGAATTCTCTTGGTGTCTTTTCTTGCGCAAGAAGATGGTAACTGCAGAAGAGCTGCAGATGCGTGCTCAATATTACAGTGGAAGCAGTGACAGTGTGCTTTATTGACCAACAGAGGTATATTGGTCGGCATAATCATGTAAGTTAGTGTATCCAGAAGGGCAAAAGCTGAACATTGAATGTAACGAATATATAGTCATTTTATAAGTGTAAGGACACTGTGTACAGTGCAGTGTGTAGAGGCTACTGGTGGTTGCTGGCGAGGTAGACATGCTATTGTTTCCACAAAATGTGAACCATACTGAAGCTGTATCCAAGGCTCTCAGGTGCCGGATCCGATCGTCGAAGTTCCACGATATTTCGGTGAATAACAGTTCCGCCATCATCAGGTGGTGCTTCCGTCAGCACCACCTGATGATGGCGGAACGGTTATTCGCCGAAATATCGTGGAACTTCGACGATCGGATTCGGCTGGACACCCGAGAACCTCGGATACAGCACATTCGCCGGGAAAGCCTCAGATCACACATACTGAAGCTATTGTTGTTACTATGTATTAAACTATGAAGATAATACAAAACGTGCATGTCATTGTACAGAAAATTTAATTCCTAAACTTGCGTTGGCAGAATGTTAAATGGTTGATAGTACTGTTTCTAATAGTCATCAGTTGTGAAGACACTGGTTACTCGATCTAGATTCAGTTTGAGTACAAACGTATGAAAGTCCAACGAAGTTGTAGGCTTGTTTATCAGATTTACTGCTTTTATCAACTGATTAACCATGTAACCAACCGATTATAATTTGTGATTATTGTCTTTCTGGACAAGAGGCTGCATAGTGTGATCTGCTGTGCTGATTTTGTTGGCCTCCATTATAGTATTATCGCGGGTAGTGTTTAAAATTTAAGTCATTGGTCATTGTGCTAAAGGAGTTTAAATTCTTCAATTTTGTTGTTCATATGCCCTGCCTTCAAAAACTATAATTGGGCTACATACTACAAGTAAACCGATATATTGTTATTTCGATTATTGTTGATAATTTGGTATGTAAGAAAGTTGTTTTTCAAAGAAAGCTCACCTCTGAACAACAATATAGCCTGATTTGTTGATTTGGAAGAAAGAACCAAACAGTGAGGTCATCGGGCCCATCGGATTAGGGATGGATGAGAAATGAAGTTAGACATGCCCTTTCAAAGGAACTATCCCGGCATTTGCCCAAGCGATTTAGGGAAATCACGGAAAACCCAAATCAGGGTGGCCGGACGGGGGTTTCAACCGTGGTCCTCCCGAATGCAAGTCCAGTGTGCTAATCACTGCGCCACCTCGCTCGCTCATATATCCTGAACCCCACTTCATACAAATCCGTAGTATTAAATTATGAACTAGGTATTGTGTCTGACTTTCCTGCGAGCTGTTGCCGGTATGGCTGCTAGGGATGTGCTGGGAGTTGAGTTGCTGACGAATGAAGTAGTGGTCGGTGGGCAGACTCCTACAGGCATCGTGGCAGAGCTATTACAGTTGTAGGTGAGTCAGCTGCCCAAGGCTAACAAGTGACATAAATTGTGTGAATCAAATTATTGATTGGTTGACTGTAGCTGATGCGGAAGCTAGGTTAGTGCTGAATGAGATACAAGAGAGACTGGCAGGGATAGAAGTTTTTCTTTGTGAATTGTTAGCAGATTCTCCTGTACAGGCTAGCCGAAGTGATTTATCAAGGCTTTGAGTTTAGCTCAAGTTCGTTTCCGTGGTTTTGTTGTCTATGATTGAAGCCTCTTTTCTTAGTTTCTGTTTGGGACTTTACTGTTTGGCACAACGTGCGGTGTTGCCCGGTCGCGAGCAGTGACAACGAAATGTTGAACATGGTAGTTCTTTATACGCCTTGTTTACATGGTAGAACGCGTAGCAGCATGGAACATTTTGGCCGTGTGTTGTTGTGTTTACTGTGTTTCGTGCCATTACTGTAATTATGTCCGTAATCTATGCTCGCGTGTGTCACATTCATGGGCTTGAGAGGCGGCAATTAGTTTACCGTGGAGGAGAGGGGGGCGGGAGGGGGAGTGGTGGGGGCGGAATTGTGCGTGAAGCTGCAGTTGACAGCACGTCTCTCTCCCTGCTCTGTCCATCCAGCCATTACCATGAATTACGTGATCCAGAATTTTGGTGACTACCATTACAATGAACTCAGCTGAGGCAGTGATGGTCATTTGATAGTGTGTGTGGGGAAGGGGGGGAGGGGGGGGGAATAATGGTTGGGACGTGGGGAAATAGTGGTCAGTTTACAGTGTTTGGCAATGTTGTTAATTTACAGGGTGGGTTATGATGGCCAGTTTAAAAATTGTGGCGAAGAATGTCCGTTTCCATGGTGGAGGCAATAGTAGTCCATTTACAGCGCGGCTGCCCTAAGCCCCTGGCGGCAATGATGGTTAGTTAACATGGTGACTGCAGTTACCACTGGCCAAAGCGACACATTCGACCTGCTATATCAATTGAGATAAGTCTCCGTTCTGTAAGTAAAACGATTCAAGGACGTGAAATATAGATTTATACATTTTGATTCCTTATTATAACGTGCAAAACATCTCTTCAACGGAGAAAAGATGTATGTTTGAATGTAATACTGTTGATCCATTTATAATCGATGACGGAATAAGGTGGTGAGAATTTTCGCGATATACATTGCAAAATTGTACTGGAGGTAGTATATTGGTATTGTCAGCTGATGTGAATCAAGATCAGGAGACGTGGAATACCACGCCATATTAATGCCTCACTACAATTTTTTTTTTAAATTCAGTTTACAACAGATTACCAAAAGGTGATGCACTGTACTGTGAATGCTAAGACTGCATTATTTACACATACAGGGTGTCGCAGGAAGTATGGCCATAATTGCGACATATAACAGGTACTCTCATTTGAAGGAAGAAATTCACATGGACATCTGCCCTATTCCGAACGGTTTCCGAGGTAGGACACATTTAAAGTGCACTTGTTTTTAGGCTAGTGGTGGGCACGTATGTGCTTTAACCACCAAACCTGTGTTCAAATACAGGGTTATTACAAATGATTGAAGCGATTTCACAGCTCTACAACAACTTTATTATTTGAGATATTTTCACAATGCTTTGCACACACATACAAAAACTCAAAAAGTTTTTTTAGGCATTCACAAATGTTCGATATGTGCCCCTTTAGTGATTCGGCAGACATCAAGCCGATAATCAAGTTCCTCCCACACTCGGCGCAGCATGTCCCCATCAATGAGTTCAAAAGCATCGTTGATTCGAGCTCGCAGTTCTGGCACATTTCTTGGTAGAGGAGGTTTAAACACTGAATCTTTCTCATAACCCCAAAGAAAGAAATCGCATGGGGTTAAGTCGGGAGCGCATGGAGGCCATGACACGAATTGTTGATCATGATCTCCACCACGACCGATCCATCGGTTTTCCAATCTCCTGTTTAAGAAATGCTTCTGCTTTAGCCTTTTCCGTAAGATTTTCCAAACTGTCGGCTGTGGTAAGTTTAGCTCCCTGCTTGCTTTATTCGTCGAATTCCGAGGGCTACGCGTGAAACTTGCTCGCACGCGTTCAACCGTTTCTTCGCTCACTGCAGGCCGACCCGTTGATTTCCCCTTACAGAGCCATCCAGAGCTTTAAACTGCGCATACCATCGCCGAATGGAGTTAGCAGTTGGTGGATCTTTGTTGAACTTCGTCCTGAAGTGTCGTTGCACTGTTATGATTGACTGATGTGAGTGCATTTCAAGCACGACATACGCTCTCTCGGCCCCTGTCGCCATTTTGTCTCACTGCGCTCTCGAGCTCTCTGGCGGCAGAAATCTGAAGTGCGGCTTCAGCCGAATAAAACTTTATGAATTTTTCTACGTATCTGTAGTGTGTCGTGACCATATGTCAGTGAATTTATGAAATCGCTTCAATCATTTGTAATAGCCCTGTAATATAGATGCACAATCTGCAAAAAGAACTTACAGTATATTGACACTGATGGGCCAATGATTAACAAACAACAGAAAATATGACTGAGAACAGAACATTTGCGGACATCTTGTGTCACTGTTCGCTGCTGAGGACTCGTATACACACCCAGCTCTAATGTTCCCCGGATTCTGTGGACGTTTATGAGCGAGCTGCTTGATTTTCCCGCAGTGCTATTGACGTCTCTATGCGCCGTGAGCCTCCGAAATCTTACTGCTGCGTACGAGTTACTTTCGTAGCTCGATGAATAAGAATGTTTCGAGTATTTGTCATAAAACACATGTGACTCCTTGCGTTCAATCATTTGCAAAAAAATAAAAAAAACTCGTTTTGTGACTTTGAAATGCTTATTAAATATGGCGATTGTTATGACCACATTATTCCCGATGCCCACGGAATTCAGAGAGCAGGTCTGCAGAAGCGGCGGAGTTAAAAGGAGGCAGGAGAGACAGTTTCGAAGGTGGAGTGACATCAGCCTCCCACCTCCGTCATACTTCACCTATGTTGTGTGTTGTGTAACCTGGTAAGGAATGCTTCCGAATGAGCCTCGCCACACCAGTGGCAACCTGTGTTCTATCTCTAAAACCATTCAGAATAGGGCATACGATCACATGAAGTGATATGCTTCAAATGATCGTTCCTTTCGTACCCATGAATACTGAACATCCTTACTCAAGTAAGGGGCCCCTCCTGTAAAAGCCACACTTGATATCCTTATGATTCTGTTTCGTGTCTGAAGATATCATGTAGCATTCAGTGAGTGAAGCGGTACTGCAGAAGGCACAAAGTCTGGAGTTCCCACGCTGGCTAAGGCAGCCGGTGGACCATATGGCGTTACCAGTGGACAGTGGTGTGGGGCGCTGTTGCTAGACATGTGAGCGCCTGTTACGTCAACAGCAAGGTACGTAGGCCAAGCACAGTAATCTTGCTTAATGAATGCCTGTTAACAAAAGTCTCTTTCTCCAATAGAGAGATTAGGAGAAGCCTGCAGGTCACAGGTATTTTCTTAGAAATCTACTACAACGCCACGAACCGATCGTCTTAGTAAACTGAATGTCGCGAGCTCTGTCTTCTTATATCGTGTTTTCTACTGAAAAATTCGTGCTTGTACTCTTGTTAACTTTACTATTACAGAGATCGCCTAAACTTTATCTTTTTTTTTAATTGGTCCTGTGCGCAACAAATAACTTACTTGGTCTTTCTGCTGCCACTGCTTTATCTTCTGCATTACATTATTTAACAAAAACATAAAAAAACCTGTTATTCATGCTCAGTGCAATGCATGTTCTGTATGGCGGCTCCCGCTGTTGCTGCAGCTGCTGTTGCTTACTACAGCTACATATAATTCAAGGGAAAGGGTTTGGTCAAATCTAAACTCGGTAAATGATAACCCAAACAAGTAATTCCTTTTTTCAAAAACTATATTCTGAAAGCGATTCTTTCTCATTCAATTAAAAAAAAACGCTAGAAGCTCTTTGAACAATCGCTTCGTATCTAAATCTGCCAGTGGCATTAAAGTAATATTACAAATTAATCAAACTCTTGAGACTGACTGAAATACTTTTCAATTAAATATATAGTGAAATAATTCCCTGACAATTACAAAAAAAAAAAATTAATGACAAAAATCAATACTTAATCTATTCGCCTAACAATGGTTTCCATTGCCGGCCGAAGTGGTCGTGCGGTTAAAGGCGCTGCAGTCTAGAACCGCAAGACCGCTACGGTCGCAGGTTCGAATTCTGCCTCGGGCATGGATGTTTGTGATGTCCTTAGGTTAGTTAGGTTTAACTAGTTCTAAGTTCTAGGGGACTAATGACCTCAGCAGTTGGGTCCCATAGTGCTCAGAGCCATTTTTTTTTGTTTCCATTAAGAATTCAACTCCTATCATTATCAAAATTACCGTCTGCTGCTACGCACATACACAAACTCTTTTCTTTAAATTACTAGGCGCGCTGCAAATTATAAAAAAAAATATCAACTCACTGCCAAATCCTGTGTCGCTGCTGGCGGACACAGCAGTACGGCAGCTCGGCGACGACCCCTCGCCCAACACACGTGCCCACCACAGCAGGCGGGCTCCTACACTGGCCTCCAAACTGCCACTAGTTAATCCGTGCGCTGCGAAGCGCGACAACAATATGTTAGATTCCAGAGTTTGTGTATGCGCGCTGTAGCCAACTTTAAATCCTAAGAGAGTGTTGCCAACTCTCAAAATAAATGAATAATGTTTAAAGTAACAAAAATGTACGAACCACGACCAAATATCACGCATTTAATCATTAATAATTGCGTCAGTATTATCAGTTTATGGTGTTTAGTAAATAAATACATCATCATGGCATCCATTTAGAACGTTATTACAAATAATATAGCTTCCCGCTTCATCACTTAGAATCACAGGAAGTAGAGTGCACTTTACAGAGAACCCGACGGCGCTGATACTGCTTCTGTGAGGGGCATAAACTTCGAGATAAACTTCGAGACCGTCTCGGCAAAACCGGCAGAAAGTGTCCTACACAACAGCTCACTAAAATAGTCTAAGGGCGGTTTGTCTTAATCTCCGCAAAACTCGGATGGAAAAGCACGGCCAGTCATACTGTACGCCTGTTCTACGATCCTGTACGGACTCACTTCCTAAACTAGGACAATACTGGATGTATAGTATAAGTGGGAGGTTCTTGCACGTTGATATCCGAGTTACAGTACTAAAACAACTAAATGTGCGTTTTATTATTTACACTATTGCCAATATTTAATATCGTCACTGTCTCAGTGTATTGTAAATATATAGGGTCTTTCAGGATGAACAATAATATATTTTAGAAAGTTCTAATAATAAATGTGTGTGTGTGTGTGTGGCTCAACGGCCTAACGCAAGTCTTTCAATTGGACTTCGCTTTGCATTCTCACATACTCCTAATGTATCCTAGTTATGTCGCCAGGTAAAGTAGAGCGAACAACTTTCCCTTCCTGACGACAGATTCGATCGTTGAGAAGTGAATGCTAAGTTAAAACGAAGGCTGAAAACATCTGTGGTCTGGCTGGCATTCGATCTTTTAGCCTCTCAGTCTCCAGGCGTGCGTTTTGCCGTTAGACCGCGCTGCCAATTTTTTACTGATTAAGGAGATACACCTGTTAGATTTTGCTACATTCCACCTCGAACCCCTCTGTAAACGTGTGGAGTCGTATGTTAGGCAGTTTATTGAGCCCGTTGTGTTCCTGCATCATCTTTTAGCGCCCCCCTTACGTAGAAGTTCTTGAAAATGAACTTGCATCATTATTGGACGGCGTCCCTTTGGCTACGAAGACGAGACCATCTTCCTGCACATTTTTGTCATCAGGTGAAACTGAACCCAACATTCCATTGAAGATCGCTTGACAGAAATGTGCCCGTATCTTGACCACCAAGGTCTTCTAACTTCAGAGTTTTATCTGTGAGGATGCCTGGAAAGCGAAATATACAAAACAAAAAACAAACAAAAAAAGCAAACAGCAGGCACGATTAATCGTTCGGATTGTTAATATACCATCCTAAAAGAAAGCCAAAACTATCTCAGAAGAAAATGGTTCAAATGGCTCTGAGCACTATGGGATTTAACATCTGAAGTCATCAGTCCCCTAGAACTTAGAACTACTTAAGTGTAACTAACCTAAGGACATCACACACATCCATGCCCAAGGCAGGATTCGAACCTACGACCGTAGTGGTCACGCGGTTCCAGACTGAAGTGCCTAGAACCGCTCGGTCACATAAGCCGGCTATCACAGAAGAGATACAGCTGATGTCTAAATGTTTCAATAATGACCTGGAGTTGGAGATGACATTAACGAAAGACATTTTGAACTTTATGGTTTGCCTTCGGTTGTATTTGTTTCGCTTGCATTCTAACACCTTTACATATACAACCAATAAAAACAGGACAGTGTTACACGGAATATTTTACTGGGATTAAGCCACACTTGCACTTCCTAAAAAATTTATTATTCCTTCCAATACGCCGGCCGCTACGGTCACAGGTTCAAATCCTACCTCGGGCATGGATGTGTGCGATGTCCTTAGTTAGGTTTAAGTAGTTCTAAGTTCTAGGGGACTGATGACCTCATAAATTAAGTCCCATGTTGCTCAGAGCCATTTCAACCATTTGAACTTTCCGAGACATCGCGTTACTGCTAATTGCAAAAGTCCTTACCAAGTAACACGCTCAGCCAGTTACAAACCTGCCTGAAACAGCATCAGATCTTAGAAGTAGCGCTGAAGATAAAATAACAGTAGTTATTTCGGAATCAACAGACTTCTTTAGCTACGTAATTACCAAGGAGGCCTACCAGTCCGCTTGTACTGTGCAGTTACGCCAAGGGACACACTGCCTGTATCTCTCTGCTCGTGGGTAGACTGCGCATCCCGCTGGGGAGCTTCAGATCATCAGTTTACTACTTTTGCACGTCAGGCAACCTCATTTCATTCTCAAGCAGCTGTGTTATTAACAAATCCAACAGAACGCCTCAGGATTGCTCGGATGTTTTTCTTTAAACCGACTTGGTATGGATTCTAAATTGTTCAGCAGCATTCGAGAATGTGTTGCACTGATGTGCTATACGCGATCTCCTTATGGAGAAGCTACATTTTCCTAAAATTCTCCCAATCAACCCAACTCCCCCCGCCCCCTGATCAAAGATGGACGTCGCCATTGGTGGGATGGCTTGCGTGACTCAGCGATACAGATAGCCGTACCGTAGGTGCAACCACAATGGAGGGGTACCAACTGAGAGACCAGCAAACGGCTGGTTCCTGAAGAGAGGCAGCAGCCTTTACACTCGTTGCAGGAGCAACAGTTTGGATTATCGACTGATGTGGCCTTGTAACATCAACCAAAACGGCCTTACTGTGCTGGTACAACGAACGGCTGAAATCAAGGGGACACTACAGCTATAATTTTTCCCGAGGGCGTACAGGTCTACCGTACGCTTAAACGATGATGGCATACTCTTGGGTAAAATATTCCGGAGGTAAAATAGTTCCTCATTCGGATCTCCGGGCAGGGACAACCCGTAGGCTGCCGTCATCAGAAGCAACAAAACTGGCGTTCTATGGGTACGAGTGTGGAATGTTAGATCTTTTAATCCGGTAGGAAGATTAAAGAATTTAAAAAGGGGTATATAGTGAGGTTCGATATAGTGGCAATTAATTAAGTTCGGTGGCAGGAGGAACAGGTTTTTGTCAGGTGAACACAAAGCTATAAATACAAAATGTAACAATGAATAGTACAATAGGAATGCATGTGAGATTCTATAACTAGCGTAGTCAACGCATTATCGTAGCTAAGGCACATACTAAGCTCACACATAGCACAGAGGTACAGGTTTATATACCACAGAGCTTCAAATCCTGCCTCGGACAAGGATGTGTGTGATGTCCTTAGATAAGTTAGGTTTAAGTAGTTCTAAGTCTAGGGGACTGATGAACTCAGAAGTCCCGTAGTGCTTAGAGCCATTTGAACCATTTGACTCGAATAATTCAACAATCGCTAACACTTAGTTTAAGAATCGTGAAAGAATGTTTTATATGTGGAAGAGACCTGGAGGTAATACAGAGATTACGGAACCATATTTTAAATTTTAAGACATCTGCAGGGGCATATGTGGATTCTGACCACTACTCCTTGATTCTGAACTGCAGATAAAAAATCAAGAAACTGCAAGAAAATTAGGAAATTGAGGAGCTGGTACCTGAAAAAGTTGGAAGAACGAGAGGTTGGTGAGAACTGCAGGGTGAGCATTTGGCGACAGTTAACTAGAATTGTGGCAATGTAATACAGTAGGAGACTAATGGGTAGTTTTAAAGACATGAAATAGTGAACGCAGCAGATGATCAGATGGGGAAAATAACAAGACGTACTAGCTAGTAGAAATCCTGAATATCACAGAGGATATTGAATTTAATGAAAGGAGAAAATATAAAAGTGCAGTAAACGAAGAAAATGAAAGGGAATGCAAACGTCTAAAAAATGAAACAGGCAGGATGCGCAAAACGCCTAAGCAGGAATGGGTAGAAGACAAATGTGAGCATTTAGAATCGGATTCGTATTTCACTACGGGAAAGATACCAACTGCAGGCTAATTATACAGTCCTTTGAAGAAAAGAGTAGCTGCTGTGTGGATATCAAGAAATCAAATGAAAAACTAGTCCATAGCAAAGGAGAAAAGGTGAAAAGTGAAAGGAGTGTGTAGAGAGAGTGTGGTGTCACCGCCAGACACCACACTTGCTAGGTGGTAGCCTTTAAATCGGCCGCGGTCCGTTAGTATACGTCGGACCCGCGTGTCGCCACCATCAGTGATTGCAGACCGAGCGCCGCCACACGGCAGGTCTGAAGAGACTTCCTAGTACTCGCCCAGTTGTACAACCGACTTTGCTAGCGATGGTTCACTGACAAAATACGCTCTCATTTGCCGAGACGATATTTTAGCATAGCCTTCAGCTACGACATTTGCTACGACCTAGCAAAGCGCCATTATCAGTTACTATTGATATTGATTCATGTACCGTCAAGACCGACGTTCACCATTAACGGATTAAAGTTAAGTGTTCCACTAGCTACGTCCGTTTTTCTAAATTCAAATTTCCTTGTCCTGTTCCAGACCTCACGCCAGCCTGCGTGAGCTGAAACGCGTGCCTTTCGGCCTCCTCTAGTAACCCGGTGTTGGCTCTCCTGCCAACCAAAACTGAGAGAGTCAATAGAAGGCAGATGAACCTGAAGGCAGCGTAATATAGAGAGAAGATGAAACTGGATATATGATGCCTTATAAGAATTTTACAGTGTAGTCAAAGGTGTAAGTCGAAACAAGGCCCCTGGAGTTGACAATATTCCGTTAGAACTATTGACAGCTTTGGGAGATCCAGTCATGAGACAACATCTGGTGAGAAGGTGAGTGTTGTTGCATCAAACCAGAGACTGGTTTGATGCAGCTCCCCGTGCTACTCTACCCCGTGCAAGCTTCTTCATCTCCAAGTATCTACTGCAACCTATATCCTTTTGAATCTACTTAGTGTAGTAATCTCTTGGTCTCCCTCTACGATTTTTACCCTCCACGCTGCCCTCCAGTACTAAATTGGTGATCCCTTGATGCCTCAGAACATGTCCTAACAACCGATCCCTTCTTCTAGTCAAGTTGTGCCACAAACTCCTCTTCTCCCCAATTCTATTCAATACCTCCTCATTAGTTATGTGAGCTACCCATCTAATCTTGAGCATTCTTCTGCAGCACCACATTTCGAAAGCTTCTACTCTCATCTTGTCGAAACTATTTATCTTCCATGTTTCACTTCCATACATGGCTAAACTCCATAAAAAAATTTCAGAAAAGACTTCCTAACTGTTAAAACTATAATCAAGGTTAACAAATTTCTCTTCTTCAGAGACGCTTTCCTTGCCATTGCCAATCTGCATTTTATATCCTCTCTGCTGCGGCCATCATCAGTTATTTTGCCCCCAAGTAGCAAAACTCATCTGCTACACATGAGGCAGTACTGACTCTACGACTTGACTCAGAAAATAGATTAAGGAAAGGCAAACCTACGTTTCTAGCATTTGTAGACTTAGAGAAAGCTGTTGACAATGTTGACTGGAATACTCTCTTTCAAAGTCTGAAGGTGGCAGGGGTAAAATACAGGGAGACAGGGAGCAAAAGGCTATTTACAATTTGTACAGACACCAGATGGCAGTTATAAGGGTCTAGGGGTATGAAAGGGAAGCAGTGGTTGGGAAGGGAGTGAGACAGGGTTGTAGCCTCTCCCCGATGTTATTCAGTCTGTATATTGAGCAAGCAGTAAAGGAAACAAAAGAAAAGTTCGGAGTAGGTATTAAAATACATGCAGAAGAAATAAAAACTTAGAATTACAATGTCATCGGCGAACCTCAGTCAGTGGCAGCAAAGGACCAGGAGGAGCAGCTGAACGGAATGGACAGTGTCTTGAAAGGAGGATATAAGATGAACATCAACAAAAGCAAGACGAGGATAATGGAATGTAATCTAATTAAGTCGGGTGATGCTGAGGGAATTAGATTAGGAAATGAGACACTTAAAGTAGTAAAGGAGTTTTGCTATTTGGGGAGCAAAATAACGGATGATGCTCGAAGTAGAGAGGATATATAATGTAGACTGGCAATGGCAAGGAAAGCGGTTCTGAAGAAGAGAAATTTGCTAACATCGAGTATTGATTTTGAGTGTCAGGAAGTCGTTTCTGGAAGTATTAATATGGAGTGTAGCCATGTATGGAAGTGGAACATGGACAATAAATAGTTTAGACAAGAGGAGAATAGAAGCTTTCGAAATGTGGTGCTGCAGAAGAATGCTCAAGATTAGATGGGTAGCTCACATAACTAATGAGGAGGTATTGAATAGAATTGGGGAGAAGAGGAGTATGTGGCACAACTTGACTAGAAGAAGGTATCGGTTGGTAGGACATGTTCTGAGGCATCAAGGGATCACCAATTTAGTACTGGAGAGCAGCGTGGAGGGTAAAAATCGTAGAGGGACACCAAGAGATGAATACACTAAACAGATTCAGAAGGATGTAGGTTGCAGTAGGTACTGGTAGATGAAGCAGCTTGCACAGGATAGAGTAGCATGGAGAGCTGCATCAAACTAGTCTCAGGACTAGGATAATGGAATGTAGTAGAATTAAATCGGGCAGTGCTGAGGCAATTAGGTTAGGAAACGAGACACTTAAAGTAGTAGAAGAGTTTTGCTATTTGGGCTGGAAGTCACTAATGATAGCCGAAGTGGGGAGGATATGAAACATAAACCGGCAATAGAAACAGAAATGTTTCTGATGAAGATGAATTTGTTAACATCGAATATAGATTTAAATCTCAAAAAGTATTTCTTGATGGTGTTTGTTGCAATTGTGTAGCCATGTATGGAAGTGATACATGGAGGACAAAGAGTTCAGACAAGAAGAGAAAAGAGGCTTTTGGAATGTGGTGCTACAGAATAATGGTGATGATTAGACGGTAGATCACGTACCTAATGAGAATGTACTGAATTTAACTGTGCAGAAAAGCAATTTGTGACACAACGTGACTAAAAGAAGTGATCGGTTGATAGCACACATTCTGGTACATCGAGCAGTCGTAAATTTAGTATTGGAGAGAAGGGCGGGGGTAAAAATTGTAGAGGGACCAAAAATATGAACACAATAAGCGTATTCAGCAGGATGTAAGTTGCAGTAGTTATTCAGAGATGAAGAAGCTTGCACAAAATGGGGTAGCACGGAGAGTAGCACGAAACCAGTCTTCGAACTGAAAACAACAACAGCACCAAGAGATCTAAGTCGACCATTCGCCTCCCACACTACGTCCTTACGCGCTAGTTCCATTTCATATCACTTTGCATCGTTATGCTTGGATATTTAATCGTTGTGACCATGTCAAACAGTATTCGAACATTATAGGATTGTTTTTCCTACTCATACCCGTTAACTCACGTTTTCCTACATTTAGAGTCTGCTGCCAATCATCGCAAAAATAGAAATAAAAATTTTCAAGATGTTCGAATGTGTAAGAGACCAAACTGCTTAGGTTATCGGTCCCTAGACTTACACATTACTTAAACTAAATTAAACTAAGGTAAACTAACCTATGCTAAGGACAACGTACACAGCCATGCCCGGGGAAGAACTCGAAACTCCGGTGGGAGGGGCCGCGCAATCCGCGACATGACGCCTGAAATCGAGCGGTCACTCCGCGCGGATAAATAGAAATGCTGTATCGTCCTGCAGATACTCAAGAATGACTTTTTCCCGTACACTGCAGCGCCATCAGTGAACAGCCGCAATCCACTGCTCACGCTGCCTGTCAGATCATATATATATATATATATATATATATATATATATATATATATATATATATATGTGTATAAGGAACCGCAATGATACTAACCCACTTCCCCCGGCATTCCTGCCTGTACCCTGGTGTCTGATGAAAGTCACCATCTAAAGCACACCCAGGGGTTCTATCACTTAAGGAGTACCTTTGTTAGTTGTGAACGATGTTGCACAGTGTCGGAACCTGGGAAGTAATTACGCAGCTGAAACTTTCGCCAACACTGACAGTAGATGGTGGAACATTCGCTTGTAGATAAATGGTCCCCGAGTAAGGATAAAAATGGTAAATGGCGGCAAGGAGACAGCCTGGTCCGACGCTGAGATGCCACCACCGAGTCTGCTGGGATTTCAGCCGCAAGCTGAGCACCTCAGCCGTCTGACAGCGGCGCTGGAGGCGCGATTTATCTCGCTTCCTGTTCGGAAGCAGGCGTGCAGTCAGGACTATGGAGTGATGAGAAGGGGAGGGAGGAGGGAAGGTGAGGGACCAGAGGACGCTGTACAAGACGCACAGGCGTCACGCCAGTCGCCGTCAGGTGGCGAAAGCGCTGAGTGACGGTGCCCCAGACAGCGTCGCGACGGCGTGAAGAATTGTGTGCCTCAGGTCCCCGTCTGCAGCCGTCCACCGCCGTGCTCCGCAAACCCTCGAAAGTAGGCCATCCCACCGACACACACCACATTTAACTCCGGTGATCACAATGCACCTCTGGGCACTAAAATTTAAACTAACGATTACATTTTCACACCAACGTACACAGTTATACTACATAAGCCAGCTTACCTTATGTGGCGGGGGGTACTTATGGTACCAGCAAATCTTCGCCCCTTTCCTGTTCCATTCTCGAGTAGTGAATGGGAAGAATTAGTATTGCTAAACTTTCGATTTAGCTCTACAATTCTCTGATATCCTCGTTGTGGTCATTTCGAGACTCATATGTCGTAAGCAAAGTGTTACCCAGCTGTCCGCGTAACGTATTCTTTCGGAATTAAAGTAGTAAACCTCTCTGTGAGTAGTGGGGAGATGGCGGCGTCAGGACACTTTTGATATCAAATTGATGTGCAAATTAATTAAATTGATCAACTAAACCCCCCGCCCCTGACCAACCAACACAGCAGCATGTTTAGTCAACTAAACAATAGGAGATAAAAGGACAGCCGCCGCAAGTGCTACTTGTTCATCTAAAAAATAGTGAAACAGCCCCCACACGCCACCTCCCTGGTCAGAGGGCGTCCACCCACAGACTGGGCATGCTCCCAACGCCTCCAATAGGCCTGTCGTTCTGCAGCGGAGAACACTTTTATTTAACATCAACGTAACTCTTTCTTGCGATCTGTTAAACGTAATTCTTGTAAAGACTTGATCCCTCTGGAACAACAACTAAATTCCTGAGAACACTCCAGATGGGTTTTTCTAAACTCAGATGCCTGGGAAACAGGAAGCCTTTCGCCTAATGGACCGCCTCACACTACACTGTCTTCAGTATAATGCGCTCCCGTGAGCACGCAACTGGGCAGTCAGCGTTATCGATGCCGACAAAGCAACACATACAATAGATCGCAACGGCGTCGTCCCTCAGAACAATACCATGACAAAACAGGGCTATCTCGACCTCGGGTTGTTTGTGTAAAGGGACAGCCGCGACTTCTTATGGAACTCGGCCACCACGCTGTTCTGAGCACTGGACTGTAACATTTGTGTTTAACGTCAATACGACTCCTATAATAAAGCATCTATTAGAAAAGGAAAACGCAATAGTGACGATATCAAATGTCCTCTTTTGATGAAAATAGGCACAGTCCATTTTTTTTAAGTTTTATCGGCAAAATCCTATAGCTTTTTTACATTAGACTGCAGGATATAGTGTGCATCTCATTTTTTGTGACGCCCCCACAAAGCGCACTACTACCGATCAAAAATTATTATCAGAGACAAGTCCACCGTGAGTAAAATCAGGAAAAGAAACTTTGACTATTTTTCTGCGAAAATTTCCGATCACTGCAGAATGTCCTCGTCATCTCGGAACCATCATCAAAGTAAAGAAAAAGCGCGAATTCAAACTCCAATGAAAAAAAAAACATCTATATCAAGCAATTTCTTTCAGCTTGATGGAAAAATTACAGGACCTGAGCGCACCTCTCGCATTCAGCGTCTGTAAATAAACCGTCATACACATGCACATTTCACACACGTGAAGTAACATTAGAAAATACAATCTTTCACACCATTGACTCACATTCAGACACGTGAAATAACATTAGACAATACAATCTTTCACACCGTTGACTCACATGTCAGAAAAAAACACATTCATTTTACGTTCGACAACAAGGAGATATAACTCAAGAGGACGTAGCCGTTTTGTCCTCTGTGGCATTTCCCGTTTTACCAAAGCATTGCTATATGATGCAAGCATTTACGAAACAAATCGTGCGAGCCTGTTTCGCCCTGTGTAGGTGTGAGATTGAAATTTCATTAAAAGATATCACTGCAATGAAAAAAAAGAAAAATGAAATGCCTGTCAGGAACCATTCCATGGTGCCCTAGCCAACCCACCAGGTGACACATCACTGAAATCTTTTTGATAGGCTAAGTTATTATATTGATCATGAGAGTGAGTTTGCATGGCGAGTAATTTTCTTTTCAGTAGTTGGATTATACTCACCAGGTAGCTCATATGGGAATCCGTGGAGGGGAGATGATGTTCTTTTCGAGGAACACTGTTGTGAACAGTCATTTGAAGCTGACCGCAGAGGGATTCTACAGCCCACACCTACATTTAGCAAAAGGACTAACCTCTTAAAAACACGATCGTAGCAACTATGTTTAGGTTACATTAGTTTTTCGTTCCATAGATCCGTGCTGAAGAGATCCTCGTGGATGTGGAACATGTCATTTTTTTAAAAGCTGAAATAATAATACTAATATTATGAATATATACAATACATCATTTGTTTCTATTAAAACATTCCTTAATGGAGTAGAAAGAGTTGGCCACTAGTAAGTCTTTCAGGCTCCTTTCAAACTGATCTTAATTTGTAACTAGATTTTTTATGTTTGCTGGCAAATTATTGAAGATGAGTGTTCCTGAGTAGTGGACCCCTTTTTAAGTCCTTGTGCAGATCATTTTTGTTCCTGGTATTGTATGTATGAACTGAGCTGTTTGTTGGAAAAAGAGATATATTTTTAGCACAAATTTCATTAAGGAGTAAATATACTGAGAGGCAGTAGTTAGTATACCCTGTTCTTTGAAGAGGTTTCTACAGGACGTCCATGAATTTACTCCACAAATAATACGTATTACACGCTTTTGGACTCTGAAAACTTTTGTTGGACTTGAAGAGTTACCCCAAAATATTATACCATATGACATTATGCAATGAAAGTGGGAAAACTATGCAAGCTTTTTCATTTTTATGTTGCGTATGTCAGTTAACAGTCGAATTGCAAATACAGATTTGTTAAGCCGCTTCTGCAGTTCTGTGGTGCGCTCCTCCCAACTGAATTTATTATCGAGTTGTAATCACAGGAATTTAAGACTGTCAACCTCTTCTATCTGCTCTTCTACATACTTCATGCATATGCTGGGTGGAAACCTCTTACAGGTTCTGAACTGCATATAGTGAGTCTTCTCAAAGTTTAATGTCAGTGAGTTGGCTTTGAACCATTAATTAATATCCATGAAAATATCATTAACAGATCTTTCTAGAACTACACTCGACATACTATTTCTTGCAATACTTGTGTCATCTGCAAACAAAACTACAAACAAAACGAACTCTGCTTCTGGCAGTGTAACTGATGAGAGATCATTAATGTACACAAGAAAAAGCAATGGCTGTAAAATGGATCCTTGTGGGACACCACATGTAATTTCTTTCCATTTTGATGATGACTGATGACTTAATTCACTGGTTTCTTGCACTGACACACTTTGTTTCCTGTTAGCGAGGTATGACTTGAAACATTTTGCAGCACTGCCTGTTACACCATAGAATTCTAATTTATTTAAAAGGATGTTGTGGTTCACACAATCAAATGCCTTTGACAAATCACAGAAAATACCTGCTGCCTGTGATTTGTTATTTAATGAATTAAGTACATTTTCACTGTAGGTGTAAATAGCCTTCTCGATATCAGAAACCTTCAGAAATCCAAACTGTATTCTAGATAATGTTATTTGTGGTCAGATTGTTGAGAATGCTGGCAAAAGTGAAATCTGTCTGTAGTTTGATGGTGTCTCCTTATCCTCTTTCTTGAATAGAGGCTAAAAATCTGCATATTTTACCCAGTCAGGAAATGTCCCAGTTATAATTGACTGGTTACACAAGTAACTTAGAATTGTACTAAACTCACAAGAACATGCCTTAATTAACTTTGTTGATATTTCATCATAACCACTTGAATGCTTTGTTTCTAAAGATTTTATTATGGAAGTTATTTCTTTTGGTGAAGAGAGTTTCAGATATTCAAGGGCATTATTTACTGATCCTGACAATCCCATTCTATCGGTAATGGATATAAAGTAGTTGTTAAATTGGTTTGCCATACTTTGCCCATCGGTTAATAATGTTCCTTTCTGGTTCTACCAGTCTCCTCTTTCACTATATCCCATATTGTTTTTATTTTGTTCTGACATTGCTAATTTATTTTTGTAGTGCATTTGTATGGATGGCTGAATTAATTTTTTTGATATTTTACAGTATTGCTTGTATTTAGCTAAATCATCAGCGTTGGAGCTATTCTTGGTCGACAGATACATTTTCCTTTTTGTTTTTTAGGAAATATTTATTCCTTGTGTAATCCATGATTTTATTATAGACTTTGTTTAATTTGAGTAACTTTTAGAGGAAAACAGTCTTAAAACATGGTACTGACATTGTTCATGAATACATTATACTTTTCATTCATCTCATGAACACTATAAACGTCTCTCCAGTTCATGTCTTTGAGCAGTTTTCTAAAACACTTAACTTTGGTTGACTGACTACTCTCCTGTACCCTGATTTAGCAGCCTTGATAATCTGCTTAGAATTTACTTCTAAAACAAGGAGCTGCATGTCATCATATGATAGCCCTTTGTTTTGTCTATATAAATGGTATCAATGGCTTTCCTTGAGGATTTAGTAATCCAAGTTGGAAAGTTTACAATGTGAGTTAGATTGAAAGACAACATTACTAACTGCAGGAAATATTTACTGGGAGATTGCATTAGAAAATCTGGATTAAAGTCACCAGCAATCAAAATTCCTTTGTTTCTTCCTGTTAAATAACCCAAGAGGCTTCTCGATGTTTTATGAATAGATTATAATTTCCTGCAGGTGCTCGGTAAATAGTTACTATTATATAGGATCTGTCATGGCACTCTACTTCTGTTGCACATGCTTCTAGATGCTGCTCTAAACAGAATTTATTAATGTCAATGTTCTTGAATTTATGGCAGTTTTTAATAAATGTGACAACTCCTCCTCCAGCCATATCTACTCTGCAGACAACTTTGAACATGGCTGACGTTTGCAGCAACCGTATACACAAATTTGAAATACATGTAAAAATCTGCCAACCAGTTGCATAGATTTTCTATATACCTTGACCAGCTTTCGTCACCTCTAAGGGTGACTTCATCACAAGGTAAGATATTTAACCTGACATATTCATTTTAGGTAATTACTTTATCTATTAAAAGTTTACATTAATGTAAATGAGTGTAAAACAAATAGTACTTACATGAAGAACATACCATCAAAGATGTACAGTGATTTAAGAGCTGAGTTTCTCAAGTCATACATTAATTATAAGACATCATATTCTTCAAAAAGTCAAACATTAAAACATAAGTAACACCGGTGTGGTGTGAGGAGACTGACTGTGTGGCAACTAGTCTCGCTGCTAAGTAAATGTAATGTAGGGTGCCACTAATAACGTGAACAAAACAATTATGTATATTAAACATTTTCTGAAGTAAATCATATGTATAGCCAATACAACTTTTAACAAAAATTAATTTTACAAATTATTAACATTTATAAATGAGCTCCAAATGGGACAAAATAGCACAAAGTTCGCTACGTTTTACGTAGCACAGGTAGAACCAGAGTTAAATACGACTGGAATTATATACGTAATGAAGAACATCAGTTCACTATATTACACAAAATTTGAAAAGCAAGCTTGCATAACTAGGGCACAGAGGCCTTCGGATGTGTTAGTAATGAGCATAACTTAACAGAGGTAAAATAATGTTTCTGAAAAGGAGGAGAGAACCTGGATTATAAGTATCATAAAACTGAGAGCACTGGTTTAAAAGCATTAAAGAAATTTCTATTTTTCAGCTGTTCTTGTTCATTCAACATGGTATCTTTATTTGTGTGTGCCTGAAAATTTCAGGTTCTTCCAAGACATCAAGTTTCCTCCCTTTATTTTCTCAATGCAAAAATCTGATTTCGTTTAATTCTTTGGGGTTATGCCATGTTATGAAAAGATGTTCTGCAAATGTTGAATTGTGCACATTAGTGCCTTTCTTGCCTAAAAGATGTTCTTTGTATCTTACGTTGAAAGCTCTGCCTGTCTGTCCAATATAAAATGCTGGACATGTATTACAGGAAATTTTATATACCCCTGAGCCACGTAAAGGTTCGTTTGAAGCTTATAGATTATGAATCAATTTTTTTTGTAAATTATTATGTGTGGAGAAAGCAACTTTGCAGCCGCATTTTTTAGTTATCAGACGATGAATCCTATACGATATCTTACCTAAAAAGGGTATTAAGATGTACTTTTTATCATTATTATTAGTTTGACCAGTACTTAAAGTGGTGACTCTTTCTTTACTATTTTCTTTAAGGATGTTTTCCACTAGTGAGTGTTCATAGCCGATATTAAATGCTATTGTCTTAATTAAATAAATTTCTTTCTGCAGTTTTTCTATAATAAAGGAGTAACCACGGCACAGTGTATTGCTGAATGAAAGAAAGCTTTCTTATGAGTTTTCTTATGGGTTTTCGAAAAATGTCAAAAATTATTTTATTCTCTATTATCGCCAACTTCAGATCTAGGAAATTTAATTCGCGAGGTTCATTTTGTAACACACATGTGAAACTAATTTTTTCACAAATTGAACCAATTTTCAGTTGATCTACTCCTTCATTAGTGCCATTGTAAATAATCAAAATGTCATCTACGTATCGCGAATAGGATAAAATACCCAATTCTGTAGAGTTGTACCTACTGAAGAGCGAATTTATGAAAATGTCAGCCTAAATTCCCGCTAGCGGATTACCCATTGCTAGGCCGTCAAGTTGTTTATACAGTTTGCCATTAAACTCGAAGGAGTTATATTTTACTACCAATGACAACAAACGTATGAGATCAGTAATCTGTTTGTCTGTTACATGTTTTTTATAGGCTACGAAGGATATTCTCCACAATTTCTGTCATATACAGGACTGGTACATTAGTGTAAAGGTTAGTAGTGTTGAACGATATTAACTTTGGCTCCTGATTACATTCCAAATATTTTATCTTATTAATCAGTGATTGGCTATTCATTATTGAATAATTATTCTGAAGTACGTATGATTTTTTAATCTTGTCGTGAAGGACCTATGCAACCGGTTGGCAGATTTTTACTCTGCAGAAGTGGGAAGCTAGCTTAAATCCAGTCTAAAATATCCATATCATTGGTCACTTGATGTTCAGAGAGGCAGATTATGTCAACTTGGTTAGATGAATTCATTTCATCAATACAGATGAGTAGTTCATCAACATTATTTCTGAGTCCTGAAATGTCCTGGTGTAATAAAGATAACTGATACTGTATACTAATGGGATTATAACTGCTTTGGCGAAGATGAACTGGCAGTTTGTGATTACTTTCTGTTAAACATTGTTTAAATGGAGGCTGTATGCTAAAATCTGACTCCATCTGTCTTCACAAACTGAGTATGTCTGCCAATCTCCCTTAAAACGCGTTTTCTTTCCCCTTTCCCAATCCTGGAAAAGGCATCCCTCTGACACATGTGACCACTGGTATTTTACCACTTGTAACAGTGTCCTCCCTTAAGTTTTCTGCAATCAACCCAGAAAGTTTTCCCTTCCCTTCCCTTTCCTATTGAGGTGAAGGCCATGTCTAGTATAGTCCCACCTATCGATAGCATCCACTGGAATCAAACCAATATGGGACCCTGTATCCATCCTAATCAGCCACTCCAACTACCTGTTCACCCTCCTGACAGAAGAGTTCAAATGAGGCCGATAATGGCGTCTCAACACAGACACAAATCCCACACTCGCATGCTTCGCTACTGTCAGTATTGGGGCAACCTGCACTCTGGCCCACTCTGCATTGTTCCCAGATGTATCAAAGATGGTGGGAGTTATGTCATCTAATATGGCGGATTTTGGTGGAAAGTTTGAATTTTGGTGGGAAGATAGGTCAATTGGGCTACCTCTACTAAACTAACCCCCCTCCCCTCCCATCCCCCAGAAAAATGACGTGAAGTTCAAATTCCAACAGGACAATGCAGTACACCTCTACTAACCGAACAAAATGGCAGGAAAGAAAGGTCACCTCCACTAAACTAAATCACCCGACATCCACATCTCCCAGAAAAATGCCGGGAAGCTCAAATTCCAACAGGATAATGTATCACACCACAGTTACCTGTACTAACCTAAGAAAATCGCGGACAGAAAGGTCACTTGGGCTACCTCCACTAACCTAAGCCATCTGACCACCACCACATCCTAGGAAATAGCTGGGAGGGGACTCAACCTGTGCTGGGCTGCTGGAGAGAGGAAGGAGTGTGCTTTATTTATATATTTTGGAACAATTTATTTAGGGAAGGAGTATATTTATCTCAGTGATACCGAACACATGCTCTGAAATGCTTGGGGTCCTGCCACACAGCACACATACCTGCAAACTATTCCTAAATAACTCATGCGTAATGCTCTGCAAACGCACTTGCTAATGGTAAACACCCAAAATATTGCATTTCACAGCCTACAGACCTGCAAACCACTCGTAAAATAATGAAATACATTTATGTTCAGAGGCCCAAACAACTCGTTAATCGTCGAAATAATGATCCATCTAAAATAATCTGCAAACACGCTTGCTAATAGTCAACTCTCGAAATCATGCACCATTCTTTATTTAAACAATCTGAGGTAGTAGCTCCATCCATTGTGTTCTCCATGAGGTCCAGAGTCCAACTCACCTAGAACACTGTACTGCCAATAGAGGGCACTGTCGTTCTTTGCGTGACATAATCCAAATGGCTGCTGTGACGTCAGCTGATGATGCAAGTACCATTATCCAAGATGGCGGTAAACAGTGTGTTCATCATGAGGTCTGAACCTAGAACACAGTATCACCACCAGAAAGCACTGTAGTCTGACCCATGCTGTAATAAAACATGGTGGGGGGAAAAGGTGGGAAATAGTGTGGTTGCCATGGGGTCTGGAATCCAACTAACCTAGTACACAGTACTGCCACCAGAGGGTGCTGTCATCCATTCCATGACATAACCCAAGACAGCGGTCTGGGGGTGGGGGAAAATGGCGGGAAAACGACTCTGCCTATGCTGGACATAAGTCTTTATTTTGCAGGCACTGTCTCTTCCATGAAATCTAGTGTCCAACTGACCCAATACACTGTACAGCCACTAGAGGGTGCTGTCATCACTCCTGTGAAGTGATCCATGAGGGTGGTCTGGAGGGGGAAAATGGCTCGTAAATGACAGCCTGCACTGGGTTGCTGGAGAGAGTAAGGGTGTACTTTATTTATTTTGGAACAATTTATTTATGGATGGAGTATATTTATCACACTGACACAAAACACATCCTTCAGATAACGCCACACAGCCTACAGACCTGTAAACTACTGCCGGCCGAAGTGGCCGTGCGGTTAAAGGCGCTGCAGTCTGGAACCGCAAGACCGCTACGGTCGCAGGTTCAAATCCTGCCTCGGGCATGGATGTTTGTGATGTCCTTAGGTTAGTTAGGTTTAACTAGTTCTAAGTTCTAGGGGACTTATGACCTCAGCAGTTGAGTCCCATAGTGCTCAGAGCCATTTGAACCATTTGTAAACTACTCCTAAATAATGGTCTGCAGACATGCAAACAACTTCTAATTTATTGAAATAATGCCGGTACAGACATGCACACTCCAAAATAATGCAGTACACTGATGTGTAGACATGCTCAGTGCTCATAAACTGTCCAAATAATGCATAGTAAGCCGGGCACTGTGGCCAAGCAGTTCTAGGCACTTCAGTTCGGAACCACACTGCTGCTACGGTCGCAGACTCGAATCCTGCTTCAGACATGGGTGTGTGTGATGTCCTTAGGTTAGTTGGGTTTAAGTAGTTCTAAGTCTAGGAGACTGATGACCTCAGATGTTAAGTCCCATGGTGCCTAGAACCATTTGAACCATTTTTACCGCGTAGTGCATCCTACACACCTGCTCGCAAAGTAATGCAACAGATACACAAACAATGTATGCAGACACTGTCCACCATCTGCAGTCCATTGTACAACACAGGAGGCTACCGCTCATGCTCCCAGAAGTCAGGATGCACTGACACACCCCACAAAGTTACACACAGATGCCCATTTGGGTCTGGCACACATGAGGTGGCAACATCCATTTCATACTTGGTAGCTGACAAATACGTATCGAGATACGTGATCACCTAGGCGCCATTGATGACGCGACCAAACGGGAGTGAATACTTATATACAGAGCGCAGACACTCCAAAGTGGGCTGCATGTGCGTGTGTTCACCGCTACACTCCCTTTATCTGCAGTCCAGCGAAGAGCTGAGTGATGCTGCAGAAATCCGTTCCAGAATAGCACAAGCTGCTTTCTCCCTAGCAAATCTAATGGACCGTGCGTGATGTGTGGCAGGTGCATCGCCGCACATAGCTACATACCATTGCAAGCGCATCTAGCAACGTCCTCAATGTTATACTATAGCCAAATGTCCATCTAAAATAATAACCAAGTAATTGCATAGTGCCCCAGAAATACTTGACAAGCACATTTATAGGAGTTTTCGTGATGTCTCAGCTTGTATGCACTCAAAATCCTGCCTTCAAAGAACCAGTTTACGAAAATAGCGCAGAATTACATCAAATGCACTCTTCCCAGTGGCCCTAACATGATTTGCCGCCCATCACGTGTTACCTTTCCTGCTTTCAACACACACAAATGTTCCCACCCCTTTGTAGGGACTTACAGTGGTAAAATTATTTTGCACAGATCGCTTAAGGGCATTGACAGTTAAACATGAAGTTGTCCATATACACTCCTGGAAATGGAAAAAAGAACACATTGACACCGGTGTGTCAGACCCACCATACTTGCTCCGGACACTGCGAGAGGGCTGTACAAGCAATGATCACACGCACGGCACAGCGGACACACCAGGAACCGCGGTGTTGGCCGTCGAATGGCGCTAGCTGCGCAGCATTTGTGCACCGCCGCCGTCAGTGTCAGCCAGTTTGCCGTGGCATACGGAGCTCCATCGCAGTCTTTAACACTGGTAGCATGCCGCGACAGCGTGGACGTGAACCGTATGTGCAGTTGACGGACTTGGAGCGAGGGCGTATAGTGGGCATGCGGGAGGCCGGGTGGACGTACCGCCGAATTGCTCAACACGTGGGGCGTGAGGTCTCCACAGTACATCGACGTTGTCGCCAGTGGTCGGCGGAAGGTGCACGTGCCCGTCGACCTGGGACCGGACCGCAGCGACGCACGGATGCACGCCAAGACCGTAGGATCCTACGCAGTGCCGTAGGGGACCGCACCGCCACTTCCCAGCAAATTAGGGACACGGTTGCTCCTGGGGTATCGGCGAGGACCATTCGCAACCGTCTCCATGAAGCTGGGCTACGGTCCCGCACACCGTTAGGCCGTCTTCCGCTCACGCCCCAACATCGTGCAGCCCGCCTCCAGTGGTGTCGCGACAGGCGTGAATGGAGGGACGAATGGAGACGTGTCGTCTTCAGCGATGAGAGTCGCTTCTGCCTTGGTGCCAATGATGGTCGTATGCGTGTTTGGCGCCGTGCAGGTGAGCGCCACAATCAGGACTGCATACGACCGAGGCACACAGGGCCAACACCCGGCATCATGGCGTGGGGAGCGATCTCCTACACTGGCCGTACACCACTGGTGATCGTCGAGGGGACACTGAATAGTGCACGGTACATCCAAACCGTCATCGAACCCATCGTTCTACCATTCCTAGACCGGCAAGGGAACTTGCTGTTCCAACAGGACAATGCACGTCCGCATGTATCCCGTGCCACCCAACATGCTCTAGAAGGTGTAAGTCAACTACCCTGGCCAGCAACATCTCCGGATCTGTCCCCCATTGAGCATGTTTGGGACTGGATGAAGCGTCGTCTCACGCGGTCTGCACGTCCAGCACGAACGCTGGTCCAACTGAGGCGCCAGGTGGAAATGGCATGGCAAGCCGTTCCACAGGACTACATCCAGCATCTCTACGATCGTCTCCATGGGAGAATAGCAGCCTGCATTGCTGCGAAAGGTGGATATACACTGTACTAGTGCCGACATTGTGCATGCTCTGTTGCCTGTGTCTATGTGCCTGTGGTTCTGTCAGTGTGATCATGTGATGTATCTGACCCCATGAATGTGTCAATAAAGTTTCCCCTTCCTGGGACAATGAATTCACGGTGTTCTTATTTCAATTTCCAGGAGTGTATTATCAAATACATATGAGACTGACAAGGATATTGGAAGCCAAGAACGTATTTACCAGTGCAACTACATTTAAATATTACGATTACTGCTACAGTCTGACACCGATCGATGTACAGGTATTGTCTCCTCTTGACGGCTGTGCTACTGGAACGAATCTCAGTATTTACAGCGCACATAATTTTCCACGTAAAAAATCTCTCGCGGTTATCGATGTGCTGAATCTATACATACCTCACAACAGGACACACAGTCCTCTTCTCTAGTCATGCCACAACATAAACCACAGCAACTTAACAATGCCGTACATACACATTTTACACAACATAAGCCACGTTAACTTTGCAATGCAATAAATACACATTTTACACAAACAGTGCAGTTATCTATTATTTCTGTACAACACCCGAAAAAATTATGGTATACCTACAAAAAATGGTTCAAATGGCTCTGAGCACTATGGGACTCAACTGCTGAGGTCATTAGTCCCCTAGAACTTAGAACTAGTTAAACCTAACTAACCTAAGGACATCACACACATCCATGCCCGAGGCAGGATTCGAACCTGCGACCGTAGCGGTCTCGCGGTTCCAGACGGCAGCGCCAGAACCGCGCGGCCACTTCGGCCGGCTTGTATACCTACACTCACACTGGCTATATGCCACGATGTTCCTCAGTCCTTGGGAAGTACCATCCACCTTTTTTTTTTTCTTTCTACAGACGAGACTTTCAGCGACAATAAACTATTTTTCAAAGATCGCCATATTGCAGCGACAACTAAACCTCGCAAAGTGTCATACATATCGTCAAATATGGAAAGACTCTTACTCAATTATACTGCTCTCCCACTGATGACAGGAGCTTGGACACAAGAACACAAATAATTCCGAATCTATACACTGGAAATTATTTCTCTACAAATCCGAGTGTTGGAGTGTAGGAATGTATCTGAGCTAACTTTGCCATCCTCTAGACGACTGAATACCGAACTAATACCTAGTGTGTGTTGGATAGCTATCATGATGAAGTGGAAATCTGAGAATTAAGGTGGAGGTGCGTTTGCATTGAACTGTTATTCCCTCCCATGTAAATTGTTCGGTTGAATGCTGCTGCACATGTCTCACCTTTATTCCGTTGAGAGAAGACCAATTGTGGGGCGTGCATGTAGCAGGTGAAAGAGACGTTTCTTTGTTTTCTAGACATGAGAAACACCTTAGTTGGCTTGTAAATTATAGGGATGATTTTGAATCTGTTACATCAGTGAGATCGGTATTCATGGGTGGAAATATCATTTTTAGATTGTTTGTCTCTAGTTACTCAGACGTCTAGAGCATGCTCCACCTACCTTAGGTTTTGGGTTTGTGGAGAAATAATTTCCAGTGTATCTTCGGAATTATGTTGTGTGATTGGTCGGGAGGCTACTGCTGTGTGCTTGATATCGAGAAGTACCGCAAAAATGATACAAAATTATGGCAAACGATGCAAAAATACTTGTGTTCTTGTGTCCAAGCACCTGTCATCAGTGGGAGAGCAGCGTAATTGAGTACGAGTCTTTCCATATTTGGCGATATGTGTGACACTTTGCGAGATTTAGTTGTCGCTGCAATAAGGCGATCAGTGTAAAACAGTTTACTGCCGCTGAAAGTCTCGTCTGGAGAAAGAAAGAAAAGCCAGACGGTGCTTCCCTAGGACTGAGGAGCATCGTCGCATACAGCTGGTGTGAGTGTGGGTACATCATATTTTTTTCGGGTGCTGTACAGCTACAGAAGATAACTGCGCTGTTTGTGTAAAATGTGTATATACTGCATTGTAAAGTTACTGTGATTTACATTGTGGCATGACTAGAGAAGATGACTGTGTGCCCTATTGTGAGGTATGAGTAGATTCAGCACATAGACAACCGCGAGAGATTTTTTATGTGGAAAATTAAGTACGCTATAAATAGATTCGTTCCAGGAGCGCAGCCGTCAGGAGGAGACATTACCTGTACATTGATCGGTGTCAGACTGTAGCAGCAATCGTAATATTTAATTGTAGTTACACTGGTTAATGTGTTCTTTCCTTCCAATATCCTTGTGAGTCTCGTATGTATTTGATGATCTATAGACAAATTTATGGGTTTAACTGTCAATGCACTTTAGCGATATGTGGAAAAAATTTTACCGCTGAAAGTCCCATCTGCAGAAAGAAAGAAAAGGTGGATGGTGCTTCGATACCAACAACTATAATTCGGCGGGTAAGTTCGATAATAGCCAGTCATAATGCTCGCTTCATTCAGATCCTTTGTGCTGGGATACAGGAGCCTCTACATAGCGATGGGAACATTTATGTATGTTGATAGCAGGAAGGCTATCACGTTAGGAGCGCTGGGAAGAGTGTATTAGACGTTATTCTACATTATTTTCGTAAACAGGTTCTCTTAAGGCAAGAATTTCCGTGTATACAAGCTGAGACATGAAGAAAGCGAGCATTAACTATTTCTGGGACAGTATAAAATTTCCGCAAGGTCGACTCAGTTCTGTTTTTTTTTTTTTTTACGTAGTCATGTGACATGAGTACAAGATTGAGAAGATTGTTAGATGCATTTTCGAAGGTTTGTAGCTACTCTGTCATCAATGGTGAAGACAAGTGCTGTCTGGAGGTGTCTCGCATATGAGGGCTGTGCCTTAAAGTTATGTGACATCAGTATAACGGTGGCTGCATACCTGGAAATAGATGCAACTTTCACCTGTGTCCGGCGGCGGCTCGTGACTGACAGCGCACACATCTCTGGCCGGTCATGCCAGCATCGGTGCCTAGGTGAACACGTATTTGGATAGGAATTTCTCTGGTGCCAAGTATGAATGGGATGTCGCTGCCTCATGCCTGAGGCATGTGTGTAATTTGACACCTGACGGCTGCGTCACTTCGAATGGATATCCACTAACCTCCAGTGCACTCTACTGGACAGACGAAGTGGACGGTGTGTGTGCATTGATTGTGTGTCTGTTGCATTATTTTGTGAGCAGGTCTGTAAGCTGCCTGTGCGTTATTTGGACAGTTTAAGAGTAGTGAGCGTGTCGACACATCACTGTGCTGCATTATTTAGGAGGAGTCTGCAAGTCTGTACTGAAATTATTTCAGTAAATTAGCAGTTGTTTGCGTGTCTGGAGAGCGTTATTTAGGAGTAGTTTAAACACCGTGGGATATGTGGTGCGACCCCAGGATTAACAGAGAATGTGTTTCGTATCATCGTGCTAAATATACTCCATCCCTAAATAAAATGTTCGAAAATAAATTGAGTACACTCCTTCCTTACTCTCCCCAGCAGCTCAGCGTAGGCTGAGTCATTTTCACTCCATTTTCTCCCTCCAGACCACCACCTGGGATTAGGTCACAGGAGGGATGACAGCACCCTCTGATGGCAGTAGTGTGTACTTGGTGGGAAAACGACTCTGCCTATGATGAACAAAAGTTTTTATTTTGCATGCAATGTCTCTACCACGAGATCTAGACTCCAACTGACCATTTCCCCCCACCATCTTCAATGACATCGTGCGCTGTGCACATTAGTACACGTTAGTGCACGTTGGTACACTTCAGTACACGGTAGTGTATATTATCCCGACAACATGGGTTGGTAAAGGTACGTGACAGTCGGTTGAGGACTGTGGTGGAGACTTTAACTATTCCCTTCCAATTCCAGGTGGGCGTGGCATTCATGAAAATCCATTCCAAGTCCATGATAGCGCTCTCTGGTTGTGTCAATACGTACTAAGCCTCGGAGAGAACACTGTATGCTGCTATCTTGAGTAACGGTAGTTGCGTCATCAGATGACGTTACTGACGACAGTGCCCTCTGCTGGTGATTATGTGTACTAAGTCTGTTGGAGTCCAGACCTCCTGGCTAACACACTGGATGTTGGTGCTGTCTACAATTGTTTAAATAAAAACTCGTGCATGATTTCGATAGCTGATAATTAGCAAGCATGTTTGCAGAGTCTTTTAGATGGATTGACAATTTAGGAGTTGTTTGGCTCCCTGCGTGTAAATGTGTTGCATTATTTACGAGTGGTTTCCATGTATGTAGGCTGTGCAATGCATTATTTTGACAGTTTACAACTAGCAGACATGTGTGTAAAGCACCATACATCAGTTTGCAGGTCTGTATGCTCTGTGGCATGACAGAGCGTGTGTTCTGTACCACTGTGATAAATATACTCCATCCTTAAACAAATTGTTCGAAAATAAATTAAGTACACTCATTCCTCTCTCCAGCAACCTAGTGCAGGCTGATTCCATTTTCCACGAATCCCTAGGAAGAGGTGGCGGTCGGGTGGCTGAGGTTAGTCCAAGTGTCCTTCCTTTCCAGAAATTTTCTTAGCTTAGTAGAGAAACGCCAAGTGACTTATCTTCCTACCAAAATTCAACCTTGGCGCCAGTTCCTAAGAAGAGGTGGCAGTCAGGTGACTTAGGTTAGTTGAGGTAGGCCAGGTGACCTATCTTCCTGCGACTTTCTTAGGTTGGTAGCAAAGCCCCAAGCGACCTTTCTTTACAGCCAAAACTTGGAGCCAGTTCCTAGGAAGAGGCGGTGGACAGGTCACTTAGGTTAGTGGAGGTAGCCCAATTGTCCTATCTTCCCACGACTTTCTTAGGTTAGTATAGGTAACTGTGGTGTGATACATTATCCTGTTGGAATAATAGACTTCCAGCCATTTTTCTGGGAAGGGGAAGGGGTCGTGGCACTTTCCCGCCAAAATTCAGATTTCCCGCCAAAATCCACCATTTTGAGTGATGTCATGGCTGCCATCTTGGATGATGTTTTGTGCTGTTACCGAGTCTACACGCCTCCATCTTGGATGACGACATCGTCGCCATCTTGGATGACATCATAGCTGCAATTTTGGATACATCTGGCAACAATGCAGAATGCACCAGTATTGCTTTGTTCCAATACTACCACAGCTGTTAGCGAGATCAATTTTAGAAATTTTACCTGGTTTGCCGTAATTTCAATGCCAGCCAGTGACACAGTAGAACACTTCCCAACTTCTAAATCATCGCCAAATCACCCCTATACCACTTTGCAAGTACCATATACTAGACTGTGTATGCAGCTAGATGACTGTGCAATACATCCAGTCGACGATTTACACCAAATTATACCAGACACCATGCTATACTGATGCAAAGATGTTACCTACATATTTCCAGCACATCAATTGTAGCGCAGAATTTACAATTACGACTGGTCCTGTTTCCCTGTGTGGATGGGCGCCACGAAGTATTGTCACATTTGTAGGATAAAGTTGGAGATTGTCAGATCCCTCCCACATTGTCCTTGACCAATCCTTCCTGGAGCACTAATCTTACCCACGGCATCCATCCAAAAGCACAAGGTCTCTCCAGATGCACGTGTGTCGTGGAGGCTCACACCTCTTCTCGGTGTATAGTATACATGAAAGTGTTGTGTTGCTGTAACGGTCGGTTTACACGTAATGGATTTCCATATGGAGTTTCAAACATTTCACGTAAATCAACTGTGCAATCAATTCTGAAGCATTATTCTACTGTCCGGAGTTTTCACCAGGAAGGTACCGGTACGAGAGAAATGATTATAGTGCATAAATGCAGACTCCAATGATTACACGGTGCCTGCCGGAGTGGCCTGGCGGTTCTAGGCGCTTCAGTCTGCAACAGTGCGACCGCTACGGTCGCAGGTTCGAATCCTGCCTTGGGCATGGATGAGTGTGATGTCCTTAGGTTAGTTAGGTTTAAGTAGTTCTAAGTTCTAGGGGACTGATGAACTCAGATGTTGTCCCATTGTGCTCAGAGCCATTTGAACCTTTTTTTTCTGATTACACCGCGTTGCACCTAAAAATGCTATATTGTTAAAGCCACACAGTTCCCGAAGTATTAGTTGTGAGAAATGCAACGCTCTTAATACTCAAATGGAGGATATATTAGTCCAACATCACACGCACAACCACCCTGCAAATATGTTACCACATTCACTATGGCGAGAAATATTTAAACGATAAAACTACTTTCTCCTACACTATCCCGGTATCCTAGGAAGGTATCGTCAGTGTGTATCACCTCTGGAACTGCTTACAAACCATCTAGAACGAAGTCTGGAGACGGTTGTTCTGTCTCTTACGAAATTAATGGATTTTATATGCCTTTTTAAGTGGAAACGTACGTACCCTGAATCGCGATTCCCATATCTGTCAGGCGTATCACAAGTAACAGTAGTAGTACCGGTTTCGACGCATGCGGCTGGCTCACTAGGAAACAGAGCGGAGAAAAACTGACTTGAACACTTTGGATAGCTGATACATTGAGGTACCACACACATGCTGCCGCAGGAAAATGCTCACGAAGAGGCAGCACCTTCTTACGAGGGAGTAAGCGCCATGATCAGTAGACAAAGGAGCTGTAACAGTCTTGTTTCTGCTTACAGTTGCATCACTACGGCTCTCCTAGCATTCCTCATGCACAAAGAAGTCCTGGTCTCGTGTTAGAGAGCTTTAATCATATAGCAATTTCATACTTTCACCACATCTCTCGAGTACACCCCCCTCACACTACTGAAGATGATATATGTGACATCGAAGACTTTAGGGAATGGTTTAAGTCTGATAAACGCAATGATTCTTCACTTTAATACTTAAGGAGTAACACTGTTTGTGAGAACCAGTCGTCATTCGGAAATATGCATATTCGACTGCACGTATGAAAACGCAGTTATGGATCGGGATGCATATGTCTTGCTTGGTTTAATATAATGCCCCTGTGTAATACATATTTCGCCTTTGCTGGAGTGTGCGTTACGAAAACCCAAGTAGTCTACAGGGGGGGGGGGGGCGGGGGGAGGAGGGGGAGGAGATTTAGAAGTGAATGTAGCCAGAGAAATATTTTTAAGCTTTTCTCAGTCGAGTGACCGAGTACTCTCCAACCCTCCTCAGTTCCCCGTATTTCGTGGTACTTTTTCTCCAATTTTATGTATTCGCAGTCAGTTTAAGTAATTTTGCAAGTTCTTTTTTCGCAGGTTTACATATTTCGTCGTATTTCCTCCAATTTGACGTATTTACAATCGGTTTGTCTAATTGTACCAGGTTTTCGTAGATTTTTATGGATTTAATGGTTTTTAATTATTTTTTTAAATATTTTACCGTAGGTATATGGACATGTGGCAGACACGCCGTTGCGTTGTTGATTTTATACGAGGATATTTGCTTGTCCTATACAAATGCCTTTTAAAAAACTCTAAGAATTCTTCTTTTGCTGATGATCTACACGCACACATTTTGAATAGAAAGATCATGAAAAGTGTAGTAACACTCTCCTCTTACCTTGATGAGACTCGGCGAGTGCTACAGATTGGAAACTCGTAGTCTGAAAATAAATCCGTGTACTGTTGCAGCACATCAGAGATCTTGTCTGCACACTCATGTAGCCACGCACTTGATGGAAACGCAAAGTCTGACACTGTTTACACGTATGTGAAGGACATCAGCGGGAAGACAGTCAATATACTCACTGTGCGACTGCAAAGGTAATTTTACCGATGACAACGCAACTAAAGCGGAGCTGCTACACACTATTTTCCGAAATTCCATCATCGAAAAAAGTTGGATTGCAGATGCTGAATAAAGACCGGTTGCCAACGTGACTAATTTCAAAAGTAGACTCCCTAGGTGTAGCGAATCAACTTAAGTCACTGAAATAGACAAGCCTTCTGGTCCAGATAGAATACCAGTTAGTTTTATTTCTGAGTCCTCTGACGGAAAAACTCCGTTTTTGGCAATCGCATGCAGCCGCTCGCTTGGCGAATCATTCGTACCTAAAGACAGAGAAGTAGCACAGGGCACAAAAATACAGAATAAAGCCAACAGATGCAGTCAGCTAAATTGTAAGCCCATATCTTTCACATCGATTTCCGACGTTATGTAATACCTTCAAGATAACGATCTGTTGATACATAAACAGCACGCATGCGGAACATATCGACCTTGTGAAACATATTTGGCTCCTTATTCACACTAAATGACAAATGCAGTCGACAGCAGGTCTCACATTTATTGCACATTTCTAGACTTGCAGAAGGCGTTTTACACCGTTTTTTGTAAGTTGCCTCTAATTAAATATCGATGATATGGAGTATCGTCTCAGCTGTGCGACTGGATTTGACATTTCCTGGTAAAAGCGTAGTAGTGTGTAGTAACTGATGGCAAGTCTTCTACTGCAACAGAAGTGATATCTGGCATTTTCAAAGGATGTGTTGTGGGATCTCTGCTGTTCCTAATCTGTATAACTGAACTGATTGACAATCTGAGCGCCGGCCGATGTGGCCGTGCGGTTCTAGGCGCTACAGTCTGGAACCGCGGGACCGCTACGGTCGCAGGTTAGAATCCTGCATCGGGCATGGATGAGTGTGATGTCCTTAGGTTAGTTAGGTTTAAGTAGTTCTAAGTTCTAGGGGACTGATGACCACAGCAGTTAAGTCCCATAGTGCTCAGAGGCATTTGAATCATTTTTGACAATCTGAGCAAGCAATTTGCTTACAGTAATGCTGTCGCTTACTGCCTACTAAAACCGGAAGATCGAAACCAATTTCATAAACATGTAGGCAAAATATCCTTATGCTGCTGCTAAAACATGTGATTGACTTAAAACAATGAAAAGTGTGAAGTCATCCACATGAGTACTAAAAGGAATTCGTTAAATTTCGTTTATACGACAAATCATACAACACCTAACGTTGTTAATTAAGTGAATACCTATAGGAGAAAATTATGAACAAGGTAAATTCTAACGATCACAAAGAAAATGTTATGGTAAAGGCGAACAAAAGACTGCGTTTTGTTGGCAGAACACTTAGAAGACACAACAGATATAGTAAGGACAGTGCCTACACTACCCTTCTTCGTCTTCTTCCGGAGTACTGATACTAGGAATGGCATCCTTACGAGATAGGATAGGCAGAAGGCATCGAAAAAGTTTGAATACGAACAGGAGGGGAGAGTATTATGCATTTAATACGCGAGTTGGCATGGCAATCATTAAAGCAAAAGCGTTCTCCGTAGCAGTGAGCTACTTTCACGAAAATTCAATTACAAATGTTCTACTCCGAATGCGGATTTTTTTTTTTTTTTTACTTCGACCCGTATGGGGATAAAATGTCCATTGTGATAAAATAAGAGAATTCAGAGCTCGCAAGGCGAGATTAGGTATTTGTTTCTCCTATGCGGTATTCGATAGCGGAACGGTCAATAAATAGTCGAAAACTGGTTCTACGAACCCTCTGTCGAGAACCCATGAATGTCATTCTGATACTGACATCTACTTATCGTACCACGTGCTTTATGTGGTCATTTCATTTCGGTCAATCCAGATTTACGTCACTTACTGTTTCCAGTGATTCGTCGCCAATGGTGTAATCGTACATTAGTGAACTTCCTAGCCTATGTACACGCAGCATTTGTCACTTATTTACGTTCAGGGTCAGCTACCAATCCCTGCCGAAGTCACGCTACAGTCTCTCGACGTTGTTGCCTTCTTACAGACAAGCGCATCTTCTGCGACTATTTACAGCTTTATGTGTCTTCTTTCTCTTCTTCTTTCCAAGTGTTGGAAAGTCTTTGTCTTCTATGGTCTCGTCGAGAAGCTTCCCTGCAATCTATTCAATTATCGATCTACCGATCTAACACTGTTGTGGTAGTGTAGCATGGGTTTTGGGATCTTCCTTCAGCTCATTCTTTGGAGACTTTTCTCTTATTCTTTTGGCAGCTCTGCACGTAATGTATGATGGATCAAATTTAAGTACCTTCAACTCATCTTTATTCTTTTAATGGTCCAATTACGCCTAACCAACTGTTCGTTTAAATAAGTTAGTCTTTCTTGCCTTATTGTTCAGGTTTTGCTGGCTCATCACTGCACGGGTTTTGTTAAACTCTTAGAGAGACTATTCCCGGGCTCTTTTGGACGAGAGAAGATTTCATTACATTATCAGTGACTCTCATTGTTTTAGTACACGTGTCTTTTTCAGCTTTCTTCCAGGAAGGATAGTTTATAGACTAACTATCTGAATGTATTTATTCTTTTCATAAATTTATTTTTCGAACAGATCTTGCTTTGGAAAGGGATTTTTTTCTACAGAAGGCCATAGTTATTGATTTTTAGGTGTTGATGTATATACAGATAATCTATGGAGTGTGTACAGAACGCTGTAGATCGTCCTTTGAAGATACACTAAGTGCTGGATCATCAGCAAAAAGTAAAGCAACTATCTTTGAGTTTCTGTTGATTTAAATGAACACGTGTGGCATTTGTCTCCAGTCTGGGATGATTTACTTGATATAAATAATTTACAAGAGTGGTACAAGGTCACCTCCGTGTCCTATTCAAGCACGGATTGCGACCCACTCTGATCATTTGTCCTCTTTCTTGACGCAGACTACAATTGCTCTACATATTTTGTGTGTATTTTCGATAGGTATGTAGGGAACATCGTCATCTGTCAGAATCTGCAGCGATTAGTTCCTATTACTTTATCAAATGTTTTTCGAGTCTGTAGGGTGTATGTTCCTTGATTAAATTCTCTGTGTTCTTCTATTAGCAGTTTCAATTAAAATCTTCACAGTATGACTAACCCTTTTCAAAACCGGTTTGCTACTCACTCATCGTGTATTAATAACAAACGTACAATTTATTTGCAATTATGTTCGTAAGAACTGTATACGCCATGTTCAATAAGCTTATTCTTCAAAAATTATTTCAATTTTCCAAGTCTCCATTTTTGATGACACGAATGGTGACTGACTTGGTCTACCTACCAGGTATATCGTCTCCTGACCGTATAATATTTAAGAAGTTTATGAATCTGCTGTAAATGACTTTCTTGCGTATTGAATAAAGCTCCAGATTTTCTCCTGGCACTTTATTATTTTTTATTTTGTTTGCTAACTCTTTAAGTTCACGCTTGGTGATGGTTTCTCTTGAATAGTTCCTTGAGGGTTGGATTGTAAAAGGCTCTGTTATTTGAGACCTCTCCCTCCATTTAGTTAAATGTGCGGGGTTCACTTCCACATTCTCTTTTATCTCACTGTTTAGATTTTTAATAATTTTGAACCCCTGCGGAAGGAGTCACTAAATGCCGTGTTCTAAATGGGTCACAAATTCCTCCTACCTCCGTTTCCACCTCCAGTGAGTGCCCTATCCCTACAGCACTGTATTTTCCGTTCCAGTTTCCCTGATATTTCATAAATGCTTCTATTCCCTACTTTACAGCTTTCCCGGCATCGTCACACTGTTTTGTTAGTCTCTCCTCGCAATACGATATTGCCTTCCTGCCAAGGCTCTGAATTGAAGATTCTCTTGGAACGTGTTGAAGATTCTCCCATCTTTTTATTCGAGCTCTGTTTTTATTTGCTATTTTCAGTAACTCGTCAAGTCGATTTTGGCACCACAAAAATTTGCTAGCACCCCTCAAAGATCTTAAATTGAACGCAAGCTCTTTATTTATCGGCAGTTTGTCGCTGTATTTCAGTTCTCTTAGAACATATTTATGCCATCTTCGTCTTTTTCGTATGGGACCACCCAGAGGGTAGTGACCACATCCCGCTTCAGGACCTCTACTCTTGCATCCAATGGGGTTGTTTCTACAAAGAATATAATACATTGTTGATTTGAGGTTCCTGGCTTCCCAAACGAATTTATGGCTTTCATTATGTGTAATCACTGAAATCTACGTAATGTTATGTCCATTATTACTGAGAAAAAAATGTAGTGACTACTGCTTGTGTGTCGTTCGCCTTGTTATAATGTTACACGTATATAAATCTCACGTTGCGTGTCTCAAGAACAGTGAGTAGTAACGTAAAACTGACTACATATCATGAGTCACCGCATTGCAGTTCTCTTAGAAATAGTACTGCATAGAAAGATACCTACCTCACAATTTCATTTGTTTATCAGTGTTATCATCCGCATAGAAATTGATAATTCTAGGATCATTCTGATGAGAGGAACTTTTATTTTTTGCGTGCTGGAAAATTAATGTATTTATTTACTACTGAATCTATGTCACCTGCTAAAATATGACCTTCATGCTTTTGTTTACATATGTTCAGACACCCTTAGAATATTAACACTGCAACGTGTACCTTATATATGTAGCACATAATAGTAATAATGGTAAAGCTATAATAATAATAATAATAATAATTATTATTATTATAATAATAATAATAATAATAACAGTAATTGTGAATGAAAGACACAGGACCCTAATAAAATATTCTACAATATTTATTATTTTATTTAACAAAGCCTTTTTTGGCTGTTATGCCATCATCAGGTACAAAGATAAATGTGTAGGGCTGGGAAATTTATGTAGGTTCCAAGATTTTAAACTAGTGCTTGTACAGAGTATCTCTGTTCGTTTCCAGAGTTGTTAATTCCTTATGTATGATTTAGGACTAAGGCGAGAGAACCTATTTCAGTGAAAATACGATGAAAAACTTATGAACTAAAAAAACGTGAGACATTAAGTAATGAACTATATAAAAATTACAGCTATCGCTCTGAAAGAAAATAAATTTAATAATAAACTTGGGTGAAATGCTCCAAGAGAGTGGCTGCACAAAATGCTCTTACCTTTCACAGTTTCAATATTGCATATAGGAAAGGTATGAAAGTGAGATATAGCAGGGAAGTGAAGCAGCTGTGATTATACAAAGCAAAATTTTTAAACATGGCAATATGGTATTGGTTGTGATTATGAGTAGTATCTACAGTTAAACAGCACATAACGTCAGACTTGGAGAAACAGTATTGTATGAAGCTGCCATTCCCCATAATAAGAGGGTGTTGATACGATACAAGGGAGAGGTTCAGTCATTTTTTGAGGGATGTGCCTCCACGTGGCCTGTATAACAGCACCTAAGACAGATGGAACTGTTGACTGTGACCAGCAAATTAATTGCCAGACGTATTTCAGGCATGTTACGTGTGCGACATGTCTTACGAACGAGCAGATCAGCAAAACCATAGTGTTCGTCATTCGGCAAAGGGATACCAGCACACTCATTACCACGTGTGGTCGTGCCTTTTTGTTGTTTTCTTCAGGCCAAAGTCTGGTTTGATGCAGCTCTTCATGAAGATGTAACCTGTACAAGCTTCATCATCTTCACATGAGTGTTGCAACAGATGTACACTGGAACCCGCTTGCTTCGCTCCACAGCCAAACTGCCTATTCCTTGAAGCCTCAGGATTGGTCCTTCCATCGAATCCTAAATGCTTCTATTGTGTTCTGGTCAGTACGACGTATCGTCTACTTTTTGTTTCCACAAAACGTTGCATTCCATCCAAATTGTTTCAACGACTTAAACACTTGAAGTTACTGTTGATGCTAACATATTTCTCTTCTCCCGAAACGCCTTTCTTGCAACTGCCAGTCTGCACTTTGCATCCTTTGTACGTCCGCATTTGTCAGCTGTTCTGCTGCGAAAATAGCGATACACCTTCATTTTTTTACTGTCTCATTTCTTAAAGTAATTCCCTCAGAGTCACTTGTTTTATACCAGCTATACTCTTTTACTCTTGTTATGCTTTTTTGAAGTTTATCTCGTAATCTCTTTCCAAGACTCCGTCCATTCGGTTCCACTGAACTCGCAAGCCGTTTGTGGTCTCTGATAAAATTAGTGTCACTGGAAAATTTCATAGTTTTTAAGATTAAATCGCAAATACTTCCTAATAATCTACATAATTGTATTTATTTTATGACCAAATATGTACAATGTTATATAACATTAGGAAGTGCATTTCTTACGTAATATTGTTGTCATGTTCTTTGAAGCTCTGCCGGAAATATTCGGTTAATATATTACAGTTTTTATTTCTTCTCACAGACATTAACTCCCTTTCCTAGTTCCTCTTTGTTTTCCTTCACTACTTGCTCAAAATATAACACCGTGGCTTGACTACAGCCCTGTCTCAGTCCCTGCTTATCTGCTGCCTGCCTTTCACGTCTTTCGACCCTTTTAACTGCAGTCTGCCTAGTGTGCAAGTTGTGAATCAGTTTCAGTTCGCTGTATTTCAGCAGTTACCTTCAGAATTTGAGAAAAGATTTCAGTCTTCTGAATCTACAAATGATATAAACGTAAATTTGCATCTTTTTCGGTCTATCTTCTCAGACAGCACACAGGGTTAGTAGTTTCCTTGTGCGTCCCTGCATTCCTCAAGAAACGAAACTGATCTTCACAGAGGTCTGCTGGTAGCCTTTGTTTCTGCTAAAATTATTCCCTTTAATTCGAAGCCAAATTAGCATGCTGTGTCTCATAGCCACAGGCGTTCGTGTGGTATAACTAACCACAGAGCAATCACATGGGAGTATCTGACACGTACGTTGCATCGCTATTTCATAGTCTGTAGGAGGACTCTTTCTGGAGACTCTGCACATTGCCACTGATAATATCAAACCATCGACAGCGATACACGCGTGTACACTGAGTATCTGTGCTATTTAAATCCCATTTAGGTTTAGTGTAAATGTTATATTATAACATCTGGTAATACAGGTTGTTATATGGGTACAATATTGTGGTGGTGTCGACCGAAAGGAAAAATTATCTTTACGTGTAGAACCGCGCTTTGTGAGACAGAGAAGGGCCTACACGCAGTCAGGTTGGCCCTTGTTTTTGGGCCAAGGCTGGTGATCAATCAGGTGGTGGACGATCGTGAAGCCGCCTCCACTGGACAGCCGCGATGGGTGGTGGGGCAGAGCCGCGCCGCGCTGCCCAGCCAACAGTCCCGGCCCGGCCGCTCCTCCAGGGGCTCTGGATGGCTGATAGAGGTGTACATGTCCCGCTTTTAACCCGCCCATGCTTGCCCGGTGGCCAGGCGGGCAGGCCGCCGCTCGTTGTCAACAGAACGGGCAGGCTGCTTCACTCCCAGCCAAGCCAAGCAGAACCCAACCCGGGCAGGCTGCGGGAAACTTGCTTGCCTGCTCATATTACTACTGAGCTGCGCAACGCAGCCGTTTAGTCTGCGCGCGTCATTGTCGTATTATGAACGTTAATCAAAAGTTTTTATTTTACCTGAGCACCAAAAGACAAACCCCAACATTATATATATGTATTAATTTCAGGTAAAAAAATATTGGTTTTATTTGTATATTCTTCCTTTACGCGTATATTTCGGGCTTCTTATCTATATAAATAAAAATTAATTGCCAAATGTGTTGATAAGCGTAAAACTCGAGAACGCCTGGACCAGTTCGGCAAAATTGTTTTTGCTGTGTTAGTAATTCTCAGGACAAGGTTTATATGAAATAAAATTTTTCGAAAATCGACCGAAAAATTGGAAAATTTGACAAAAACTGGAAGTGCGTTTTCATTGTGTCCGTGTGTTTTTATTGCATACAATCTTGATGAAATTTTGCACACTATACCTTGAAACCAAGAGGATGGTCACAGTCTACATAAAATTTCATATGGTGCATGGCAGAGGTTCCTTTACATATCGGAATTCGACAAATTGTACGTATTTATTCCGATCTTGATGAAATTTGGCACACTTGATATTCAAAGCAGGATGAAGGGCGCTGTCTGCTTAAAATTCTGAATGGTGCATGGCGGAGGGTACTTTACTTACACACTTCTCCACCAACCTACAATTTTATTCCGATCTTGAAGAAATTTTGCACACTTGACCATCAAGAGGAACATCACTGTCTACATAAAATTTCGGACAGTACATTGAAGAGAGTACCTTACAAAAGATTTTGACATCGTTTGCGGGATACCATGAAAGTTCACTATGTACGCATGTTTCCATGGAGAAGGTTTTTGAATATTTACATGTGCATGTAATATATATATATATATATGTGTGTGTGTATGTATATATATATATATATATATATATATATATATATATATATATATATATATATATATATTTCTTTTAAACGAAATGTCTATGATCTTTTTGAAATTTGAGAGCTGTCTGACACATTCACAGTCATCATGTTGGACAATTCGCGCACAGCAAATGTCGTTTAACAGTTGCAAACCATTTTTGGTTGAGTGAACGTGTTATATTGGCTGCAAAAAACCTTGATGTTAACGAAATGAATTTTCAGATTCAAAATATGACACCTGGCGAATTGCTGACATACAAGTCGGTATATTCCGTTACTATCCAAGATGATGTAGTCAACTATCCTACGGAATTTTTAAATTCGCTGGATTTCCCCGGATTACCGCCTCCCAAGCTGTAATTAAGTCGGAGCGGCAATCATGTCGCGAAAGGTAAACCAGCCACGTCTTTGTAATGGCACCCGGCTTGCGGGGAAGAAGTTAAAGAACAACGTAATCGAAGCCACAATTTTAAAAGGAAAGTACAAAGGTGAAAACAGTTTGATTCCAGTATCACTAAGATTCCGACCGACATGCCATTCGACTTTAAACGGTTATAATTTCCAGTGCAGCTTACATTTGCCATGTCGATAGATAAATCGCCAGGGCAGTTGTTATGTGTTTGTGGCATCAATCTTGAAAATCATGTTTTTCACATGGCTGTTTGTATGTCGCATATTCCCCTGTCGGGACAAAAAAAAATGGCTCTGAGCACTATGGGACTCAACTGCTGAGGTCATTAGTCCCCTAGAACTTAGAACTAGTTAAACCTGACTAACCTAAGGACATCACAAATATCCATGCCCGAGGCAGGATTCGAACCTGCGACCGTAGCGGTCTTGCGGTTCCAGACTGCAGCGCCTTTAACCGCACGGCCACTTCGGCCGGCTGTCGGGACACCTTCAACTTCATTTGTTTACGCACCAGAAAACAAAACTATCAATGCTGCGTATCAAAAAGTATTACAATAAATGCTACCTAGCAATAAACTTTGACACTGATTCACTGATCACCACAAAAGTTGACAGATATATATGAGTTTTCATAGATAGGTGAAGAGGAGATGAACTGAGGTGGCGGAATCCAACAGAGAGAGGACGAGGAGAAGGCTAGAGGGTGGGGGGGAGATGGGCCAAGGGATGGGTTCAAAAATGGTTCAAATGGCCCGGAGCAATATGGGACTTAACTTCTGAGGTCATCAGTCCCCTAGAACTTAGAACTACTTAAACCTAACTAACCTAAGGACATCACACACATCCATGCCCGAGGCAGGATTCGAACCTGCAACCGTAGCGGTCGCGCGGTTCCAGACTGTAGCGCCTAGAACTGCTTGGCCACTTCGGCCGGCCAAGGGATGGGGAGGGGGGGGAGGTGATCAAAGAGATAGTGGGAGAGGATTAAATGGATAGAGAGAAAATACGGGAGGGAAGATGGACTACGAGAGTATGCATTGCGTTGCCTGGGCATTTATTTATTCCAGTCTGTGCTGCACTTTTCAACACCGAAACGGATGGATATTTGTACTAAAGAACTGAACCTCCACCCCCCAAAAAGAAGATTGGTCACCTCCCCAGAAGAATAAATTATCTACGCCCCTATTAACCACTGTACTGCAATGAGAACCAAATTAAGATTTTGGAAGTCTAGATTCTTTAATTTTAGTATGTTTCAGCCAAGTATGACACCAATTATATAAATATTTAACTACGTTTCCAGGATGTATTTTACTGGTTCTGTGAATTCATTCGAAGTTGGCAAAATCATTCTAAATTGCCAAAATGCATTTTAACAAAATCGAAGGACTTGTTTCGTATCCAGTTCGTCTAAGAACTATAGTACTGGGAATACAATGGCGACCCTGAGCCATTTTTCGCGGCTCCTACGTTTGCGTCATGAGAGTCCATGCTTGTAGTATAGGTCTGCATCGTGAGGGACCATATTTCGGACCATCATGATGCAGACTAAGACGACGAGTGTTTACTTGCATGATGCAAATCTAAACGACGACTCTAGACCCTCATAACACAGACCTAAACGACGAGTCTAAATTCTCATGACGCAGATATAAACGCTGTGGAGAGTGGCTCACAGTGCCCTGAACGCTCACCAACTGTGAGTTGCGGCTGTACCCAGTAGCACCCCACACCATAAGGCCCTGAGTGACCGCTGTATGTCTTTTACGAATGCAGTCACTGTAATGTAGCTCCCTGTCTCTGTGGCGAATCAAAATGCGACTATTATTTTCAAGTAAACCGAACCTGGATTCATCCGAAAACACTATCTGATGCCTTTCCTGTCCCCAGTGACGCCTTTCCACACACCTTTCCATTCTAGGATGTTTCTGCACATTCATCAAAGGCAGACGGAGAAGTGGACGACGCGCACTTAATGCATGCCGTAATAAAAGCGGCGGACTGTCACCTGTGATAGTGTACAATGTGTCACTCTGTTCCAATGCTGCGCCAGAGCCGAGAAGGACGCAGATCTGTCTTGCAATGCCATTCAAATGAGAAGTCGATCGTCTCGGGTGAGGGAGGGAGGTGGTCTGGGTGGTGCGACCTGACCCATCTCAACGTGTTCTACGGCCTTCCGTGAACCATTCTGTACACACCAGTTGTACTGCCGAAACACGCCGTCCCAGACGAGCAACCATTTCCTGCATGGATGCTTCACATTCTCTCTTGCAATAATGCGCCTTCTTTCTAACTCACTGATTTGACGGTAAGGTTCACGCATGCGTCTGCGAGGTATCCTGCTCGTCTGCTCGAATCACACTGGTCCATTATATTCACTTTACAGCTAAGACAGCCGCAGCATTTTATTGTGACCTTTGATTTCATAGTTCGATGAAATCACTTTCTCATTATTTCTCTGTGAGCAGCAGGCACGTTTTACCGGTAGGTGGCGTTGCGCTGCGGTATTTATGTTGACCTTGAACCCGGAGGCCGACATGCTATTCATTTTTGCATAACGCACTAATGTACGTGTCCTGTTATGTGTCCAGTGGTTCAAGGTCTTTGTTTTTCCTGAACATAATGATAAGTGAAATGAAAAACAAATCTCTCGTATCACACAACATTTCAACCTGATCTAATTTCATATCAGGAAACGCCTTAGATGGCGTCCTGTGGTATAACCATCCGTGCTGCATTCACCTGATTCCAAAGTTCATCCCTGGTGGTTGGCACTGGGTTACAGTGCTGCACCTGTCATTTCACCATATCCCACACATTTTCGACTGGCGACGAATCTGATAATCTGGTGGGCCAGACCTTATTTTGAAAAACATGGAGCTGATTTTGGTGCAAAATGTAGAACAGATGGTGATGCTGCGGACCTAACATATGAAACGGCTGCTTTCAAGTTCCAGTTCAAAGAGCTGATACGCATTGACACAGATTCCTATTTGCACATTGCGAAAGGTTTCCTTTTTCGATGTATGCGTTACATGATGTTTATCTAAACATCGGAATTTATGAGCATGTCAATGATTGCAACATCTTGTGAACGTAGGTTCAGCAAATTAAGTACCTACTTAAAGAAGAGTACGAGTGAAGCAGACATTCAAATTAAGCCGTCTGGTCGGCAGATAGGACGCAGTCGTTGAACTTGACTTAAATGACATGATCGGTGAGATTGGCTTGCTCAAAGAAAGAAAAGGCAAAAGAAATTTATAATAAAAACACAATCCTGGGAAAATGACTGACGTATTTTCACCTATGACGCTGACCATTTTGGAGACTGCGCGTCCATACAGTTCACATGGGTCGGCCCCCTGGCGTGCTCTGGTGAGCCGCCAAAGAAACAGTATTACTTAAAGGTTCACAAACGAATGCTCGGCCTATTCTGTAACCTGTATTACTGTTGTCCAGCCAGTCTGGTCAGTGCTACGCGCAACCTATACTTCATTGTCTCGTACTTGTTGCCCTATTACTATGTTCCATAAATCGTGTTTGTTATTGCCATAGCAAAACTGACGAAGAGAGCGGGTTAAGTTTTTTCCGCGTGTTAGTGTCAGTGCTAATTCACCCACCAAACGTCTCTGTGGAAGAAATGCTCACTGCCCAGCAGCAAGCTTTCGCAGAACAACAGCAGGCTGTCGCCACGGCTCTAAATCGAGAGGCGTCTGCTTGCTAGCGGCAGGTTATTTCCCCCTTCAGTGCAACCGTTCCCCTTTCCGGCGTATAATGAATCGGCTGTAGGCTGGGGCTACTGCGAGACACGGTTACGCCAACATTTCCGGAGTTTTCGCGTGAGCGATGCAAACCCTAGTAGGGTTTTCATTCTTTCCTGTATTTCTCCGCGCATTTCTCGGTTCTTGCGCCAACTTGTGCCTTTGCAAGAACCGGCTAGCTTATCATTTGATGAGATGTGCGAACTTCTCTCAACCTACTGCTGTTGCAGATCGCGTCATTACAACGCAAGCCGCGCTGTGTAGATGCCTTGCCACGGTCGCGCTCCCCCGTCGGAGGTTCTAGTCCTCCCTCGGGCATGAGTGTGTGTTGTCCGTAGCGTAAGTTTGTTTGTGGCAAGTTCCTATGGAAACAAATTGCTGAGGTCATTGGCCCTAGGCTTACGCACTGCGTAATATTACTTAAACTGTGACGCGTGTAGAATTTTAACGTTGCCAGAAACGCCAAAACCAGTCTTACAAAGCATGGGCTGCAGAATCACACGGTTTGAGCCGTCATTGTAAATTTGTCGGTAGTCCCCTTTACGAATCCTATGCTCATCACATGGTGCGTTATGTTATTATTCGTATGGCCCCGGGGAAAGTCCGCGGAAAGCACTTCAGTGTGAGAATTCAACACATGGGGATGTGCTCAATACAGCATAGTCTTTTGAAGTGTCACAGGCGAGAGTCAAGCAGATTGCTGGGTATGCGGAGGTGACGCAAGCTGCTCAGTCAACCCCTCCCAGGCACGCTGCAAGTCCTTAGGATGACGGGGAAGCCGTTGCAGCAGTGTAACCTTTGACTCGGCGTTGCTTGGGGCTGCGTCGGTTACGGCCACAGCAGCAACAGGCCGCGTAGCAACAGCGGCCGCGTGCTCCCCTTCCGTCTTGCCCGTACTGCTACGTACAAGACGACCGTGCTCCTTGCCTTAGCGTTGGGCTGCTTGCAACGACTGTCGAAAGAAAAGCCACATAGCATCGGTGTGTAAGTCCTCTTCAAATGTAGCGGACACAGTATTACAGATGGAAATAAACTATCTCATCAATGAATGTCTCCCCAAACAAATCGTTTATTGATTTGCGTGTGTTTAATACCGCTTAATTGTAAGAAGTCGCCGGAGGTGCAGTGACTGGTAAAAGCACAAACGTACGTGGACTTGGGATCCCCTCCCCTCACACGTTTTACCTAAGTTGATTAGCTACAATAAACAGCATATTCCGATAATAGGCCAGTTCTCCGCTCCTGTCTCTTACAAATCTGTTATTCGCTCTCTCACCTTCCTTGTTGTGGATCATTTCCATGTTGCAGACTTGTACAGGTGAGAAGCGTTTAAAGCTTTCGGTTTCTCCACTGCCGATGAGATAAAAGTGTTCAAATGTGTGTGAAATCTTATGGGAATTAACTGCTAAGGTCATCAGACCTTAAGCTTACACACTGCCTAACCTAAATTATCCTAAGGACAAACACACACACCTATGCCCGTGGGAGGACTCGAACCTCCGCCGAGACCAGCCGCATAGCCCATGACTGCAGCGCCTTAGACCGCTCGGTGCCGAAGAGATAAATTTAGTGTCAGATCAAGTTCCACGTGAGCAACTGGAGTATCTCTGCTTCGAGTATCATCACTCGTCTCTGTTTTCCCCTGGGCTCGGTGTGCTACCGGTTTTTAGCCCCCACCCCACATTATCTTCAAAGACTGCGTCCGCCTTCTTTGCGCTGCAGGTGCCTGTCGCGTTGCGCAATTCGGTCAAAGCCGAATTACACCGTTTGACGTCGCTCGATGTCACTCGGTCTGTGTCTTCGAGCGAATGGGCTGCACCACCGGTCATCGTTAAGAAGCAAACGGGTAAGCTTCATCTCTGTGGCGACTTCAGTGTAACAATTAATGCTGAGTCCGAGATAAACACATACCCTTTGCCGCGCCATAGCGAGTTCCTCCCAATATTATCAAGCGGCCACTAATTTCCAAATACTGATTTCTGAGAAGTGTACCTCCACTGCCAAGTCAGTCACCTTCTCGTTATCAATACACCATTCGGCCTATACCAATATTAACACTTGGCTTATGGTGTCGCTAGCCCACCTGCAATTTTTCACTGTTCTTTTTCTTTTATAGAGCGGCTGACAGTTTCTGTGCCAGGCTGCCTCAATTATTTCAACAATATCGTTGTTTCGGGTTCCTCCATCGAAGATCACCTTAGATGTCTCCAGTCGCTGTTCCGCGTTTTGCAGTCTGTGGGTCTCAAATGCGATCTTGCCAGAATCTAATTTTTTCAGCCTTCATTTGCTGCGGCCAGCGACAATACGGACGGCAGCTGAGTCTTGCAGTTCCACCAGCGAGGGCGCTGCTGCGGGGCGGTGTGATCCTTCTGTCTCCAAGACTTCAACGCAGGCGTGGCAGTACCATCAGCGCACTATATAAGACGAAGCGCAGAACGTCTTCGTCAGTCCTACCCCACTCCCTGTCGCGTCTGCCCCCCACCCCTCTTATGGGTCCTCCTCCTCCATCAGCTCCTATCCCGGTTCTCCTCTTCGCTTTTCCTCTCCTTTCCCCCCTTTTTTTTGTTTTCCCATCATCTGTCCAGTTTCCCCCACCTGCTCTCGGCTGTGGTGTGTCGCATTTGCCAACTTTTTCGTGCAGTGTTCCAGTGACTATTCAGTGTTGTTCGTCTTTCTCGTGTTGCGAACGGACACCATGCTCTCGCTAGGTGTGCATTTTATGTCTTTTGCGAACAGAATCCAGACTGTCGCCGTGTTTTTTTTAATTGTCTGTCTATTGTTTTACCTGTCTGCTTCGTGTGTATTTTATTAGCTACATCGTCCCTCTGTTCTTTGTTTTAAGTTCCACGATTTCTTTTCGCCATGTTACTCTTTAAGTCTCCGATTTTATCGCCTGTTTATTATTTATTCTCTTCATATTTCTCATAAAATCTGTTGGCTGAAGAGCGGCATGCTAAGCTGCTGCCAGCCCGCCCCCCTTCGGGGGGAATTGAAATTCAATAAAGAAAAAAAATATATATAAAGTCTTCGTCAGTCCTCGTTCGGCTCACCTGAAGATGGCTGGCAGTTGTCCAACCGAAATATCATGGAATGAAGTTCACGACGAATGGTTGCAATCCCGAAATCGCTTTCAACAACACAGGCAATATCAGACGATTCTGCGACACTGTTTATTATTACATGAGCTCTGCTGTTAGCAATTTTCTGTTCTACATTTGTTAGTCTAATGTCATGTTCTTAAAGGTTCCCATTTATTGCTGTACTAAATTCTGACAAGTCAGTTTCTATATCAGTTATTCTTGCACACACATGCCCTTGAATCACTTGGGCCTGTACTTTATTGAAATCGGCGCTTAACTGTTCACCTAGCTGTATGCTACCTGCAGCAACCTGCTCTATACTGATAGTTAGTCCACCTTTTACTGTTACAATAGCATTCTTACATTCATGTTTCGTATGGCAAATTTGTCCTTTCACGCTTTCGTTAAGCTGTGATCTCATTTATTATAGGATCACTTAAGTCTGAAATTCTGTGCTCCATTTCCTCCTGAATTTCCTTTTTAAAATTTGTTCAGTATATTATCAAACTGTTCTCGCATTTTTATAAAGACCTGATTAATTTAAGAAACTAATCCACCTATTTTCCTAACCATTTGAGAATCAAGTTCCTTTATTTCTGTATTCATACTACTATGCATTTAAGACCGAAGATCATTTATTTTTGAATTCATTTCATTACCAACTCCACTTTGTACTAAACCTTCCAATCATAGTATTACAAATACCACCCATCAGTTCCTAATGTTTTGGAACATCGTTGCAATGCTAACTTTCTCCTCACCAGCCTCCAATGCTGGTTATATTTTCTCTTCAGTGACTGCAAATGGTACTAATGTAAGATTAGGCCAAGATGTCTGTTCCCTATTTTTTTCTTGAATAGGAGTACTTACATTTTTCTCATCAACTTCAAAACCTGACTCCCTTTTTATTTCCTTCACAAGACCTGTTACAAACCTCAGACTCCACCGCGACTTGCTCATTAATTGACCCACAAGTACTATACTGATTTTGGATAACCACTGTCATTAATATTAGACACATTAAAACCAAAATTTCCTTTCATATTGTGATTTGCAAGTACTGAATCATCAAGGTCTAAATCCTCCATTATTTCACTTTTTACAGGCTTACCACTTTTCTACACGTTGACAAGTTTCTTTCCATGCTGACATATCAAACGAAGCAAGACAGTGCTTCGCGTTTTCTCCACGTGGTCAGCACGGCGAGACACTACTGCGAGTCCTTCCGCCAAAGGCTCCCCGCTCCGGTCCAGTTTCTGGGATCCCATAGCACATCCCATGGCCGCTAACTTCTCTAGCTGCCGATCTGCTACTGCTCGCTGCACCCCGATGCTTCCGTCGGCGTTCGTGTAGTTCGATAGCCTCTCTGCCTGCTATGTCCTGTCCCTCTGCTAATGTTGTTCACAGTATCTGCACTTCGTTGAAGTCCTTCTATTGGTTCAGTTCAAAAGTTAATCTGCACGCGCATGAGCTTTTCTAACATTGGTTTTACGCTGCTATAATTAAAATTAATTCGAAACTGAACGTTACTTTTTCCTGCTAATGCACCAAATGCTGCTCTATCCGTTAAACAATCCGTCGACCTACCTGGGTAGGCTTCAGTTTGTCTGCCCCTTCACTCTGTGTTGGTATATACTGTTTAGCCGACAAAAGCAGCGTTTACGAAAATTCGACTAAATACCTACCACTCAAATGCCACATAGCTCCACTCCATGAGCAGCAGCTTAAAGTTAGATATACTTTCAACACTCGACACTTTAACTAAGACTTCCTTTGTTGTCCTTAAAACGAATAAAATGTCTGTCAGGCCTGTATTTAATATCCCAACATCAATTATGCAATATTAGTGACTGTGTCCGTTACAAGTTCACGCCCAAAAGCAGTCACAAGATATTTATCCGACTCGATACTTTGAACGTCCTAGACATTCACTGACCCATAACTACCTGCGAGTTAACACATTCAGTCGTAACAGAAAGAAAATCAGCCCTCAGTCACTATATTTAACAAATTAACCTGGTTTCGACACTGCTAGGAGTGTCTTCCTCAGAATTTAAATCAAAGAATGGTCTGTATTCTATAACATGGTCACAGAATTATGACTAAAAACGAATGATAGAGTATACGTACGGAATCGTCGTGAAAGACTGGCTGTACTTACATGTCATTTATAAAATAATAAATATGCCAAAAGGGCATCAGTCACAAAGATATTTAAGATAAAGAAAACTGTGATGGCGAGCCACTAACGGCTGCTCGTTACTTGCATGGTGCAGGTTGCAAAACAGAGTCCATTTTGCAACCTGCACCACGTTTACCTTGACTCGTAATCTCAGTTCCTTCCGGGGTTAGTTTTTTTTTTTTTTTGTTTTTTTGTCATGATACCAGTGCTTTTTCGGCGCCAGTGGTTTTTGGGTACCATGCATTCTTTATTGTATGATTCATTTTTTCCGTCTTCTGCATTTTTCTGTACCATGTATTTTTCCGTGCCTAGTTTATGTATGCGGTTTTCCCACCCCCCCAGATGGGAAGTGTGATGTACCTTCACTCATGACGCACGCGGTTTCAGAGGCCATGTGTCCATGCAGTCCACGTTCCCGCTTACGGAGGCCACTTGGGTCGGCCCCTTGCGCGCTCTGGTGAGCTGCCGAAGAAATAGTGCTATTTCAACATTTGCAAACGAGTTTTCAGCCTATTCTGTAAACTGTATTACTGTTGTCCAGTAAGTGTGTTCAGTGCTACGCACAACCTGTACTTCACTTTATCTTACGTGTAGCTCTATGAAATACAATGTACCATAAATCGTGTTTGTTCTGGCTACAGCAATGATGTTTCTTCTACTCTTAATTATAGCTTCTTTCTTTACTTTACAATTAATATTTTATGTACTATTAGTAATTTATAGTAAGCACATGAAGTATATTTATTATACAAATTGCTGAAGCCAATTGACTGAAGCTGCCATAAACAATATGATACGGATTTTGATTTACTTTCAACTTTTTCAGAAATGTAGTTCATTTAACTAATTTATTTTCAATAAATAATGCCCTGGTCATACTAAGTCCTCTATGAACTAAAGCAAAACCGGTGATCAAGTACTGCTGGGAAACGAATCAGAAGACTATATCGGCAATGACTTAAGAGTAGCGAGTAGTTACAACTACTACGCGGTACTGAGGAGACAAATCGATAATGACCTTCCAACACGTGTGGAGATTAGATGGGCACGTCACAGTACCGTGTGTCACGTATCAGCAGTCAGCTGGGTGTTGCAGTGAGAACCCGTGAATGGGAATGTTCGCTAATGAGCGGGTCACCTAGTGCAAGTTTACGTGTTGATAGGTGAGCCGGTGACGTGTTGCTCGTTAGAGCAATCGATGCTAATTATACCTCCTGCACTGGTAGTCGGCTCATAGATGGGAACAGTTTCCGGCAACGGATGTTCGGCAGAAGTAACCGATAGCCTGCAGCCAATCGGGGACAGCGATGTTATGTAGGTCTTTCAAACATTAAACGCCTTAGTTTCGCCGGGACTGCAAGATTTTGTCGATATTTAAAATTTATTTAACACACCGGCTGATCAATAGATGTACCGTATGATTCAGACTCTTCTCCAGAGTATTTCATATGGGTGCATTTGACCACCAGCTTAAAATGGTGAGCGCGGCAACCGAAGATCATTGCGTCTGTATTCACATGACTGGAAATCACTAGAGTGTTGCAGTTACGTAAAATCGTGTCATGAGTAGCATTTTTCATTTGGACTATGCCATGGAAAATGTTATGCCTTTGTTATCGTTTTCGACTTTATCAGAGCACGTGCTCATGAATAACCGATACTGAATTAACCGTTTGAAAAATTCAAGTACCTCACTTCTCTCACTTGCAAGGTTATTTCTCAAAATTTTTTAAGCTTATTTTTATGTATTTTAATGCTATGATGATGGGAAGGGGTTGTAAAAGTTCTGTACCGATGTCTGTCTGTTCATACCGGAGGACTTTGCTTCCTCATTTATTCGCACCTTATATCGCACTTGTTATATGTTTGGGCTTCGCGAATTTATTATCTTACACTTCCCCTTTGTTTACAAATTTCGCCACGTGTACCTTACCTCCATGTGTGAATACTTACTATTCTTCGAGTTACATGGCGGCAGAGACGACGTCATCATAAGTTATTTTTCCATCACACAGACTCCCTGCTCTCGGTTTGTTACGTAAAATAGGCAACAGATTACAAAGACATTTGTGCTGCACAAATTGATCCTGAGAGGTCCAATTTTAATACACTTTGAGGCAATATAGTAGGAGGTTGGCAGTCAGTGCCTAGTTCAAAACTCAACTGTGCTACTTCTGTGTAAATTACCCTTTTGTTGCGCTTTGCGAATGTAACTGAGACTTTATCGTCAGATTTCGTTATTAATGGGTGACATCCACCGTCGATGGGTCTATCTAAGGGCACAGACAGGGATCGTAATATTAAGTGAACTCTTAAGTAGAGTTACAACAGGGGATTTTTCTCTCTCAGTCAAGGGGTGTGTAATGTAAGTCAGGGTGTGGAGTTGCAGGAGAGGAACAACGGAATTATTTCTGTGTGTACTGAAGTTCATTGCGACTTTGAATAGAAGGAAACGGCCAACTCGTTAGAGAAAGAAGCGACTGAGGGAACAGTCAGGAGTACAGCAGAATTCGTTGCTCTCAAGAGGGGTAGCCGACTGTCCTTGGAAAGAAACCGAATCGCAGTGGTCTTGAAATACGGAGATAATGCGTTTCCTACCCCGCAAAAGGCATTTAACAGTAAAAATCTGTATTAGTGTGATATCGACGTCTGAAGTTTAACGAACACAACCATTAGAATTGCGCAAGCCGCCGAAGCTGCTACACCTTGCAACAAATCACCAGCTTGGTAACCTCACTGTGTGCCACCGTGCTCTGGTGGCGCATTTCCGCTTGAGACACGCAGGTGTCAGTTGGTGCTGTGTGCTCGGGTTTGCAAGCGTTGTCGACAAGATTCCTATCACCATTTAGCAGAGAATAAAATTCTGCATCATGTTCTACACTATAAAAATATACACTGATCAGCCAGAACATTATGACCACCGACCAGCTATCGATGTAAGCTCCTCCAGGCGACATCTGCGTCACGTGACGAGGAATGCCTGTAACTCAGACACAGGCACGGTCATACGGTACCAGTGAGCGTGCTGTCAGTGTGTAGAATAGGGAGGGCGCGCGATCTGTCTGAGTTTAACCGACGGCAGGCTGTGGTGGCCCAGAGGCTCGCCACGAACATTTCGAAAACTGCGAGACTCGTCGGGTGTTCGAGGAGAGCTGTGGTGAGTGTCGTCAGTACGTGGCGAAACCAAGGTGGAACCACGTCCAGGCGCCGTGGGGTTGGGCGACCGCTCCGCGTTGCACTGCCAGACGTCTTAGGCTGGGCAGACTGGTAAAATAGGACATGTGGCGAACTGTGGCAAACTTTAATGGTGGGCACATAACAAGTGTGTCTGAACGCACAGTGCAGCGAACACTCCTAAGGATGGGCCTCCGCAGCCAGCGACCGAGGCTTGTGCCAATGTTAACACTACGACATCGGCAACTAAGACTGAAATGGGCACATGACTATAGGCACCGACGTTGGCGCAGTGGCAGAGCGTTGCATGGTCTGACGAATTCCGATATATTCTTCTTCATGAGGGTCGGAGGGCGCGAATCCCTCGTCTTCCAGGGGAACAGCTCCTTGACACCAGTACTGCGGGACAGAGACAAGTTTGTGGCGGTTCCACTATGCTCTGGTGAACATTCACATGGGCATCCATGGGTTCAGTGGATCTCTTACAAGCCAGTAAGACAGCCGAGGAGTATCATACACTGGATGCAGACCATCATCACGATCATGTTTCCAAACGGCAGTACTATTTTTCAAAAGGATTATGCGCCACATCACAAGGTCAAGAATATGATGGAGTGGTACGAGGACCACGGTAGCAACTAATGTACTGCCCTCCAACTCGAGGGATCAGAATCCGATCGAAGCCGGCCAGTTCGGCCAAGCGGTTCTAGGCGCTTCCGATTGGAACCGCGCAACCGCTACTGTCGCTGGTTCGAATCCTTCCTTGGGCTTGGATGTGTGTGATCTCCTTAGTTTAGTTAGGTTTAACTAGTTCCAAGTTCTAGGGGACTAACGACCCCAGAAGTTGAGTCCCATGGTGCTCAGAGCCATTTGAACCATTTTAATCCGATCGAAAGCGTGTGGGATGAATCTGGGCGTTGCGTCACAGCTCATCCCCCTCCCCGGAATTTACCGGAATTACGTGACTTTTGTACGTAGATGTATTGCCAACTCCCACCAGTCTGCCACCAAGGACTCATTGCTTCCATGATATGATGCATCGACGCTGTAATCTGTGCCAGAGGTGCATCTACCGGGTATTAGTTTTTTTTTGTTTTTTTTTTTTTTTTTTTGTCATCAGTCTACTGACTGGTTTGACGCGGCCCGCCACGAACTCCTTCCTGTGCTGGCCTCTTCATCTCAGAGTAGCACTTGCAACCTACGTCCTCAATTATTTGCTTGACGTATTCAAATCTCTGTCTTCCTCTACAGTTTTTGCCCTCTACAGCTCCCCATAGTACCATGGAAGTCTTTCCCTTACGTCTTAGCAGATGTCCTATCATCCTGTCCCTTCTCCTTATCAGTGTTTTCCACATATTCCTATCCTCTCCGACGCTGCATAGAACCTCCTCATTCCTTACCTTATCAGTCCACCTAATTTTCAACATTCGTCTATAGCACCACATCTCAAATGCTTCGATTCTCTTCTGTTCCGGTTTTCCCACAGTCCATGTCTCCTTACCATACCATTCTGTACTCAAGACGTACATCCTCAGAAATTTCTTCCTCAAATTAAGGCCGGTATTTGATATTAGTGGACTTCTCTTGGCCAGAAATGTCTTTTTTGCCATAGCGAGTCTGCTTTTGATGTCCTCCTTGCTCCGTCCGTCATTGGTTATTTTACTACCTAGGTAGCAGAATTCCTTAACTTCATTGACTTCGTGACCATCAATACTGATGTTAAGTTTCTCGCTGTTCTCATTTCTACTACTTCTCAATGCCTTCGCCTTTCTCCGATTGACTCTCAAACCATACTGCGTAGTCATTAGACTGTTCATTCCGTTCAGCAGATCATTTAATTCTTCTTTACTTTCCCTCCGGATAGCAATGTCATCAGCGAATCGTATCATTGATATCCTTTCACCTTGGAAATAAAAGAAAGGTTCAGGAGTGGAATTAAAATACATCATTTCTTCCTCGATGTACAGATTGAAGAGTAGGGGCGAAAGGCTACAGCCTTGTCTTACACCCTTCGAAATACGAGCACTTCGTTTTTGATCGTCCACTCTTATTATTCCCTCTTGGTTATTGTACATATTGTATATGACCCGTCTCTCCCTATAGCTTACCCCTACTTTTTTCAGAATCTCGAACAGCTTACACCATTTTATATTGTCGAACGCTTTTTCCAGGTCGACATATCCTATGAAAGTGTCTTGATTTTTCTGTAGCCTTGTTTCCATTATTAGCCGTAACGTCAGAATTGCCTCTCTCGTCCCTTTACTTTTCCTAAAGTCAAACTGATCGTCACCTAGCGCATTCTCAATTTTCTTTTCCATTCTTTTTGCAAGCAGCTTCGATGCATGAACTGTTAAGCTGATTGTGCGATAATTCTCGCACTTGTCAGGTCTTGCCGTCTTCGGAACTGTGTGGATGATGCTTTTCCGAAAGTCAGATGGTATGTCGCCAGACTCATATATTCTACACACCAACGTGAATAGTCGTTTTTTTGCCACTTCCCCCAATGATTTTAGAAATTTTGATGGAATGTTATCTATCCCTTCTGCCTTATATGACCGTAAGTCCTCCAAAGCTCTTTTAAATTCCGATTCTAATACTGGATCCCCTATCTCTTCTAAATCGACTCCGGTTTCTTCCTTTATCACATCAGATAAATCTTCACCCTCATAGAGGCTTTCAATGTATTCTTTCCACATATCTGCTCTCTCCTCTGCATTTAACTGTGGAATTCCCGTTGCACTCTTAATGTTACCACCGTTGCTTTTAATGTCACCAAAGGTTGTTTTGACTTTCCTGTATGCTGAGTCTGTCCTTCCGACGATCATATCTTTTTCCATGTCTTTACATTTTTCCTGCAGCCATTTCGTCTTAGCTTCCCTGCACTTCCTATTTATTTCATTCCTCAGCGACTTGTATTTCTGTATTCCTGATTTTCCCGGAAGATATTTGTACATCATCCTTTCATCAATCAACTGAAGTATTTCTTCTGTTACCCATGGTTTCTTCGCAGCTACCTTCTTTGTATCTATGTTTTCCTTCCCCACTTCTGTGATGGCCCTTTTTAGAGATGTCCATTCCTCTTCAACTGAACTGCCTACTGCGGTATTCCTTATTGCTGTATCTATAGCGTTAGAGAACTTCAAACGTATCTCGTCATTCCATAGTACTTCCGTATCCCACTTCTTTGCGTATTGATTCTTCCTGACTAATGTCTTGAACTTCAACCAACTCTTCATCACTACTATATTGTGATCTGAGTCTATATCTGCTCCTGGATACGCCTTACAGTCCAGTATCTGATTTCGGAATCTCTGTCTGACCATGATGTAATCTAATCGAAATCTTCCCGTATCTGCCGGCCTTTTCCAAATATACCACCTCCTCTTGTGATTCTTGAACAGGGTATTCGCTATTACTAGCTGAAACGTGAACTGAATTAGTCTCTCCCCTCTTTCATTCCTTGTCCCAAGCCCATAATCTCCTGTAATCTTTTCATCTACTCCTTCTCCTACAACTGCATTCCAGTCGCCCATGACTATTAGATTTTCGTCCCCCTTTACATACTGCATTACCCTTTCAATATCCTCATACACTTTCTCTATCTGTTCATCTTCAGCTTGCGACGTCGGCATGTATACTTGAACTATCGTTGTCGGTGTTGGTCTGCTGTCGATTCTGATTAGAACAACCCGGTCACTGAACTGTTCGCAGTAACACACCCTCTGCCCTACCTTCCTATTCATAACGAATCCTACACCTGTTATACCATTTTCTGCTGCTGTTGATATTACCCGATACTCATCTGACCAGAAATCCTTGTCTTCCTTCCATTTCACTTCACTGACCCCTACTATATCTAGATTGAGCCTTTGCATTTCCCTTTTCAGATTTTCTAGTTCCCCTACCACGTTCGAGCTTCTAACATTCCACGCCCCGACTGGTAGAACGTTATCCTTTCGTTGATTATTCAATATTTTTCTCATGGTAACCTCCCCCTTGGCAGTCCCCTCCCGGAGATCCGAATGGGGGACTATTCCGGAATCTTTTGCCAATGGAGAGATCATCATGACACTTCTTCAATTACAGGCCACATGTCCTGTGGATACACGTTACGTGTTTTAATGCAGTGGTTTCCATTGCCTTCTGCATCCTCATGTCGTTGATCATTGCTGATTCTTCCGCCTTTAGGGGCAATTTCCCACCCCTAGGACAAGACAGTGCCCTGAACCTCTACCCGCTCCTCCGCCCTCTTTGACAAGGCCGTTGGCAGAATGAGGCTGACTTCTTATGCCGGAAGTATTCGGCCGCCAATGCTGATTATTTATCAAAATTTAGGCAGTGGCGGGGATCGACCCTGGGACCGAAGACGTTTTGATCATGAATCAAAGACGCTACCCCTAGACCACGGTCATAATCTTCTGGCTGTGGCCGAACGGCTACTGTCGCAGGTTCGAATCCTGCCTTGGCATGGATGTATGTGATGTCCTTAGGTTATTTAGGTTTAAGTAGTTCTACGTTCTGGGGGACTGGTGGCCTCAGATGTTAAGTCCCGTAGTGCTCAGAGCCATTTCAGCCATTTGTTTTGGCTGACCTGTGTAATCGATGATATAGATTTGCTATTATTGCATTTATTACAAATATTCATGCCAGGCATGTAAGAATCCAATTTACAAGGAATGTTGCAATATTTACCCATCGGAACTGTGGTGGCAAGACCCTCTAAAGCGTTTAAGACTGTATTTCCCACTATCAGCTACTAAATAATACCAAATGGCAATCAAAATAAGTAATGTACAAACAGGCAACACAGAACAGACGAAATTATCAAACAAGAATTTAGAAAGGATGGAAGACAGTGTTCTAACGGGATTTGTATCGGGACGTAACACTTGAAGTGTCCCTTTCCGTAAAACACAATTTGAACGTCATAACACGACATTTTTAGCAATGCTGCTGTTTCAGGCCCTATGATGAACACTCGCCTGTAGATACGAAGAGAGCGAAATCAGACCGCATACAAAATAAAGACATCTCCACTGTAAAAATTAGAACAGTATATTTTCGAAGTATTCTTAACAAACTTCCTGAATTTACTGTCCTCCAGAAAAGTCGTCGCACTAAAATTATTTTCTGAACCGAGAGCTGGCCGAACACCGAAGTATAAACATCAGAAATATTTAGCAAGGCATGGAACGTATATGTATAAGAACGATCAGACGCTATAGGAGAGGGAATTGCATTCGACAAAAGCATTATGTCGATCGCTGTTGAAATCTAGACTGACTGTGAAGTTATATGGATGTATCTAACAGGTCTAGGTCAACTCAAGTAAATTACAGTATGCTTTTCCCGACCAGCCGATTCTACGGCGACAGATCATTCTGAGATTGTCCAATAGTAGTTGGAGACAACTTTCTCTAGTAGAGACTGGATTTCTGTGGATTCAGAGCAGGTGGTACGGACAAGCAGTCGTACGAAGTACTTTTGAAGGCAACTTGCGAAAACTGTCGTGAGCAGGTAGTTCGACAGCCCATGTTGTAGTTGTTGTGGTCTTCGGTCCAGAGACTGGTTTCATGAAGCTCTCCATACTACTCTATCCTGTGCAAGCTTCTTCATCTCCCAGTACCTACTGCAACCTACATCCTTCTGAATCTGCTTAGTGTATTCATCTCTCGTTCTCCCTCTACGATTTTTACCCCCCACGCTGCCCTCCAATGCTAAATTTGTGATCCCTTGATGACTCAGAACATGTCCTACCAACCGGTCCATTCTTCTCGTCCAGTTGTGCCACAAACTGCTCTTCAACCCTATTCTATTCAATACCTCCTCATTAGTTATGTGATCTACCCATCTAATCTTCAGCATTCTTATGTAGCACCACATTTCGAAAGCTTCTATTCTCTTGTCTAAACTATTTATCGTCCACGTTTCACTACCATACATGGCTCCACTCCATACAAATACTTTCAGAAACGGCTTCCTAACTGATAAATCCATACTCGATCTTAACCAATTTCTCTTCTTTAGAAATCGTTTCCTTGCCATTGCCAGTATACATTTTATATTCTCTCTACTTCAACTGTCATCAGTTATTTTGCTCCCCAAACAGCAAAACTCATTTTCTACTTTAAGCGTCTCATTTCCTAATCTAATTCCCGCAGAAACACCCGATTTAATTCGACCACATTACATTATCCTCGTTTTGCTTTTGTTGATGTTCATCTTATATCCTCCTTTGAAGACACTGTCCATTCCGTTCAGCTGCTCTTCCAGGTCCTTTGCTGTCTCTGACAGAATTACAATGTCATCGGCGAACCTCAAAGTTTTCGTTTCTTCTCCATGGATTTTAATTCCTACTCCGAATTTTTCTTTTGTTTCCTTTACTGCTTGCTCAATATACAGATTGAATAACACCAGGGATAGGCTACATCCCTGTCTCACTCCCTTCCCAACCACTGCTTCCCTTTCATGACCCTCGACTCTTATAACTCCCATCTGGTTTCTGTACGTATTGTAAATAGCCTTTCGCTCCATGTATTTTACACCTGCCACCTTCAGAATATGAAAGAGAGTATTCCAGTCAACATTGTCAAAAGCTTTTGCTAAGTCTACAAATGCTAGAAACGTAGGTTTGCATTTATTTAATCTATTTTCTAAGCTAAGTCGTAGGGTCAGTATTGCCTCACGCGTTCCAACATTTCTACGGAATCCAAACTGATCTTCCCCGAGGTCGGCTTCTACCAGTTTTTCCATTCGTCTGTAAAGAATTCGTGTTAGTATTTTGCAGCCGTGACTTATTAAACTGATAGTTCGGTAATTTTCACATCTGTTAGCACCTGCTTTCTTTGGGATTGGAATTCTTACATTCTTCTAGAAGTCTGAGGGTATTTCTCCTGTCTCATACATCTAGCTCACTTGATGGTAGAGTTTTGTTAGGCCTGGCTCTTCCCAGTAGTTCTAATGGAATTTTGTCTACTCCCGGGGCCTTGTTCCTTCTTGGGGCTCTCAGTGCTCTGTCAAACTCTTCACGCAGTATCACATCTCCTATTTCATCGTCATCTACATTCTGTTCGATTTCTATAATATTGTCCTCAAGAATATCGTCCTTGTATGAATATCAAGAACTCAGATGGAAACCCAGTTCTAAGTAATGAGGGGAAAGCAGAAAGGTGGAAGGAGTATATAGAGAGTCTATACAAGTGGTTCTCTTTTCCCCAAAGGTCTCTTTAATTTTCCTGCAGGCAGTATCTGTCTTACCTCTAGTGATATTCGCCTCTACATCCTTACATTTGTCCCCTAGCCATCTCTGCTTAGCTACTTTGGACGTCTTATTTTTGTGATGTTTGTATTCTTATTTGCCTGCTTCATTTACTGCATTTTTAAATTTTCTCCTTTCATCAATTAAATTCAACATCGCTCCTGTTACCCAAGGATTTCCATTAGCCCTCGTCTTTTTACCTACTTCATTTTCTACTACCTTTACTATTTCATCTACTCGTTCTTCTTTTACTGTATTTCTTTCCCCCATTCTTGTTAATCGTTGCCTAATGCTCTCCCTGAAGCTCTCTACAACCTCTGGTTCTTTCAGTTTATCCAGGTCCCATCTGACCATATTCACACCTTTTTATAGTTTCTTCAGTTTTAATCTTGAGTTCATTACCATTAGATTGCGGTCAGAGTCCACATCTGCCCCTGGAAATGTCTTACAATTTTAAACCTGGTTTCTGAATCTCTGTCTTACCATTATATAATCTATGTGAGACCTTACAGTACCTCCAGGCTTCTTCCAAGTATACAATCTTCTTTTATGATTCTTGAACCAAGTGTTAGCTACGATTAAGTTAATCTCTGTGCCAAATTATATCAGGCGGCTTCCTCTTTCATTCCTTAATCCCATTCCATATTCACCTACTACGTTTCCTTCTCTTCCTTTTCCTACTATGGAATTCCAGTCGCCTCCTTTAACATCTGAATAATTTTTTTATCTGATCATACATTTCATCAATCTCTTCGTCATCTGTGGAGCTAGTTGGCATATAAACTTGTACTACTGTGGTAGGCGTGGGCTTCGTATCTGCCTTGCCCACAATAATGCGTTCACTATGCTGTTTGTAGTAGCTTACCCGCATTCCTACTTTCCTACAGCCGATACGCGATGTAATATTTCAGAATTTGTAGCTACAAACAGGTCTGACCTAATCGACGGTGACAGAACACAGACAAGAGTTACTGATCACGAAGCCATCATGGGGTCGATGGCTACCAAAGTTAATAAATCAATCAATAAGGCTAGAAGAGTTTTTTTCTAGAAAGAGCAGATAATCAGTTGTTAGTGCTCCACTTAAACGATTAATTGGCATCATTTAGTTCCAGTGGCGCAGTGGCTGGCACACTGGACTCGCATTCAGGAGAGCTACGGTTAAAATCCGCTTCCGGCCATCCAATTTAGGTTTTCCGTGATTTCCTTAAATCGCTTCAGGCAAATTTCGGGATGATTCCTGTGGAGGGCACGGCCGACGTCCTTCTCCGTCCTTGAGACACCCCGACCCTACGCTGCGTCTCAAACGACCTCGATGTCGACGAGACGTTATACACAGTCTTCCTTGCTTCATTCAATTTCAACATGATGGACGTAGAGGAATGATGTGCAGAGATTAAACGCATAGCTGGCTCGTGTGGCCGTGCGGTTCTAGGCGCTTAAGTCTGGAGCCGCGTGACCGCTACGGTCGCAGGTTCGAATCCTGCCTTGGGCATGGATGTGTGTAATGTCCTTCGGTTGGTTAGGTTTAAGTAGTTCTACGTTCTAGGGTACTGATGACCACAGGTGTTAAGTCCCATAGTGCTCAGAGCCATTTATAGGCGTTGTCAGTCGCGCCCTGGATTGGTATGTGCCGAGTAAGTACGGAAGAGAAAGACCATGATTTAATAACAAAGTTCGCAAAACTCTGAGGGAGCTGACTGTTGAACTTTTGTTTCAAAATAGAAAGCGCAAATGACGGTAGTCCAAAGTTCTTAGAGATTCGTGCGTCTGCTAACAGATCGATGGGCATCGTGTACAACTACCATCCTCGTACCTTAGCAAATTATCTTGCGCAGACACCAAGAAAAATCCACTTCTACGTAAAATCGCTAAGAGGTTCGAAGAATTCTACCCATCCAATCATTGACCAGTCTGCTGTAGCGATAGGAGATAGCAAAAGGAAATCTGAAGCTTTAATTTCGGTTTTAAGGTATAATTCTTGCAAGAGGCTCGCACAAACATACGATGAATTGAGTGTTGCGCAGACACCAGTGTGGAGAAGCCTGCAACAGAGAAGCGTGTGACAAGAGTTGAAAACAAATTAGTAGCACAGTCTGGACGTCGTACCAGCTCGGTTGCACAGAGAGCGCTGCGGCAATGGACCTACAGTGGCTTACATTTATGGCGAATCTTTCACCCAGCGCGAAGTCTGAAGCACCTGGAAAAAAGCACGGATGACTTCTGTGGTATCACGTAACGAAACCACCCCACGGGTTTCCACGGTTAGTTACAGAATAGCAGGCTTCCGTATGATTATGATAGCGTTCGCAAGGGATCTGGCGCACCAGTGTTGCGTTTCTGCGGAAGTCTCCCCTCCGGCGGCTCTGTATTCCGGGCGCCCTCTGCCGCCGCAGTGCGCCGGGAGCCACTCCACTTCGCCTCCTGACGCTACGCAGTCGCCATTTAGTCGGGGCTTCAACGCCGTAGTTCGCACTTAGAGTTCACTTAACAGTGTCGAGAAGGAAGAGCATCGCTGTACTGTTTATTGTTGCAATATCTATAATGAGTCTTCGTACCCTTGGAGAAATACAAGTTGCGTAAATCTGTTTCACGTATTAACTTGTTCGCTGATCATTTCTGCTCCTGTTCAGCTTTCCTACGACGATGGTCGCTGCACCACTCTGCAGTCCATCCCTCCTTACCACTGTGTACGGAGCTGCACACAGTAGACCTTGTCGACGAGTACCTCTACCTACGGGTGGCAGTCAACTCTAGTTGCTTTCTTCCTCTTCTGTCGACTTTTTACTTCAGTTTTGATGTTGCTTGCCTTCTGGCTACCAAGGGTTTGCCTTGCTTGTGCTGTTTATGTTCTAGGTTCCACAGTTGCAACTTTTTCACACCTTTTTCCTTTCTCTGGACCATTATTGCTATTCACTGTTCATGTTTGTGCACTGCTTCGTAGAATGTGGCGAAAATGCCGCAATCGTCAGTTGTGCGGAGTCGTTTCGTGAGAGAGCAGATGGCTTCACACAAGACGCCCAACCCAACGGCATCGTCATCGCTTGCACCGCCTGCATTCGTGTCGCCGTGTCGAGAGTTTGGCAGGAGGAGGAGGACTGGATAGAGTACCTTATACAGTTCAACGTGCACATCGCTGCACATCACATACAAGAAACTGACAAAACATTCATGGCGGGAGTGGCTATGTATCACCTGTGCGCAAATTTGTTTCCCACATCGCGCCCTGAATTGTAGAATTTGAGGACCTATTGCAGGTGCTTAGAAAACATTATGACAGAGTTCAAATGGCGGTTGTCCGCTAGAAAGAGTTTATGTTCCGTAAGCAACAGGGACAGACATGTCGTCAGTAGGTGACTAAATTTCAGACCTCACTGGACACTACAGACCCAAATGAGACTTTGATATCCCGCCTGGAAAGCGACGCGCGGGTCTGCTCCTGAAAACTGAAAGATTGGCCGAATGAAGGAAGTGAGTAGGAGCAGGAAAAGGTGAAAATCTCTCGGTACAACTTTTTACGTAAAAGTACATTTAATAGAGAATATTATCCAATGACATAAACGTAACTTTTGGTAACGATGAGCACGTAGGTGCGAAGCCTTAGACCCGTCGTAAGTAGATACATAGTCTCAATAGCAAGCTGAGGTTGAAGCGATGTTTCCAGGCCGTCTGCTCTTGATGAAATGGGGAGATTCTGTAGCGGCGCTCGTAGACCTCCACAGCACCGGCTAGAGGGCGCTGTCGTCGGTGTCTGTCGTAGAACCAACTTAAGCACTTTCACCTACGCCGTGGCATCGTAGCTATCGATACCAGAGAGACCATGGCAAATACTACGGTGGTACAATGACAGTGATCTGACTGTATAATTCAGGAACACGTTCCTAAATACCCATATCCTTCCTTGGTACATCAGGATTCATGTTAAAGTGCAGCAGACAGTTTTGAAGCAGCGACCGTTCATCCTGCAGACAGTCGCAACAAACAGGCCCCGCAGTCGGCTCGCAAACAGCTCCCCAACCAGACACAGCCACAGCGGTCACGAAAACACGCGTCACGTCGGGCACGAGGTGTGAAGTCGTGCCTTCGCTGAAGGCGGCCCACGTACGCTGATGTAGCCCTCGCGTGAAGCGACTTGCTTTGTTTGCGGCAAAATGGGACGTGCGCAGTCTGTGTGCTGACACAACCGTAAGCGGCCCCTTTCTGCTGCTTCTTCACGCACATCTAACTCACAAACAGTGTGCAGTGTGTTCAACAAGCCCCACAGTGTCCTTACTGCGAAACACCCGAGAAAACACCAGGGCAGGCCCCAACTCTTCTGCAGGGTTATGTGTAGACAACAAACATTTTATGCCTCTGAGGAATCAAACAATTTGCAACTCGACACTGGACCTCCAGTGATTACTTCAGACGTAGCCCTTGCGAATAGCTTGGCAACCTACATTGTGCACATCGCACCACTCGCTGACGGCGTATATGGCCAAGACATTCCAATCCTAGGCACTTGTAGCTTTCCTGCAGCTTTCCGCAATTTGACGGAGCCAGTGACATTTACATTGCTTTTCTCCTGAGGCAGTCCTATTATTTTTGGTCTTGTCTCTTTCGATTTGCTTGGGTTAAGCATTCAGGACAAGGTGTTTACTTATATGAATCCGTGGCGTCTGTTCCTTTGGACCTGTACGAAAGAACAGACACCATGCATTCATATAATTGATTCGGCTAGGTGGGCAATGAATCCACCTTCCTCAGTACTGAGGATCAAGTACGTCCGACCTCCTGCAGGAATATTTCTTTGAGAGCTTATGTCCACGTATCAGCACAGATTTAGAAACCATCACTCATTCAGAATTCAGCCTGTCCTTTCGTTGCACAATATCCATTCGATGAACGGCAACATGCAGATTCCACATCCCTCGGTTTCTTGAAAGCATTTGACATGAAGTTCCACTGAAGACTGTTAAGGAAGGTAGATGCATACGGAAGAGATTCCTAGATATACGAGTATCTCAAAGGGGACGCAAGATAGCTTAGACAAAATTTGTTGTTGTTGTAACGAGTGGCAGGTTGTTCTACATGTAGAAAACAGTGAGTCAATGAAGATGGGAAAAAATTCTGAAATGTTCGAATATAGTCTTAGTATTGTGCTGCTTGACTAGTAGATGAGCATAATTAGATAATTATATCACAGATTAACTTCACCAAAATATATTTAAATTGTTACTATAACAATGGAAGCTTTATAACCTTGCAAAACGCACATTATCACAACTACTGATACAACTTATAGTTAAAAGTACGTTTGTCAATGAGAATTACCAAAGTAACCAATGTTATCCCAGTATTAACTTCGTCTGAAGCTTGCCTCTAAAGCCAATAGAAAAGTCATCCAAACACTGTAGTGACCCATTCTGGAATATCAACTTCATCTTCCAGTTCAAAACGTTGTCATCCTCTAGTGCCACTCAGCGGAAATGACATGATGTGCCAATGAAATAGTACAGTGTATGTATGTATGTATGTGTATGTATACAGTGTATGTACAGGGTGTTTCAAAAATGACCGGTATATTTGAAACGGCAATAAAAACTAAACGAGCAGCGATAGAAATACACCGTTTGTTGCAATATGCTTGGCACAACAGTACATTTTCAGGCGGACAAACTTTCGAAATTACAGTAGTTACAATTTTCAACTACAGATGGCGCTGCAAGTAATGTGAAAGATATAGAAGACAACGCAGTCTGTGGGTGCGCCATTCTGTACGTCGTCTTTCTGCTGTAAGCGTGTGCTGTTCACAACATGCAAGTGTGCTGTGGACAACATGGTTTATTCCTTAGAACAGATGATTTTTCTGGTGCTGGAATTCCACCGCCTAGAACACAGTGTTGTTGCAACAAGACGAAGTTTTCAACGGAGGTTTAATGTAACCGAAGGACCGAAAAGCGATACAATAAAGGATCTGTTTCAAAAATTTCAACGGACTGGGAACGTGACGGATGAACGTGCTGGAAAGGTAGGGCGACCGCATACGGCAACCACAGAGGGCAATGCGCAGCTAGTGCAGCAGGTGATCCAACAGCGGCCTCGGGTTTCCGTTCGCCGTGTTGCAGCTGCGGTCCAAATGACGCCAACGTCCACGCATCGTCTCATGCGCCAGAGTTTACACCTCTGTCCATACAAAATTCAAACGCGGCAACCCCTCAGCGCCGCTACCATTGCTGCACAAGAGACATTCACTAACGATATAGTGCACAGGATTGATGACGACGATATGCATGTGGGCAGCATTTCGTTTACTGACGAAGCTTATTTTTACCTGGACGGCTTCATCAATAAACAGAACTGGCGCATATGGGGAACCGAAAAGCCCCATGTTGCAGTCTCATCGTCCCTGCATCCTCAAAAAGTACTGGTCTGGGCCGCCATTTCTTCCAAAGGAATCAATGGCCCATTTTTCAGATCCGAAACGATTACTGCATCTCGCTATCTGGACATTCTTCGTGAATTTGTGGCGGTACAAACTGCCTTACACGACACTGCGAACACCTCGTGGTTTATGCAAGATGGTGCCCGGCCACATTGCGCGGCCGACGTCTTTAATTTCCTGAATGAATATTTCGATGATCGTGTGATTGCTTTGGGCTATCCGAAACATACAGGAGGCGGCGTGGATTGGCCTCCCTATTCGCCAGACATGAACCCCTGTGACTTCTTTCTGTGGGGACACGTGAGAGACCAGGTGTACCGCCAGAATCCAGAAACAATTGAACAGCTGAAGCAGTACATCTCATCTGCATGTGAAGCCATTCCGCCAGACACGTTGTCAAAGGTTTCGGGTAATTTCATTCAGAGACTACGCCATACTATTGCTACGCATGGTGGATATGTGGAAAATATCGTACTATAGAGTTTCCCAGACCGCAGCGCCATCTGTTGTTGACAATTGTAACTACTGTAATTTCGAAAGTTTGTCTGCCTGAAAATGTACTGTTGTCCCAAGCATTATGCAACAAACGGTGTATTTCTATCGCTGCTCGTTTAGTTTGTATTGCCGTTTCAAATATACCGGTCATTTTTGAAACACCCTGTATGTAGCATTCCACAAAAATGTTACGTAATCTTCAATTTAATAAGTGCCACGGTGAAACTTATTTGCGTAAAACAGCGATATGTTCAAAGATATTTCTGAGTTGCATACTTACACATACATACATCCGCTTTATCGTCGGCATCTTATCAGTGTAGTATTATGCACTATTCAGAAGAGAGAGTCGGTTCCTTGAGTTGCTAAGGAATGGCGTCAAGTTGAAAGGTATGCAGTAATCCCATAAAAATAACTGTGTACACACACACACACACACACACACACACACACACACACACACACACACACATCCATCCACACACACACACACACACACACACACACACACACACACACACACACACACACACCTGTATAGTGTTCCACATAATTAAATTTCATCTCACTTGTCTACAGAATATATTTCTCTCTTTCCCTCTCTCTTACGAAACATATCTTCTAATTAAATATCATCAAAAATAATGTAGAAAGACTGAAGCGCCTAAAAAGTCCCTCATCACATAAATTTCAGCTCTCTCATTTTCTTATAAACCACTGACAAAATGCCTTCGTCGTATAGCATACCTACCGATCATTTCAAATTTACTGTCACATATCTGTGTTATTTAACCAAAATATGTAAGTGCCAAATATTCTACCTCATCAGCAACAGCAACAAAAATTACAGCCTGGTGTAACTTACAGTATTATCAACATCACAGATATGTAACCACCATCACTCAAATGAGGCATCAACACTACGATACATTTTAGACTGAATGGAAAGGAAAAACCAAACGAAAACACTCTAAATATAAACTTTATTATATTTTATATTTTCACACAATAATTCAAATTTAGTGTTTCTACATTTTCCTATATAAACCAAATTGTAGCGAAAATCGGTAAAATTATGCAAACATACCAATTTAATAGACGTTCTTATTCTGTTTAGAATATCATATATTGCAACACATTAAGAATTTATGTGAAACCAAGTGCCTGTGCTAAGCTCTCACCTTATGTCATGACCATATTGCAGTATTGGCACCTGAAATCATTTACGATCTCTGAAATATGCTGTTCGATATGCGAAATCCCCAGCAATAATTACGTGTACTGTTTCCAGATCTTTCAAATAAGCAAAAGTCAGTTTTATAGATTTCTTTAGACTGAAGGAATGTTCTCAAATGCAGCTCTTCATTCTGAAACTGAGACCTTCACTTTTTTTTCCAGCCAACAACAAAAAACTCAAGCAAGAATCCGTGCTTCTCAGGCTTCTTCGTCAATAGATATTATTCCATTCTCATGTGACATGGCCCACCACTTTCAAAGCTAGAAAGAAAACTAATCACCCTACCAAATCAGTCGGATTATTTTAGTTGACAGAGTCGATTCTGCTGGTAATAAATTGAAGACAATCTTCCAAATGTCATGCCGGCCGGAGTGGTCGATCGGTTCTAGGCGCTTCAGTCTGGAACCGCGTGACCACTACGGTTGCAGGTTCGAATCAACAAAGTATATGGACACCTAGCACTGAGCATTACTGTGTGGTGTGTCCGAGCTTGGCCTTTATGATGGTTTAAAATCTGCTGGGAATTCTGTCGATGAGATGGCTGAATAACTGTGTCTTCTTCTAGACCCAAAACCAAAGAAGACGCTTGGATGCTGGGGTCTGGTGGTAAGTCTGTGTTCTGATTCATTTCACAGATGTTCCATTGGCTCCAGGTCAGGATTCTGCTCAGTCCAGACTTTCCAGGAATGTTATTCTCCACAAGACATTCTCATACTGATATAGTCATAATCTCTGAGCCTTTTCTCTATTGTATGCTGTAGAAAAAGCTGTAAAATGTGTTCATACCCCGTCTGTATTTAGTGTTTTCTTAACCACCATGCAGCAAAGATTCTTTTGTCTCACTGACAAACTCGGCTCAAAGAGACCTCAAGTAACTTACACCTTATAGGTATTAATGAAGTAACATAGAAAATGCATTACAGCTCACCAGTGCAACAGTAATGGTACTATTTTCGTAAATATCACTTTCAAGAAACTAAAAGAAATTTAGATCTGCGTCAAATTGACTCCAATGGTATTCCGTGCAAAAACATAAATAAATTTTAGTGTGTTGTCAAAATAAAACTAAACAGAAGGTCATTGGATACAACTGACTCAGTGAGAGAAACACATATATTTTGAAAAAAAAAAACGCTTTGAAAATGAGAGAGATATGATTCTCCAATACACTTGTTAGGTTATATTGACCACAACGGTACTAGAAAGGGTACAACAGCCGATACAGGAAATCCTAACAATGGATGCAAAAACTAGTGGGAAGCAATATTTTCACAGTTTCAGATGTTTTGTGTAACACCTGCTCAACGAAACAACCACCATTCTATTTTCATAAATGTTACATTCAAAAAACAACCAAACAAATGAAGTTGGGGTCATACTGGCCCCATTTGTACTCAGTGCAAATATTAGCAAAAAATTTTAGTGTGTTGCAAACATAAAAATGAACGAAACATCATTTGATAGAATTGATTTAGAGAAAGAAAGTCATGTATTGTGAAAATAATTGTTCTGAAAACAAGGGTGAGATATACATAGTGAGTCATAAATGAGGTAAAATATGTCGTGCAAATTGTCACACACTGAGCTACAAACATAAATTCGTTTTCCGAATGTTCCTATGTCAATAAATGACAATGCAATTGAGTGGTAAAAATCTGGAAATATGAAGTGGACTTTTGGGTGTTACTGTGCGCCACCATTGGCCAAGGGGACAAATGGGCAACACAGCACAACGTGCAAGTGTTGCTGGTAGTCTAACGGTTCACGAGAAGGCGAGGCATGCGGCGTCAGGCGACGGTCTGCGTGACACTCAGAGCGATGACAGCGCCCACATCTGTCTCGTACCGGTTACGCTGGCCGGTATTATGTACCGAGGCTAGCTGGCATAGGGGAAGGAGCGTGAGGAGGGGCTGCACTACTGTACATGAATATTTTATAGTTTGGTTTGAAGAAACGAGTACACAGATGCAGAATACAAAATAGCACTACACAGGTATGTGGCAGTTAATACAAACGAATACAACGCAGCTGTACAAAGCGAAACTAACTTATAAACCGCCACTGCAGCTTCTGGTCATGTGTTTCTAAGTACTGATCGAAATGAAGACCACGATGTGTGTGGCAAAGTTTACTGAACACAATCCAAAATGTCAGTATCTCTTTGCGTAATATCACAAGCATGTTGTATTCTGCATTGAAGGGTGTTGACATCAACGACCTCTCCTTCATAAATCACATTTCAGATGGCCCCACTAAAAGAAATCCAGTGGATTCAGGTCTGGCAATCTTGCTGGCCATGCTACAGGGCCTCCACGACCGATCCATTTCGAAGGGAAAGCACCGTACAGGTGGCGTCTGCATCTACATCCATACTCCGCAAGCCACCTAACGATTTGTGTTGGAGGGTACTTTGAGTACCTCTATCGGTTCTCCCTTCTATTCAAGTCTCGTACTATTCGTGGAAAGAAAGATTGTCGGTATGCCTCTGTGTGGGCTCTAATGTCTCTGATTTTATCCTCATGGTCTCTTCGCGACATATACGTAGAAGGGAGCAATATACTGCTTGACTCCTCGATGAAGGTATGTTCTCGAAACTTCAACAAAAGCCCGTACCGAGCTACTGAGCGTCTCTCCTGCAGAGTCTTCCATTGGAGTTTATCTATCATCTCCGTAACGCTTTCGCGATTACTAAATGATCCTATGACGAGGCGCGCTGCTCTCCGTTGGATCTTTTCTATCTCTTCTATCAACCCTATCTGGTACGGATCCCACACTGGTGAGCAATATTCAAGCAGTGGGCGAACAAGTGTACTGTAACCTACTTCCTTTGTTTTCGGATTGCATTTCCTTAGGATTCTTCCAATGAATCTCAGTCTGGCATCTGCTTTACCGACTATCATCTTTATATGATCATTGCATTATAAATCACTCCTAATGCGTACTCCCAGATAATTTATGGATTTAACTGTTTCCAGTTGCTGATCTGCTACATTGTGGCTAAATGATAAAGGATCTTCCTTTCTATGTATTCGCTGCACATTACACTTGTCTAAATTGAGATTCAATTGCCATTCCCTGCACCATGTGTCAATTCTTTGCAGATCCTCCTGCATTTCAGTACAATTTTCCATTCTTACAAACCCTCGATGTACCACAGCATCATCCATCAAAAGCCACAGTGAAGGTCATTTGTGTATATTGTGAATAGCAACGGTCCTACGACACTCCCCTGCGGCACACCTGAAATCACTCTTACTTCGGAAGACTTCTCTCCACTGAGAATGACATGCTGCGTTCTGTTATCTAGGAACTCTTCAATCCAATCGCGCAATTGGTCTGATAGTCCATATGCTCCTACTTTGTTCATTAAACGACTGTGTGGAACTGTATCGAACGCCTTGCGGAACTCAAGAAATACGGCATCTGCCTGTGAAGCCGTGTCTATGGCCCTCTGAGTCTCGTGGACGAATAGCGCGAGCTGGGTTTCATACGACCGTCTTTTTCAAAATCCATGCTGATTCCTACAGAGCAGATTTCTAGTCTCCAGAACAGTCATTATACTCTAACATAATTCGTGTTCCAAAATTCTACAGCTGATCGACGTTAGAGATATAGGTCTATAGTTCTGAACATCTGTTCGACGTCCTGTCTTGCCCTTTTCCAATCGCTTGGAACGCTACGCTCTTCTAGGGACCTACGGTACACCGCTGCAAGAATGGCGGCGGGGGCGGGGGGCGGCAAGTTCCCTCGCGTACTCTGTGTAAAATCGAACTGGTATCCCATCAGGTCCAGCGACTGCATTTGAGCGATTTTAATTGTTTCTCTATCCTTCTGTCGTCTATTTCGATATCTACCATTTTGTCATCTGTGCGACAATCTAGAGAAGGAACATCAGTGCAGTCTTCCTGTGTGAAACAGCTTTGGAAAAAGACATTTAGTATTTCGGCCTTTAGTCTGTCATCCTCTGTTTCAGTACCATTTTGGTCACAGAGTGTCTGGACATTTTGTTTTGATCGACATACCGCTTTGACATAGGACCAAAATTTCTTAGGATTTTCTGCCAAGTCAGTACATTGAACTTTACTTTCGAATTCATTGGATGCCTCTCGCATAGCCCTCATCACACTACATTTCGCTTCGCGTAATTTTTGTTTGTCTGCAAGGCTTTGGCTATGTTTATGTTTGCTGTGAAGTTCCCTTTGCTTCCGCAGCAGTTTTCGAACTCGGTTGTTGTACCACGGTGGCTCTTTTCCATCGCTTACGATCTTGCTTGGTACATACTCATCTAAAGCATATAGTAAGATGGCTTTGAACTTTGGTCTGAAGTACAGTGTTGAGGATCAGTGGACAAACTTTTGTGTTGAGCCGTCACGTACCGTTTAATCTCCTTTTTGTCACTTTTGCTAAGCAGAAAAATCCTCCTACGTTTTTTAATATTTCTATTTACGGCTGAAAGCATCGATGCAGCAACCGCTTTGTGATCGCTGGTTCCCTGCTCTGCGTTAACAGTTTCAAATAGTTCGGGTCTGTTTGTCCCCAGAAGGTCTAATATGTTATCGCCACGAGTCGGTTCTCTGATTAACTGCTCAAGGTAGTTTTCAGATAAAGCACTTAAAAAAAATTTCACTGGATTCTTTGTCCCTTACACCCGTTATGAACGTTTGAGTCTCCCAGTCTATATCCGGCAAATTAAAATCTCCACCCAGAACTATAACATGGTGGGGAAATCTACTCGAAGTATTATCCAAATTATCCTTCACGTGCTCAGCCACAACAGCTGCTGAACCAGGAGGCCTATAGAGACATCCAATTACCATGTCTGAGCCTGCTTTAACCGTGACCTTCACCCAAATTATTTCACATTTCGGATCTCCGTCAATTTCCCTCGATACTATTACACTTCTTATCGCTATAAACATGCCTCCGCCTTCACTGTCCAGCCTGCCTCTGCGGTATACATTCCAATCTGAGTTTAGGATTTCATTACTGTTTACGTCTGGTTTCAGCCAACTTTCTGTCCCTAGTACTATATGGGCATTGTGACCGTTTATTAATGAGAGCAGTACTGGGACCTTTCTATAGACGCTCCTGCAGTTTACTATTAGCACATTAACATTGCTATTCCCTGTTGCATTTTGCCTACTCATACCTTGCCGCGTCTCAGGAGACGTCTTGTTGGGCCTAGGGAGGGAATTCTCTAACCTAAAAAACCCACATGTGCACTCCACACGTACTCCGCTACCCTTGTAGCCGCTTCCGGCGTGTAGTGCACGCCTGACCTACTCAGGGGGACCCTACATTTCTCCACCCGATAGCGGAGGTCCAGAAATTTGCACCCCTGATCTCCGCGGAATTGTCTTAGCCTCTGGTTTAAGCGTTCTACTCGCCTCCAAACCAGAGGACCGCGATCGGTTCTGGGAACGATGCTACAAATAGTTAGCTCAGATAATTTGGTAAAGTAACAGCATTTGGTCGTCTATTTGAGGTCACCAGGGGCTAAGGTCTCCTCCTCACAGCTTTCTTAAAAGAAATGTTCGGAACTACCCTCGCATTGCAAGGATAGTACCGTGCCATTTTTTTTCTGCATGGGTAGCCGGTGGTGAAAGGGTAGAGTACCGCCCGACATTGAAATTGAGTTATTATTTGAACAAAATATGTTGTACTGACAAGACTAACGAAGAATGTTGTACCTATTTTCAATTAATACAGCGAAGCCAGATACCAGTGTGGGAAAGAATGACAATTTATTTATTTAACTGATCACATGTGCACTCCCACAAATTAAATCCCTACATCCAGTTTGGCGAGATCTGAGAAATGAATGGATGTTGGTCGTCTGCTAGCCGCAGATAGTGAATGTGCAATATATGATCATCTTTGAGACAGTACTTTGGTCACCTTTGGTGGAACTAAAGAGATGAAATTTACCTGAGATTTGAGCGCCTGAAATGTGGCAGACCAGTGGGTAGCATGGTCTTCCCCCACCTCAACAGAGGTGCTAGGTGACTTGTTGAACGACCATGTTTTCAGCACTCTGCCTCTGGATCTAGTGTTGGTAAGACCTGTCTTACGTGTGCTCCGTAAAGAAAAAAGAGTGGAGACATGGTATGCATGTGAAATAGTTAAGAGTAGTTTGGAATAATAATTTCTCTATTTCAGGAACTTTTGTGGGGAGAATTAAATGTCAGGCAGGTAATATCAAGGAGATCGTAGTAATCTTCGGAAGTGACCAATGGTCACAATGAAACCACGTGTAGCAATAAGTTGAAATACTTCCGTGTGCTTAAGTCAAGCTGAATTACTAGCGTGTGTATTATAAGTTGGAAATATTTAAGAAATGGCGTGTGCAGGACTTGAAATTAGAGACGAGTACTTCCACGTGGTGAGTACTGTGTGAGTCGCAATATGTTTACGAAACAAAGGATGAAGAGAAGTACTCGTCCATGGTATCAGTTGCGGACTCGCGTGTGTGGCGAATATGTTCTTAACATTATTTTGCGTGTTATGTTTCCGTGTGACGCTTGATTCAAACTATAATACTCTGAGAGTGAAGCAAGGTGAGTCAGCCGTCTATCCAGCAACGCCACTTGGCTTGCATTGCACAGGAAGACGTGCATATATCCTTCAGAGTGCATAGTAGGAAAGAAAAATGACGAAGTGGGGCAGTGTCGTGTGAAACTGGGATAAATACTAATTGAAGTGGGAAAGCTGAAAGTGATTATAACGTTGGGACTATTCCTTGTGTTATACACCACACTGCAACATGGAATACGTCATGTAATTTAAGTATGTGTGGTTTGCATGGGAGAGTAGCAAGATAGTTTCAGAGGTAGTGGGTTATGCGTAATCCTTTTGTACCGCTCGGTCTGGAGGAAATTTTCGAGATGATGGGTGTGAGGGTCGAAGTGTGAGATATAGCAAAAGATCCACCATCCTATCCAGAAAGTGCACTGTAGCGTTAAATAATTACGAGACCATAAGATGGAGAATCACCAATGTAAAGCCATGTCCACTGGGCGCAATTTCTCATGTGTTATTGTTGTAGGTTATAGAATTTGTGTGTTTAGGTTATAGAATTTATCGGAATAAATAAGATAGTGAAAAGAAAAAGATTGGTGGCCTTTTCCTTCGAATTGTATGTTGTCATGATATCCAGAATTTATAATGCGTGCGCCATTCATATTCAGTGCGATGGCCAAGTGTTGATCAAACCCGTTAAATAAGAAAGAAAATGTGGTATTGCCAGTGCGTAGTGAACAGTCAGAGTTGTGTAAATTACTAGTAGTCAGATGTGCATATCCTTTGCGTAATATTCAAACAGGAGAATAATTTGTAACTTAATTGTGAGTACTAGAGCTCATGTTACTTGCTAAACAAGAATGAATCCACTCGCTTGGCAGACCACTCATCTTGCAGGCCTGATTGCTTGATGCCACAGTATGAGGAAGGCACGTGAGTGCCTCTCAGCAGGTTCGAATCCTGCCTCGGGCATGGATGTGTGGGATGTCCTTAGGTTAGTCAGGTTTAGTTAGTTCTAAGTCTAGGGGACTGATGAATTCAAATGTTCAAGTCCAATAGTGCTTAGAGCCATTTGAACCTTCTGCATGCGAAAGGGATGGTAATGGTTTCTATGGAGTACTCGCATAACAATAGATTGTGATATTCCGACCGCAGTGGCGAGAGACCTGGTGCTTATTGTTCGGTCCTCAGCAACAGTTGTTAACACATTTTAGCCGGCCGCTGTGGCCGAGCGGTTCCTGGCGCTACAGTCTGGAACCGCGCGACCTCTACGTTCACAGGTTCGAATCGCTCCTCGGGCATGGATGTGTGTGATGTCCTTAGGTTAGTTAGGTTTAAGTAGTTCTAAGTTCTAGGGGACTGATGACCCCTAGTGCTCAGAGACATTTGAACCATTTTTTGAAGTGGATGTCGGCGTATTCCTCGTTTGTGAAACTTGCCGTGGTGCTGTAGTAACACTGCGACGCGACCATTAGCAGCTGTCGACATGGCGTGAATCGGGCAGAGTGAGCAGCGCAGAGATTTTGTAAACACGTCATGGGCTCTGTGGTTTTACTACCGCCGTTGACCACTCTTTCCGCTTACAGGACACACATTCCCTAACATGGGACTGTACACTCGTTACCGCGGGCAACGTGTGATTCACAAGTGCTGATACGATTTCACATACATTACGATGGGATTTGTTCTTTCTCGTATCTTTCAAACGCGGGCAGATACACATCAGCTCATTGGTGTGTCATTTGTTGTATTTATGGGTGAATGACTTGTCGTGATCGTGAGGCTCGTCGGTATATCGTTCAATGGTGAACAGGTGTTTTTGTTTTATGTACACGGTACACCGAGAAGAACGATATTAACAACGATGCGTCACGTGTTACGCATAGGAGCATGCAATCCTCGACATATTTTTCCTCATTTATAACCAACCTGTATATTTCGAATATACTTATGCTGTCATATTAATACCAGTGGTATTTCAAGGCTTAAGCATGATAACGGGATTGAGTCCTAACCATTAAAAACAGCCCATATTATAACACTAACTACCTTGTACTTCGCTGTTGACTCGATATACACTGGCAGGCAATGTTCTCCATCAGACTGGCACGGGATACAGTGTGATATATTCCTACTGCACAAATACTATAGATAAACTAAACCACAAAATCAAAACAAAATTAAAAAGGACACCCAAAACACAAAAACTTAAGCCTTCTCACTAGCTTACAAACACACAGAACACACATATGAGCACACATGAACAAGAAACACACACAACAACAAACATACGGTTCACTCTCACCTACATTAACAAAGCAGCGCACAGAATGGACAACATACTCAAAAAAAGGGCTAAAAGTAGCCTACAGGACAGAATATTCGACACAGAGAAAACTAAGGACAACCCACACAAGCACAGACGAACACAACACATCTGGTATTTACCAACTAACATGTCAGAATTGCAAATCATTTTATATAGGACAAACAAACAAACTTTAATACCAGGTACACAGTACACAGAAGAGCGTTAAAAAGTAACAGCTGTCATTCCACATTTGCTGAACACCTTATGGACAAGAAACATAACGCAACAGACACTAATAGTGACTTGAAAATTCTCAAATGCAGCAACAGCCCCCCACAAAAACTAAATATTGAAGAAAACTATAAAAAAAAAGAAAGCCCTAGTTGAAGGAAAGCAAGTAATAAATGAATACACAGCTCTTTCCAATGAAACTCTGTTCTCTGCCCTCAAAGAATTATTAGATAACACAAGCCAATAGTGCCCCCAAACCCCCCACCCCCACAGACATGTACTTTATATTACACACACACACACACACACACACACACACACACACACACACACACACAAAATGGACAGACACCTCTGAAAGATTCAGAACAATCGCCAGGAACACCTTCAATTGTTCCAGTGTTAGCAACCTTGTTTTTACATCTTCAGTTGTTCCACTGACCGCCATCTTGTTTTTACAACTGGTAAACAGTGACAGCTCAGTATATAAAACGTCACAGTGAAGAAGATGAGGAAAACAGAAAACATAAGTGAAACATAATGTAAATACACATACAAACACACACACACACACACACACACACACACACACACACACACACACACACACACACAGAAACTTCCGCAAAGAATTAATTAGTTTGAGGCATAGCCATTACAGGCCCAAAATCGTAATTTCTTACTTAAATAATTTGGTTACGTAAAGTGCTATATGACTGCAGATTACAAACTGTGAAAGAAATCAGCCACTGTAAAAATATAAGACATCACGATAACCACACTGCGTAGTAATCGGGTATTAATTCAAAATTTTATACGTTTCTTGGAAAATCTCTAATTACGATTTTAAAAACCAATATTTAGAATTATACAAATTGTATGGAACATTCCAGAATGAGATTTTCACTCTGCAGCGGAGTGTGCGCAGATATGAAACTTCCTGGCAGATTAAAATGGTGTGCCGGACCGAGACTCGAACTCGGGACCTTTGCCTTTCGCGGGCAAGTGCTCTACCAACTTTTTTTAATTTTTTTTTTAGTGCTCTATTAACTTTTTTTTTGTCACGCTGACCACTTTTATTTATTTATTTATAAAGAAAGAAAGAAAACTACCTCTTCCACTTCAGGCGTTGGCCCCCATCACCCATACTACCCCCAAAAACCTACCTAGCCTAAAAACAAAAGCAAAGCTCGTGCCACCGCCACTTTAATCCTAAAGCTAACTAGGACAGCCGTTCGCCACCACTTCAGGTTACGCCCACGAGCAAAAATTAAATATGCCTCTGAACATTTTATTAAAAAATAAAAGGAGAAAGGAAAGGGTATAATACTTTGTTATATTTTATTTGTTGCTAATTTTGTTCTTCTTTGGTTTTTTTTTTTTTTTTTTTTTTTTTTTGTTTGTGGTTTTAGGGCGCAAAACTTCTATGGTCATTAGCGCCCAGCCCGTGACGTAGAAAACAGGAAAAAAACGAAATTTAAAATGAGCAGCAATGGGAACAAAGTCATAAAATTTGAGAAACTAAAGGCAGAAGGAATGCTTAAAAATCCACTATAGAAAGGGGTTGGTTGTCCCCCAAAAAAAAGGCTTCAAATGACTGACGTCATTTCACTGTCACTAATAAACTGTAGAACGCGGTCAGCTGAGCGCGTGTCATCTGCTAAAATCGACGATAGATCAGGCGATAGCTGTAGACGGGAGCGTAACGGATTAAAATAGGGGCATTCAATTAAAAGGTGTCTGACCGTCCACGGCTGAGAGCAGTGGGGACATAGTGGGGGAGGATCACCGCTTAAAAGATGTCGATGACTAAAAAGACAGTGCCCTATCCGGAGTCTTGCTAAAATTACCTCCTCCCGACGACACGTTCGGGAGGAAGAGGTCCATGCTCAAGGAAGGGCTTTCACTTCCCGCAATTTATTATGGGGAAGTGTTGACCAATGCGCATGCCATAAATGAGCAACTTGGCGACATAAACCGCCCGTAGATCGGTAAACAGAAGAGACTGAATAGCTGGCGGAGGAAGAGTGACTGCAGCCTTGGCCGCTATATCGGCCGCCTCATTTCCACAGATACCAGCGTGTCCTGGGAGCCAGAGGAACGCCACCGAGACGCCCCCCAGGTGGAGCAAGCGCAGACAGTCCTGAATCCGGTGGACCAGAGGGTGGACAGGGTAGAGAGCTTGGAGACTGAGTAGAGAGCTGAGAGAATCTGAACAGATAACATACTGTATCCGCTGATGTGCAGCGGATGTAGTGGACAGCCTGGAGAATAGCGTAAAGCTCCGCAGTATAAACCGAACACTCGTCGAGAAGCCGAAAGTGATTTGGGGTGTCGCCAACAATATAGGCACTCCCTACACCTAACGATGTTTTCGAGCCATCGGTGTAAATAAATGTGGCTTTCGTCATTTGTGCACATAGAGCAGCAAATGCCCGACGGTAAACAAGTGTAGGGGTACCATCCTTGGGAAATTGACATAGGTCTCTGAGCAAGTCGATCCGGGGACGGAGCCAAGGCGGTGCTGTACCCCAAGTTGTCAAGAAGGTTTTAGGAAAGCGGAAGGAAAGAGAATGGAGCAGTTGACGGAAGCGGACTCCCGGGGGCAGTAGGGAGGAGGAGCGGCCTGCATACCCGACATCAAGGGAGGCGTCGAAAAAAAGGTCATGGGCTGGATTAGCAGGCATTGAAGACAGATGGCTAGCATAACGACTCAGAAGGACTGCCCGCCGATTGGATAGCGGAGGTTCAGCAGTCTCAGCATAAAGGCTTTCCACAGGGCTGGTGTAAAAAGCTCCAGACAGTAAACGTAATCCACGGTGGTGGATAGAGTCGAGACGCCGAAGAATAGACGGCCGAGCAGAGGAGTAGACTATGCTTCCATAATCCAATTTCGAGCGCACTAAGGCGCGATAGAGGCGGAGAAGGACCACTCGGTCCGCTCCCCAAGAGGTGCCATTCAGGACACGGAGGGTGTTAAGGGAACGCAGACAGCGAGCCGAAAGATAGGAAACGTGGGAGGACCAGCACAGTTTTCTGTCAAACATAAGACCCAAGAATTTAGCGACGTCGGAAAACGGAAGGTTGACAGGACCTAGATGTAAGGAGGGCGGAAGAAACTCCTTACGTCGCCAAAAATTAACACAAACGGTCTTACTGGGTGAGAAACGGAAGCCGGTTTCGATGCTCCACGAGTGGAGGCGATCGAGACATCCTTGAAGACGTCTTTCAAGAAGGCTGGTCCGTTGAGAGCTGTAGTAGATCGCAAAATCGTCCACAAAGAGGGAGCCCGAGACATCAGGAAGGAGACAATCCATAATTGGATTAATGGCGATGGCAAACAGTACAACACTCAGCACGGAGCCCTGGGGTACCCCGTTTTCTTGGGAGAAAGTACGGGATAGAGTAGTGTTCACCCGCACCCTAAATGTGCGCTCTGCCATAAATTCGCGAAGAAAAAGGGGTAGCCGGCCTCGAAAGCCCCAAGAGAACAGTGTGCGGAGGATGCCTGTCCTCCAACAGGTATCGTATGCTCTCTCCATATCAAAAAATATTGCTACCGTTTGGCGTTTCCGGAGGAAATTGTTCATGATATAAGTGGAGAGAGCAACAAGATGGTCAACGGCCGAACGATGTTGTCGGAATCCGCATTGGGCTGGTGTTAAAAGACTGCGGGATTCCAGCCACCAAGCTAAACGGTATTTCACCATACGCTCCAAAACCTTACAGACACTACTCGTGAGAGAAATGGGGCGATAGCTAGAGGGGAGATGTCGTTCCCGTTCCGAAACCTGGAAAGGACAAACAATAGCTTCCCGCCATCGCCTGGGAAAGGTACTGTCGGTCCAAATTCGATTATAAAGGCGAAGGAGGTAGCGCAGGCTATGGGTTGATAAATGCAGCAACATTTGGACGTTGACACCATCCGGTCCTGGGGCGGAGGAGCGAGAAGAAGAGAGTGCATGTTGGAGTTCGCGCATGGAGAAAACAGTATCGTAGCTTTCGCGATTTTGAGAGGAGAAAGCAAGATGTCGCACTTCCGCTGCACGTTTCTTCGGGAGAAACGCTGGCGGGTAATTTGAAGAGCTCGAAATCTCAGCAAAGTGCTGACCCAATGAGTTAGATATTGCGACGGGGTCCACTAAGGTATCATGCGCGACAGTGAGCCCAGAGACCAGGGAGAAACTAGGCGCGCCTGAGAACCGTCGAAGCCGACTCCAAACTTCCGAGGAGGGAGTGAAGGTGTTAAATGAGCTAATAAAGAATTGCCAGCTTGCCTTCTTGCTATCGCGGATGACGCGACGGCATCGCGCACGGAGCTGCTTATATCGGATACAGTTGGCCAAAGTTGGATGGTGACGGAAAATGCGAAGAGCACGTCGCCGCTCACGTATTGCGTCCCGGCATGCCTCGTTCCACCAAGGAACTGGGGGGCGCCGGGGCAATTCGGAGGTGCGTGGTATTGAACGTTCCGCAGCTGTGAGAATAACGTCGGTAAAATGTGTGACCTCATCGTCGACGCTGGGAAAGCGACGGTCATCGAATGTCGCTAGAGACGAAAAAAGTGTCCAATCGGCTTGGGCAAACTTCCAGCGTCGCGAGCGCATATATGGCAGTTGAGGCTGCAGTCGAAGAACACATGGAAAGTGGTCACTCGAGTGTGTATCATCAAGGGCGAACCATTCGAAGCGCCGAGCTAGCGGAACAGTACCGACCGCAAGGTCCAAATGAGATAAATTTGCCGTGGAGGCAGACAAAAATGTGGGGACCCCAGTGTTGAGGCAGACTAGATCCGCTTGGTGGAAGACGTCTAGCAATAGTGAGCCACGTGGACAAGGATGTGGAGATCCCCAAAGCGGGTGGTGGGCATTGAAGTCCCCAACCAGCAAATAGGGGGGTGGAAGCTGATCAAGAAGATGAAGGAGATCAGCTCGTGCCATTGGTGTAGACGATGGAATGTATACCGTACATAGAGAGAACGTGTATCCAGAAAGGGAAAGACGGACGGCGACAGCTTGGAAGGAACTGTTTAAGGGGATTGGGTGATAATGGAGAGTATCATGGAGCAGAATCACGAGTCCTCCATGGGCTGGAGTGCCTTCAACAGAGGGGAGGTATTATCGGATGGACTGAAAATGAGGGAGAACAAAGCGGTCATGGGGACGCAGCTTTGTTTCCTGAAGACAGAAGATGACCGGCGAGTAGGATCGTAAGAGGATCGACAATTCATCCCGATTGGCGCGAATGCCGCGGATATTCCAGTAGATAATGGACATAGGGTGAACAGAAAATGGAGAAACGTGACCAAGGGTGCTGTCAACTCAACGACTGCTCAGAGCTTGCGACCGACAGCATGGAATGGCATTCAGTCGAAGGCAGAAGATCCTGATCCATAGGTTGGTCAGGAGCAGCTCCTGCCACCAACGATCGGCCAGTTGACCGGCCACCAGCAGTGCGCCTCGGCGACACAGAAGATGGCCGAGGGCGATTTCCGCCAGGTGGTGCTGTAGTTGGGACACGCCTTGGCGGAGAAGGAGAGGAACTGTGTTTCTTCGTAGCCTTCTTGGAGGTATGATGTTTAGATGAAGGAGGAACCGATGGTTGTGAAGTTGCGGTACGTAAAACCTCTTCACGAGAATGCTCTTTTTTCGAAGACTTGGCGTCTGACTTCTGGGCTCGAGATTTAGCAGAACCCGACGAGGGGTGAGCCATAGAGTGGGCAGGCGAAAGTGGTGAGGTTGAACGGGCGATCTTTGCGCTGGCCGATCTGACGACCGTGGTACTAAATGTGAGGTCGCAAGTCTGCGTGGCCGCCTCCTTTGTTGGCCGAGGAGAAGCAAGGACAGTGCTGTATTTTCCTTTCTGAGGCACGGTGGGCTGTCGACTGACGAGTAACTTTCGAGCAGCAAAGGTCAACACCTTTTCCTTCACTCTTATTTCCTGGATGAGCTTTTCACCCTTAAAAGCGGGGCAATCTCGAGAGGAAGCAGCGTGGTCACCCATACAGTTGATGCAGTGAGGGGATGGAGGTGGACAAGCACCCTCATGGGCATCCTTGCCACACGTAACACATTTGGCCGGATTGGAACAGGACTGGCTGGTGTGATTGAACCGCTGACATCGATAGCAACGCGTAGGGTTTGGGACATAAGGGCGAACGGAATTTATCTCATAGCCTGCTTTGATTTTTGATGGGAGTTGAACTTTGTCAAATGTCAAGAAGACAGTGTGGGTTGGAATGATGTTCGTGTCAACCCTTTTCATAACCCGATGAACAGCGGTGACGCCCTGGTCAGACAGGTAGTGCTGAATTTCTTCGTCAGACAATCCATCGAGGGAGCGTGTATAAACGACTCCACGCGAGGAATTTAAGGTACGGTGCGGTTCCACCCGGACAGGGAAGGTGTGGAGCAGAGAAGTACGCAGCAATTTTTGAGCCTGGAGGGCACTGTGTGTTTCTAACAACAGGGTACCATTCCATAATCTGGAACAAGACTTTACAGGACCCGCAATTGCGTCGATACCTTTCTGAATAATGAAAGGGTTGACCGTGGAAAAGTCGTGACCTTCGTCAGACCGAGAAACAACAAGGAACTGTGGCAACGATGGAAGAACCGTCTGTGGCCGAGACTTGATGAACTTACGTTTGTGAGCAGTCATAGTGGAAGGTGAGGAAACCATTGCGGAAGAATCCCCCATGATTACCGGCGTCTCCGATGGCGCGCTCCTCCCTTGTGGGGGCCCTCACCGAGGGCACACCCGCCTTAGGTGATTGTTCGCACCTCAGGTCACACCTCCCGACAAACGGACGGAGGGACCAATCGGCACTTTCGGAGGGTATCAGCTCGGGTAATCACCCCTCCTTGGGCCTGGCCGTTACCAGGGGGTACGTACGTGTCCTACCTGTCTACCCGGGGCGGGGAATTACGCGTTACCCCGTCACCGGCTACGCATGGAAGTGCGTGGGTCGGCCTTCAGACACGCACAGGGAGGAAAAAAGAGAAAGGGAAAGGAAAGGAAAGAAAAGAGGGTCTCAAACGCCGCAGCGGAGAAAAGGGCAAGGAGAAGAGGGAAGGAAAAGAGAAGGACAGAGGAAGGTCGAGGACTTGCAAGTGTAAAAGCAAGGAATTTGGAACAGTTTCGAGCGTCCGTCTCCGGACGTAGGCACAAACCATACTCCCAGAGGGGGAGAAAGGGAAGGAAAGAGACAGAGGTGAGGGGGGGGGGGGCGAAGATGGGGGACGGGGAGGGATGCGGAAAGGGAAGGGAAGGTATGCAGCCCGGAAAGGAATTAGGGCCACATTAGCTCGGGGTCCCGTGCTCGCTACGCACGTGTCCACAAAAGAGTTGTGGACCCCCTGGGGGGATTCTTCTTTGGTTCTTGTGTATTTATTTGGATTCGAAAGCTGGTCTCTCGCTCACTTTTTGTATACATATATATTTTTTATTTATATAGATATCGATGTGTGAACAGTCATAGTTAATCAAGCCTGGAAAACTAAAACAGAATAAAGACACCATCGAAGATAGTAAACATAAATAACTGAAAATAAAGCCACAACTTCGTAGTTAGGCTTCCCAGCGACTGCGCCCACTGATAAAGATTGTTCAGTATATGCTCGTTTGCAGTTCGTTCTGACCTCATCTGCCACTGCCTGAAACATTCCAGCTACACGGCGGGCTGTGAAAGGCACTCCATAGGTAGTTTGCGAAGCATTGTCGATATCTGGTGTGCCCGGAAATAGCATGATGTCTTTCTCGTAAATAGAGCCAGAAGTCAAGGAAATTCTTGTGTCTGTGACGATAGAGGTAATGGACCGCATGTCCACGTATCCAGGTGACGGAGTTGCTTCGAGTGTTTGGGTAAAATGTCTTATCCGGAAAGAATAACGTGCGTGCAGATATATGCTCCGGCCTCACTCGCAAGAGATAAGCCAGCATCTGCCGCACTAGGTGACAAACCGGTCCCGCCGCTCCAAAGCTGAGGTGGTGCTCGTCAGAATCTACTGTATTACAACCCACACAATTGGGATATTCTGCCATGTGGATATTGTAACTGAGCTACACAAGCACGACTCTCGCCCCCTCCTCACAGCTTTACTTCTGCCAATACCTAGTCTCCCACCTTCCAAATTTAACAGAAGGTCTCCTGCAGGAGAGCTTCTGTTAAGTCTGGAAGGTAGGAGACGAGGAACTGGCAGAAGTAAAGCTGTGAGGACGGAGCGTGAGTCGTGCTTGGGTAGCTCAGTTGGTAGAGCACTTGCCCGCGAAAGGCAAAGGTCCCGAGTTCGAGTCTCGGTCCGTCACATAGTTTTAATCTGCCGGGAAGTTTCAGTAAAGAACATCTTTGTGTTTAACAGCAATAAAATAATAGCCCACTGACGATGCTGCAACTGCAGTGAGACATGTTTGGGATACAAAACGATATCGTGTTTTGATGAAGGCGGACCCCATACAGAAACATATGCATTGTTAAGGAAAACACAGACAAAAGAGTTTCAACCCCATGATGATTAATAGGAAATTTTTTTGTAGTATAATTCATATTTATATTACTGCGAATTTGTCCTTTCGTTCCATTTGTAATATACAATGATGAAAAGAACAGCAACATCAAAAAGTAGAATACTCAGATTTGGGGAACATATTTAAGTGGTTAACACTGCAAGATCACAGGTTAACGTAAACGTGAGATAAGTCATTGCAATTGTGAAATGGAGGTACATTAATAATCGGTGTAATCCCAGAACGTTGAATGCAAGCTTACAAACTCGCATGCATTGTGATATACAGCTTCCGGCGTAAGTTTGTGGAATGGAGACCCATGCTTGTTGCATTTGGTCGGTGAATAAAAGGTCGGTTAGTGATTGTTGTGGATGACACTGGAGTTGCCGTCCGATGATGTCCCACATGTGCTCGAATCCAAACTGATCTGGTGTTCGAGCAGGCCGAGAGAACATGTTCACACTTGAGCCGTGCGTGGCTCGTGTTCCCGCCATCATCTATTTTTCACCCTGTTTTTAATGTACTTCCACCTCACTACGTTAATTTACATTAATACTGTCAATGAGTTGCTGCTTTGCCTGACCGTGAGCGGCGTTAGCAGCGCGTATCGATACATCCACTCTCGTTGTATCTTTGCTCGACTGCTATTACTTCCCGGTCGTTGTCTGTCGTTAACCAGTCCGAGTTGGGAGTTGGGGTTCGTGAGTTCGGGTCTGCCAGTTACAACGCGTCTGTAGCGCAGCCCGGACCTGCCAGTCCTGGAGTTGCAATACGGCACTGGTACAGTCGGGGTGGAGCAGCAGTGAGGTCTGCGTCGACATGGTTCGCCCGACCATTGCCACCACGCATCACTTGAGCCGGGCCATGGTCTTGGTGGATCGTCGTTCGGTCGTCCTACCGGACCACTCGTGTTGGCTCGCCGATCGTTCATGAGTCGGCTGCACGTGTGCATAGACTCCCTATTTGTGGTCGTGCGTGCTTAGTTACTGTCTTCGTGCAAGTGTCTGCCAGGTTGAGTGTGTAGTTGGTGTATGTCCACTGACGACTATTTTAGATGTTGTCGGCATTCTGAGGAATCGGTTGGTTGCTGCGGACCAAGGAAGTTACCTCCACGTGGTGATGTGGGCTGGGTCCGCTGCTGGTCCCTGTACAGTGTCGGAACGTGTGTGGGGCTGTCCGATCGTTACGAGCTTCGTGGTTCACCGACCCAGGACGCCAAAGTTGAGTAGTGGTTTCAACTACCCAATCCGCGTCCATTCATGTTGTGGTGGTTCGTTTCGGTGGTTTGCTGTTGGGGAAGTTTTCAGGTGAGCAACACTCAGTTAATTGCACCGCATGGCGGCTAAATTTCAGCAATAGAAACACTATTTGGGTTGACTACAATTCGAGTGCACCAGCGGAATTTTCGTCTTGTAGCCATTAGTGTTCTGGTTAGCTGCCCTGGCCGCTAACGTAGCTTGTGTCTTTTCCTCACCTGTTGGTCCTGCCCAACATGTTGTGTAGTTTTGGCAGCTCGGTTCACATACGCGTTTGTTTGGGGATAGTGATAACTAATATTTTTTTGGGGCCTTGAATTCTCGTGCACTCCGTCATGGCAAGGAAGCGGTTGTTCGGTCGGTCCGTGACTGTCCCTTGGTTGGGTTCGCACGAATTAAGTGTAGTTGGACTCACCACCTGTCTCGCCTAAGTGAACGAGGGCAGACCGATCCACTGGAGACTCCTGAAAGCCATTCTCTTAATTGTCCTTTTGGCAGTCTTAACGTTGTTGTAATTTAACGCCGGCCGGTGTGGCCATGCGGTTCTAGGCGCGTCAGTTTGGAACCGCGTGACCGCTACGGTCGCAGGTTCGAATCCTGCCTCGGACATGGATGTGTGTGATGTCCTTAGGTTGGTTAGGTTTAAGTAGTTCTAAGTTCTAGGGGACTGATGACCACAGATGTTGAGCCGCATAGTGCTCAGAGCCATTTGAACCATTTGTAATTTAACTGTATTTTATATTTTTAATTTTGCAAGGTTATTTGTGGGCCTTCAGCCCTGGAAATATGTTCTCAGGGTTTCCTTCAAGTCCAAACATTATCACTTTCTGTTCTTGAAAGGTTATTGTAATTTCCTCTGAAAGCTTTTACAAGTTGTTGTCGGCCTTCCGCCGTTGGTGTTGCAAAAATGAAATTTTTAAAATTAATGTATTGTTTTACCGATAGTTGCAATATATATTTCCTTAATTTGGAGAATTTAACCTTGCGGCCCTCAGCCATATTTATTGCGTTTCTTTATCTCTTCCTGTGCACCTTGTGGGCCATCAGGCCTATTAGCATCTTAAAGCATTGTGGCCTTCTGCCTTCAGTAATCATCATAGTGTATTTGGAATTTTGAAGATTTAATCCGGCGGCCTTCAGCCGCTCCGCATACTGATCTCACATATGTATACGATTTACCTCATTCGAAAATTTAACTGTGTGTCATGTCTTTTCAAAATTGAATTTACTCTATAGCATCTGTTTGGAGACCTTCAGCCGCGAAGGAAATTTAATTCTTTCAAAAGTGTATTTGTGAACTAAATGATAATAAATTACAATTGTGAAATGAATCCAACCGCAACTCCCTCGGCCCTTTCCACAACCCTAATGACCTGTTAGCCCTGTGTGATTTAGTGGGCTTTTCAACACTCTTTAGAGTATGTTTGGGTACAACAGCAGCATGTGGGCGAGCTTTATCCTATGGAAAACACCTCCTGGTATGCTGTTGATAAATGGCAGTACAACAGGTCGAACCACCAGATTGAAGTACAAATTTGGAGTCAGGGTGGGTGGGATAACTACGAGAGTGCTCCTCCTATGATACGAAATTGCACCCTGGACAATAACTCCAGGTGTAGGTCCACCGTGTATAGCACAAAGACAGGTTGGTTCCCGACCCTCAGCTGGCCTCCTAACCAACACACGGCCGCCACTGGCACCGAGGTAGAATCAGCTTTCATCAGAAAAAACAACAGACCTACAGCCTATCCTCCAGTGAGCTCTCGCTTGACGCCACTGAAGTCGCAAATGGCGGTGGCTTTGGGACAGTGGAATGCACGATACAGGGCATCTGGCTCGGAGTTATCCGATTTGTAACAGTTCGTTGTGTCCGTGTGGTGCGAACTGTTGCTTAAATTGCTGCTGCAGATGCACCGCAATGCGCCAGAGCCGGACATGATGGTATTCCCACTCAGTACTGCCATGTGGACGTCTGGAGCCCAGTCTTCTTGCGACTGTACATGCTCTTAACCGCAGCTGCAAGCAATCACATACAGTGGCTACATCCCCGACAAGTGTTTCCGCAATATTTCAGAAGGAACACTGAATGAGGTCGTGTAATAGGGCTACGAGAAACTCACACTCAGGTGCTCTTGACACACATCAACTCGCTACGCCCAAACTCAAAGGTAACTATCGCTGACGATGGTTAAAGCGTGTACTTAAAGCAATTCTCATTTTCATTCTTGTAGTGGTGATACTAGCCTCACTCGTGTGGTATTGGCGCAAAATCCGAACATATATAATTTTTTGGATGTAGGAAGACGCTAAAAAACTTTCATTTATGTTACACAATTTCTTCTTGGTGTTGCGAACATTTCCCATCAATGTAGTATGGTCAGCCAAACGTGAAAATATTTTTTTTATGTTGTGTGGGAGCAAATATCAGATGAAATTTAATGCCTATGTAGAGGTGGAGAGGGACAGAGAGAAAAAATTTGCGGCGGTGTATAAGTGAGAGGAAATGTGGTGATTTGCAGGAGTAGCAAATTATGCAGTGAGTGTATGTGCATTATGTATATGTGCGCATCCAAGAATTCATTTCAAATTTATATACTTTTTTTCAGAAATATCTGCGTATTCATGTGAAACTTTCATACGTATTCAGAAATATATGCATTTCTTTGAACTTGGAGACATTTTTACGCAGTTTAAGTATCTGACTCCCTCATTTTAATACTGAACTCATGAAATACAAATACATGCATATATTTGTGTGTACATGATTCTAAGGCAAATGTGTCAGTACAGAACGGTATTTTATCCATACGTATTTGACTTTTTGGCCTATTCAAATGAAGGTTATGGCATTTTTTTCGGAAATACTGCATGTCTTCGAACTTTGCACCAATTCAAATGAGGCTTGTATAATATCACAGCTACATATTGATTCGCTCCCTTATTTTAATACTTCGCTATGACTAACTGGAGAGATGTAGGGGAATGAGGGAAGGGGAAAGATGGACGGGAAAAGGAGGAGGAAAAGGGGGTAGGCGAGAGATTACAAAGGATAATTGGGCTACTTCCACCATGTTGGACCTTCTAAAAATTCCCCAACAGAACCATAGTGAATTTTAAAATTTTGCAACCATTGTTATCTTGCTCTTTTTAAACATCCCATCTTCATCATATTGCATTTTTGAATATCTAACCAGTGCTCTCTTGATGATATCATGTGTTCGAGGTCATCTCTTCTGCTCCTGCATACAGGCAACCTGCACTAACATCTGCACGTTTGCAGGTCATTGAAGTACAAAGTGAGCGAGTTACTTAATAGACATACTACTGATACACTGCTAAAATTGTTTCCATTATATGTACAATTATTTTATTAAACCATTTCTACAATATATTTGTTATATCTGGCAATAGGGTTTTATATTTGATCTATGCGGGTATGTTCTCTAGAAACTTCATTTCAGCTGACTGTATTCACCTTTTGTCTTTGTTTCTTAGTGCCCAATATTCGGTTCTGTGTTTTGGAATAGGCGTAGCAATTAATCCATAAAATTTTACTTTGTATCCTTCCTTGTTTTCTCATCTAGTGTTACATTTATTGTGAAACATAACGTTTCAAACTTATTTCATTTATTGTGATTATCATTATTTTATAATCTGACATTTGACTTACCGACATGCGCGATTTTGCTTCTCAGTACAATGTTCTTATGTTCTTGCTTGTGAATTACAGTCATTTACTTTTGTACAGGTTTTTAAATGAGCTTTATTCATGCTCGAGTTTATTCCAGAGACGGCAGGATGAAGATCTCATGTAGCGGGCGGCCAAGCAATCATTCCAACAGCTACTGTTTCCCATGTTGGTACATCAAGTACAGCAGAGTCATCCATGAGATTTACACCGATCTTCTCCCGCAGATCAAAATTTCCGGGATCGTTTTAGTTCATCTCGAAATACGTTTTCACTTTTTAATGAAAAATATGACGTGTTATTTTTTCCGATCGATTTAACTTTCGTGTCCTTTTCGGGGCGAAATTCTTATTTCTGATTACCATCTAAGTTACTGGTAGATTGTATCAATCGAATTACCATTCTATTTTTCCTCTTGTGTAAATGAAATCACTTCTCGAAGTCCTTCAACCTGAAACGACCTAGGGATCTTGTGAGTTTATGGCTATTGATATTGCTGCACTTGAATTACGAAATTTGACTGCTTTATCGAATGTAAAAATTCGTCTAGTTGAGGTATTGTAGTTCTGATAATTTCAACTTCCCTTTCAATATCTGAGCACTTTGTTTCTTATATCTGATAGAAAGAGATATGTTTGCTGTGCATTCCTTTGCCAATTTATGCTTTTCTTTCCAGTAACGATCCAACTGTGTAACTGTGGAACTTCAGACTTATTATTTCCAATGCTTCAGTTGTTGCATGTTTTTATAACTATCGTACATGGGGTGACTGCGTTTTTGTGTGTAGCAGCATGGAGTAATCTGTTGGTAAACTAACGATCTTAAACTGTGTCTCTGGTCAAAAATGAGCAAAAATGGGACTTGAAAACATTTAATTACTAATCCACTGATGAAGGTGCCGTACCACATACGTGCAATGGCCACATTATGGTTAATTAAAGATGGAACAATTTCAACTAATTTGTTTACCCTGAGGCAACGGAAACAAGCAGCACGAACCCAATGTTTAGCCTATATATCATTGCATGGTGCATCTGAAAATGATGAGGGAGGCTTGAAGCGAAAGACTGAATATCAACCTTTTCAGCTGCTTTTAATATGGAGGACATTTAACTGTGTAACAAATAATGTTGTTAAATGCTGCTGTCCCTTACGAAATACAGACTGGACATTAACTCAACAGATGAAGTGAACAGCACTGGGGCTGCCTTTATAAACTTGAGCATGATCCGACTTGGTGCAACAGAGATAAGCGTTACTGAGGGCCAAGAACAAGAGCGAAGGTGTTCTTTACTCATTCACAGAAATTCGTTGTGTTGATAAATTTAAAACTTCGATAACCAATTGGCACGGGACAAGAGCAGACTGAAAGGAAAAAAATGGGTGCTAATTACAGTCACTGAAACAAGAGAGCAAACACACTGTTCAGTGTGAAACAGGGAGGTGTGGAGAATTTAACTTACGACACTTGTGGCAAGAACTTCAGCAATTCGGACAGCAATGTATTAAAGGACTGTTAGCTAGCTTTGATTGAGAGATACCGCGCGTCCAGAGAGCGAGCAATGTAGTTTTAACGGACAGACTTTCTCGAAAGATCTTGAAACTTCTAGCGCGAACTGCCGGTAATCAATAGAAAATCACTCCTACGAATTCGGTGGAAAGATCGCTCCCCTATGTTCCTCAAGTTACAAACGCCAAGACAAAGAGGACTACCACCATCCTTTTCCTTGTTCTTTGATTCCCGAACCCACCCACGCCGCTGACCCCTCCCTTCTTCCCGCCATGTTATTGTCCTGTGCATTCCTGTGCTGTGCCCTCAGCAGAAAACTACCCGTAGTCCATAGTCAGTCAAACAGAATGGATTTCATGCAAGGCAGAACTGAAATGCGGCTGCCGATTATAAAGGGTGTAAAATAAAACACATGCCCCAAGATTTACTTTTCGTAGGCATTGTCTCAGTAGAAAATGGTAGAGACGGCGTACAAAAATGATAAAATACCGTATCTAGTTGATATGCTATACTAAGATGAAAGATGTACTCAAATAAACTTACGTCTTTCAATCTGTTAAGTTCAATTTGTGTTGTAATTATGGAAACATAACTAGAGAGGGTGAGAAAATAAATTCTTCACTGTTTCATGTGTTAGTGACATCATCCTCATATCCGTATCTAATATCTCAGTCTAAAAGTTCAAATTGTGAGACTTGTTCAGTTGGCTGTTCAGCTAGTACTGCTTTGGAGCGAACTGGGAATTTCCCTTTGAAGGCAATTGTTTTAGTTTTTGTATATTTTACTGCAATTTTTAAAAGGTTGTTCTCACATACTTGATTTTGACAATGAGTTGCGAACTGCAGATAATTTCTGTCTTCTGGACGACTACTTGGTTACTGGTGAACTTCAGGGTATTTACGTTAGTGCATCCTCGCATTAATCTTAAACCCTATTCAACCTCCCATTTCCACTGTGTAACAACGTCGTCTAATAACATGTCGAATATAGTAGGTGAAAGTGTGCACCCTTGCCTCACTCCAGTGTTGATGTTTAACTGCCCTGTCTTCTCTTCCCCTGTATTTATTATAATTTCTGTCTGTAGGTGCAAGTTAACCAGAATTACTGTTTTTGCCACGTCTGTATCTTTGCAATTTGTGCAGTTCGATATTGTTGTATTTGTAACTTAGACGCGTTATGCCAGTTTTCTACGATGGATTTTGTTGTTGTTGCACACGTTTTTCCCAGTGTGTCGCTCGGTTACAGCCTGTGTTCTGCCAGCGCTACGATCGTGATTTGAGCCCTGCGGTTCTCCTAGATTTCCCTGATTAACTTTCATGTATCTGTGTACTGATTGATTCTTCATTAAGCTGTAAATAAGACTTAGTACGACGCTTTCAATGCCACACGGAGCGGAATCTCTTTCTTGCGCTTTACCTTGCTAGGGGACCTGGTGCATAGGTAAAGAGTACCGCCATAAACTGGCAGACATGGTATTCGTCCGCGACAAGAGGGCCCTCACCGCCGCCTACCACGCTCGCACTCAGCACCCAACAGCGACGCACCGTAAACACCGGTGTACCGGCCCCCACCTGCGTCTATTGTGCAAGGGGCGCTTTCTTTTGTCTTGCTGTAGTGGTTACTGCACTGGGAACCGACGCGATTCCGCTCGCACTAATTTTGCTGCGAGAAAATTACTCTCTCCGCAGCAGCTGCTGTTCCACTTTCAGTCAGGAACTGACCCCCGCACAACAGGGGAAAACTTACAGTCTGCTTTGCTGCTACTTCTTCAGCTTCTGCCTAAGCGCCGTGGACCTCGCTTCATCGTCTGTCGTTTTACAATTGCTTCATTAAAAAATTTCGTAAAATTATTACGAGGAAGAAAAAAGTCTTACTTGTTAAGAGGTTTTGAATTCATAAATTCCATTTCCTCTCAAGGCGAAGGCAGAACCTAATCTATGAGTGAAACTTCATCGTTTTCCTTTTACTCCACGGGAAATGATGCTGCTAGTGCCGTCAAGATGACTGTGGTCGCAATAAATGCTAAATGAGGCGTTGCCAGATCAGTTGTCAGATGTGAAACTAATTTGTCCAGTTACAGAAAATTAAAACTTTCTCTCTGGACAGAGGGAACATAGAGTATATAAGGTACATTATTTCATACTATGCGTGGGATACCTTTTTAAAACAGTTACTGGCATACTCCGCTCGGTGTCGAAAGATAAACAAAATACACATAAACAGTGAAATATTCTTGGATCAAATTAGAACATAGAGCCTAGCTTCATCATCTTCATCAGGAACAACCGACGGTTGTAATGCTACCAGAGATGAGACTTGCGATGGTAGCTGCGGGCACGACAAATCCCTTGACGCGTACAGTGAGGCTGCTCCAGACAGAATGTTCAAAAAAATGGCTCTGAGCACTATGGGACTTAATATCTATGGTCATCAGTCCCCTAGAACTTAAACCTAACTAACCTAAAGACATCACACAACACCCAGTCATCACGAGGCAGAGAAAATCGCTGACCCCGCCGGGAATCGAATCCGGGAACCCGGGCGCGGGAAGCGAGAACGCTACCGCACGACCACGAGCTGAGGACAGACAGAATGTTCACACGCTAAATAAACAGACTGCAGCACTAGCAATACGCTCTGCTAAGGATCTGAATATTTAATGAAAGTCGAAGTTACGCTACCTCGCACACATTCTCCCAGCTTCGGATCACTTCCCCGAAAATGTCCAAAGAGCCCCATGGTAGTTTCTAATGAGAGGCAACGTATTCAAAATAAAGTTAAATTCAAAGACTCTCTATAGCGAAGGGGGATCTCAATCTTATGAACATGTGCCGGTGATGCAAGATTCCCTTTTAGCCGTAGGCTAAAACACTATTACCATACAGAATTCGAGGTGGATCGTAAACCTAAAAGCTACATAGAGATCATACATCATGGCGCCCCCCTGTAAACATCCAGCTTACCTCCACATAAAGCTGTAGTACCTTGAGTTCAGGCTCCTACACAAGGTCAGCAACTCTCTGAAACCCCTAACTAACTCTAAGCTGCACGAATTCTTGACCGAATCGATTAAAGGATACCTTCACGAAGATGAGAGCATTAATATCTGGGGAATCGTCCACAATCGAAATCTGCCATCATTCGCAAGATCACAATAGTATTCCATTGCAAAAAAAAATCACCACAAACCAGCAAAAGACCAGAATTCGTCTCCGCCTCACACCAGTATACGTGAGTTATCTGCAGGTGCATCCCCTCACTTGCAGGTCGGCATGTGGAGGCGCCGCCGCGTTATTTGCATATCTGCCTCACAAACTGACAGCAATAACCGAGAAAATCCGGATTATATCAACCTGAAGGAACTTGTTTGTCCAGACAAGCTGCGATATCCGTGCACTGAAAACAGTGCGGCCACATGGATTATTGGACACACACTGACTTACGTAATAAGGAAAATTTACGCCAACTTCAACGGTTATTACTCCTACATTGAGTACGAGAATCATAAAACAAGAAGTGGAGAAGAATGCTACGAAACGTACAATAGTATCCTGCAAATCTCTAATCATGTTACTATATTAAGAAAAAGAAATGTGCGCATCACATCCTGACTCTGCATAAGCTTGAAGATGTGTTATTTCTTACAGACTGTGGAAAATCAGATTCTCATGCAACATGTGTTAAGTTATGGTGCAATATATGATGCTTGTGGGTACGTGAATAAACAAAAGTGCAGCAATTGAACAATTAAACAATCACACGCTCCGTTACGAGTGCAGAAAGAACAATTATTTGAAACACATGACTTGGAAAAGAGCTGAGTCCTCAAACTCAACTTGTACGGATTGTTGCTCCAGAAAAGTTTTCAACGTCCAACAAGATTGTGCGCCTCGGCGTGTTGCCTTAGGTGCACAGATTCTCCCGGCAGAAGGATGTGGCTCTCAGAGTTTGGAGCCCTAGACCTCGAGACCCGACTCAGAGTCCTTTGCGTAGGAGTTTATGAAGGCTTAAGTGTCCCAGGTGAGGACTAACAGCATAGCATAACTGAAACAATGTATTAAAGCCGCAGCTCATCATCTACCTCTAGCGGATGTTCAATTGTTTCAGTCTGCGGAAGATGCTGGTAGAGTCGCAGAAATGTATAGAGACTGTGTTCGCCCTGTATTGATTGTCCCTGTGGAAGAAGACTAGTGTCATAGACCAAAATATTACTAAGGGCACTCCATATCACATTTGCAATTGTGCACACAGCAAATATTCTTCTAATACTCTGTGTTTTTCCAAGAAGATAAACCCTTACAGAAAGAGTTATGAAATACACAAATCAAAATAAATTTTGCGTCACTTCGGTTCCTAGAGTTACGGAACCTGCACAGAAAATTGGAATAGAGATCTACATAAACATCATTTCGGCCACTTTCATTGCTCATGAAAACCACACATTGCATGCTGTACCACTATACAGCGATACCTTCAGAGGTTGTGGTCCAGACTGCTGTACACACCGGTACCTCTAATAACCAGTTCCACGTCCTCTTGCATTGATGGATGCTTGTATTCGTCGTGGCATACTATCCACAAGTTCATCAAGGCACTGTTGGTCCAGATTGTCCCGCCTCCCAACGTCGATTCGGCGTAGATCCCTCAGAGCGGTTAGTGGGTCACGTCGTCCATAATTAGCCATTTTCAATCTATCCTAGGCATGTTCGATAGTGTTCATGCCTGGAGAACATGCTGACCACTCTATTCGAGGGATGTCGTTATCCTGAAGAAAGTCATTCACAAGATGTGCACGAGGGGGTCGCGAATTGTCATCCATGAAGACGAATGCCTCACCAATATGCTGCGCATATGGTTGCACTGTCGGTCGGATAATGGCATTCACGTATTCGTACAGCCGTTACAGCGCCTTCCATGACTACCATCGGCGAAAGTCAGCCCCACATAATGTCACTCCAAACCAGCAGGGAACCTCCACCTTGCTGCACTCGCTGGACAGTTTGTCTAAGGCATTCAGCCTGACCGGGTTGCCTCCAAACATGTCTCGAATGATTGTCTGATTGAAGGCATATGCGGCACCCATCAGTGAACAGAACGTGGTGGCAATCCCGAGCGGTCCATTCGGTATGTTGTTGGGCCCATCTGTACCGCGCTGCATGGTGTCGTGGTGCCAATCCTGAGCGGTCCATTCGGCATGTTGTTGGGCCCATCTGTACCGCGCTGCATGGTGTCGTGGTTGCAAAGTTGGACCTCGCCATGGACGTCGGGAGTGACGTTGCGCATCATGCAGCCTATTACGCACAGTTTGAGTAGTAACGCGACGCCGTGTGGCTGCACGAAAACCATTGTTCACCTTGGCGGTGTTGCTGTCAGGGTTTCTCCGAGCCATAATCCGTAGGTAGCGGTAGTAGCCCTTGGGCGACCTGCGCGAGGCATGTCACCGACAGTTCCTGCCTCTCGGTATCTCCTTCATGTCTGAACAACATAGCTTTAGTTCAATCCGAGAAGCCTGGACACTTCCTTTGTAGAGAGCCCTTCTGGGCACAAAGAAACAATGCGAACGCAATCGAACCGCGGTATTGAGCGTCTAGGCATGGTTGAACTACAAACGACATGAGCCATGTACCTGCTTCCTGGTGGTATGACTGGAACTGATCGGCTGTCGGACCCCCTCCGTCTGATAGGCGCTGCTCATGCCTGGTTGTTTACATCTTTGGGCAGGTTTAGTGACATCTCTGAAGAGTCATAGGGACTGTGTCTGTGATACAATATCCACAGTCAACGTTCAGGAGTTCTGGCAACTGGGGTGTGCAAAAATTTATTTGGTGTGTGTATATTACCAAAAGTCAGAATGAGGAAGCTAACAATATATATATTTTTTTTTTACATGTCAAGTTCCGTAGGATCAAACTGAGGAGGAAATCTCCAAGGTCATGAAACGTGTTACGACATGATATTATAACATAAAAGTAATAACAGTAAAAAATTAAATGTTTATGAATCCGAAAAAAGTCAATCCGTAAGTTTAAGTAAACGCAATCAACAATACAACAAGAATCATCTTAATTTTTCAAGAAACTCCTCGACAGAACAGAAGGAGTGACCCATGTGGAAACAATTCAGTTTCAATTTGAAAGCGTGTGGATTACTGCTAAGATTTTTGAATTCGAGTGGTAGCATATTGAAAATGGATGCAGCAGTATACTGCACTCCGATCCAAATGCAGGTTTCTGCCGAGTATTAACTGAGTGAAAGCTGCTTATTCTTGGGCGTAAGCTAATATTGTTAACAAGAAATGACAGTTAGGAATATATATATTGAAAGGCCAATGTCAAAATAGCCAGCCTCGTGAACATGGATCGACAAGAGGTTTGTAGACTTACACACGAACCGCCAGTTCCTGAGCCAAAAATATTCTTTTAGAATGGGAGGATTTACTCACAAATATAATACCATACGACATAAGAGAATGAAAGTAAGCGTATTCGATCAATTTTCGTGTCGTACGATCACTCACTTCAGATACCGTTCGAATAGGAAAAATAGCAGCATTAAGTCTGTGAACAAGATCCTAAATATGGGCTGTCCATGACAGTTTACTATCTATCTGAACACCTAGAAATCTGAACTGTGCAGTTTCACTAATCATATGCCCATTCTGTGAAATTAAAACACCCGGTTTTGTTGAATTGTGTGTCAGGAACTGTAAAATATGAGACTTACTGTGATTTAGCATTAGTGGAACAGTAGTGGCCCCAACACTGATCAATGGGGCACCCCCTATTTCATCGTCTCCACTCAGGCCCCACATCTCAGCCATTCTCATCATTGTGAATAATTACCTTTTGCTGTCTGTTGTTAAGTAAGAGGTGAACCAATTGTGAGCTACTCCCCGTATTCTGTAATGATACAACTTCTGGAGCAATATATTGTGATCAACATAATCAAACGTCTTACATAAATAAATAAAAAATATGGCTAACGTTCGAAACCTTTTGTTTAACCCATCCAGTATCTCACAGAGAAAAGAGAATATAGCATTTTCAGTTATTAAACGACTTCTAAAGTCGAACTGTACATTTGATAGCTATCGTTTGATATAAAATGATCAAGTGCCCTAACATACACAGCCTTTTCAATAAATTTGAAAATACTGATGTCATAGCAATAGGTCTAAAACTATCTACATTATCCCCTTCCCCCTTTTTATAAGGCGGCTTTACTACTGAGTACTTAAATCACTCAGGAAACTGACCATTCTAAAGGAAAAATTACAAATATGGCTAAATACAATGCAAACAAATGCAGCCCAGTACTTTAATGTTTTGCTATCCACTCCATCATAACCATGAGAGTCCTTAGTCTTCAGTGATTTAATTATTGACTCAATCTCCCCCTTGTCTGTATTACAGAGGAGTACTTTAGACATCAGTCTCGGGAAAGCATTTTCCAAGAAAGTTCTATGATTCCCTGTAGGAAGTAAATTTTTTATTCTATTCACAAGTAATGATCAGAAAATGATTGTTAAATACTGTACATATATCTGATTTATCAGTAAGAGAAATATTTTTACTACGAACGGACTTTATACCGTCGACTTTGTGGTGCTGCCCGGACACTTCCTTCACAACTGACCATATGTTTTTAATTTTAACCTATCAATTGGCTATTTTATTTGCATACAACATACTCTTTGCATTCCTAATAACATTTTTAAGCACCTCGCAATACTGACTGTAATGGGCTAGTGTAAATTGATTGTGACTACTTCTAACATTTTGATACAATTCTCGCTTTGTTCTACATGATATCTTTATCCCACTAGTCAGCCACCCATGCTGCCTGTTACTGCTAGTACCCCGTTTAGAACGTTCTAATGGAAAGCAACTCTGAAAGAGCATGAGAAATGTGTTAAGGAAAGCTTTATATTTATCACCTATGTTATCAGCACTATAAACATCCAGCCATTCTTGTTCCTTGACAAGGTTTAAAAATCTCTCTATTGCTGTTAGATTAACTTTCCTACATAGTATGTAATTATATGTGACATTTGTTTGAGTACAAAAGCCTTTTAGTGTTAAAATTTGTGAATCATGGTCTGAAAGGCGATTCACCTGTTTACTAACATAATGCCCATCCAGTAATGAAGAATGAATAAAAATATTGTCTATGCCTGTGCTACTGTTCCCCTGCACCCTAGTTGGAAAAACGTAGTCTGCTCAGATCATATGAATTTAGGAGATCTACCAACCTCATTTTTCTTGAACCATCTTATACAAAATTTATAATGAAGTCACCACATGTAACTAATTTCTGGAACTTCCTACAAAGTGAATCAAGAACCCTCTCTAGCTTGAGCAGAAATGCTCTGAACTTAGAATTAGAGGACCTATAAATAACAACAAACATAAGTTTAGTTTCGGCCACTCCCCACTCTAAACTCCTAGAAAAACAGCCAACTTACCTGCATCCTGATAGAGGAAGCCTCTGAATTGTCAAATTATTTAAGTGGTGCTCTGACATACCAATAATTTCTGAGTCAACATCTGTAATAAGCAGTTCACTAACTATCTCTATTACCTCATATTTTGATGAAATATGCTAATTCCCCCTCTACGTGGAAACATGACTTCCTCATAAACTGAGCCATCAGTTAGAGGGAGTTTCTTTAAGCAGGTATACCTATCAGCTGACTTCAAAAAAAGGTGCAATTCTTACACCAGTTACTACAGGAATTTTTCCAAGAGTGATCCCAACATCACCCACTACACCGTCACGTGTAAGATTTACCAACCTCCCCTTCCCATACTTATGGACGTGCAGGCCATGCCTCGTGAAAGCCGCTGCTGATAGACCCAACAGGCAACAATTAAATCTGACCCATGCCTTCTGCTATCAGCGCCTTCCCCAGCCCAATGTCAACGCGCCTGACAGCCGCATTAAGATGAGGCCGATCATGACGCTGAAACAGTTGCACAAAATGCGCGTTAGTGACACCAGTTTGAGTAGCTATCTTTGCCAGATCACCACCCACATCATACTCTCCGTCCCTATCAAGACTGTTCCCTGCTGCATCCACTATTACTACCCGATGCTCCTTCGTATAATTCCTACATAACTTCCGTGTGCTTCCAGTCACCCGAGCCAACCCTGCACTAGAATATGAATACAAAAACAATTCTGTTGTAGAATATACAATCTGATGTTCACTGTGGCAGTAGAAATAAGTCGTTGTTGAGGTAGATAGATTTTAAAGCACATTTGTGTGCTTTCCTCTTGAAACAACGCTGTGTGAATATTTCTGGCCTTTTAAATTTGACCGTCTCCACTATACAGAGTATCTGAGTGTATGGACTTAGATACGGTGTGGAGCCCCGCGCGCTGCAAACATACTCTCCAAACGCCGCATTAGGGGGTGGAAAAGGCTGTAGGTTATGGTATATAGGCGTGGTGCAGTATGCAAAACTATTAATTTAATCACGGCACGTATACACAGAGAGAGAATATACGTGGAAATATGTTTCGAGGACATCAGAACTTAGCGCAACTACCAGCAGACGATTCTGTAATACATTGTGCGCAAGTCGGTGAAGAGACTCGAAGTCTTTTCATCATACGGTCGATGTTTTTCACTAGAATCACACACCCAATGAGCACTTACAGTATTTGTTCGGGGCGCATTAAAGAGGTATAATCACATATGTCAAGGCTCTAGGAGAAGGCTTACCAGACAAATTTGTGCTTGGGATAATGAAACGGAGATGACCTAAAATGATGCTCACTTAAGAAACTTTCGTTCAACCAAGTATTGTGAAATATTCCTCAATATGAGACCCATACAATTTGTACCAACCTTATGAGTAAAAGAAACAGAGTAATACTTTTTAGCAAACAGATTTTTCCTTCGGTGCGCAGTTGGCATATGAAATGGAAAAGAGGATAATGAATTTTGATATATTAAACCATCACGAAATCGCTGCGACACACGAAACTATAGCTTTCAAAGTAAAATGCGCCTTCATATTTTGATATTAACTTTCTTTGAAAGTATATTGAAGAATTAGTGACAGGAAACGTAAATCGGATAGATCTTTCTCATTATGGTAATATTGAGGGGTGATCTGTTTTAATCGTTAAAAAGCATTCAAAAGCCAAGATCGTATAAAATATTTGTTATTAAAGACAACCAGTTTCAACAGTCTTAGCTGTCTTAAACAGTTTTTGTTGTAGAACATCATCATTTTCCGCTAACCTCATGCACAAGTTGTCTAGTGAATAAAAGTCAACACATTATAAACTTTTGTCATTGCTAAAATATTTAAAATCACACAGCATCTTGTTCAAACGAATCCATATACATATGTGAACAATATGTATATGGACATGGCCTTCTGGACAAAATGCTGTGTGTTATTGAACATTTTAGCGATGACAAACTTTTTTAATGAGCTGAGTTTTATTCACTTGATATCTTGTGCATGAGGTCAGCGTAAAGTGAACATGCTTTTTTCAAAAAAAATGTTTAAAACGTGAAGATGACAGCTAACACTGTTGAAACCTGTTGTCGTGATTCAAAAAAGTTTTTTACGGTCTTGGCTTTTGAATGGTTTTTAATAAGTAAAATAGATACATCAGGAAAGGAAAATTTTGGAAATATGAGTGACGTTTAGTGACTGAACCATCGACGCATTAAAACAGGGGATGAGTTTTCACATTATCTAATTCCAACAGCCTGATCATTGTTTTCCCGCATCTGTCTGCTACTTTCTTTCCAGTGTGTGAGAGTCCCTTCAGTCCAGTCAGTCTTCCCATATAAATGTTGCAAGAAAATACACTACTCGATCAAAAGTGTGTGGACACCTCTATGTAACGCGGGATTGACAATCAGATGTCGCGGAAAGTGGAAATGAAAGTATAAAAACGGGTAGGGAATGTGGTTATGTCGGCAGAGAAGTAGAAATAGCAAATAGGTTAATTAGAAGAGGAATATGGAATACTCACCTGAGCAGCAAATCCACCATGGACCTTTCAGCTCTTCTAAAGCTGCCAAAGTTGCCTGTAGGTGATACCATTGTGAAACGGAAACGCAAAGGAACAACCACAGATATGCAAAGGATGCGTAGACCTCATGTGTTGACGGATAGGGATCGTCGAGCATTGTGGATGGTTGTCATAAAAAATCGCAATAAATCAGCGGACGGAATCAGTCGTAATTTCCAAAGTGCTTCAAGCAGTCCAGCTGGCACAGTTACTGGGAGTATAACAGATTTCTGTCGTTAAAGCTGGGCGACGCTTTAGGTGGCGTACAGAACGGGTCCACAGTGGATGACTGTAAACGAGTGATGTGGACTGATAAATCGCGCGTTTCCCTAAGTCAATCCATTGGAAGGGTTTGTGTTTGGTGACTGCTGAAGAACGTTGCCTGCCATCATGTGTCATGTCAGTGTTGAGGTATAGAGGAGGTGGAGTTACGGTATGGGATTGTTTTATCGTATATATGAAGGGCTTATTTCCAATAGTGGTACAAGTCCACTTTTGTTCATTCCGAGATACAAGAGTCCTAAAGTTAAATGAGCGCAGAAAAATCTGCAGATGAGATACCAGAAGTATTCAAGCATATCGCTTCTTGCCAGAGATGAACCTTTCTTTCTGTTTGTTTGGACCATTAATTTCAGACGAATTATAGACAGAAAAGTGGAGGTAATGGACTTGCACCACTATTGAAATAAGCCCTTCATACACTCCTGGAAAAAAGAACACATTGACACCGGTGTGTCAGACCCACCATACTTGCTCCGGACACTGCGAGAGGGCTGTACAAGCAATGATCACACGCACGGCACAGCGGACACACCAGGAACCGCGGTGTTGGCCGTCGAATGGCGCTAGCTGCGCAGCATTTGTGCACCGCCGCCGTCAGTGTCAGCCAGTTTGCCGTGGCATACGGAGCTCCATCGCAGTCTTTAACACTGGTAGCATGCCGCGACAGCGTGGACGTGAACCGTATGTGCAGTTGACGGACTTTGAGCGAGGGCGTATAGTGGGCATGCGGGAGGCCGGGTGGACGTACCGCCGAATTGCTCAACACGTGGGGCGTGAGGTCTCCACAGTACATCGATGTTGTCGCCAGTGGTCGGCGGAAGGTGCACGTGCCCGTCGACCTGGGACCGGACCGCAGCGACCCACGGATGCACGCCAAGACCGTAGGATCCTACGCAGTGCCGTAGGGGACCGCACCGCCACTTCCCAGCAAATTAGGGACACTGTTGCTCCTGGGGTATCGGCGAGGACCATTCGCAACCGTCTCCATGAAGCTGGGCTGCGGTCCCGCACACCGTTAGGCCGTCTTCCGCTCACGCCCCAACATCGTGCAGCCCGCCTCCAGTGGTGTCGCGACAGGCGTGAATGGAGGGACGAATGGAGACGTGTCGTCTTCAGCGATGAGAGTCGCTTCTGCCTTGGTGCCAATGACGGTCGTATGCGTGTTTGGCGCCGTGCAGGTGAGCGCCACAATCAGGACTGCATACGACCGAGGCACACAGGGCCAACACCCGGCATCACGGTGTGGGGAGCGATCTCCTACACTGGCCGTACACCACTGGTGATCGTTGAGGGGACACTGAATAGTGCACGGTACATCCAAACCGTCATCGAACCATCGTTCTACCATTCCTAGACCGGCAAGGGAACTTGCTGTTCCAACAGGACAATGCACGTCCGCATGTATCCCGTGCCACCCAACGTGCTCTAGAAGGTGTAAGTCAACTACCCTGGCCAGTAAGATCTCCGGATCTGTCCCCCATTGAGCATGTCTGGGACTGGATGAAGCGTCGTCTCACGCGGTCTGCACGTCCAGCACGAACGCTGGTCCAACTGAGGCGCCAGGTGGCAATGGCATGGAGAGCCGTTCGACAGGACTACATCCAGCATCTCTACGATCGTCTCCATGGGAGAATAGCAGCCTGCATTGCTGCGAAAGGTGGATATACACTGTACTAGTGCCGACATTGTGCATGCTCTGTTGCCTGTGTATGTGCCTGTGGTTCTGTCAGTGTGATCATGTGATGTATCTGACCCCAGGAATGTGTCAATAAAGTTTCCCCTTCCTGGGACAATGAATTCACGGTGTTCTTATTTCAATTTCCAGGAGTGTATATACTCTGAAATGCCTGAACAAATTCCAATGAGACTTGACATTCTTAGGAGAAATGGCCAAACATGTCCAATAAACATTGGCTCTCAAATGCATGCCCTAAGATCTATGGTATTGTGAAACATGCCGCTCCTACTGAACTAGTGGCCGTAGCTCTTACGATATTCACTTTAGGTGTTTATTGGACATTTTTTTCTCGTTTTAGTCCTTTCAATTTTTGGAAAGCAAAGTTCCTGAAGTAGAAGAGATTTGTTTCACAGTATTAGGACGAAGAAGTGCTCATAGCTTTTAAAATATGCACTTTAAAACCTATGTTTACTAGCCTGTTTTGCTCCGAATAATGATTCCTGTCCCATTTCTGAATACTGACCATTCCTCCTACGACACCCTGTATACTGTCTGAGTAGTAGTGAAGTTTGGGTACGACACACCTATTTATTACTCCAAAGGAAGGTGGTGGAGGAGGTGGGGGAGGGACGAGCCTGAAATGTGAGCATCTCCAGGTGACATTTGCGTTCTACTTCGCGGTCACAATATCACGAGGGACATTCTATTAAATGAATGCTTAATTTAAATATACGAAATTAGTCAATTTCGCTGCCTCGGAAAGAAAATAAAACACGACGGACGAAGCTAGGAGGTCAAATTAAGCAGAGTAGCACAGGCAAAGAGGACGTTCCTGGCCCAAAGAAGTCCACTATTATCAAACATAGCCCTGAATCCGGAAAGAAATTTCTGGGAATGTGTGTTTGAAGCACAGCATAGTATGGTAACGAGTCGTGGAAAACTGGAAAGGAAGAGAATTAAAGCATTTGAAGTGTTGTGCCATAGAAGGATGTCGAAGGGAAGAAGGTATAGGATGACAGAAGAGGAGTTTCACACCGAGAAATAACCTCCAGGACGCTATAGGAAGATGTACCGTGTAAAATCTGGCGTGACGCATCGAACCAGTTAGCAAGCTGATCGGACAAGAACGAATGACATACATGGACGATACAGACTAGAATGTTCCTTAATTTTGTCTTCAAAAACCTCGAAAAGTTCTTGACCAACTTACTTAAAATTTTCATACGATTCCCATCTAAACCCTCGATGTGTATAGCATTTAGCGTGTGTGTGTGTGTGTGTGTCCATTGACAACCCATACCTAAGGATTTCCAGGTTGTGGTTTTACTTCACTTCAGTTTATCATATCACACCAGTCCCTCTTATCAGAATGTTACTGTAATGAATTACAGCGGGATACTATAACTCGTTGATTGTTAAAAAAACTTAAAATGCAGAAATTGTACAAATATGAAAAGCACAATATCGCATTCTAATTTCGTGATTGTCAGAACATATGTTTGACCGCACCCCCCGTTTTTATATGGACACAAAGTCGGGTGATACCGATTAGCGGTGAGAAACAGGAGACCTGCAGCCTGACTGGCACTTTCAGGAAAAAGCTCGCCGGGCAACCAAATGGAACTCGACACATTTAATGCGACTGTTTCCCTATCAGCCGAGCCGCTGTGCGCGTGTCTGCTACTGTAGTACGGACGGCTGTTGTGCTGCACCGATGATCTGCTCGTTGGGGCGTCGGCCATCGTGCAGATAAAGTACGTGGCGTAACTGCTATCCTCTGCCTACCCAGCGGAGGCAATAAGCCGTCTGCAGACTCCTAAGGCAGAAATTACCTCAGTACAATATAGAACACGGTCTAAGATTTGTGGTTGCTCACCAGCCAGAAACAAATATTCGACTCAAGTATTCTCCCGTCAAAAAAGCGCTTCATTATGTGCCAGACTCCACAGAGAGCTAAAGGATTGTCACTCGAGTAAACAGAGTAGCAGCTCTGTCTAGAGAAACGACTCACAAGTTTCCCCCGTCGTCGATCACTGCCGGCGCGGCGGGGAGGTCTCCCATGTCCCGCTGTACGCCGCTCCCAGCTGGATCCCCGGCGTCTACGTTTGCGCTTCAGGCGACGAATCCCAGTGACCGTTAGAAAAACATTACCGCTCACTACCTGAGTCACGTATCTGCCAGAAAGTCACCAGAACCTTATTCTCCTTTCAGATGAATTTCTGCAGTACTCAATTTCCTCTCCTTAACACTAGAACCACGGGAACTAGTATTATACATAGAACCGCCGATGTGGTCAAAGTGACCACTTTCTTTGTAAGTACATGCTGTGCTGTTTAATGTAAATACAAATGACCTTGATAACAATGTATCACTTTAATTACGTTTAATATCAGTATAATTGTATTGTACAACAACATTGGGAACATAATATTACTAATATTAAAGAACATCGTTCACAATATTTATCTGCAACCATACTAATTGTATTGCAGTAGTTTTAAAATTATTAGAAATTAATCTTACTCGAGAAACTAAGTACCCATGAATATGTTAAGAGAAAGCCCACTCATAAAATATGACCATATATAGTACCTAATCCTACTTATAAGCATTACGAACTACTGTCTTTATTACTTTATATCTACACGGCCCACAAACATATCTCTTGCATTTACTGCACACTTCATTTGTCTTGTTTCTGCATTTCCTCGTTTGGCATAGTTTTCTTACTTTCGCAGGAATGTCCGTTCCTTCTCTTTCATCATCACCATCGTCCCTTTCTTCCTTTTCTTTCCCATCCCTTGGCAACCTTTCCTGATTTCTGGATGTAGGACGAAATTCCTGCTACTTATTTTGATCCCTGTCACTAGCTTGAAAATGATCCACGCGTTGATGGCTGCTAAATCAAAGATATTGTGAAATACGTGTACAGGCCATCGACGAGTACCAGAGCGGACAGAATATTTCCTCGTGATCTGGTCCAAGACATCTACAGCAAATTTTGTGCTATTGTAGAAGCTCACTGTTTCGGGAAAGTGTTTCGAATTATTTTGTATTTCAACATCTGTGTGCATTTTTGTTCTTTTTACCTTGGTAAACAGTCAGAGTACCGCCTTCAATTTTCAAGAGAACAGACATATAAAGAGGAGTTTTCATTTTTTTATAGTGTTCGGAATTTCTTTTCTTGCACTGTTGATAGTGCCGACAAAACTAGTTTTCTCTTTTTCCAGTCTCTCCACGACTGTGACCGTAGTGAAAAAATTGTCAGTAGTCACATTTCGCCCCTTATTGCGATTTGAAGCTAGCAACTTCATTACTACTTGTTCTGGAAGTTTACCATCAGGTGCCCTCTGTTCGTTCTTTCCTACATAAGGGAACCCATTACAAAGATATTTTGATTCTACATCCGCTACTAGCCAGAATTTGATTCCGAATTTATCAGGCTTATTCGGCATATATTGCAAATACGGACACCTGGTTCTGCTGGGGAAAAGTTGTTTGTCCACAGTGACATTTGATCCAGGTATTTAATTCAACTGATTGTTGTCTATAAAATTGTTCCAAGTAGCTGACATAAGTGCAAATTTGTCACTTTTCAAACGTTCAGACCGTGTATTTTTTTCATCAAAACGTAGATATTTCAAAACTTCTCGAAACCTGTTTCTGCTCATTGTGTCAGTGAAAAATGCGGCTCCCCACTTTTTCGACCACAACTCATCGACTTCAATACATCTGGCACCTAGTGCACTACGAACATATAATAAAGCAACAAATGCATCTAATTCTTCTAAATGCAAACTCCAGAAATCATTTCCAAGAAGCCGTTGTGCCTCTGCTTCTGTGCATTTCTTTATGTGTTTCAACATTGATTGATCAACTAAAGGGCGACAGGCACTCGAAACATTATCATTTGACACGTGCCGCTTTGCATGTGGAGTAGGTCCCCGTGTTTCTTTCAGTATATTCTGTTGACCTATTCTACCTGGAGTAGCAACACCGAAGTCTGCTACAGTCCACTCCGTGATGCCGTCCTTCCCCAGGAGTTTTGAGCCAGGTTCTGAAGGTGGACCCTCACTTCGTTCTCCTACGTCGACTCTGTATTGGTCCACCTACAGGAGGTGCAGTTCTTTTTTTACCCAGGGTAGGTCCTTCTGTAGCTTTGTTTACATTACTGCTTTGTCCTGGTTCAGCAACTGCGTGAGGAAAGAGACAATTAGAAAGTTACAACTCATTATAATGATAACATACCACACAATAAAATAGCAGTAACAGAAGTAGCAGTAGAAGTGTCAGCTTTATTATAACAGTGATCATTGTTCATATAGTAACAATAACAATAATAATAACAATATAAGTGAATGTAAATTACCTTCATCTTCAGTCTCGAAGCTGTCACTCTCCACATTAGCGACAGGTTGGTAATCCTCATCTGTAGAATCTTCCACAAGGTCCTCAACTTCAGGATCATTTTCAGCATCCGATTCATACAAAAGTGTCACAATTTCTTCATCTGAAAGTGGCCGTGGCCGTGGTTTGTACCGCTGTGACATCTGAGCCATGTCTACTGCTCTGAGACCAGTACTCAAATAATCAGTCTTGTTTATGCGAAACCCAATAGCAAACAATAAATGACGTATTGCATTGTTGAGCTTTTAAATTCAAATAATGCGAATAAACTTCAGTAACCAACATATATAGTACATTGTTGACGAGTGCTAAGAATAAATCCGGGGAGTGACGCACAGCAATCTTTAATCTGTTTTCAAATATACATGTAATGTGGTCAAAGTGACCACTCGGCGGTTTTAAGTATAAGTGGTCATTCAAAGAAAACTAATGAAGATAAAATAAATATTGGACTATTTATATGATCTACATAAACATTAAGGGAAAGTCATTAACTCACAACAGCATAGATTAGAAATTGACCGAATAATAACATGTTAAAATATAAACAGTGGTCAAATTGACCACTTGGCGGTCCTAGTGTTAATGCGTCTCTGCTTTCTTCGGCTGAACGTGTGCTCCGATGTGTCCATGTAACTATTCCAACGAGGTCAGCTCTCGACCATCATTTGCGACTCCACGCATTCCTTCAAACTAAACGGATGTCCTTTCGCATTTTCCCGCTCCCAACGCAATTCCTCCAGGTACGCTATTCTGAAATTTTTTCATCTCAGCAGATAGCACCTCCCACCCACTCTGTCCCCACAACGGGTCATTTGCGGCCTCTAACTTTATAAACCACCACTGACACGCATTGTTGTATTTCAGGGGAAAACGCTAATGTGATAAAATTATGAAATTGCGATATGCACTTACACCAGGGCGGTAGTAACGCGCACAAATGGTGTAATAGGAAGTGCGTTGGCGGAGCTGTCATTTGTACTCAGAATATTATTGTGAAAATGTTTCAGGCGCGATTATGGCCGCACGATGGGAACTAACAGACTTTGAACGCAGAATGGTAGTTTGAGCTAGACGGATAGGATATCCCATTTCGGAAATCGTTAGGGAATTCAGTATTCCGAACTCCACGGTGTCAAGAGTAAGCCGAGAGCACCAAATTTAAGCCGATACCTTTCACCACGGACAACGCAGTGGCAGAAAGTCTTCTCTTAACGACCGACAGTAGCGGCGTTTGTGCACAGTCGTCAGTGCTAACAGAGGAGCAACACTGCACGCAATAACCGCACAATTTCATTTGGGACGTGCTACGAACGTATCCGTTACGACGCTGCGGCGCAATCTGTCGTTAATGGTCTATGACAGCAGACGACCAATACGAATGCCTTTCCTAACAGCACGACATCACCTGCAGCGCTTCTCCTGGGCTCGTGACCATATCGGTTTGACCCTAGACGACTGGAAAACCGTCTCGATCTCAGTTGGTAAGAGCTGGTTGGTAGAGTTCGAGTGTAGCGCTGACCCCACGAAGGCATGGACCCAAGTTCTCAACAAGGCACTGTGCAAGCTGGTAGTGGTTCCATAATTGTGTAGACTGTGCTCACAGGGAACGGACTGGGTCCTCTGGTACAAATGAACAGGTCGTTGACGGGAAATGGTTATGTTCGACTGTTTGGAGACCACTGCAGCCATTCATGGATGTTCCCAAACAACGTTGGAACTTTTATGGATGACAATGCGCCATGTCAACGGTCCATAGTTTTTCGTAAATTCGCTTGGGGAACATTCTGGAGAATACGAGCAGATGATTTGGCCACAAAGATACGCCGACATGAATTCCATCGAACATTTATGGGACATAATAAAGTTCGTGCACAAAATCCTACTGCAACAACTTTTTCAGTTATGGACGGCTACAGGGGCAACAATGCTCAGTATTTCTGTAGGGGATTCCCACGACTTGTTGAGTCCATGGCTCCTCTAGTTGCAGCGGAAAGGGAGGTCCGACACGATATCGTGAAGTGTCCCACGACTTGTGTCAGCTCGGTGCAAACGTCCGTCCCTGCAGAATAGGACAAGATGCTCCCCAGCCCCTCCTTACCCGACAGCGGCTTCAGAAGAATACGAGGCCATTTGGCCCTTTGTGTCAGTCCTAATCCCTATTTCACTGCGCGACATGCCTTATCACAAGAACTATTAGCACGTGGTGCTAGCCAGTAACAGCCAATGAACTGATTAAGCTGATTTTGCATAGTGAAAATGATCTAATGTAAATATAAGCCTACAAGAATATTAAATGTATGGTGGCAAAATCTTGGTGGCTAACTCTGTAATATACTTTCTGAAGTCTATGGGCTACACATTTTGAAATGTATATAAAATATAAATAGATGTAACGTATAAAGACAAACGCATTGATGTATTTCCAAAAAATCCCGACCCATTTACTTCAAAATTAATACGATAGAAAGTACATGTTCGGATCAATCTGACTACATTATTATTGAAACATGTATGGTTTATAATTTTATATACAACATACGGATGGGAATATTGTTTGCAAGAATCTCGATAAGTTCTTGACCAGGCTACTTCAAATTTTTACACTGTACTCTAATAAACGATAAAACAGACATGGGTTATTTATCTTTAAATATATACAACATATGTTTCAGTGCTGTAGCAAACCGTATGTATTCGGTACTGAGTAACGAATACTTTAACGATTCGGTATTTATAGCCAGTCATTCATGAATGTATTTCGTTGCTAGAATCTATCGATACGCTCTCTGTAACGGAAACTAATAAGGGGCCCGCATATATTGGAATGCGGCAACGGCGAAGGCGAAACGAACAGTACGGATACGAAATGAATGGCGTTGCCACTCGACGAGGCATGCAGGATGGAACGTATTACCGTTCTTTGAATTCGGCTCGGCTCATTCGGTTCTGCTCACACGTTTTCGGAAAATTTAAGAATGCGCGCGCATCGGTGTAGTAACTGCTGTTTAGGAAATTTGGTTTGTATTGTTCAAGCCTTATAGTCGTGTAAATTTAGTTTCATTTAAAACATTATTTTTGGAATTGGAATATTCTGATTTTATATTTATTGTGAGGCGAATAATTTCTATACACCTGCTGGAGGAATTTTGAGTGCGTAGTTCTATGATTTAGTTAGTTATTATTTATTATAAGATCTTACAGATCTTACTTGGTGCCGGCCGCGGTGGTCTAGCGGTTCTAGGCGGTCAGTCCGGAATCGCGCGACTGCTACGGTCGCAGGTTCGAATCCTGCCTCGGGCATGGATGTGTGTGATGTCCTTAGGTTAGTTAGGTTTAAGTAGTTCTATGTTCTAGGGGACTGATGACCACAGATTTTAAGTCCCATAGTGCTCAGAGCCATTTGAACACAAACCCCGTCTTACTTGGTGTTCCGAGTTTTGCAGATTAATCCTCTACGATTCTCAGGTCCGGCTTTGATGGAAATACACGGCTTTTTTTTTATTTTTTACCTGCAAATGTTTTAGTGTAATGGTTATTATTGGTTCTTTTGGTCTCGTCTAGTACAAAAAAGTTGTACAAAAAGTATAAAAAAGATGTCATCTTTAAATGTGATACTTTTTCACTTGTGTCAACGTTAACAATTAAAATAGCGTCACAAAAAACTGCATAACAGTCCTGCGGTTCGCAAATATAGTGCTACAACTATGATCGATCACATGCTACAACTGTGCGATCATACTGGGTCGTCACGAAATATACCGATTGGTTCCGACATCCCATGAGCGATTTTCGGACCAAGCCACCTGTGACCCTTGTGTCAATCAAGGCGGTTGTTTAACAGGTCTGTATTGTTCATTTCAGTGCAGTTTACAATGGACAAGAAACAAAGCAAACTGTGGAACTATTTTACGATCGCAAGTAGTCCGAAAATTTTCGTCTGAAATGCACCAAGATCTGAAGATCCTTCGTTAGAACCTTAGCATCAACAACAACAACAAACAACCATTCTTACATTTATAAAAAATGCTCTTAATTGTTCCACGAGAAAAAGTACTGAGTTAGTTTGTAATACGGTAATTAAGCATTTGCAACCGTTTTCTGTCACTGAAGATGCTGGCTTCAAAGCCGATTGAGTAGTTGCAGCCCAACTATAAATTACAATCAAGGTGTGTTCTGAGCACAACATTATTGGAAGCTCAGTATGTAAAGTGCATAATAAATAGAAAGACGAATTTGGTGGTGGGTCTTGCGTTTCCAACAATACCAATGGTTGGACGTCTTAGGTAACGACGTCTTACTAGACAGTCACACAGTACACTATATCGTAAACTGGAAACTAAAGTCCGCATTACTAGGATATTTTGGACGTAACGAGCGGTATACAGCTGACTACATTAAAATAAAATTATGTAATTTATTTCGTATTCGGAAGTACGAGACAAAAAAAAAAAAAAAATTTTCTGTGTTACAGATAATGTTACATGAAAGCAGTTCGCTTTGCGGACTATGAACAACCGCCTTGTGTCACGCACACAGCCACGCATACACGTAATTTAACAGTGCTTTCGGGACTTAACAGCACTGGAAATATTACACAAGAACAAAAACAGTCGTAGAACAGTTCCATATCAGTCTATCGTCTACAAAAAATTAACTTCAATTTATGAACAGTTCAAGCCTGGACAAAAAGCGTAAAATCTGAAAATGGACGTCTCAACTGGGTGGAACAGCGCATTGCTGGAAAGGGTTTCTGTTCTACAAGAATCTCCTGAAGTGTCGCTTCGACATGTCCACAATCCTGTGGAAAGTCTCCCTGAACTAAACGGCAAACTGTACCAGAAGTTGTTAAAATATTAAAGCCTTTTTAACACTAGGAGGACCGGCACTATCGGCTACCGGTCATTTTGACAGGTGAAGTAGTTGTGTTGGCAGAAGAGCCAACACCGTATTACTAGAGGAGGCCGAAATGCACGCGGCTTAGCTCACGCAGGCTGGCGTGAGGAGGGAAGGACTATACTGACGTGAGGTCTGGAACATGACAAGGAATTAGAATTCAGAAAGCGGACATAATTAGTTTGATACTTAATATTGTGAATCACGTACCGTCAAGAGCGACGTTCATCATTAATGGATTAAAATTATCTGTTCAAAATACATTCATAGTAACTGAATATGGCGCCTTGCTAGGTCGTAGCAAACGACGTAGCTGAAGGCTATGCTAAACTGTCGTCTCTGCAAATGAGAGCGTAGGTAGATAGTGAACCATCGCTAGCAAAGTCGGCTGTACAACTGGGGCGAGTGCTAGGAAGTCTCTCTAGACCTGCCGTGTGGCGGCGCTCGGTTTGCAATCACAGATAGTGGCGACACGCGGGTCCGACGTATACTAACGAACCGCGGCCGATTTAAATGCTACGTCTGGCGGTGACACCACAGAAGTTTTTCTTCGTTGTCTTCAGTTATACTTCTCGAGTTACATCAGTACGGTGTCTTTCTGGGTCAGTAATGCACTACGGAACTTCTATAGGAAGTTTATTTAATTAAATAAAAAAGATCGAAGTAAAGAATACACTGAACACACAAAGTCAATTCAAATAAATTTACAAATGCAAATAAACATATAATTATACAGTAACATTTTTATCTGCATGATTTGTACTCAGTCAGAGCCCCAAACAGGCTATAAACATAAATTTAGCACGAAAAATAAAGAAAAATGGATACAAATTGGTGTATCAATAACGAGAAGATAACATTCTTCTCTCTATGACATCTTTTCAAAACCACCATCTTTACCAGAACCCTTTGATTCACATACTTAGCACTTCCAGCACATGGATCCCATACGAATTTCTTGCACTGCACACAAAGATTTTTAGTTTGATTCGAACTTCTGTATCATCCTACTTGGCAGGTCTTCTGTACTGGTACCTCATGTATTTCAATGGTCGCAGTGAATGATGAACAGGTCCTTTCCTTGATTGTACATACACAGAGGAGTGTTGTTCTGCTAATTTGAAAAGAAACACTCGCCAGCTAACTTTTTCTCCTGTTGCCTCTTTTTAAAGGATCCTGGCTTTCATTCCGGCAAGGTCTAGGACGTCGATAAACACGTACATAGTCCATCTGTGGCAGCTAAATTTGATAACGTGCAGACGAGACATCTAGTCCAGAATATCAAGTCCAAATTTAGTGGAACTGTAGAAGATCACAGTTTCAGCGAGTTTCTTCTGTATTTGTTCGTCCACTGCAACTGGCTCGTGCGTTGTGCTCAATGGAACAATTTTCTTGGCCTTCGCCTGATAGGCAGTAATTGCTGTGTCACCAGGTTTATATAAAACAGTATCGTACAAAGATCTGGCAGTAGACTTAGCTGATGGATGATCTGCTGTATGGGTTTTCTTCAGTGTATCCACCATAGTTGTGTTCTTCCGCTTCAGCTGGTCTGCAAGATGTTTGTCTGTGAAGAAATTGTCACACGTCACATTACTTCCTTTAGATGTGTAGGGCTGCACGAGATGTGTAACAACATGCATGTTAGTGGGCCTTTCACTTTGTTTACCAAAGTAAGGACATCCATTCACCATGTATTCTACTAGCTTCAGATGCTAGCCAGAACTTCACACCAAATTTGTCTCGTTTATTACTGAAGTATTGTACACTCCTGGAAATTGAATTCATGGTGTTCTTATTTCATTGTCCCAGGAAGGGGAAACTGACACATTCCTGGGGTCAGGTACATCACATGATCACACTGACAGAACCACAGGCACATAGACACAGGCAACAGAGCATGCACAATGTCGGCACTAGTACAGTGTATATCCACCTTTCGCAGCAATGCAGGCTGCTATTCTCCCATGGAGACGATCGTAGAGATGCTGGATGTAGTCCTGTGGAACGGCTTGCCATGCCATTTCCACCTGGAACCTCAGTTGGACCAGCGTTCGTGCTGGACGTGCAGACCGCGTGAGACGACGCTTCATCCAGTCCCAAACATGCTCAATGGGGGACAGATCCGGAGATCTTGCTAGCCAGGGTAGTTGACTTACACCTTCTAGAGCACGTTGGGTGGCACAGGATACATGCGGACGTGCATTGTCCTGTTGGAACAGCAAGTTCCCTTGCCGGTCTAGGAATGGTAGCACGATGGGTTCGATGACGGTTTGGATGTACCGTGCACTATTCAGTGTCCCCTCGACGATCACCAGTGGTGTACGGCCAGTGTAGGAGATCGCTCCCCACACCATGATGCCGGGTGTTGGCCCTGTGTGCCTCAGTCGTATGCAGTCCTGATTGTGGCGCTCACCTGCACGGCGCCAAACACGCATACGACCATCATTGGCACCAAGGCAGAAGCGACTCTCATCGCTGAAGACGACACGTCTCCATTCGTCCCTCCATTCACGCCTGTCGCGACACCACTGGAGGCGGGCTGCACGATGTTGGGGCGTGAGCGGAAGACGGCCTAACGGTGTGCGGGACCGTAGCCCAGCTTCATGGAGACGGTTGCGAATGGTCCTCGCCGATACCCCAGGAGCAACAGTGTCCCTAATTTGCCGGTAAGTGGCGGTGCGGTCCCCTACGGCACTGCGTAGGATCCTACGGTCTTGGCGTGCATCCGTGCGTCGCTGCGGTCCGGTCCCAGGTCGACGGGCACGTGCACCTTCCGCCGACCACTGGCGACAACATCGATGTACTGTGGAGACCTCACGCCCCACGTGTTGAGCAATTCGGCGGTACGTCCACCCGGCCCCCCGCATGCCCACTATACGCCCTCGCTCAAAGTCCGTCAACTGCACATACGGTTCACGTCCACGCTGTCGCGGCATGCTACCAGTGTTAAAGACTGCGATGGAGCTCCGTATGCCACGGCAAACTGGCTGACACTGACGGCGGCGGTGCACAAATGCTGCGCAGCTAGCGCCATTCGACGGCCAACACCGCGGTTCTTGGTGTGTCCGCTGTGCCGTGCGTGTGATCATTGCTTATACAGCCCTCTCGCAATGTCCGGAGCAAGTATGGTGGGTCTGACACACCGGTGTCAATGTGTTCTTTTTTCCATTTCCAGGAGTGTATATAGCAGTACCGAGCTTAGCATGGATTAAGCTGCTCATCGACGGTTATAAATGCACCCGGTTTACAGTTCAGCATACTGTTAGCTACAGATGAGTTCTAGACTGGGGTAGCTACTGCGAAGTTGCAGTCTTTCTGCACGAGTGCCCTTGTCTTCAAATCTTAAAAATCGCTTGACTTCTATCAACTTATTTCTTCCCATAGTGCAAGAAAAACGTGCCGGCCCCCACGCTTGAAACCACAGAGGTTTCAGGGGGAAATTCTTTCCTCCATACACGTGCATACATTGCAGCTATGGCATCTTCTAATTGGTCAACGTCAAGTACCAAAGTGTCGGCGTGGAGAAGTTCTCGGGCTCTGATTTCTGTATAGTTTTTTATGTTCTGTAGAATATTATTGTAAATCAACTCTCACCACACACTCGAGTAACAGCCTGCGACTATCAGTTTCTTAGCGTTACAATGGCATGAGGATGCAGAAGGCAATGGAAACCATTGCGTTAAAGATACGTAACGTGTATCCACAAGACATGTGGCTTGTAATTGAAGAAATGTAATCATGATTTCTACATTGACAAAAGTTTCCGTAATAGCCCGCCCCCGCCCACATTCGGATCTCCGGGAGGGGATTGCCAAGAGGGAGATTACCACGAGAAAAACATTATCCTTTTGTTCATGATTTAAAGTTCTACGAGTCGGGGCGTGGAATGTCAGAAGCTTGAACGTGGTAGAGAAACTAGAAAATCAGAAATGGGAAATGCAAAGGCTCAGTAAAGATGTAGTAGGCGCCAGTGAAGTGAAGCGGAAAGAAGACAAGGATTTCTGGTGAGATGAGTACAGAGTAATATCAACAGCAGCAGAAACTAGTATAACAGGAGTAGGATTCGTTATGAATAGGAAGGTAGAGCAGAGAGCGTTTTACTGTGAACAGTTCAGAATCGAAAGCAACATCGACAACGATGGTTCAGAAATGTATGACGATGTACCAAGCTGAAGATTAGGAGATAGAGAAAGTGTATTAAGATATTGAAGGGCAGTTCAGTATGTAAAGGGGGATGAATAACTAATACTCATGGGGACTGGAATGTAGGGGAAGAAGGAAAGGGTACAACAGAATATGGGCTTGGGACAAGGAATGAGAGAGGAGAAAGACTAATTGAGTTCTGTAACAAGTTTCAGCTAGTAATAGTGGATATTCTGTTCAAGAATAACAAGAGTGGGAGGTATACTTGGAAAAGGCCAGGTGATACGGGAAGATTTCAGTTAGATTACATCATAGTCACACAGAGATTCCGAAATCAGATATTGGATTTAAGGCGTACCCAGGAGCAGATATAGACTCAGATCACAATATAGTAGTGATGAAGAGTTGGCTGAAGTTCAAGACATTAGTCAGGAAGAATCAATACGCAAAGAAGTGGGATACGGAAGTACTAAGGAATGACGAGATACGTTTGAAGTTCTCTAACGCTATAGATACAGCAATAAGAAATAGCACAGTAGGCAGTACTGTTGAAGAACGGACATCTCTAAGAAGGGCCATCAAAGAAGTTGGGAAGGAAAACGAAGGTACAAAGAATGTAACTGCAAAGAAATCATGGTTAACAGAAGAACTCTTCAACTGATCGATGAAAGGAGGAAGTACAAACATGTTCCGGGAAACTCAGGAATACAGAAATACATGTCGCTGAGGAATGAAATAAATAGGAAATGCAGGAAAGGTAAGACGAAATGGGCCGGCCGGTGTGGCCGTGTGGTTCTAAGCGCTTCAGTTTAGAACCGCATGACCGCTACGGTCGCAGGTTCGAATCCTGCCTTGGGCGTGGATGTGTGTGATGTCCTAAAGTTAGTTAGGTTTAAGTAGTTCTACGTTCTAGGGGACTGATGGCCTCAGATGTGAAGTCCCATAGTGCTCAGAGCCATTTGAACCATTTTTTAAGACGAAATGGCTGTAGGAAAAATGTGAAGACATCGAGAAAGAAATGATTGTCGAAGGACAGACTCAGCATACAGGAAAGTCAAAACAACCTTCGGTGACATTAAAAGCAATGGTGACAACGGGAATTTCACTGTTAAATGCAAAGGGGAGGGCGGACAGGTGGAAATAATATATTGAAAGCCTCTATGAGGGGAATATTTGTCTGATGTGATAGAAGAAGGAACAGGAGTCGATTTAGAAGAGATAGGGAGTCTAGTATTGTAATCAAAATCATTGTGGGAAGTGGCAACAAAACGACTATTCGCTTTGGTGTGTAGAACGTATGAGTCTGGCGGGATACATCTGACGTTCGGAAATCATCATCCATATAATTCCGAAGACGGCAAGAGCTGACAAGTGGGAGAATTACCGCACAATCAGCTAAACTTCTCATGCGTCCAAGTTGCTTACAAGGATAGTGTACAGAAGATTGGAAAAGAGAACTGAGGATGCGCTAGATGACTATCAGTTTGGGTTTAGTTTAGGTAAAGGCACGAAGGGGGCAATTCTGAAGTTGCGGTTAATAATGGAAGCAAGACTAAAGAAAAATCAACGCTTTCATAGGATTTATCGACCTAGAAAAAGTATTCGACAATGTAAAATGGTGCAAGATGTTAGAAATTCTGAAAAAAGTAGGGGTAAGCCATAGGGAGAGACGGGTCATATACAATATGTACAATAGCCAAGAGGGAGTAATAAGACTGGACAACCACGAACGAAGTGCTCGTATTAAAAAGGGTGTAAGACAAGGATGTAGCTTCGCCCCTACTGTTCAATCTGTACATCGAGGAAGCAATGATGGAAATAAAAGAAAGGTTCAGGAGTGGACTTAAAATTCAAGGTGAAAGGACATCAGTGATAAGAGTCGCTGATGACATTGCTACCCTGAGTGGAAATGAACGAGAATTACATATCTGCTGAATGGAATGAACAGTCTAATCAGTATGGAGTATGGTTTGGGAGTAAATCGAAGAAAGACGAAAGTAATGAGAAGTACGAGTGTTGAATGAAAAGTAATGCCTCCACCTTCTTTAATTGGGTGTGGATGGGAGCATTTTAATAAATCAATGGCAGAAATAATAGTTTTTTTTTTTTTTTGTTTTTTTTTTTGTGGTTTTCGGGCGCACAACTTCAATGGTCATTAGCGCCCTGACTACTCTAAGAATGCACCGCGAGGCACAAGTTGACAACAACAACTAAAAGGGAAAACACAATAAAACACAGACTGACAGGCATAGGATTAAAAAACATCATCAAATGTCCTTAGCGAGGTGTGTCAAATTGATAAAACAAAGAACACGAGCAGCTGCTCGTGGGTCATCCGCTAAAATGGCATCGAAAGTATTAGGCAGGTTAAGATCGAGGCGCAGTGTGTTAAGATCAGGACAGGACATTAAAATGTGTCTAACCGTCAGCAAGTGCCCACATGGGCAGAACGGCGCCGGCGCAGCCGTCAGCAGATGGCGATGGCTGAACCGGCAGTGTCCAATTCTTAACCTTGCTAAAACGACCTCCTCCCGCCGAGAAGGGCGTGAGGAGGACGTCCAAGCCACGGGAAGAGGTTTTAAGGCCCGAAGCTTGTTGTCGGTAAGTGCAGCCCAATCGGCATGCCACAGCGACACAACGCGCCGACAAATGACCCTGCTAAAATCGGACGAAGGGACACAACAAGAAGCTGTCCGAGGCTGGAGGACCGCAGCCTTGGCCGCGGCATCTGCAGCTTCGTTCCCAGGGATACCGACATGGCCAGGAACCCACATAAAGCTAACCAGCGTACCGACGTCCACCAGCTGCTGAAGAGAGCGTTGGATCCGGTGTACGAAAGGGTGAACCGGGTACGGATCACTGAGGCTCTGGATGGCGCTCAGGGAATCTGAGCAGATGACATAAGCAGAATGTCGGTGGCGGCAGATGTAAAGAACAGCCTGGTAGAGGGCAAAGAGCTCAGCTGTGAAGACCGAACAATGGCCATGGAGCCGGTATTGGAAACTTTGTGCCCTGACAATAAAGGAACACCCGACCCCGTCATTGGTCTTAGAGCCATCTGTATAAATGAAAGTCATGTTGTTGAACTTCGAACGAAGTTCCAAAAAACGGGAGTGGTAGACCGAACCGGGGGTGACCTCTTTTGGGAGCGAGCTGAGGTCGAGGTGAACGCGGACCTGAGCCTGGAGCCAAGGTGGCGTGCGGCTCTCGCCCACTCGAAAGGTTGCAGGGAGTGAAAAATGAAGGTGTTGAAGGAGGCGACGAAAGCGAACTCCAGGGGGTAGCAAGGCAGAGACATACAACCTGTATTGAAGGTCAAGAGAGTCGTCAAAAAAGGAACGATAAGACGGATGGTCGGGCATTGACAGTAGCCGACAGGCATACCGACAAAGCAGTATATCGCGCCGGTAGGTGAGTGCCAATTCGCCAGCGTCAGCATGAAGACTCTCTACGGGACTGGTATAAAATGCTCCGATCGCAAGTCGTAAACCCCGATGTTGTATGGAGTTGAGGCGGCGTAAGATGGATGGCCGTGCAGAGGAGTATACGAAGCTCCCATAATCCAGCTTGGAGCGGACGATCGACCGATATAGACGAAGTAGGACGGTTCGATCCGCTCCCCACGACATACCACTGAGAACACGGAGGACATTTAAAGAACGGGTACAACGGGCGGCCAAATATGACACATGTGGAGACCAGCTAAGTTTCCTGTCAAAGGTAAGGCCTAAAAATTTGATTGTCTCCACGAGTGGGAGAGCAACGGGACCGAGTCGTAAGGACGGTGGGAGAAACTCTTTGTAGCGCCAGAAGTTAATACAGACCGTCTTCTCGGCAGAAAAACGGAAGCCATTGGCGACACTCCAGGAGTAAAGACGGTCAAGAGAACGCTGAAGACAGCGCTCCAGGACACGTGCACACTGCGCGCTGCAATAGATGGTAAAATCGTCCACGAAAAGGGAGCCTGATACATCAGCTGGGAGGCAATCCATTATTGGATTGATCGCGATGGCGAAGAGAGCGACGCTCAAAACTGAGCCCTGTGGCACCCCATTCTCCTGGCGAAAGGTGTCGGACAGGACAGAACCCACACGTACCCGAAACTGTCGATCCATTAAAAAGGAATGAATAAAAAGAGGGAGGCGACCGCGAAAGCCCCATGTATGCATGGTGCGGAGAATGCCCGCCCTCCAACAGGTGTCGTAAGCCTTCTCCAAATCAAAGAACACAGCCGCGGTCGGGCGCTTCCGCAAGAAGTTATTCATAATGAAGGTCGACAAGGTAACCAGATGGTCAACAGCAGAGCGGCGCCTTCGAAATCCACATTGTACATTGGTAAGTAGGCGTCGAGACTCGAGCAGCCAAACCAATCGAGAGTTAACCATTCGCTCCATCACTTTACAGACACAGCTGGTAAGCGAGATAGGTCGATAACTGGAAGGCAAGTGCTTGTCCTTCCCCGGCTTAGGAATCGGGACAACAATAGACTCGCGCCAGCATGCGGGAACATGTCCCTCAATCCAGATGCGATTGTATGTACGAAGAAGAAAACCTTTACCCGCAGGAGAAAGGTTCTTCAGCATCTGAATATGAATAGAATCAGGCCCTGGAGCGGAGGACCGTGATCGGCCAAGTGCGGTTTCGAGTTCCCGCATGGTGAATGGGGCATTATAACTTTCACAATTCGAGGAGCGGAAGTCAGGTGGCCTAGCCTCCTCTGCCTGTTTGCGGGGGAGGAAGGCAGGGTGGTAATGAGCGGAGCTCGAAACCTCGGCGAAAAAGCGGCCGAAGGCATTGGAGACAGCCTCAGGGGCCACAAGGACTTCATTCGCGACCTTCAAGCCAGAAACTGGGGAGTGGACCTTAGTGCCAGATAGCCGGCGCAGGCTACCCCAGACAACAGAAGAAGGGGTAGAACTGTTGAAGGTGCTTGTGAAAGCAGCCCAGCTGGCTTTCTTGCTTTCTTTAATAATACGACGACACTGAGCACGTAATCGTTTATAATTAATACAATTCGCCACTGTAGGGTGGCGCTTAAAGGTGCGTAAAGCACGTCGACGAGCACATAAAGCATCTCTACATGCTGCGGTCCACCAGGGGACCGGTACGCGACGTGGAGAAGAAGTAGGGTGAGGGATGGAATATTCAGCAGCAGCGAGAATGACTTCCGTGAGGTGTGCGACCTGACGATCGCAGCTTGTGAAGGTTTGATCCTGAAAGGTAGCCCTGGAAGAGAAGAGCTCCCAGTCTGCCTTGGAGATGGTCCAACGAGAGGAGCACGGAGAGGGAGTATGCTGCAGGAGATGGATAACACACGGGAAATGGTCGCTCGAATATGTATCAGAAAGTGCATACCACTCAAACCGGCGTGCAAGTTGGGGAGTACATATAGAGGGGTCTAAATGGGAATAGGTGTGAGATGTGTCCGAAAGAAAAGTAGGGGCGCCAGTATTGAGGCAGACAAGATCGAGCTGGTTGAAAAGGTCTGCTAACAAGGAGCCCCTCGGGCAGGATGCTGGAGAGCCCCAAAGGGGATGGTGGGCATTGAAGTCTCCAGTTAACAAAAATGGTACAGGTAGCTGAGCAATAAGTTGCATCACGTCTGCCCTGGTAACGGCAGATGACGATGGAGTGTAAACGGTACAAAAGGAAAACGTAAAAGTGGGGAGAGTAATGCGGATGGCAACTGCCTGCAGGCCGGTGTGCAACGTGATGGGATCGTAGTAAATATCATCCCGGACCAGCAACATAACCCCTCCATGAGCTGGGATACCTACCACAGGGGGTAGGTCAAAACGCACAGAGGTGTAGTGTGCCAAGGCAATTTGATCGCATGGGCGTAGCTTCGTTTCCTGGAGGGCTACGACAAGCGGACGGTGCAAGCGGAGCAGCAACTTCAAGTCCTCTCGGTTGGAGCGAATGCTGCGAATATTCCAGTGAATAAGTGCCATCGTAAGAAAAGAAAGATGAGAGAAGTGGTCACCTCGAAGGCCGCTTAGGGCCTGGCTTCGAGCGAGCACTGCCGCCGCTATCAGTAGGCGGACAGTCATCGTCCATTGGGTCTATAGGGTCATCGGCCATCTCGGGAGGATGGCCTGGAGGGGGAGCTTCCTCCGCCAGTGAACGGCCAGATGTACGGCGACCAGCGGTGCGGCCAGGCGAAACGGATGACGGCCTGGGGCGGCAGCCGCTGGGTGGCGCAAGAGAAGAAATGCGCCGTGGCGGGGAAGGAGAACTGTGCTTCCTATGCGCCTTTTTGGAAGGACGTGTAGTGGAAGTACCGGTCGAAGGCTGTGAGGTCGAGGTACGGAGGAAGTCTGCACGGGATGGTTCCTTCTTGAAGGCCCGTGCATCTGACTTCGGTGTCTTCGTTTTAGCAGAAGCTGAAGAAGGTGCTCGTGTCTGTGGGGTGATGGGAGGAAGAGGAGACGTCGACCGCGCGATCGTAGCACTGGCCGAACGGACGACCGTGGTGCTGAAGGTCAGATCGCATGTCTGGGTTGCTACCTCCCGGGTAGTCCGAGGAGAGGCGAGGACAGTACTGTATTTCCCCGCTGGGAGCAGCGTGGGCTTCCTACTAGCCAATAGCTTGCGAGCAGCCGAGGTGGACACTTTCTCTTTGACCCGAATTTCCTGGATACAGCGTTCTTCCTTATAGACAGGACAGTCGCGGGAGGATGCTGCATGGTCACCCTGACAGTTCACACAACGAGGAGACGGAGGTGGACAGTCACCCTCATGGGCATCCCTGCCACAGGTGACACATTTAGCCGCATTGGAACAAGACTGTCGAGTGTGATTGAAACGCTGACACTGGTAGCAGCGCGTAGGTGTCGGGATATAGGGGCGAACAGAAATAACCTCGTAGCCCGCCTTGATGCGCGATGGCAGCTTAACACTATCGAAGGTCAAGAAAATTGTCCGGGTCGGTACAAGGTCATTGTTGACCTTTTTCATGACCCTATGGACAGCCGTCACGCCCTGCTCAGCGAGGAATGATTGAAGCTCTTCGTCAGTCAATCCGTCGAGGGAGCCAGTATAGATCACACCACGAGACGAATTCAAAGTTCGGTGGGCCTCCACCCGGACAGGGAACGTGTACAGGAGGGTGGCCCGAAGCAGTTTTTGTGCCTGAAAGGCATTCTCAGTTTCTAGTAATAAGGTGCCGTTACGCAACCTGGTACAGGATTTGACAGATCAGGCTATGGCATCTACGCCCTTCTGAATAACGAAAGGGTTGACAGAGGAAAAATCCTTTCCGTCCTCAGTTCGAGAAACTACGAGGAACTGTGGGGCAGGCGGTAGTACTTTTGTCACTGTTGGCTGGTCACGTTTCCGTTTTTGGGTCGAAGTCGAAAGAGATGGAGTAGAATCCATTGCGGAGGAATCCCCCATGATTGCCAGCGTCTCCGATGGCGCGCTCCTTCCTTGTGGGGACCCTCTCAGAGGGCACTCCCGCCTTAGGTGAATGTTTACACCTCAGGTCACACCTCCCGAGAAACAGACGGAGGGACCAATCGGCATGGTCAGAAGGTATCAGCTCAGGCAATCACCCCTCCCCGGGCCTGGCCTTTACCAGGGGGTACGCACGTGCCTTACATGTCTACCCAGGGCGGGGATTTACGCGTTACCCCGTCACCGGCTACGCGTGCGAACGCGTGGGTCGGCCTTCAGGCACGCACAGGGAGGAAGGAAGTAGAGGAAAAAGAAGAGAGAGAGGGAGAAAGAGGACAGACTGTCTCAAACGCCGAGGCGGAGACCAGAGAAGGCAAGGAGAAGAAGGCAATGAGAAAGCAAGGGGAAGAAGGCAATGAAAAGGCAAGGAGAAGAAGGCAATGAGAAGGCAAGGAGAAAAAGGCAATGAGAAGGCAAGGAGAAAAAGGCAATGAGAAGGCAAGGAGAAAAAGGCAATGAGAAGGCAAGGAGAAAAAGGCAATGAGAAGGCAAGGAGAAAAAGGCAATGAGAAGGCAAGGAGAAAAAGGCAATGAGAAGGCAAGGAGAAGGCAAGGGAAAGAGTAAGGAAGACAGTGGGGTGGAGAAGAGCAAAGAAAGGAACCAACAAAAAGGAAGGAAGAAACGAGAAGTGAAAAAACCAAAAGGACCACGATGATAGGTCGTGGAACCGTCCGTCTCCGGACGCAGGCGCGAACTACCCCCGTGAGGGGGATGGACTCCTTTTAGTCGCCTCTTACGACAGGCAGGAATACCGCGGGCCTATTCTTATCCCCGGACCCGCAGGGGGGGCGTGGATATTTGACAATACGGAAGTAGCAAAGAACTTTCTGCTTGAGCTAATTATGGAATTTAAGTACCGATTATAAACTGTGTAGACATGAAGTACTTTCGAAAGCGGACCTGTTAGATCCAGAACTTAGGAGACTTGCTTTTAAAGACAAATCTGTTAAGAGCATGCCAGATGTTAATTAAAAACTGAATTAGAAAAAAAAATATTCCGTCAAGGACACCACTTCAAATAGTGTTGATGAGTCCGTATCGCCAAATCCTTTTGACGAAGAGAAAACAATTTAGAAACAATTTGATGTGAAGGCAATGTCAAGCTCTACGACGTCACTTGTTACCAGCATAATTTCAATGTTGCAGTATATGGAAGAAAAGTTATAACGCTGGCACGAGTGTCCTTTGAAATGGTGGCAGACGCGAACACTCCTCTATCCTGACCTACCATGCTTAGCAAAAAATACTTACCTGTCATGACTTCTTCTGCGCCGTCAAAAACGGCATTCCCAACGTCAGGTCAAATATTGTCTGGTAGGCGAAGTTGCCCGAAGCCGAAATGCTTTATTTTTGAACTTGAAGTGGAGGTTTCTGAAAGAAACAATCGTGATAGCAATGTAGATTTTCTGACTAACTGTTGTTATATAGCCTTCGTATATCGATTATTGCAAAAAGACTTCCGAACCGATGTTAAATTGTAGACACGCAATTCACAATTCCGTCATCAATACGTATCTCTTTGGCCGCCTTCTTCCAAGTTACTTAAGTCTGATTTAAAATGTGTTCATGTATGTAATTAAAATATATTTGTGCAAGTTCGCAATTGGGATACTACTTGGAAATTAAGCAAAAAATGACGTTGGTTTCTTTTCAACTGTTGCAACGGGTATTGATACTTTCAGTAACGAATACATGTGGTTACACTTATTTCGTTATTGTTACGGCTCTGCTATGATTAGAGCGAAGCTGATAGGGTTGTTTGCGAGACTCTCGAGGCATTCGGATTGGTTCAAATCTTTTTAATTGACGATACTCTCATATCACTAACATATAATTTACTTTTCTCTCTTGAAGCTGAGATTTTGGTACCCAGTAATACATGGGTTTATCTATTAAAACCGACTGCGACAGAGAAAATGCAGTGCTGTAGTGTGACAATGTGTGGTTCCGTTTTCCTCCTCGCAGTCGTTCTATCGACGATAGTAGGGCAATCAGACAGATTATGGCTCCCACATAAAGAATTTTCTCGTTACATATACTTTCAAACAGAAATTTTGTACTCAACAATGTGATGTTTTTCTCCTCGCAGCCGCTTTTAACAGAAAACAGGAAACTTGTCTTATGGCTTATCGGCTTGTGATTAGAATGCTATTATGAAATCTGAATCGTCTTAAATTTCGTAATCCTAGGCGTTCGCAGATTAAATACTTAAAATGCTGCCATTGAAGCCACTACCCCACTGATTCAGCAGCTGGAGAGGTCTCTCTCATAAGCCATATACCAATGAACAGCGTATTCCAACTATCCTAAGTGATTTACACATTCATTTTAAGCGACTTCAGTTCCAAATCACTGTTTCGTTTCCAATCATAATAAACAAAGTTTAGGGTCAGAGAAAGAGGGGGGAGGGGGGGGGGATGTTTACAGAGAGGGGAGGAGGAAATGGACATGGAGGGAGGAGGAGGAAATTGACAGAAAGAGGGGTGGAGAGGAGGAAATGGACAGAGAGAGGGGTGGGGTTGATGGAAAGAGGGATAGGGTAGGAAGAGGTGATGGACGAAGAGATACGGGAGAGGAATATTAGGCCATACATCGAACTCCTGTGCATGTTTTCCAATTGCGAAGCACTGCCGCTTTCGTTAACATACATACAGAACGACGTCTTAATCGATTTCTATAAAGGGAGTTAAAACCCGATCGGAAGGAGAATGTTGAACGACGCTGGCGGAATGTCATCAGCAGTGATAAACTGAAGCTCAGGCGTTCTCTTCGTGTGACATCGGGAAATTGCAAGTTAGCTAACTATTCTCAGACGTCCTCTGCGAGCGACGCGGGTAAATTACACCGCAAAAAAGTGACGTCGATTCGTTAAAATTCAGCCGCAACGGCGCCATTTTCCGCTGCTGTCGCCGTATTCCGAATCGCTCCGTGGCTCTTTCATCTCCGTCCGCTGTCGAATTTCCTGGCCGGCGCTGCCGTTGTCACTGGCCATTATAATGAATAACTACGGCTGCCCGCCGTGAAAACTGGCGTGCGTGACGTCGGTGCGAATGGCTCCTGTCGCTGACATTTATACTGAGCCGGCGCCCGCCGGGCACTTGCTCGACATTTGATGTCGTTTCAGGGTTCTGGTCTGACAATCGCGATATCCCTTTGCTTCCTTTTTCCCTCTTCAGCGCGTTTCAACGCACACCTGGGCATTAGTTACCGTGAGCGCTCCGAGTGTCCCACAAATTACATATTTCGTCTGTGCACTGAAGCTCAAACAAATGAGAAGCTGGTGTTTTTGTTTCAGCTCTAGCTAATTATTTCCCTACATTGTGTTGAGCCGAATCAAAGCATTCAAATTAATATCTATGGTCTCTGTGAGCCATGATCCTTTGCATGTCTTTGTATTACTCTGTCTTTGCCTTGTAATGTCGCGTTCTGTGTGTCATGTGTCTTCATTGTGTATCGTACAACAGTAAGTGCAATGTAATATGCCAGTTTCTTTTAACATGAAGTGGTCCAATAAACAGTTCAGAAATATAACTACTAGCGCTCTCAACTCAAGTTGTTAATTGGGGGAATCCACATCGACAGAATTATCAACATGTTATGTGGCCCAGGTACTCCGATATCTAGGCTACTGTCGATTAACACGGTTAACAGATCTGGAATAACGTGTCGTTATCTGAAGTCGAGGAGACTGTGAGTAAAACAATTCTTCTTTTAAAGTACAAAGATGGCGACCAAATATTATATACTAGTAAAGGGTCTTTCGAGGGCCACTACTGATTACCCAAAGCGATGATGTCCATATGGACGTGAAGGATGGAAGAACTGAATGAAGAATCGCTCTGCTACCAGGCAGTTAGTTTCGTCAGTGCATTCGCAAAGTTACACGGGTTGTGCTTGCTTTAGGCCACCAACTGCGTGTGAGAGGCAAATGGTGAATTTAGTGAGATGGTTATATTGGGGTGGTGCATAAGTTCGTAGCGATTTTCCTTAAGTTTAATAAACACAACAGATACACGGAACAGACACTTTAGTCATCAGTAATATATTTTGCTTCAGTATTTTCCACAGCCTACCAACGCTGAGGTAACTTTTCGATTCCGTGACTAGATATTACGTCGTTTTGAGGCGAAGAACTCATGGAACCATGTTCAGAGTACATTTTCTTCCGGAAAGGAATTTCCTTGGAGGTTGTTCGATAGAGAGAGGGAAAGGTGAAAATCTGAGGGTGCAAGATCAAGTGAATAAGGTGGGTGCGGAATAACTTACCCAACACCTGCATGGTGCTCTTGTCACTCTAGCAGAATGCTGCCGGGCGTTATGGTGGAGTAGCATCACTTCATGCAGTCTCGATGGTCGCTGTCCTTAGACTGCGTCTGCGAGACGCCACAGTCGTTGATAACAAATGTCAGCAGTGACAATTACAGCTCGGGGAAACAATTCGTTATTACACCACACCTTCGCTCTTCCACCAGACGCATTACATTACTTTTTGTGGCTGCACGCAGGTCTTTGAACGGAGAGTTGTTGCTGTGTTGGTGCTCGACCATTCACTTCTGTCCTTTATGTGAGCACAAAAACAACCCTTTCTCGTCAGCATTAACGGCGCGGGATAGGAATAGCTCGATGATGAGCAAGCAGAAATGCACCACTGGTTTTTGTGGTTTTGTCTTAGAGTATGCGGTACTCATACACTATTTTTGAACTTTCCCCACTTCGTACAAACATCGCACGATGGTGCAATGATCACAGTTCATCACATCTGCAGTTCGCGATCACTATGGACTGATGCGCTTAAACGATGTTTATCAAACGCCGAAAGTCTTCCTGAACGTGGAGAGCCACTAATCTCGAAATCATTATCATTAAAACGGAAAAACAATTTTCTTGCTGTGCTCTGTCCAATGGCATAATCTGCATACACGTCGCAAATATTTCAGATTGCCTCGACTGTTGTCACCCCTACACTGGACTCAAACACAAGCATTCGTCGGAAATGATCCGATTTCTCTACTCGGCACTTCATTTTCCAGCGTCAACAGCTCCCCGTCTCTAAATGAGAGAGCGACCGCATCTAAACCAAAAAAGCAACTATGAACAACAAATAAAATTGATAGTCGACAAATAAACCCATAGCAACCTAAAAACCAACGTTGAAAACAGAAACGCTACGAACGTATGCATCAAACGAATACGGTCATTATAGTTAATTTCGGGCGATCTGTTAACGGGGTGGGATGATGACTGCACGCTAGTGAGCCATAATAAGCTTATGCGCTGGTGGGAGGATTATTGCTGGTGATGGTGACGATGGTGGATATGGTTACTGTGACGAATCGAGTGTTGGTGCTGGGGACGTTGTTGGTACTGAAACTGACGATGATGTCGAGGAAAAAACCGTTAAATTATTGTGTCAGCACGCTGTGGTGGTGGTTGTGGTGGTGTAGGCGTTGATAGTCGTCCTAGATTTGGCGTAGTAACCAAATATAAAGAGTTTCCCTGTAGCTCAGGGTAGGCCCTAACAGACAGCGAGATGTTCACGGCGATGACAACGCATGGGGATAGCGAGATGTTTCTGTTCTGATTTGGTGTAGGAAGGAGCGACGATTCTTCTTGAGAGTTCTGGCCAGTGCCTGAGATACGGACTTTGGCCTGGGCTGTTCTCGATATACGCTTTTTTTACTATTATGTCGAATGTGATCCGTTAGGCACTTGTGAGTAGTACCTGCGTCAACACTGAAAACAAGAGGCATTGCTGTGCATAATTGGGCTGTTGTTAGAACAAAGACGCATCGATTTAGCGATGCTTTTTCCAACAAATATCGATATACAAGGTGATTATAATTAAACTTTGAGAACGCTGTAGAAATAACATCACTGGTCAGAATGACGTCAAATTGCAACTCAATATTATCGGAGAAGGGGAAAAACATATGGCAGAAGGAAGGAAATAGTGTTAAAATTCATCAATAGATGGCGCTGTATGTGTCAGAATACGTAAATGAAAACACCTGTCATGCTCACGACCAGTTGCATTGGCATAAAAACGCCGGGTACACGGCTTTTCCTCCTTTCGCGTCTGCGACGTTGCTCATGACTGTCTCAATGCAGGATAGCGCTCTGCTTGTAAAGCTGTATTACAATAATGATGACTGTACACGCATTACTCTGCAGATAATCGGACACTGAAGGGTTTGAAAAAAGGCGTTGGTCTGATGACTGCCGTGGATCTGGAGAAAATTACTCGAAAATTCGAAAAGACGGGTTCCTCTCGTGTGCAACCTGGTAGAGTGAGGAAACGACATCTGTGAAAGCAGTGGTCATAGCAATTCAGGAGGAGATGAGTAGTGGTGTGTAAACGTATAGTGCAAGGAGAATCGCCGATGGCTCTGAGCACTATGGGACTCAACATCTGAGGTCATAAGTCCCCTAGACTTAGAACTACTTAAACCTAACTAACCTAAGGACATCACACACACCCATGCCCGAGGCAGGATTCGAACCTGCGACTGTAGCGGTCGCGCGGTTCCAGACTGAAGCGCCTAGAACCGCTCGGCCACAACGGCCGGCGGAGAATCGCCGAAACAGTGGACATATCCGTGAGCACGGTGCGTAAAATCCTACGAAACATCCTTCTTTCCTAGCCATTCAAAATTATCCATGTGCACGAGTTGCTTCCTGTTGACCCTCCAGCATGGAAGTGGACAATGATTGGCCGTGGAAGATTTCATGGACAGACGAAGCCCACTTCCATCCGACAGGATGTGCCACACAGAACTGTCGAGTACGGGCAACAGAAAATCCACACGCAAATCAACGAGTACCACTTCATCATAAAAAGGTCAATGCGTGACGTCGGTTTACGGCATCATTTATCATAGAGCCAAATTTTTTCTAAGAGTCAGATGCTTCCGGTCCTGTTACCTGCACGGTCACTGGTAAGCGCAACCACATCATTCGAGCTTTCCAACAACGTCGATGTGTGGATGGGATCATTTTTATGCAAGACGGCTCACCTCCGCATATTGCAAATCCAGTTAAGCAGCTGCTGAAGCGCCATTTCGGATATGCTAGAATTATCATCCGCCATTTCCCTACAGCCTGACCGTCCCGATCACCTGATCACCTGATCTGAATCCGTGTGACTTCTGGCTGTGCGGCTGCCTGAAAGATGTCTTGTTCAGTATTCCGATTGCAAACTTAGCCGCATTGAAGGCAAGTATTGTGCAACACATTCTGAATGTGACCCCGGAAACACTTCGATCAGTTGTGGAACATGTGGTTTCTCGATTTAAACTTGTTGCAGAAAGCGGTTGACAGCATATTGAACATGTTTTGCGCCAGTCACACGGAAAATAATAATTCGATCTGATTTTAACTGATGCTTTTTCTGAAGATTTTTGGCCTCAGAACAATTAAAAAACAATGTGACTCATTTGATTCTTGAGTTTCTCCCGGCGTATTTGATAGTCAAAATATCCACGGGTGTGCTGCCGGTCTATAGTGTCCAACGGGCACAATATTTCGGCGATCATACATGTCGCCATCATCAGGTGAACTGACGGACTGAGCTCCTGTGAACGTGCCGGCACGGAGATCCGTACGCTGTGGCTGCTCAGAGGGAACTGGGTTCCGTTGCGGCGGCGGCCGATTTGAATACCCTCCGCCCGCGGCGCGCTCCCTCCGCCGTCCGCGCCGTCCATACACCCCAACATCAAATTCACTATGGAGATTTACCCTCCGTTTCAATTACCTTTCCTTGACGTCTTGGACAAGAGAAGGGCTGACGGCACCCTAGGTCATGGGAGGTATCGGAAGACAACGCACACTGATCTGTATTTGCACGCAGACAGCTGCCACCACCCTTCACAGAGGAATGGGGTACTTAAAACTCTAGTACATAGGGCGCGCACTATCTCTGACGCAGAGAGTCTACCCGAGGAATTGGAACATCTGAGAACTGTATTTCGAAAAATTGGGTACTCAGAGTGGCAGATGCAACGTGCTCTCCGCCTGCAGCACAACCTGTTGAGATGGATGAAGTCACGAGGGAGGAGGTAGGCACTGCATTTATTCCATACACAGGCGCACTCTCGGGGAAAATCGCCCGCATTCTGAAGAAACACCGGGTCGGAACGGTGTTTTGTCCTCCAAATAAAACTCGTGCACTGGTGGGGAGCGCCAAAGATGACCTCGGTTTGAGGAAGGCCGGCGTGTACCAGATTCCGTGTCAATGTGGCAAGTCGTATATTGGTCAGACGATGCGTACCGTCGAGGATCGATGCCGTGAACACTAGAGGCACACTCGACTGATGTATCCGAGCAAGTCGGCGGTCGCTGAACATTGTTTGTCAGAAAATCACGCCATGGAGTATGACCGCACGAGGATTCTGGTACAGACGTCGAGATACTGGGACAGCGTTGTTAGAGGGGCCATCGAAATTCGCACCAATGACGACCTCATAAACCGTGACTGTGGCTATAAGCTTAGCAAGGCTTGGGAACCAGCGATTGGGTTAATCAAAAGTAAATCGAGCAAACGTATAGTTGTGACTACCACGGAGGACAGAGCCATCACACCGACGTCATCTCAGACGCCGTCGCAATCTGTTCCACCGCGCGACCGCCTCCGCGACGGAACCCAGTTTCCTCTGAGCAGCCATAGCGTACGGATCTCCGTGCCGGCACGTTCACAGGAGCTCAGTCCGTCAGTTCACCTGATGATGGCGACATGTATGATCGCCGAAATATTGTTCCCGTTGGACACTATAGACAGGCAGCACACCCGTGGATATTTTAATGTGACTCATGTTTTTATGCGGTTCTTTGGCCTCAGGACAGTTAAAAACCGATGCGAGTTATGCTTTTTGTGAGGGATTTTGGCCTTAGGACATTTAAAAACCGATTTTTCCCATCCGATGTGATATGACCTTGCCGTGGTGGATGGACTTACGTAACTAACAGTATCACAATTGTACACCCATGCACACTGAGTAGCGCAGTTTGTTTAACGTCAAACGTACACCTTTGGCATTGTTGTATGATTCATTCGTCACTTGTAGTCGACCACTATTAAATCGTGATGCGTACAGCGCCGTCTATTGCTTCATTTTGTAACTATTTGTTTTTCTTGTGCCATACGTTTTCCCCATTCTCCGATAATAGTCCGTTGCAATTCTACGTCATTCTGACCAGTGGTGTTATTTCTACAGCGGTTTGGAAGTTTAATTATTATCGCCCTGCATATCGGTGGTAGTTTTACTCCGATATACCGATATATCTATATCAAGTAAGGAATATCGAGTGCCGATCTTTTTATTTTGTATCTTTTTTCCACAATTTTCGGTAATATTTGAAGTTGTTCTGTAGAAATTGCAGCATAAAGTAATTTTACTTTCACTGTGTGAAGGAGTCTTACTACTTTTAAGCTTACATCCAGTCTCTCCCTTTGACTGCGTGAAGGAAGTATATGTGGCACCAAAGAAGTAGTCCTATTGCACTGGAGGGTGGCGGTGAGAATGGAATAACAATATTTCCGAGGTGAAGGAACAGCACACCAGCTGCATTAAAAAACAATTTTTTTACGCCACTAGTGTAGTTTCTTCACACCGCTATTCTTCAAATATAGTTGCTGAAAATGATGAACAAAAACCTAAGTGACAAGACCGATCTTTGCAGTGGGCGGGGACGTGTGGGAAGAAATGCTGACGTAATCGGCGCTCTGCGCTCCAAAAAGAAACGGCATACTGTGCCACTTACATGCCGTTACCATCGCTAACAAAGTGGTTATCGCGAAGCGTGAACGTGCTTCGTTTGCCTTTCAGTTCTTACTTTAAGGGGGATAAGCAGGCAGCTAGCTTGTTGATGTACAGACTATCTAATGATAAATTAATACTTACATATACAGCTCTAAAACCAGCAGTCCATTTATAGTGCGCATCCGATACTTTTATAGGCAGGTACGTCGATATTTTTTCGTCGGTATATCGATACATTTTCTATATCGAGACCCAATAACTATATTTTTTAATATCGCTGTAGATTCCCAAGATTTTAAAATTATCAACAGTTCTAGTATACCGTGATCGGCTGGTAGTTGCTTCCGGGGATTTTCATACACCGTATTTATATGTAAGTTGTAGTTCCTTACTGCTTGTGTGTTCGCTGCCATTCTACATTTGGGTATACATTCGTGACGTGTAAGGTGCAAACCACTGGAGGTGTTAGTGTAGCGGACCAGTTGATTCCGCTTCATGAATGTTGGGTGTATTTCGTGTCCCAACGTACTGGCAGTGTTTATTGCCGCTTGGCACTTCGCTCTGTCGCAGTTACACGTAACCAGTGGAAAAAGGGATGAGCTCTCGTTTATTTACCTCTGCAAAAGCTCTCTTATTCCCACCCTACCCTGTAAATGTGGCTAAGTGAAGATACGCGAGCGTGAGAGGTCGCTGTGGAGCACTTCACAACGTGCAGAACCGGCACAATGCAATCATGGGGACCGCCAAAGCTGTCGTCCGTCGTGGCAGTGAAGTGGTAAGAACCGTGACCGCATGAAGGTCCTAACCGACAGTGGCCGGAGACCACTTTGTCAATCACAATTGGTTTCCAAACCGACAGAAATTGCTTGTACTAATGAACGCACGTCCAACTCAGCCAGTTTATGATCGAATATCGCGAAGGCAACTGCATGCAGTAGACATTTGAAGTCCTCGCAAAAGGGCACTGGTGGCAGTGCCACATACAGCTCCACGTCATCGACAGAGCAGACAACGCAGAAACCGAAAGGAGGCGTGTAGCGTGATCGGAGGAGTCGCTGGTTTGCTTCTTCTGATGACGCTACCCATCGAGTACTCCAACGGCCGAGTGAGACGTTTAGCCCCCAATATCAGCAGGGTGCATTTCAGACTGGACGTGATTCCGTGATGCTTTGACTATGTTTGTAGTACCATGACATCGGTCCAATCATTTAGGCTACCGTCAACGTGAAAAAGAATGTTACTTTCAACACTTTCAGTGGCAAATTGTTTCCTTTCTTCTGCGTCTTAAAGAAAAGTATGCTTTGAACAATGTCGTCTTTCAAGATGACGTCATTCTTGAAATATCTGCACGGACGCGTTCCTGGTTTGACAACCATTCAGGTAAGCTATCGCAGCTCCACCTGCCAGATAACTCATCCAATCTCAGCGGATGAGACATAACGTACTTGCCCTGGCAACTTGCTGCCCCTTTGCGACCTCATCGCTAATGACTGGCGTCAATAGGATATACCATGCTCGCCGAACACATTTTCTTTGTGCTGATGTTCGATTAGTGGAAGGTACATATTGCTATGGTTTGACAAAAGCTTTAACAAAATAAGTTCATGAAGCTAATGGTACAGATGAAGACGGGAATAAATTTCTGGGCAGCAAGAAAACTGTCTATCCGTTTTCGGTTTCCGGGCGTAAGTCTGTAAACGTCTGGCGAATGCAGGCAGGACGGTGAGAGGCTTTTGTGTGTAAGCAGGGTGAGGGTGCTCACTCTCATCCCCTTATTCTTACGTTGTTATAATCAAAGCAGTCTATTTGCCAGTAAATAACTACAAGGAAAATGTTATAAAGCAACAGCATGAGTTCCCTTGGTTGCAGTTTGCCAGTAATGATTTGAAAGATAATTAGAAATCTGAAGCAGAAATAATAAGGTAATTTTGTACAGGACTTGCAATTTAAAAGTTAATGAACTATTTTGCCTCTGAAATGAAGCCTTCATTAAAGCTACGGAGAGCTCCAATGAACATGCTACTTTCACGAGATAATTAAATACAAAAATAGAAGGTAGGTTATATAAGATTTGATTCGTCCCTGTATTCTCGAAACGAAAGTTCTTGCTCGTATTTTATTCATTACATATACCATCATTTGCAAACGTGAGAGAGTTTAAAATATATATAGCTGTTACTCTGATGTTTCAAGCGAACACACGGTGTACATTAGGTGGAACTTTCCGTAATTAAAGACTTAATACATAATTATTTTACGCAGGAATTTCGCTAGGAAATGTACCTTGTATTCCATACAGTAGGTAACAGTACTTGGGACAAACGCTTGCAACTGAAGCGTAAGTTTCGAAAAGGATTTCTTATTTGCAAACATGATTTCTTGAAATAAAACGTTTCACATATTCTATTTGCGCAGGATGATATTCCTGAATAGAGAGAAACTTCGGTAAACTATGAAAAGAAGAACAGATTACATGGACATATGAATGGAAAACCATTCCAAAATACGTATACCGACTTGAATCTGGAAGTAAAATTTCTTTGACCGTAACCTGCTTATTAGCAAATGACCCGACAGTGGGGGGCTCGTCATCATGTAGCTGGGTTTCTGTCATCCACACCATTCACAGATGGTGCGACGTTTGCGAAGAGCGGTATCGTCAACCTCCACGACAGCCACCAGCGGCCCGTGGTTTAGTGACACCTTGCCATCATGATTCGTTCAGCTTCTGTGTGTGTATGTGGGGACTACAGGCGATCGCCTACTGGACCTTGTGCGTAAAATACGACTCTAGAGATATAACTTGCGATGGAAAAAACTGTTTATTTGAAATTTATGGGCCAAATAGGAAGGAAAGAAGCGGTAAATGAACAACATCAAAAATGACTGCAGCGTGTGACATGAAAACTGTGCGAGTCAAGTAATGCAGGAAGTGTGTCATGTAAAGTGATAAGTTTCGGATAGTGAAAAATACAGTTCGCATCACTGGAGTAAGAGTATTTTGCGAGTGAAGAATAACGAACGATCGTCGAGAAGAGATCGTAGCCGAAGAAAGAAGAGAGCGACGTCCAAAGTGGCAATGAAAGCCGCGTAACCAGAGGGAAGAACGGGCCGGACCCCATCGCCTAGATAACAACTCAGCGCAGCATAGCAGCAGAGAGGGAGTGTGATGGAAGCACTGTACCTGAGGTCCACGGTTCGACGCACGGCGAGGCAACGCAGCGTTACTCCTGTCAGTAAAATATACAATTTTCAAAGTAAGTCAACGTGATAGAATAGTGTTGTATGCAGTTAACGTTACTTAGAAGCGGTAGGACAACTAAACGTGAGATGAGGGAATCAAGTACTAGCGAGAATATGGCTCGTGAAACCCCTGAGTTGTCAGAGACGCATGATGTATTTCCGCTACAAAATCATAATACGGCCCTGCAGTCAGGATGAATGTTACTGTAGGAAGGAAGTCCTGTTAAATGGTTAAGATAACAGAGAGAATCCAGCTGAGTCAGACACTCATACAGTGGTTAAGCAAGATATAACGACATAAAATAAACCTAACAAAATTAATGTTTCAGAATTTAACATGCAATCGATGTTTTCAGCTATGATGAGTAAACAAGAGTAAAGAGGAAAGAGGAAAGAAAACTGGAAACGACTAACAATAAAACAGAAGAAACAACTATTAAAACTAACAAGAAACTGGAAGAAAATAACCAAAAACTCGAAAAAATAAAATAAAAGAGGAAATTGCTAGAAATACTGAAGAACTGTTGATAAAAATTACGCAAGAAATTAACAACAATACACCTGATAGGTTGGATAAATGTATTAGGGAAACCAATCAAAATGTAGAAGTGATAGATGAAAAAAAATGAGAATATAATCAAGGAACAGCGGGCCGTGGCTCAAAATTTGGAGAAAAAGATGCAACACTGGGGAAGTAGTTGCAGTAAATAACAATAAGTTTATTAAAATATACAACACAGTGTTAAAATTTTAGATCACAATTTTGTTAGAAGATATATAAATGTGATGCGTCGATCTCCAATGTAAAAATCGAAAGGTCATTCTCAAAGTTTCTGAAGCAATTCCAAAGTCTAATACCAGAAAAATGTGAGGGAAGGAGGAAAATTGGATGTGGTACAAGTAGAATGGAAGAAGATGCTCTTTCACGATGAATGAGAGCTGGCGAATCATACCAAAGATATGATAAATTTATTAACAAATTCTTTGACAAGTACTGGCCAAATAGCACTCAACACAAAGCACTTGCAGGGGAGAAATCTCTGTCAGTGGGTATGATAGCTATAAGGATTATTTTCTAAGCTTCTGAGGGAAGAAGTTGTATTTAGTAACCCACTTAGTAAGGAAGACCTTATTGCTGTAGTAATGATCATGCTAACAGTGAGTGTTCAGGAAAAATTAGTATGGATATCGAAAAAGAAAATAGGAGATATTTGACAAGCTTTAGATCAGCTGAATGCAGTTTCAGGAGATGAAACATCCCGTAGTGGCTGGACAGGAGTACATTGGAGATCAAGGGGAAATGTTCACTGGAAGGAACAAAACAAAAACCATCATGAGGAGAGGAAACATGGATTCAACAGATGTGGTAGAGGAGGTTGGAACAGAGGAGGTAATAACAACCACAGTAACAGACGATATCAAAAACAAAATGAGAGACGTAATTATGACAGAACAGAAAGAAACCACGGATGGTTAGACCAGGAATGGGAAAACTAGAAAGGAATTGGTTTTTGGGGTCCGAGCACAAACTCAGGTTTAAGTAGTTCTAAGTTCTAGGGGAGTGATGACCATAGATGTTAAGTCCCATAGTGCTCAGAGCCATTTACCTAACTAACCTAAGGACATCACACAACACCCAGTCATCACGAGGCAGAGAAAATCCTCACCCCGCCAGGAATCCAACCCGAGAACCCGGGCGTGGGAAGCGAGAACGCTACCGCACGACCACGAGCCGCGGACAAAAAACTCAGCTAAGTGACAGACCACTGACTATGAATAAGTATGAATGAGTTGATAAGCGAGAGTCCTGTGGACATCAGGGAAGTTCTTTATGAAGAAGATGAAATAGATAGTAAAGTGGAATACCAACAGGTTACAGAAGCAGAAGTTTAATGGAATTAATGCAATTACTGTTATTAATACAGTTAGCGAGTTACGTGTGTCCCAGTTGGGCTCTATGAGCAAATAAGAGGCAAAAGGAAGGTATCAGTATTGCCGTTACAAGAAGTTACAGTTATTGGTGCAGTAGGAGGAAAGAAGTCAGAAAATAAAGAATCAAGTGTTATTAGAGGTAAGTGTTCAAGGGATTTTACTAGAGGTTAGTGCTATGGCGATTCCAAATCTTTGATTTGTTGGTGGACCACACAGCAGTTGTGGATTTAGGAAAGGGTAGCATGACCATAACTGTAAAGAGGTACTCAGACAGAAATTAAATTTGGTAACTTGGTTAGTATCAAAGAGAAAGTTCACGATAGATACTAATTAAAAATGATGCTTGAGTGTTTTCAGTGGGAGGCACATAACGGTGAAGTTATTCCATTAAGGAAAGGGAATCAGAATCAGAGAGAGGTTGGTAAAGGAATAGTAGATGCAAAAGAAATTTTACTGAATTTTTGAAGGACCATATATTATTGGTAGGATGTCACGCACTAATGCAGTAGTACATCTAGAGTCCCATATAATACAATGTAGCCCTTCTTAAGAGAGTCCATGGTAATTAAAGTCAAGCCCCCAAATCCTGATGCGCCTGATATCAATTACAAGATGGAGTAGTAGATCTTTTGAGTCATCAGTGACTGGATTGATGCAACCCGCCACGAATTCCTCTCTTGTGCCAACCCCTTGATCTCAGGACGTAGGTTGTAAATACTACTGAGGTATTTGCTGTATTTATTCGAATATCTGCCACCCTCTACAGTTTTTGCCCTCTACAGCTTCATCTTGTACCAAAAGTCATTCCATGACCTAACAGATGTCATATCATTCTGCCCCTTCTCCATGTCACTGTTTTCCACATATTTCGTTCCTCTCCGATACGGCGCAGAACCTACTTATTCCTGGCATTATCAGCCCACGTAATTTCCAACATTCGTGTTTAACACCACATCTCTAATGCTTCGATTCTCTTCTGTTCCGGTTTTCCCACAGTCTATGTTTCACTACCACACAACTCTGTGCTCCAAATGTACGTTCTCAGAAATTTCTTCCTCGAATTATGCCTATATTTGATAATAGTAGACTTCTATTGGCCAGGGAAGCTCTTTTTGCCAGTGCTAGTCTGCTTTTGATGTCCTCCTTGGTCCTTCCGTCATTGGTTATTTTGCTGCCTAGGTACCAACATTCCTTAATTTCGTCTACTTCCTAATGTTAAGTTTCTTGCTGTTCTCATATCTGCTGCTTCTCATTACTTTCGTCTCTCTTCCATATTCCGTATTCATTAGACTGTTCATCTCATTCAGCAGATCCTGTAATTCTTCTTCACTTCCACTCAGGATAAGAATGTCATCAGCGAATCTTATCATTGATATCATTTCACCTTTAATTTTAATTCCATTCCTGAACGTTTCTTTTATTTCCATCACTACTTCTTCAATGAACAGATTGAACAGTAGTGATGAAAGACTACATTCCTGTCTTACGCACTTTTTAATCCGAGCAATTCGTTCTTGGTCGTACACTTTAATTATTCCCTCTTAACTCACGTACAGATTGTGTATTACCCTGCTCTCCACATAGCTTACCCCTATTTTCCTTAGAGCTTCTTTTTCCAGGTCGACAAATCCAATGAACGTGTCTTGATTTTTCTTTACTCTTGCTTCAATTATCAGCCGTAACGTCAAAATTACCTCTGGTGCCTCTACCTTTACTAAATCCAAACTGATCGTCATCTGTCACTTCCTCAATTTTCTTCTCCTTTCTTCTGTGTATTATTCGTGTTTGGTTAACAGCTCACGCATCCAAGTTGCAAATTGTGCGATAATTTTTGCACATGTCGTCTCTTGCAGTGCTGGTAATTGTGTGGATGATATTTTTCCGAATATTTCTCTAGTTATTCAAGAATATACATTGTGAAAGACACATGCATGACTGTGAAACCCACGGTAAATAATAGAACTACTTACTCTCTCAGCAGTTTAATAGGACTAAGTATTCTGAAATAACATACGTCCTGTGTATGTGTTTGTAAACGAAAGGCAGGTGTTGAATGAATCTCGAGAAGACGTGGTGTGCTGACGTATTGTGACGTCTGCAATGCCATTGAAGGATCGCACAGGCAGCGAGAGGTTAATAACACGAGCACAACACAGCTGGTAGCTGAAACAGCCGAGCCATGCTATTATGTGACTGTCGGCGTGGCGTAAGCAGAGACACGTCACGTCCGCGACATAGTGACCCTTTTGAAGTATAGATAAATCAACACAAAAACCTAAATAATTTAATACCAGGAGATAATACTTGTTATTAAAGAATCAATTACAGAAAAAAGTAATTAAAATAGAGTAATTCTTCAAGAATTGATGAAATTAATTGACTGTCGCATAACTTCAGAACTGTTTACTACATAATTACGTATTGAATGCATTATGGGAACAGCAGTGATCAATGTCTTGTAAATAATTACCATTAAAAACAGTCTTGATCACGATTTATTTTACAAGGTGACCGGTTTCGACCACTACTGTGGTCATCTTCAGACCTACAAGATGTATACAAAGCACTAATTAGAGGGCTACATGCATTAATGAAAATACATAGTTATACGGCTATAAATCTATAAAACGTTGAATTACCATTGAGTAGGAACCCCTTTCTGTTGGAGAATCACAACTGGAGAAACCAATGCACGTCTTACTTTATATAATGGAGGCTCCACCCACTTCTGACTGCATGATGTCATTATTAACCAATGAGTTATAAGTCGAATTACAATTTAAAATTTCTTAGTTAAAAGAACATTGTCAAGAATTAGAAATAAATATACATCAAACTTAGCTTATTTAACAGCTATTGTCAATTAAAAAGCGTTAAAAATATTTAAAAATGTAGGAAAATGAACTTCAGTTTGGCAGTACATGGGTTGCCCTCTCGTGGCCTATCAGTGAACCATTTGGAACCACTGGTTGCTATGGTGAAGTTAGACGCCGTTGCAAAGATGAAGGAGCAAGCTTTTTCCACTGAAGTTGTTGTAGAGTCGATAGTTGAAGTAGTGGTTGCCATGGTGAGGACAAACGCCGATGCAAAGATGTGGCAGCAGGCTTCTTTCCAATGAAGTTGTTGCGAAGTGGAATGGGAAAGACTGTGGCATCAGACGATGTATTATTGAGCAGCAACTTGTCTTTATTGAAACGAAAAGTGTAAGCTACAATAATCTGTAGCTGATATATATATATCTCATGCTGCACAAATACGCTACGAAGTAGTTGACCGTATATATGAAATGTAATCTACATACTAACTTCATAGATAATAAGTGCCATTTTTTTTATAAGGCATTGCTATTCCTCAAGTTACATACCAGTCATATAAGCAAATACAATTGAAAAATTTAAAATTATAAAATTATAAAATTATGAGCCATTGTCAATAATAAATTAAAACGATGTGAATTAGCAGTCTAAAAGCATAAAAGCAATAATTCTAAAACAGATAGTCAATCATAAAATAATGTTTGGTAAAATACAATTACAATGTAAAGATAAAATATTTGCTAAAAGTCTTAATAATTTGAAAGACCTTTTTTAAAACAAATACAGAAGAGTAGACATTCTAAAGCAGATCATCGAAAAGCTCAAAGAAATGTTTGTCTTTGAACTGAAGTTGTTCGTTTAAAACAGATGATGGATTACTTTTGTGAAGTGAAAAAATTTCAATTTCTTATAAGGTATTTAGCAGTGGTCTTTTTGGCACAGTATGTAATATTTTCAAATTGCTAGAAACGCAACCCACAGAATGATTGTATTCATGAAGATGTTGACCGAATATTGATTTGATACGTGCAGCACCAGTAGTATGTTCTCTGAAACGTGTTAAAAAGTTTCGGCCAGTTTGGCCAATATACTGTTTCTCACAGTCATTACATATTATTTTATAAACACCTGACTTTTGGTATCTATTTGAGTCTCCAATTGTATGTTTCAGTTTCATCTGTAGGGGGTTATTAGTTTTAAATGCTATTGCTACGCTTGTGTTCTTAAATAATTTATTTATTTTATCTGAGATAGGTCCCATGTATGTCATTTGTGTAAATCTCTTGTTGGAATTTATAACGGCATCATTTTTTTCTTGTAATTTTTTATATAACAGATCAACCTGATGGGAATTATAATTGTTAGCAACTGCTATCTGTTTTAATGTATCAATTTCCTTTTGGATTGCATCATGTTGGAGAGGTAATTTCAGTATCCTATGTATCATAGTTTTAAAAAATGCCATTTTGTATCTTAATGGATGGCATGATGTAGCATTTATTATTATGTCGGTTGATGTTGGTTTTCTATAAATAGAAATATTATGTCTTCCATTCTGTTTTGTAATTGTGAGGTCAAGGAAATTAATACTATTTTTACTTTCATGTTCTACTGTAAATACAAGTTTTGGATGTAAATTATTTAAGTTGTTAGCGAAAGCATCAATTTCTTCCTTAGAGCCATTGTATAATAGCAATGTGTCGTCAACATATCTTTTGTAGTATATAATTTTATTTGTTATTTCTGGATTATTTTTGAAAAATTGGATTTCAACATAGTTGACGAAGATATCTGCTATAGTGCTAGCCAAGGAATTTCCCATTGCAAGTCCATCTTCTTGTATGTATATTTTATTATTAAATGAAAAATAATTAAAATCTAGAGTAATTCTTAACAGTTCAATGAATTCTACTATTTCTTTGGGGCTCATGATTTTGTGATGCGTTAAGTTATCATTAATAATAGAGATAGTCTCTTGAATAGGTATATTCGTGTAAAGATTTGTGATGTCTAACGATGCAAACCTTGTGTTTCTTGGAATAGCCACATCATAAATTAACTTAGTTAATTCGAAACTGTTTTTAATACTATAATTTTCTTCATAAACATAGAAGGATTTTAAGATTTGATTGAGCTTTTTGTTTAGGTTATAAGAGGGACAGTTGGTATTGTTAACAATTGGACGAATTGGTAACTTTTGTTTGTGTAATTTGATTTGCGATCTCAACTTAGGTAAAGTGGGGTTCATAACTTTAAGTGTTATTTTATCTTTAGGTGAAAGTAAAGTGTCATTATCATCAATCAGTTTTTTAATTTTTGTTTGAAATCTTGAAGTCGGGTCTTTATTAACCTCAGTTATTCCATTAGCGTTAAAAAATTGTAAAGTTTTAGAAACATAATCATCTTCGCTAACAATGACTAGAGTATTCCCTTTATCTGCCTTGATTGCAATAGCTTTATTAGTTATTAACTTCTGGTTGATTTGCTTTACAAGTTTTAATTCATTATTATGTTTATTTTTATCTTTTTCATTAGTAATAACATTCTTAGTTTTACGTGCAATGTCACATATTTCAGACCTACTAAATTGTGCATGTTTTGCAGCAATCTTTACATCAGCAATCACACGTTTAATATTCGCATTGCTCAATTGTGGAGCTAAATTATATTTTAGGCCTTTGTTTAAAAGTGTTGTCTCGGCAGGAGTAAAAGAAATTTTGGTTAGATTGGTTACTCTTGGATGAAAATGATGTACATTTGGTGAAACATCTTGTGAACACATATTTTGGTGACTAACAAGGGCTGCAATTTTCTTATTATGCTTATTAAAAATAGTTTCTTGCACTGCATTAATTTTCTCATCTGTAAAGTTAAGTAGCTGTGAAAATATTAATGGTGACAACTGACTGCTAATTTTTAAATGTAAATTGTACATTTCAAGATTTAATGCATCTTTTTCTTTATATGCATCTTTAATTTCAGATCTGATCCACAGAATGCTACTCTTCTGTCGTAAAAACTTTTCTATATTTGATCTGGTATTAAAACTAATTTTTACATAATTAGGAATCACATTATTCATCAGGCATTGTTTGTTAAAAGATATTTTGGTATTAAGTTTCATAATTTTAGTGCGTAACCCTCTAAACTTCTTGTAATCTCCCAATACCTGTGGCTATTCCAAGAAACGCAAGGTTTGCATCGTTAGACATCACAAATCTTTACACGAATATACCTATTCAAGAGACTATATTATTAATGATAACTTAACGCATCACAAAATCATGAGCCCCAAAGAAATAGTAGAATTCATTGAACTGTTAAGAATTACTCTAGATTTTAATTATTTTTCATTTAATAATAAAATATACATACAAGAAGATGGACTTGCAATGGGAAATTCCTTGGCTAGCACTATAGCAGATATCTTCGTCAACTATGTTGAAATCCAATTTTTCAAAAATAATCCAGAAATAACAAATAAAATTATATACTACAAAAGATATGTTGACGACATATTGCTATTATACAATGGCTCTAAGGAAGAAATTGATGCTTTCGCTAACAACTTAAATAATTTACATCCAAAACTTGTATTTACAGTAGAACATGAAAGTAAATATAGTATTAATTTCCTTGACCTCGCAATTACAAAACAGAATGGAAGACATAATATTTCTATTTATAGAAAACCAACATCAACCGACGTAATAATAAATGCTACATCATGCCATCCATTAAGATACAAAATGGCATTTTTTAAAACTATGATACATAGGATACTGAAATTACCTCTCCAACATGATGCAATCCAAAAGGAAATTGATACATTAAAACGGATAGCAGTTGCTAACAATTATAATTCCCATCAGGTTGATCTGTTATATAAAAAATTACAAGAAAAAAATGAAGCCGTTACAAATTCCAAGAAGAGATTTACACAAATGACATACATGGGACCTATCTCAGATAAAATAAATAAATTATTTAAGAACACAAGCGTAGCAATAGCATTTAAAACTAATAACCCCCTACAGATGAAACTGAAACATACAATTGGAGACTCAAATAGATACCAAAAGTCAGGTGTTTATAAAATAATATGTAATGACTGTGAGAAACAGTATATTGGCCAAACTGGCCGAAACTTTTTAACACGTTTCAGAGAACATACTACTGGTGCTGCACGTATCAAATCAATATTCGGTCAACATCTTGATGAATACAATCATTCTGTGGGTTGCATTTCTAGCAATTTGAAAATATTACATACTGTGCCAAAAGGACCACTGCTAAATACCTTATAAGAAATTGAAATTTTTTCACTTCACAAAAGTAATCCATTATCTGTTTTAAACGAACAACTTCAGTTCAAAGACAAACATTTCTTTGAGCTTTTCGATGATCTGCTTTAGAATGTCTACTCTTCTGTATTTGTTTTAAAAAAGGTCTTTTAAATTATTAAGACTTTTAGCAAATATTTTATCTTTACATTGTAATTGTATTTTACCAAACATTATTTTATGATTGACTATCTGTTTTAGAATTATTGCTTTTATGCTTTTAGACTGCTAATTCACATCGTTTTAATTTATTATTGACAATGGCTCATAATTTTATAATTTTATAACTTTATAATTTTAAATTTTTCAATTGTATTTGCTTATATGACTGGTATGTAACTTGAGGAATAGCAATGCCTTATAAAAAAAATGGCACTTATTATCTATGAAGTTAGTATGTAGATTACATTTCATATATACGGTCAACTACTTCGTAGTGTATTTGTGCAGCATGAGATATATATATATATATATATATATCTCAGCTACAGATTATTGTAGCTTACACTTTTCGTTTCAATAAAGACAAGTTGCTGCTCAATAATACATCGTCTGACGCCACAGTCTTTTCCATTCCACTTCGCAACAACTTCATTGGAAAGAAGCCTGCTGCCACATCTTTGCATCGGCGTTTGTCCTCACCATGGCAACCACTAGTTCAACTATCGACTCTACAACAACTTCAGTGGAAAAAGCTTGCTCCTTCGTCTTTGCAACGGCGTCTAACTTCACCATAGCAACCAGTGGTTCCAAATGGTTCACTGATAGGCCACGAGAGGGCAACCCATGTACTGCCAAACTGAAGTTCATTTTCCTACATTTTTAAATATTTTTAACGCTTTTTAATTGACAATAGCTGTTAAATAAGCTAAGTTTGATGTATATTTATTTCTAATTCTTGACAATGTTCTTTTAACTAAGAAATTTTAAATTGTAATTCGACTTATAACTCATTGGTTAATAATGACATCAGGCAGTCAGAAGTGGGTGGAGCCTCCATTATATAAAGTAAGACGTGCATTGGTTTCTCCAGTTGTGATTCTCCAACAGAAAGGGGTTCCTACTCAATGGTAATTCAACGTTTTATAGATTTATAGCCATATAACTATGTATTTTCATTAATGCATGTAGCCCTCTAATTAGTGCTTTGTATACATCTTGTAGGTCTGAAGATGACCACAGTAGTGGTCGAAACCGGTCACCTTGTAAAATAAATCGTGATCAAGACTGTTTTTAATAGTAATTACATAATTATGTATTTGGAAAGAATTCACTAATTCGTCAAGGCAGTTTTGAATTCTGACCACTTGGGCAGAACCAGTAGAGGAGGTTAAAAGAAACAGTTTTGTATTTGGGAAATGTAATGTTGCTTCTGAAATCAGGATCAGTTTCATGTATCCATACTTGATGTCTTGGTGATGGGAACATGGTGAATTCTGAGCACACCTACCCAGATGAAGTTCACTGATAACCACGCCTGAAGACCAGTCAGCAACCAGAGACGTTGTTGGCATAAGGGTGAGTTATCGCTGCAATCATCAAGCAATGCAAACATGTCACCTAGGACCAACAACTTCAGCTGGTAATTAATAGTGCTTCTCTCCCAAAAAGTGTTTCAGCGTAATGATTTATCAAAGCTCGACCTTGAGTCTTATGTGCTCAGTAAATTTCAATGGTGATTAGTGAAAGACCACAGCAGTGCAAAAAGTTGACATTAGTCTTGCGGTTTAATGAAATGTGTTGTGTATGTTGTATGTCTTGCGTGTTTAGAAAAATTATGATGCTGCTCATACCTGTGGGACAGACAACTAGCTGCTTGAAAACATGGGCTAACCATCTGTAATAATTTTTCTAGATTTCTGTTCAAGTTAAACAGATTGTACTGTTATGATATTTGCTAGACAAATTTTAGTGTTTACTTGTCTTTGTGGGTATACTTGATGTGTTTTCTGTAACACATTTTTGTTGTGTATTAATGTGATATTTTGAAAGAATTTTGGTGGTTAACATTAAGAGGAGCGTTGTAGTCAAAACTCGAAGTTTATGCAAATTGTAATAGTTGGAAGCTAGGAAAACTGTTTCACTAGGTGAAAATGCAACAAGATTGCATAAACCTGTAGATATTATATCTTAAAGATTTCTGTCAAACAACTAGATCTGTATTTCAGGACAAATGAATATTTAAGGTACCTGGCATAAAATAAAATAACCTATGGTGTAAATGCAGCCCCTAAGAACTGGGTTACTGCATTTCTAATGTTTCCAAAATTCCGAATTTGCCTGAACAACAAAATCACAATTTTGAATAGAAATTACCAAAGGGGATGTGTAAGGTACTCATTTGCAGATAAAAACACATTTTACTATATTTACAGTTTTCCTATTTCGCATAGGAGAAGTGAATGTACCGGCACTGCAGTACGTATGGAGTAAGGAGCGAGCGGAGGTCCCCACGCTGTGTAGCAGAGGCGGTTCGCCATCTGGCGCTTTCATAGTCTGTGAGATGTGGTGCCGATAGCTCGTGACATTAGCAAAGAGACACGTATGGAAAGTAAATACGTTCTGGCGCGAATCAAGTAATTGTTATAAGCATTTGCTAACAGTAGTTGCCTTTTCCCACTGAGCCATTAGGGGGAGTCTACAGGCCATCAATGCTACAGTATCTTTCAGTTATTTTACGATACCAGGAAACGTTAAAATTAATAAATGAAAAACTTTGGCATAGCCGAAGATGTACGATCTTACACGAACGACAGCGACTGTACGCTCAAGTTACAGACTGCGCAATAGCTCTCGGCAAGAGACCATACTCAGACGCTAAAAGGATCCGGAGCAAGCATTCCTTCCTTTAATAAACCGCATTTAATCATTTCACATTAGCATATCACATCCCGCAGAGCAATACAATTGTCATCCCGCCTCGCACGTTGCAAACGTCTTTCTTCCAGTTTTGAAACCTGTTTGACTCTACGTTCCTTCCAGTCTCCTCAAAAGCGTAGAAAAAGTGTTTGGTGGGCGATAGCCTGGACGTCAAGGGAGGGGATGGGAAGTTCCCTACCTGTCTGTCAACACCCGCCTGCCTTCTTCTGGGGCGGACACGGTCTGGGGTCTGCGGGAGGCGAGGTCTCTACCACAGGTCCATTACAGACTTCCGCCCTAGTTCCGATACATCCTCTTCTCCTTGTCTAGATATGACAATACGGCTTATTTAGTTTACTGAACACATAACACTCGGTGCTTGCTTTAGTTGTCCTTGTACTTTGGTACCAATTTTTGCTACAACTGGCCTGTCGTCACTGATACCAATGCTGATAAGGATGTCATCAAAGAAGTAAGGTCTGCTTGATGCCATTAGATCCAATATACTTCTGTACTGAGTGAGGCTCCGCCCTATCTGTTCTAGGTAGTTTGCAAAGTATTGCCAAACGTCTTCTCTGCAAGGACGACTTCTCACACTCATCACTAACAAAACTATAGTTGCCTCAGTTGACAGGTGGATCATTAACGTCCCCTCCGATAGTTACAGAATGACTGGAAAACTTACATACGAGTGAACTGAGGTTTAAATTAAATTGTCGATAGAAGGTGAATCTGGTAGTCTGTAGAAGTATCCAATTTTATCTCCACCTTTGGTGATGAGTCTTGTCTAAACAGTCTCATATGCAGCTTCAGTTTCCTGCTTGATGGATTTGAGTTCCTCATCTACTGTGGCAAATGAGCCACCTTTATTTTCCATTGGCGTATCCTTTCGATATACGCCTAAATTTTCACCAAAAAATCTTACTGGTGTCAACTTCAGGTATTATGTTAGTTTCACCGCTTTTTAGGAGCCGTTCAAACTTTGGGTCGCTGTTGCGAATGCTTCGGCATTTAACCACTAGGGTTTCAATACTCTCGCCTGTTGGGGGCATTTCTTTGGATCTTGTACTGATATCTCCGGATCACCTAGAGCTATCATCGTTGATCTTTGATGGAACATACTTAAAGGGAGTCAGATTTTACTACCAGTTTTCAACTTTGGGCTACTATTGAGTGAAATCACCAGAAATATACACTCAACAATAGATGCGGATGCTGGCCAGGCCCTGCAGACTGCGCTGCTGTGCCTGTCCACGAGGAGCAGCCATGCAGCGCCCACAGTATCTCTCATGGTCATTCGTGGTCAGAACAGTGTTCTGTCTAGCGAGTGCATTACGTCGGAGCTAAGTGACTTGGAATGGGGGCAGCATGTTAGTGTTCTTGGTTGCTTCTGTGAACAAGATCTCAAATATCTGTACCCGGTTTGTCTCCCCGTACATAATTTTCATGACGTAATCGGTAGAATGTTCCAGAAAGAAATCATAACTGACTACATACCGACGCTTCAAACTCGTTGATTTATCTGAAATTCGACTGAGGCGCTATAAATAGTTTAAGGGACGTCTTCTGTTCCCTTCTCGGACATAAACGAAAACTTCATCGATTTACTAACAAAGCTATTCAAATCTACAACAAATATACTCCCCTAAAGACAGGAAATGTAAGCAGGAAGGCTGTACCCTGGCTAACTGAGGAACTAGAGACGCTGCATATCGGGCATACAAACAGTGCCCCACAGGTGAAAATCAATCAGCTTACAAGCAGAAGCAGGAAAGAGTCGGCCAAGAGGCGACAGATGTAAAACGCAGGCATGGCCAGAAATTAACGTACAACAGAAATAGACCAGTTGACCTACAGAAAAAGCTGCGTGGTCTTGGTGTAGGCAAAGCAAAAGCTGCAGTTGTTACAACTGTCCCACCCGAAAAAATGAACCGATACTTCACATTACCTCGAAACGCCATTGAACTACAAACAAAACAGAGACTCGCTGATTATCTCAAGGGAGTAAACGACTCTAGCCACGAAAAGTTGTATTTAAAGCATGTCGACTCCCATATTTCACTTGCGAAGCTTAGCAACCTAAATTTCTCGCCTTGTGAACTACAACGGTTTGTTCTTACCTGACGTCTCGCCAGCAATACGTCTTGCCATAAATTCAGACTGGAGGCAGGCAGCATTAGCATACCCTAGAGTTCGGCAGTAGTTATTTCATTGTTTGTAAATTTTCATTGTATAGGACTTATGAGTCATCAGTTTTGTCTTACGGGAAAATGCCAGGTGCACGCTGATGACATCCAGTTGTATCTGAGTGCAGAACTAATAAATCTAACGACATCTATCAAGAATACCGACCTGTGTGCACTACAAAGATAGGCGCGGGATATGGGTTTTAAGCTCAACCCATGCAAAAAGCAAGAGCTACTGGGTGGTCCTTCTAGGCCCACTAACCCGAATTACCTGGAATCCCTATCTTCTTTAATCCTAAATGGGTTAAATAGCAACTTCTCTCCTTCAACAAAGAATCTAGGAGCAATAGCACAAGACAATCTAAACTGGACGAAGCATGTAACTGCAGTGTGGAAGAAGACATCGATATTTCTCCAAAGAAAAGTATAGAAAACTGCTCCCTCTTGACCTGGAAAAGAAACTTGTAGAAAAACTTATACTTGCAGTCATTGATTACAGTGATGTTATCCTCTACGGCATTTCTCAGGAACGTTCACGGCGCCTGGAACTGGTCATGAATGCCTGTGTGTGTTATATCTGTTGTGTTACACTCTTTGATCATATTACACCACCATCTGCAGAGCTATCCTGATTCCATACAGACAAGCGAAGAGATTCCCATACCCTCTGTCTTCTATACTGTTTTATCGACGTACACTGTTTCTCATATCTCTCCTCGACTTTAACGCTCTTCTCTGAACATCATAGCAGAAACACATTTCCGTCCCGCTGCATCGTTCACGTACTTTCTCTAAACCCTTTTAGTAGCAGTACCTCCACTCTGGAATAACCTCCCGCAGTATATTAGAGAACTGAAGAACTTCTAGAGCTTTAGAAGTCAGTTAGTGCCATAACTACTAAAGTAACAACAATGATTATGACCTATCATTATTGTTATTAGCGTCGTTATTGTTGTCACTATCATTACTACTATCATCATTATTAGTGGCAGTAGCAGTAGTAGTACAGGTACTGCCAGTATTAACTGTGTTAGCTTGTAGCCAGTGGTAGTTACATTGTGACTACGGACGCTCAAACCATTTTACACTATCATATTAAAACTGTTATTTCTTAAGGAACTCTGATGTAAAAGGTACTGTCTGTGTGAAATACTGTCCGATTTAAGAGACAGACCAAAATAAATAAAATAAGTTAATTAAAGATTAGATTCCCATACATATTTACCAATTGCGGAGCATTGCTGGGTTTGCAAGAGAGAAAATAGATACTGGAAGACCAGAAAAATGATAGGAATGATTTTGTTTATGAGTGAAGAACAGGCAACAGATTAATCCATGAACGGAGGATGATGAAGACATGTTGTAAGTGCTATGTAACTAGTCCAAATCGTTCGAATTATCTGAGTATTTCAATATAGTTATATTAAAATCTCCAAATACTGTCATTTGCTTTCGGCTATATGATATTACAATGACTCATATTCTTGTACGAATATATGAAATCTAGCAAATGGGTAGCTGTACACTGTCATATTACAAAAACAGCAGCTAATTCAAAGGAATATGCTTTCAGTTGTTGATCTAAGCAGAATTTACTTATATCAATACTACTGAACATGAATTTATTTTTAACATACTGTAAAACTTGCTCTTACTCTGTACTTTTCACACAGAAATTGACTGACAAATTGTAGTCTTCTGTGTTTAACGTGATGAGTGTTTATATTCGCATGTTGCTCTGCCAGACATTATACACCAACTTTCTTTTGACGTGTTATATAGAGTAAATAGATAAGCAGTTCGTTAACTTTTGTTTTTTAGTCATCCAGCATTATGGTGCCTAATGGTAAGGCTATTCATACTATTTTCTTCTGTGTGTGATACTTGAGATATCTAATTCTGTTTCAAAGCAGTCAATTTTAATTGAGGTATTTAACCTAAAACACAACTTCTCACAACTGTAATCACTATTGTTTCCATTGTATGTCAATGGAAGTTCGTCGGTTCTGTATTTCTGTAAATATCATATGTGCCATTTCTTTGGTGCGTTGCGCATCCGGCACTATCGATAGCGACTTGTATTTCTCTTTCCGTCTGGTTCGGCCTGCGCAGGCGCTGAGGCGGCTGCCGCCCTCTGGAGCGTTTTCCGCGGGGGGCGGCGCGCTCGGCTCGGCAGTTGGATTCGCACCGAGCTGGTGGTATTTTGCCTTCAGCCCCGGCACGGAGGTGTGGTCTCGTTGTTGGCGGGCCTCGTTGATTTGGCCGTTGGGCGGTGTTGCGTGTTGGTGATGTGCTGTAGTGGACAACTGATGGATCCCCGCACGCGATCGCTCGAGGTTCTCCGCCTCTGAAAAGGGTGCCACGATATCGCTTGGGTTTCCGCACCCAGGAGTTGTAAGAACTGCAAGGCAGGCTTTGTGTGTTTGCTATGTCCGGTATGCGTGGCGGGGTTCGTTTCACCTTACTTTAGCTGTTGTTTATATTTTCTGCGTGATTCCGTTTTGGCCGGAGTCTAGGTGTCGAGTTTTCTTCTGATGTGTACCCGGTCGTCGCCCCCGTTTTCCCGCCTGGGGGGCAGCCGTATCTGTTGGTGGGAATTATTTGGCAGTGTGTGTTTTGCGTGGACCCGGTGTGCTCACGCGCCCTGATTCTGAGTTGAAATTACTGTGGTCAGGCTGACTCGGTTGCTGGAGTGTGTGTTATTGGTTTTCTGGCTTGCTGAGGACTGCGCGCGCAGCTGTTCTGTTTTGTGATGTGACAGCAGTCTCATATTTCTATGTGTGCTTGTTAAGTTGCTAGCAATTGCTTTTAGCCTTGTGCTTACTTATTTTTATTTAAATTGCTGGGCATTATCATTTGCCTGTTCTTTTACCTTCATTTATTTGTAGTGTCAATTAAGCCTAAGACGATGTCCAAGATGCTAGCAATTGATTTTAGTCTCATGTGTACTTAATCCTATTTAAATTCTTGGGCATTGTCATTTGCTTGTTCTTTTACTCTTATTTGTTTGTTGTGCCAGTTAGCCCTAAGATGATGTCAGACCTTGGTATCTGTCAACCTTATTTTGGCTACTAGCGCTCAGGTGCAATATTGCCGGCCTATCCCGGATTTTGTCATTAATTGAGATCCTTTTATACTGTCTTTTTAATAGTAGGTTTGGCAAGTGCATTTGCGTATGGTATTTATTATGCCCCCCCCCCTCGCTCTTCCTCCTTCGTGTAAACTGATTTTGGTAAGATTGCTAGGTGGCCTGTGTTCTTTTATTACCTATGTAAGTTTGCCCGCTGCCGCAGTCGTAACATGTTTTGACCGGCAAGCGGCCCATGTCGGCTAGAGTTTGAATGTGGTCTGCGCTGTCAAAATCAGCAAACTTTCTGTAAGGAGGCAAATGTTGGGCTTTGCCGTACATATATTTATTATTTGATCCATTCATGTACGTGTTGTGTTAAGGGTTCTAGGGCATTTTTATTTGAGATACCTTTTGGAAATTTTATCACTCTTTTAAAGAAGGTATAAGAAGGAGTAACTTCGACCGCAAATTTAATTGTAAATTATACATATGTGCTTCGCATTATAAAATTTAACTGTATCAGGTGAAAGTATGTAGTCTAATGCACAATTATTTGTTAATGTATCAAATGGTAAGCAGTTTTGTTTGGCAGTGATTCAAACGACACAAATAAGTTTCTCTGTTCACCTGTGGCATATAACAATTTTTTTACCTTATATTGTAAGCAGCTTGATTTGTTTGTGTCACTCATTTGTGAGCCACTGTGTAACTTATTACAATTAATTAGTTGTTTTGGGGAAATAAACCTTGTATGTCCTCTTTTCATTAACGGAATCCCATCCAAATCGTCCGCTCATCATTTTCATGCCATCATAATCGAAACACAACGACCATTAATCAAGTATTCTTGCTGTGTCACTCACAAGACGAAAAAATTCAGAATCTTCTTCGATGTCGCTCCGCTTGGGCAACAATACCATATTGCCTCCACTTGGCTCCAGTACTCAGTGAGTACTTTTAAGAGACGTTTTTCGTCGAGTTATAGGATGGACTCAATTTACTGATACTAAGATTATTCGCCACCTGTTAAAAGATTTCTGTTGAATTATCTCATTACGATATCTAAATTTCTTAATGCGATTAATCTTCCCTTGGTTTAAAATAATATATTCTGAACTATCACTATATGTCACATATTTTTTCTTCTCAAAGGAGACCTGTAATACTAGTTTCTTAGCTATCTCTGTCAATCGATGAAGTTACTATTGATGAGTTACTATTGTAAAAGTCTACGTCATCATCAGTGGCCAGGCAGTCAAGGTACACCTGTTTAATTCGTGTTCTAGTTTGAAGCATTCTTCATTTCCTTCTTCTTGCCTCAGTCTTTTCCTGCTTTCTCGAATGACCTTTTTCACAAGACACTCCAAGTATTAGACAAGGTCCATCAATCTGACTCCAAAAATGGCTCTGCGAATTATGGGACAACTTTTAGGTCATCAGTCCCCTAGACTTAGTTAGGTTTAGGTAGTTCTAACTTGAGAACATCACAAAAGTCCATGCCCGAGGCAGGATTCGGACCTGTGAGCGTAGCGGTCGCTCGGTTCCAGACTGTAGCGCCTAGAACCCCTTGGCCACTCCGGCCGGCATCTGACTCCAGCTCGGGTTTGAAATGGGCCCGAGATCTCACCGACCGATTTCGCTTTGACGCCGTTTCGATCGAAGGCTGTTTAATCAGATTTCTGGGTGTGTCGTCCACACCAAATTTCTTACGGAATATTAGATAACGACTCACAGTCAACTGCGCTTCTTCAAAATCAACGAATACCACCACATAGTCGTCCCTGTCAATCGTCTTGTATATGGCGATTTTCTTCAAGTCTGTTTATCAAGATGACCTCTAATTCTGTTCTGCAGTGGTTTGGAGAGAATCATGTACGGAAGACAAATGCCTACATAATTACTGACGATTTTTTCGTCTCCTTTTGTGTGGAGCGGGTGTATTAAAGCCGACCGCTACACAAGGATTTGCTACCAGCTCTCTGTATTAAAGTTTAGCTGGTATGTTCGGAGTGTCAATAATGTGTAAAGTAGCAAACTAATAAGTTTATGTTAAAGTAGGATCACATTTGATTTTGTCATCTACAAATGGTTCTTTGAAAGCCTGCTACTCTGAAAACGGTGGGTTTGTATATAAATAACTGTCCTATAGCCAGTCACGATTTTCTTTCATTCATATTTTAAACGACACCTTTCGGAAAATGATTGCCACTTTCAAGTGTGGTATCTCCTTGTGCCGTCCCATTTTTATGCAGTATTTTCGATGTGTCAGGATCTGCTTTGTTTTTCTGAATTTAGCGCAATATATAAAAGACACACTATTTTGTTTTTTCTAGATTTTTAGTTAGTGGCGAAATTTGTAAGAACTCATACCTACTATTTTCTTATGGTTTATTTATGCAGAGTATCATACATGTTGAACATCGCACATAACTTTCATTGCATAGTAAACTTCGAGAATAACATACATAAAAAAGAGTTACAAATATGTTTTTAGGTGTAGTTGGCAGAAATAATGTCACAGGTCTCCTACAGAGTATGACATGCTTTTGTACAGAAGGTACTTATCTGAACAATATGGATTATAATTTGCCTTTATTGATTTTACAACGGCGCCTATTTCCGTGTGTTACTTTTTTAGGCATATTGTCGAAGCATCTGTATGTTTATGTATGTTATTCTCGATGTACACTGTGCACTGAAAGTTGTGTTTGATGTTATGTGTAAGACTCTGCACAAATTGACCATGAGAAAATTGTCAGTACAAGTTCTTGCAAATTTCGCCACTATGTATAAAAATCGATAAGCAACTAAAAATTGCACTATTTTTGTATATCGCAGTAAAGTCAACAAAACAGAGCAGAACCTGACGCATCGAAAAAATTACTTAAAAATGGCATATTACAAAGAGGATACACACTTGAAAATTGGAATCATTTCCCAAAATGCGTCGTGTAAAATATGAATAAAAGAAAATCGTGATCGAAGAAACCGAAGATTCAGTATAAATGAAAAATGTAAGATTATTGGTAGACAAGGATACAGTATAAATCAGGATGAATCCTTTAAAGTGCAGTAGAGTGTTTACGAAACAACATAGAAAATTTTTCTCTCTCCCGTTCCCTTAGTATGTCCGTCCAACCCCGCATTGCTCAATCATACGGAACTATCAACACGAGCTAACCACATGTAGACATAAATGAGATTTTCACTCTGCAGCGGAGTGTGCGCTGGTATGAAACTTCCTGGCAGATTAAAACTTTGTGCCCGACCGAGACTGGATCTCGGGACCTTTGCCTTTCGCGGGCAAGTGCTCTACCATCTGCCAGGAAGTTTCATATCAGCGCACAATCCGCTGAATAGTGAAAATCTCATTCTGGAAACATCCCCCAGGCTGTGGCTAAGCCATGTCTCCCCAGTATCGTTTCTTTCAGGAGTGCTAGCTCTGCAAGGTTCGCAGGGGAGCTCCTGTAAAGTTTGGAAGGTAGGAGACGAGATACTGGCAGAAGTGAACCTGTGAGGGCCCGCATCTCGTGATGCTATAGACGAATGTTGAAAATTAGGTGGACTGATAAGGTAAGGAATGAGGAGGTTCTACGCAGAATCGGAGAGGAAAGGAATATGTGGAAAACACTGATAAGGAGAAGGGACAGGATGATAGGACATCTGCTAAGACATGAGGGTATGACATGAGGGTATGACTTCCATGGTACTAGAGGGAGCTGTAGAGGGCAAAAACTGTAGACGAAGGCAGAGATTGGAATACGTCAAGCAAATAATTGAGGACGTAGGTTGCAAGTGCTACTCTGAGATGAAGAGGTTAGCACAGGAAAGGAATTGGTGGCGGGCCGCATCAAACCAGTCCGTAGACTGATGACCAAAAAAAAGTGTGAGAGAGGAGAAACGCTAATTGATTTCTGCAACAAATTTCAGCTACTAATAGTGATTACATTGTTCAAAAATCGCAAGAGGAGGTGGTGTTCTTGGATAAATTCTCCATAACCGTTAGGGCAACACTGGCTGATTCCATGTTTGTGGTTCTTGGAGTATTTTTTTTTTTGTTGATACTTTTCATTTTATGGAAAGGGTAGAATATCCGAGCAATGACCCATTGTAGATACGGGAACTATTCACCCACTTAACAGAGGACAGCTGATGTTGGAAGAGGGAGTCCCAGTTGGGAATATTCAGGAGAGTATTTTTCAATTCAGTCGTTTGCCTTACCGTTGAGAGAGACCTCCCGATCACCTTGGTGAGAACGGCTGGATGTGGACCATTTTGAATTTAGTCCTAATAAGTACTTTGCACGCAAAAATATAAAATCGTAGTTTATGTGCTGTGTAATTGTTTGTGTATGCACGGAATGGAGTCAGTGACAGGCTCAACATTCGACGTGTACCCGAGTAGCTACCGGTCGCCGATATATGTCCAAAAATGGTTCAAATGGCTCTGAGCACTATGGGTCTCAACTACTGTGGTCATCAGTCCCCTAGAACTTAGAACTACTTAAACCTAACTAACCTAAGGACATCACACACATCCATGCCCGAGGCAGGATTCGAACCTGCGACCGTAGCAGTCGCGCGGTTCCGGACTGCGCGCCTAGAACCGCTAGACCACCGCGGCCGGCTGATATATGTCCAGAAGATGTAAGTGTGAGATATGGGACTGTCTGGTACTGATTACTGCGTCACACATGAAGAGCATCTATGAACTCACAGGTTACAGAAACACAGCATACAACACAATAAGTTAGTTAGTGGTAGCACGAGTGGGAAGAACCTACCAAAGGAAAGGAAGAGACGAGGTTGGTCTTTAACGGCCTGTCGACTTCGGGATCGTTATAGATGGATCACACAAGCCTTGGTTCCTATCCTGCGTGATTTTCATCCATATCCTTCCTTAATCATTTTCGCATTTGCCTTGAGCGACGTAGGGAAATCGTGGGAAACCTAAATCAGGATGGCCGTACGTGGTTTACTGTCATCCTCCGGAATGTGAGTCCAGTGTGCCAACCACTGCAGCATCTCTTGTGGTAACTTACCAGTGCTATTAAGAGTTCATCACATATTACGTCATATCAATAAAGGATTAAAACTGAAACACTTTAACCAAAGTCAGAGCACGGTGGTCCTACTTCTCGTTTATGATCGTGGTCGCTACCAGCAGTGGAATGGTGTACTGATCTTTATACATAAAGGCAGCGTCTTGGGCGACTGACTCGTCACCCCCCAGCCCAAACTGCTAAGGACAGAAACTTGCAATTTGGAGGAATGATGATCGTACTGAAAAAATCAAAGTTCGCAATGGTGCTCAAAGGGATCACCCAGAACAAGGAAGTTCGCATGTCAAAGTCAAAAGTGAAATACATGCTTGTGTGTCTCTTTGATTCGAAGGGAATTGTTCATAAAGAGTGGGTGCCTCCTGGAGAGACAGTTAACCAGTATTACTACAAAGAAATTTTAGAAGGACTTCGTAAAAGCGTTCATGTCCGTGCCAACACAGCTGATAATTGATTTCTGCATCTCGATAATGCGCCATGCGATACTGCTGTGTCAATACAGCAATTTTTAACCTCAAAATAAATTTAAGTACTACCACACCCACCTTATTCACCAGATATCGCTCCGTGCGACTTTTTCCTATTTCCAAGAGTCAAAACGGCGGTCAAGGAACACCATTTTCAAACACAGGATGTCCAAAAAGTTGTGACGAGTCTTGGAGGATATTACAGAAGATGAGTTCCAGAAATGTTACTATCGATGGCAGAAGCGCTGGAAAAAGTGTGGGTAATCAGAAGGGAGCTACTTTGAAGGAGACAACACTAAACTTCACTAGAACGGTAAGCAACATTTTTTTTCACATCAGTCTCATTGTCGCACCTCATATGGGCAACAATCTGCATATCCAAGCAGATGCTTCCTCTCAAGAAGCCGCTACGTTTGCCATCATGTGCGAAAGGGGTGTGTCAACCCTCAGTACCATGTGCGAAATAATAAAACTAATGAACATTGTCTGTACATTTTTAATATTGCACATACAATATTAATATCTGTAGGTCTTAAAGGCATTTCATGATATACAGGGTGGAAATTTTTGAACTATACGAAATAAAAATCGTAACATCTGAACAGTTTGCGTAAGGACATTCAAACTCCATTGTTGGTTGCAGGGCATGATGGAAATTACTTTGATTTAGCGGCAAAGCCCACTTTCATGTGGATGGTTAATCAATAAGCAAAGTTGGGGCATCTGGGGAACAGAGATTCCCCATTTCACAATCAAGAGGTCTCTGCACGCCACAGTCATCCATTGATGGTGACATGTCCAGTCATGGAATAAGTGGTGCAATATGCCTTGATGGCTTGGTGTCTGAAATGATAAAATCATCTTCCAGAACCTTAATTTTCTCCTTAATTCAGAGTTACCCCGATTTCGACAAGTTGTGGTTCATAGAAGATGTAGCTAAAATCCATTTAAGCAGGAGAATAATGCCCTGGAGGCACACTTTCAGTATCCCATGGCTAGAAGGTGGTCCCAAGAGGCCATTGGCATTGGCCTCAATTGGCCGCCATTTTCTCCGGATCTGAACTCTTGCAACTTTTTTGTGATACTACATAGCAATAACACAAAAACCATTGCTGATCTGAAAACAGTCATTCAGGAGGCGCTTAACAACACTGATGTTCCGACACCTCAACGGGTCATGCATAATTTCGGTATTTATCTGTGTGACATCACCGTCAATGATGGTAGCCAATCAAACATGTTAACTTATTCTGAATATCTGGAGTGATGTTCATTCAACATTTAACATGTGTGCAAACTATAGTTTGTAACTAATGTGTTTTTATATAGTTCAATAATTGTCACCCTGTGTCTTCGGTGTGGATGCGATCTCTTCAGGGAATCGTGCTGAATGCTGCGAGGGATGAATATGGTGCATGGGAGGGCACTAAGTAAGTAGTGTGGAAGAAGTTGGGAATTTGGGTTGGACATGAAGCGTGCGCAAAAAGGAAAAGCAAATGAGGTAACCACTTGTGTAAAATAGAAAACCTGTGTTAGTCCTAGTTTAACCGATTATTCTCTTGTCGCCAGCAAATTATTTCACTGCCCTATGCATCTGTGTAGATAATTCTGTCATCCTGCACATTTTTCTAATAACCCATTATTATGTTACTATTTTGTTACAAAAGTTCTACATACTTCAACATATTGATCCACAGGCACAGATGGCAACAGCCGGAAACAATGTTGTCGGCCCAGTAGATGTTATCACAGGGCGGAAGGACGATGTTGTACTGGGCGTGGACATGTTTCAGGACTGTCATGTGAGTAGCAATGAAAACTCAAGGCCTGAGCCTTGTGCTCCTGTTATGTACACTACTGGATCAAAAATAGCTCCCTACTTTGTGGACATTATATGGGGCATGTTCGCCCCTCACCTTTATGATGGCTTGAACCACTCTAGGGACACTAAGTGAGAGCGCTGTCTGTTGAGGAATGGAAACCTATTCTTTATCAAAAGCTGAAACCAAAGGAGGTATTGATGGACTTCACATCTGGAGTAAAGTCTAGTTTGTAACTCGTCCTTAAGGTGTTCCATTACATTCAGGTCACGACTCGGGGGCAGACGAATTCAATTCAGGTATTTCGCTGTCTGCAAACCATCGCCTTACTAAAGCTGCTTTATGACAGTAAAATCTGTTTTGACTGATTTGAAAAATATGTAAAAGTCTGCCAACCGGTTGCATAGGTTTTCTATATACCTTTACCAGGTTTCGTCACCTCTAAGGGTGACATCAGAAGGTAACAGTTTTCAAATTTGTTTATACGATTGCTGCAAACATCAGCCATGTTCAAAGTTGTACTATTCTTACCTGCCCATGTTGTGACATTTCTCTACTGTATGCAATACACAGTGTTACCAGATTCATTTGTGTACTTCTATATTTGGTATTTTCTAAAGTGCATTGTGAGGACCATTCCCTCACACTGAAAAACATGTGCATACCTTCAACATTTCCTCCTCGGTATTTAACTATTGGCACTAAATGGGCAAATGTCTGGGGAATCGTTACCTATCGCCACAACACAAAACACCTCTGTCGCACGGCCGAAACGTATGGCAGGACTGCTCACTGTGGAATATTATTTCCCAATCGTCCTCTGTCCATTCGTACCACTGTTTCTACAACCTATTGTTTGGCTTAGTGATGGCAGCAGAAACATGGTTTTGAGGAACTACTAAGCCATTACACACTTGTTTTTGACACTATGCACATTAAATGTGCTAGATGGACTTCTAAAGCTGAGAATGATTCCAATGGCTTTTTTAACGAGATTTCTTTTACAACGGCTCTCTGCAGTCCACTTCCTAAAAAATTTCTAGTGAACACAATTAACATTTTATAATGGTGTGATTCGTGAAAGTTTATGTTGAGTACTTATATATTTAAGAAATAATACTGGGATGTTTTATTGATTTTTAGTATCAGCAACTGAGTAAAAAATAAGCATACACGTACAGACTGTCAGGTGGATTATACTGCATATACCTTTTAAAAAGGATGAGGGTTGTTTAATACGCAACTTAAATGTGTACTGAAAATTACCAGAAGAGATAGGGAAACGTGCAGATGGGTTAGGGAGGAAACAGGAGTGGGCAGGAAATGTTGCGTGGAGAATGTGTGGGAGATGGGCCAAGAGTTCTTCGCTGAGTCCCTGTAGGAAGATGGGACAGAAAAATACACAGACCGCCTAGTCAGGGATGGAGGAGATGACGTCAAGACATGTGCCGCAGAGACAGAACCATGTAATTGGAGGATGGACTACCTGGAGGAGTCTGGAGGGTTTGTCCATCTTTGGTACTCTAATGGCTAAAGATGTCAGCAGAATAAAATGTTAAATCTGGAGAAGATATGAATTGCAGAAGTGGACATTCCTCTATAACCCATCAATGAAGAAACAAACGAAATAAAATTGAGAGTCTCACGAAATAAAATTAGAGTCTCTGTATAACTGCCCAAGGCTGACAACTTTGACACCTTGATTAATACCAGACTTGATAGATGTTCACAACATATTTTCTCATAATTTTAACGGTTTTATTCATATACATTGAAGGAGTGAGTGAAAATTTGCACGAAGGCCAGGAGTGAAACCTGGGTCTCCTGCTTAGAAGGCAGGTGCATTAGACACTAAGCCACCTTGGCACAATTATTAACAATAGTGGTCTTTAAAGTAGACTGGGGTGGCAGTGAGAATTTATGTAGGGGAGGGAGACATGCCAGGATAATCTGTGCAATTCGCCAGTTAGCATAAGTGGCTAATGCACCTTCCTCATAACTAGGAGAATTTGGTTAGATTCCAGGGCTTGGTACAAATTGTCCCTTGATGCTTTGGTCCATATACATGCAGTACATGCAATTGATCACATTACAAGTAAATGGACCATGTGAGACATTTGTAATCTAAACAAATCTACACAAAATGGTTTGTTAGTTCTATTGCTTTCCATTGCCTATTATTGGCGAAGATTTTCTCTTATTTGAGTTTTAAATAAATTATGCAGTCAGGTGACTACAGGGTTATAAACACAAAATCAAATAGGAGTAATGCAGTAGGTTTAATAATGAATGGGAAAATAGGAATGCGGGTAAGCTACTACAAACAGCATAGTGAAAGTATTATTATAGCCAAGATAGATACGAAGCCCACACCTATTACAGTAATACAAGTTTATATGCCAACTAGCTCTGCAGATGAAGAAATTGAAGAAACGTATCATGAAATAAAAGAAATTATTCAGATAGTGAAGGGAGATGAAAATTTAATAGTCATGGGTGACGAATTCGAGTGTAGGAAAAGGGAGAGAAGGAAACATAGTAGGTGAATATGGATTGGGGCTAAGAAATTAAAGAGGAAGCCGCCTGGTAGAATTTTTCACAGAGCACAACTTAATCATAGCTAACACTTTGTTTAACAATCATGAAAGAAGGTTGTATTCATGGAAGAATCCTGGAGATTCTAAAAAGTATCAGATAGGTTATATAATGGTAAGACAGGTTTTAAATTGTAAGAAATTTCCAGGGGCAGATGTGGACTGACCACAATCTATTGGTTGTGACCTGTAGATTAAAACTGAAGAAACTTCAAAAAGTTGGGAATTTAAGGAGATGGAACCTGGATTAACTTAAGGAACCAGAGACTGTAGAGAGTTTCAGGGAGAGCAGAAGGCAACAATTGACAGGAATGGGGGAAAGAAACAGTAGGAGAAGGAAGGGTAGCTTTGAGAGATGAAATAGTGAAGGCAGCAGAGGATCAGGTAGGTAAAAAGACGAGGGCTTGTAGAAATCCTGATGTAACAAGAAGTATTGAATTTAATTGATGAAGGGAGAAAATATAAAAATGCAATAAATGAAGCAGGCAGAAAGGAATACAAACGTCTCAAAAATAAGGTCGACAGGAAGTGCAAAATGGCTAAGCGGGGATGGCTAGAGGACAAATGTAAGGATGTAGAGGCTTATCTCACTAGGGGGTGAGATAGATACTGCCTACAAGAAAATTAAAGAGACCTTTGGAGACAAGAGAACCACTTGTATGAACATCAAGATGTCAGATGGAAACCCAGTTCTAAGCAAAGAAGGGAAAGCAGAAAGGTGGAAGGAGTATATAGAGGATCTATACAAGGGCGATGTACTTGAGGACAATATTATGGAAATGGAAGAGGATGTAGATGAAGATGAAATGGGAGATACGATATTGCGTGAAGGGTTTGACAAAGCACTGAAAGAACTGAGTCGAAACAAGGCCCCTGGAGTAGACAACATTCCATTGGAACTACTGACGGCCGTGGGAGAGCCAGTACTGACAAGACTACCATCTGGTGAGCAAGATGTATGAAATAGGCGAAATACCCTCAGACTTCAAGAAGAATATAATAATTCCAATCCCAAAGAAAGCAGGTGTTGACAAATGCGAAAATTACCGAACTATCAGTTTAATAAGCCACAGATGCAAAATACTAACACGAATTCTTTACAGACGAATGGAAAAACTAGTAGAAGCCGACCTCGCGGAAGATTAGTATGGATTTCGTAGAAATACTGGAACACGTGAGGCAATACTGACTCTGCGGCTTATCTTAGAACCCAGATTAAGAAAAGACAAACATACGTTTCTAGCATTTGCAGACTTAGGGAAAGCTTTTGACAATGTTGAATGGAATACTCTCTTTCAAATTCTGAGGGTGGCAGGAGTAAAATACAGGGAGCAAAAGGCTATTTACAATTTGTACAGAAACCAGATGGCAGTCATAAGGGTTGAGGGGCATGAAAGGGAAGCAGTGGTTGAGATGGGAGTGAGACAAGGTTGTAGCCTCCCCCCAATGTTATTCAATCTGTATATTGAGCAAGCAGTAAAGGAAACAAAAGAAAAATTCGGAGTAGGTATTAAAATTGATGGAGAAGAAATAAGAACTTTGAGGTTCACCGATGACATTGTAATTCTGTCGGAGACAGCAATGGACTTGGAAGAGCAGTTGAACGGAATGGACAGTGTCTTGAGAGGAGTATATAAGATCAACATCAACAAAAGCAAAACGAGGATAATGAAATTAAGTAGTATTAAGTCGGGTGATGCTGAGGGAATTAGATTAGGAAATGGGACACTTAAAATAGTGAAGGAGTTTTGCTATTTGGGGAGCAAAATAACTGATGATGGTCGAAGTAGAGAGGATATAAAATGTAGACTGGCAATGGCAAGGAAAGCGTTTCTGAAGAAGAGAAATTTGTTAAAATCGAGTATAGATTTAAGTGAGATGAAGTCGTTTCTGAAAGTATCTGTATGGAGTGTAGCCATGTATGGAAGTGAAACATGGACGATAAATAGTTTGGACAAGAAGAGAATAGCATTCGAAATGTGGTGCTACAGAAGAATGGTGAAGATTAGATGGCTAGATCACATAAATGATGAGGTATTGAATAGAATTGGGGAGAAGAGAAGTTTGTGGCACAACTTGACCAGAAGAAGGGATCGGTTGGTAGGACATGTTCGGAGGCATCAAGGGATCACCAGTTTAGTATTGGAGGGCAGCGTGGAGGGTATAAATCGTAGAGGGAGGCCAAGAGACACATACACTAAGCAGATTCAGAAGGATGTAGGTTGCAGTAGGTACTGGGAGATGAAAAAGCTTGCACAGGATAGAGTAGCATGGAGAGCTGCATCAAACCAGTCTCAGGACTGAAGACCACAACAACATGCAGTCTGAATCTTGCGTGGGATGCTAAAATCTCAAATTTAATATATTCCCACTATTCAGTCTTATTGATATAACTCATTTGTTGAAACTACGCTAGTATAATATTCATATGTTACTGACAAATGTACTGAAGTATGTATGGTAACCTACTGAGTGAACATTGAAGGTCAAATATGCAAGTCCAATCTGCTCAAATGTTTTCCTATTCTCTACCCTAAATTTCTTTACCACAGTGTACAATGCAGCGATTCCAACAAACATTTTCGAAGGCAAATTAATCTATCTACAGTAGTTTAACGAAAGCTGACATATTGCAAGATACAAGGATAACCACAGTTAAATAATTTTTTATGCAAATAGATCACGAACGATCCTCAGGTGCAGGCCCTGTATACAAATAACTCCCACCTGGCACCCATTGACAGGAGCAACCTATTTTGTAACTACCTCAGTAAATATCGTTCATTTATTAAAAAATGACTCCTCACACCAGGAGTTAAACTGAACAAAAATTTTATGGAATTATTACTCTTATTAAATAGGAAGAAATAATCATGATCTCTTTACTCAGAAGAGACTTGAATTCTTAGTGGAAAAAATTATTTGAAATATTTGCTATTTAATTATCTATTTTCTTTATGTTATATAATGACAGAATTGAACTTTTTTTAATAGGAGCTAAAATATGAAGAAATTAAGTTACACTAATGTTGACTCTCAGACAGAAGCAACTAGCTGGGTTTAATGTTAAGTCTTTTAGACATAACAGAGGCAACAGCTAGCATTCACATCCAATGCAAATTAAAGTAGTACACAAAATATTAAAATTTAGCTGTCAGATTAACCCTAAGAAGACAGGCAACAAGGACAGACAATTTGTATTATTCACAATGCAATATACATGTCTGTTATACACATTCAGACTGATGCTCAACAGTGAAAACTGTAAGATAATTTTGAAAGTAAATGAATTTACGCTGGAAAACACTATTACGAGACTAATTTATGTATCTGACCCGGGCCCCTGGTATGGTCAGTCAGAGCTGACAGTACTTACTGCCGTGTACTAAAAAATGCGTTAAGAATACCTGACACCAGATTTAAATAGCTGACATAGTTCTAAAAAAGGAAAATTATGTTATTGATACATGCAGTACTTTTTAACAAATCACTTAGCAGCACGCACCATGGCACAGTGGTCTCATAATTTTCTTAATTGACAAGACGCATGCATGAGCTATATATGAAGCTTTGTGAAACACGACAGTTCTTTAATTCTCAAGTTTATGTCAGTAAACAAAGCTCTAATCTGGAGCATTACATTTGTACTACTAGTGCCAGATTTTTCATGGGAGTGACAGGCAGGAGTAAACACAAGCACTCTCAACATTAAACAGACATGATGAGCTTGCACTTTGCTGTCAGTAGGGAAGTCTAGCTAAAATAATGTATATTACATTGCTATCACAATTCTGATGCTGATAGGAAAAATTCCTGTTCGCACACTGCAGGATCCACACTTGTCACACCACTGAGGTTTCCTCAGCGCAAGTGCACAATGCTGGCACAACGCCAGGAGCTGCAACTCTTATCGCACGCTATCTGCCTGTCCCCACTGTAGATTTGACACTAGCATCTCATTCCCACCTCATGTGGTATTACTTGAAAATTGCTTGAGTTGGAGCCCATACAGGCCTGGGGTGCCACACACAACCTCTACGAGATAACAGTGGCAAATAGAGCAGAATCTATATTGACATGTCACATCACATTAGATAATGTTAGAAAAAGTAGTTTTGAATCTGTGTTACTAAACCTGTAGCCTACCTCCTGTGTAAATGTGACTGTAATAACGCAGTCTTAAAACTTCCAAATATTGTTTGCTTATACAAAGTTGTGAAAAATAATGAATGGTTCTGTTTAAATGAGGTAGTACTAACTGCAACATTGAAGCTACGACCATTATGCATGGATAGTAGGCACCCATCAACAGTGGAAGGTGGACATTGTCTTTGTTGTACAAATACCATCGACATCGAAGTAGTAATGACTAATTCGCGGGGGATCTGAAAGATTCTCGTATGTGAATTTCACATTTCGTGGCAAAATTTGCCTCTATATTTGCATGTAAATCGTTACTGTTATTTTGTAGTGAAATCTATTGAGATGAACAGAACTGTTTTATTAGTGATTGTTAGAAACATCTTTATTTCTTGGTCATAAGTATCAAAGATGTAACCAACTGCAGGTTACTGTTATTGCACTTCATATGCCAAAGCTTGATTTAGAAAGATACGATGTGCAAAAGTTATCTCCAAATTAAAAAAGCAGGAAATCAACCACGTATCTAACTCCATGCTCTGTTGCTGTGACAGTTCTGCGCAGTTCATTTGCCTTCTATCTTGTACAGACCAGTCATTTGATGGGGGACTCTGGCTAACAGACACACTTCTGAATTTTTGAGATGCCGCTTAGCAATGTTGAAATACTGGACAATATAACATGGCTGTTAATAGGTTACAAGTGTTCTGAATTTTACTTGCATCAAACATGTAGAGGATGGGCCTGAACTAACTCACTTATAACAATGACAACCTCAGGAAACAATTGAGTAACAGTCACTACTTAATGATATGGGTCATGTGTTGCCTGTCATTTTGTTCTTTCAAAATAAGTTTAGAGTCTCATCCCAGTCAATCATAGTTCAGTAAGATTCCGAAGTCCACCCAAAGGCATCAGGGGTCCCTACGACTGTGTGTGTGTCAGTTGTGTTCCCACAGAAACACAAAACACGGTTATAGGATGGCTATCCTGTGAGAGGGAGGTGTAGTTCGCTTCCCCACACCACTTCTCTTCCCTCTAGTGGTCATAACTATAATTTATTACTATGTTAATAGTGACCACCGACCTGAAAACCTAACTTGTTGACATATTTCAGACACACCAAACATCTTCGCCTAACATGTGGATAGCTATTTGTGGTCCTACTGCTACACAAAGTACGTTGTCAGTTCCTTATGTGGCATTGTATGGATCCCATGGCTATGAATGCTCTTGGAAGTTGCGAATTTGAGAATTTGTAGAATGCTTATTTCCAAGGAGTAATGACACTGAGAAACACTAAAATAGTTACTAAGTTACCGACATATCTCACACTATGAATTCCTTGAAGTAGTTTTCCGAGCTCTTGGTAGCTACCTAAATTTCTCCAACATGTTGTATATGATACTTGTTGGGAATTTAATCACCTTAAAAATTGATGGCATACTTTTACCTAGAACACACTAAAAGAGAGTTATTGTGGAAAAACTCTTAAGTGCCATTTCTCGGTGGGGTTTTCAACATGGTGGATACACACAAGGAAAGAAGTTCTATAACTTATGTTTTACATATTATCCCTCTTGTGAAAAAATCTACCTGAAAGTTAAAAGCTATTCCATATTTTGCAACCAATATCATTTCTCAGAGCTCTCTGCTAGGCTATAAAACCATTAAAAACCACGCAAGTGATTCAGTCTGGTAACCACATCATGGCCATGTGCATCAAAAACCATCACTAGCACCAGTGTGGCAGAGTCATTGCCACAGGCAAATGTGCAGCTAAGATGAAGTGAGGAGTTGCACCACCTAATTATGGGGTGAAGTAGTTGGATTCTTCTTGTAATTGAGGCGGAATCACTAAAAGAATGAAATAATGGGAACAATGGCTATGACAGTTCTCTCTAGGAAAAAGAAGGGGCAATAAATGTTTTCACTTGACATTGTGCAGAAACCTTGAAATTTTATAAATCTAGTGTGTTTGGTGGATAAATGTGGATTTGGTGTTCCCAAAAAGTGTGTCTTATGCAGATTGACTCCATTGTTAGAGTGAAACATTGCTTCATAAAAAAAAGAAAAATATCTTTGTGTCATTGTCTGTGCTTGCCAACATCTCAGTGCGGAAGTCATTGTGTAGCATAATCTCACAGCATTAGTACCTGGACCAGCTGCAATCTAAGATTTGAAGTGTGAACATTTACACAGTATTTTGGAACCTGCTGCGCATGAAATGTATCCAAACTTGCTAGACGTGTCAATTTCTGTGTACTTCACTATACAGCTCAAATGTTATTCACATTTTCTTCTGGCATTTAAGACTGACTTCAAAACTATCATTACAAGGGGTGTGGCTCTCAGTGAAAGTGTGTGTGAAATTCTAAATGGCGGTTACCGACTCCCTTTTTTGCAAACTGGAGGACCACGAGTTCCTCTGTTGTGGTGTAGTTGCCAATTTCTACACTCCAACTCTGTTGACATTAGCCCACGATAAGACAAATTTTAGAACGTACAGAATTGTTAATTGTTCTCAATCAAATAACAGCCCCATCTCTGAAGTAATGGGAGAACTGACATCTGGCGCGAATGAGAGGTGCTTCCCCTCCAGGAGGATAGGTAGCTTGAAGCTCCTACTTGATGCAACTGTCTCCTTTCTCCAGAAAACCATTTCTAAATAAATATGAGCTTAAGAATACTGGTCACACAGTGTGGGGTCCCATCACTAACTGAGCTTTTCCATCTGCAGTGCTGCATAGACCTCGGCAAAAACTTGCTGAGGTTCCACAATGGCATAGAGACACCCTTTCTACCACCATGTGGTGAAGTGTCCACGCCCAGGGAGGCCTTTGCTGCTGTGCCGGGCGAGAGACCAGAGGGCCTCGAGTCTATGCGCATCGCCCAGGGCTCACATGCTGGTGCGGCACCACCCCTTGGCGAGTTCAATACTGCTCTGCTCCGTATTGTATCTTCCTGGCTTTGTATTCATAGAGGCAGTGCAGCTGGCATGAGGTTAAGTGGATTTGCTAGTTATTTGTCTTTTCTGTGAAACTTAACTGTCATCGTCAGCAAGATTTTGAAATTTTAGAAAATTGTGTTAAGCTATCTTCACTTCCATACAATAATTTGAATTTTGTTCTATCTGGTATGTATTCCAGGTGTCTCCCAGGAGCTGTCATCCATGTTTCAGCAGAAGAGAGGTTATCCAAAAGAAGAGAATATTTGTAGCTTTTCAATTTTTAGAGAGCCCTTATATTTATGGCGTGTCTTGCACTATGTTAAAAACTATAATCAGTGAAACTCCACAGCCATTAACAGTGGTAATAAATAAACGCCTCCATGCAGCGGAATTTCCAGACTTCCTGAAAGTAGCACGCACAGTGCCTGTTAAAAAAAGTGACAGTCCACATGAAGTGTCAAGCTTCTGTGTTTGTGTTTGTGACCACTTCTTATTCATCCATATTGTTCAACAGTGACTGGTTTTTAGTATTGAGAGTAGTTGGTGGAATTGTTTTCCTGCATCCTCGTGTATCACGTTTTGAATGTGGAGTTATTTTAATACTGTCTGCGTACTGGATTTGTGAGAGGGAGTGGGGCAGTTGCAAACAGATCAGTTCAGTTGGGGCGCAGCAGCGAGGTGGACACTGCAGCGTGAGGGCAAGCCGGGGCCACTGGCAGCGTGCCGCCTCTGCTGGGTCGAGGAGGGCTAATTGCGAGAGCGACGACTTCGTTGCACACCGAACCCTGGGCGTTTAAGTTGAGTGAGGAGTTAACTGCTAATGCAATCTCGACTATTCCGAGATCTCGCCTTTGGTCGGCGGGTTGTAGGTCTCAGGGCCGCCGAGCCTGGTGGCAACGAGTGAAGTGTTTCGAGGCGGTGAAATATTGTAGCCGCCTTTCCCTATTTGTTAATCATTGAATTTAGTATTCTTATTAGTGAAGTGCAACCAGCCGTAGCTTCTGCATTGTGGCCGTTAACACCCCAGTTACCTGCCCTGGAGGTTAGCGTACTTTTCCGGCGGTGTACCTTTCCCCATCGTGTTGATGCCTCTTGTATTGTACTGTGCATATTTATTGGGAGTTCTACCTTAGTTCTCGTGTTTCCTTTGGCCTTGGGTGTTTTTTGAAGACGTGGAGCTATGTCTCTTCTCCCTTGCCTAAAAATATTCCATCGTTGTACCGGTGATCGGACGTTAGGCGGATTGGTTAGTCGGTCGATCGGCACTTAATTTGCCCCTAGTTTGAGTTGCCATCCAGTTACATGAGTACAACTCTTGGCTGCCTGTCTCAACTTACCTTGTGTTTTAGTTACCTTACCAGGCAGACCCTTTGAACACTTGCTGAGAACTGCTTGTCCTGATTCCCGAGATTGTGATGCTTATTTTAAGGATGTTTGTAATTTTCTAATTACTGTTTGTGTGGCCTTCAACCGAGCAAGAATTTCACTTCTTTCATGATAAGCCCTTCAGCCGAGTTACATTTTGTTTGAAAACTAAGTATTTATCTTAACATGTGCTATTGGAAACAGTTCTTCTCACTCTTAATTCAGGCCTTCAGCCGTTTGTTTGAGGCTGTTGGTGGCCTTCGGACCTAAAATTGTAGAATTTTTTTCTCTGATAAGGCCTTCAGCCGTCATACAGACAATTGTGTTTTTTAAGAGATTTCTTTAAATAAAGTTGACATTTGTTGTGCTACCGAGAGTAACTGACTACGTACTCATCCACCATCTTAACCTTATCCTGCCCCATCCTTAGAAACCAGCTCTCAGTTCTAAAGGCAGCTGCAAATTATTTTTATTGGATTGAAGACTGAACGTTCCACTGGAGGTGAGTCATGATGAGAAGATGAAGGGTTGTCACCTCAGCAGATGCCGAGTGCCAGCCTGTCAAGACTCGCTGCTACAGGGCGCGGAGGGGAGAGGATCCTGCTGCACGAGGTCCACAGAAGCATTGGCTTTATTCTGCTGTCAGCCTGCGGAGTCCAACGCAGAAAAACCGTTGGTGTTTCACACCAGCAACATGGAGGCCGACCAGGGGAATTTATCACGTGGTGACACCGTCATACAAGGTTTTCACCGTCATAGATTCTTCGAGTCGGCTAAAGAGATGATCGTTTGCCTTTGTTGGACTACTTCGAGGCTCTCCGTTTAGCAGAGTAAGGCTCAGTCGTTGGTAGGCTGGGAGGACGTAGGAAGTCTTCACAGGAGTATTTGTTCTGTCCTTTCTGGTCTGCCAGTTGTGTAGTTTGTGAGTTCGCCCTGTGAGGCGAGATTTTGATGGCTTGTTGCTCAACTGGATGAGGGGGATGGCGATGCTACCATTAACTGGGCGAATTCATAACACCAGACTAATTTGAGGTCACATCTCTGCATGGCCGTGTCCTTCATGGAATGAGATGTAGGAACAACAATACTGTAAATACTAGATGGTAGAACGCAGGGTTTGCGACGAGCTAATAACCTGAGAGCGACTGGATATGGTACTTTTTCCTTTACCCACAACTCTTAGACAGCTCGCTCATCGAGATACACAGGATAATCTCGAGAGGCGGCGGCATGGTCACCATTGCAATTAACACAGTGGGAAGGAGGCGGTTAATAATAATTGCCCTCGTTCGCATCCCTACCACATTTGGCCAGTTGTTAACAAGACATTCAAGTCAATGAAACGTTGGCACTGGTAACAGTGCATCAGGGTTTGGACGTATGGTCGAACTGTGGTAACTTTATTGCCCGCTTTTATCTTGAGCGGATGCAACACTTTATCAAAAGGGCACTAAGGAAGCATCTATCTTTTCCACTATCCGGTGGACGGCAGCCACACCCTGATCAGAGCCGTATGTTCGGATTTCGGCCTGTGTCAGACCATCGAGCAGCCTAATGTAAATAACACTATGGGAAGATTTCAGAGCTCCATGGATGGGGTAGCCATGAAGAAGCCAAGCCATATGCAGCTGCTGTGCTAGATAATCAGAAGTAGTCTCCAAAAGCAAAGCGTCATTCCGTAAACGACAAAGGTTTCAAAGGGCCGGCAATTGCATCGACACCTTTTTGAATAATAAACGGATTTACCGTTGCAAAGGACTGACGTCTTCAGTACGTGAAAGCACGAGGAACTATGGTGCAGCTGATAGGGTCTGAGTTGGGAGCTTCGTTCTGTTTATGTTTGTTATACATGGACTACGAAGGTGATTGCCAGCATCTCAGACTGCACACCTTAACTGGGGCTCCGCTTCACAAGGGGCACACATGTCTTAAGTGATTGATCTCCCCTCAGGTCACACCTACCAAGCATATGCCAGGGACCAATCGACAATTTGGTACAGGAAAGCCGAAGGAGGGGGTGATTTCATGAGCTGCTACCTAAAATATCGTTATGTGGGAACCCCACCTGTCGACCCAGGGAGGAGGAAGAAAGAAGAGGAGTGTCAAACGCTTAAGCAGAGGAATGAGAAGGTGAACAAGGAAACAAAAATGAATTAAAGAAAGTGATGAGACTGTTCATGTGTCACCTATGGACAGTGTGGAACACTCACAAAAACACCCACGACATGTTCCCAAGGGAGAGGAGAAAGAATGTCTAGTACCTATTGCAGTAGAAGCTAATAGTCTAGGAAGGTGCCATGCCCAACGGATTGAGCATCTCATCAGATTCCTAGGAGTCAACTATTGCAGAGACCTGCCAGGTGCAGCAGAGATACAGGCTGTCATACAGTGAAGAATGACTTTCTTCCTTGGGGTGCCATAGATAGCTCTAAACGTACATCAGATACACAGTGCAAAGAGCACAGGCTTTGGGGAACTAATTCTCTTGAACACTGATATCGCATTGGCGATGCCTTGCCTGATGGCAAACGCCGGTCCTCGTGAAAGGTAAGAAGTGGCAGGTGTCCACGTAGTCCCATTCATGAAGTTATCTAACATTCTGTACCTTCAAGTAGTGTTATATGCCTTTTTGAGGTCAAAAGGCATTCTGACGTAAGGAGGACTCTTGTATTGCCATCTCTAGTAGAATCAAATTGTCAAGGGTTTAACAGTAGTACCTGAAACTGCACTTGGAGTGTCTCAGATGACCTCAGGATTGGAGCAGCCAGACGAAGTGGCTGTTGACCATGTGTTCAAGAGTCTTACCCATACAATTGATTGCAGCACTTCATGAACTGTTAGGTGTGCTACAGTCCTTGCCTGGTTTCCAGAATGGAATTTATATTCCCTCCTTCCAAGTCGTGGAGGACTGTCCATCAAACGAGACCTCACTGAAACAAGACGAGCTGTCCTTTCGATTCAGGGCGCAGATGACGGAACTTGGCATAATGGATCTTACTCGGCTCATGTGCTCCTGCAGATCTGAAGGCTTGAAGGTTTTCTGCAGTTGGACAATGAAGTTCTGCAGAGCTGTTTGTCCGGTCCTGATTGTCAATAGTCATCATTCCACCAAGGTACTGACCATCGTCTGAAATGGTTTCTAGACTGGGGCATCGACTCTGCAGCAGCCCGTTTCATCTTTCTAGTGATATGGGCCACCATTTCTGGGGCACAATTCTTTTGTTAAAAAAATAGCCTGTTCACTGTACTGCAACCAATTTGCCCTTTCTATCTTCCATCTGCATGGTCTCCTATCAACCACCGTCCTAGTCAGCAGATGGATCCACTCTGGCAAGTAGTTACTGGAATGTAAATCTGGAGCCACTTCCCACTGAACTGAGTCTGCAACAACTGGAGTACAAAAACAAAGGTCAATGTCTGAAAAAGACCGTGTAGCTGTGGGAAAGTGTCATCTGACCCGTGTCCAGAAGGCAGATGTTCTCAGGATGGATGAGTAGGTATCATCCGACCCCTGGAGCATGTGATAGCCGAGCCACACAGCACACTGTGTGCATTGAAGTCCTCCAGGAGAAGGAATGGATGTGGGAGTGAGTAGATGCAGACGCACTGGCAGAACTCTCAAATAATAATTAGGCGGAAGATGCAAAGAACACATTGTGATATTAAAGGGTGCGAGAACTAATACAGCAATTTCCTGCATGGCCATGGTAAGAAGGTCAGGAGAGAAGTATCTGTGACCAATGAAACCAGCCACTCCACCTTTAGCCCTGTCTCCAGTAGTATCATCCTTCCTTTATGGGTGGTTAACCCGTTTTGCCGGCGTGTCAGTGACTAATATACGTATCTTTTAAGCAGATGCACAACGGTTTGTGGTGGACCAGGAGCTGCTTTTCTTCCAAATCTAATAAAATTGAACTGCAATACAAGAGTCCCTGTGGAAGCTATTTTTTACCGATTGTTGTTCTTTTATCTCTCCCTGGGAGGCAATGATTTATCGGGGAGGACAGTAGGACGTTAGCTTGTTCCTAGTCCTCCAGTTCCTCTCACGAAGTCCATATCCTCCAAAGCGTAGTCCCCATCACAGAGGGTGAGCCTTCGCCAATCTGAAGATTTAACTACAGCTTTCTTGGACTACTTCGGAAAGTCGTAAATTTTTCTTTACTGAAGGGAGGAGGTGGTTGCCTGGGGTTTTTTTTTGTGGTTTTAGGGCGCACAACTTCAATGGTCATTAGCGCCCTGACTACTCTAAGAATGCACCGCGAGGCACAAGTTGACCACAACAACTAAAAGGGAAAACACGATAAAAGACAGACTGACAGGCATAGGATTAAAAAACAGCATCATCAAATGTCCTTAGCGAGGTTTGTCAAATTGATAAAACGAAGAACACGAGCAGCTGCTCGTGGGTCATCCGCTAAAATGGCATCGAAAGCATTTGGCAGGTTAAGATCGAGGCGCAGTGTGTTAAGATCTGGACAGGACATTGAAATGTGTAACCGTCAGCAAGTGCCCACATGGGCAGAACGGCGCCGGCGCAGCCGTCAGCAGATGGCGATGGCTGAACCGGCAGTGTCCAATTCTTAACCGGGCTAAAACTACCTCCTCCCGCCGAGAAGGGCGTGAGGACGACGTCCAAGCCACGGGAAGAGGTTTTAAGGCCCGAAGCTTGTTGTCGGTAAGTGCAGCCCAATCGGCATGCCACAGAGATAAGATGCGCCGACAAATCACCCTGCTAAAATCGGACGAAGGGACGCAACAAGAAGCTGTCCGAGGCTGGAGGACCGCAGCCTTGGCCGCGGCATCTGCAGCTTCGTTCCCAGGGATACCGACATGGCCAGGAACCCACATAAAGCTAACTGGAGAACCGACGTCCACCAGCTGCTGAAGAGAGCGTTGGATCCGGTGTACAAAAGGGTGAACCGGGTACGGATCACTGAGGCTCTGGATGGCGCTCAGGGAATCTGAGCAGATGACATAAGCAGAATGTCGGTGGCGGCAGATGTAAAGAACAGCCTGGTAGAGGGCAAAGAGCTCAGCTGTGAAGACAGAACAATGGCCATGGAGCCGGTATTTGAAACTTTGTGCCTCGACAATAAAGGAACACCCGACCCCGTCATTGGTCTTAGAGCCATCTGTATAAATGAAAGTCATGTCGATGAACTTCGAACGAAGTTCCAAAAAACGGGAGTGGTAGACCGAACCGGGGGTGACCTCTTTTGGGAGCGAGCTGAGGTCAAGGTGAATGCGGACCTGAGCCTGGAGCCAAGGTGGCGTGCGGCTGTCGCCCACTCGAAAGGTTGCAGGGAGTAAAAAATTAAGGTGTTGAAGGAGGCGACGAAAGCGAACTCCAGGGGGTAGCAGGGCAGAGACATACAACCCGTATTGACGGTCAAGAGAGTCGTCAAAAAAGAAACTTTAAGACGGGTGGTCGGGCATTGACAGTAGCCGACAGGCATACCGACAAAGCAGTATATCGCGCCGGTAGGTGACTGGCAATTCGCCAGCGTCAGCATGAAGACTCTCTACGGGACTGGTATAAAATGCTCCGATCGCAAGTCGTAAACCCCGATGTTGTATGGAGTTGAGGCGGCGTAAGATGGATGGCCGTGCAGAGGAGTATACGAAGCTCCCATAATCCAGCTTGGAGCGGACGATCGACCGATATAGACGAAATAGGACGGTTCGATCCGCTCCCCACGACAGACCACTGAGAACACTGAGAACACGGAGGACATTTAAAGAACGGGTACAACGGGCGGCCAAATATGACACATGTGGAGACCAGCTAAGTTTCCTGTCAAATGTAAGGCCTAAAAATTTGGTTGTCTCTACGATTGGGAGAGCAACGGGACCGAGTCTTAAGGACGGTGGGAGAAACACTTTGTAGCGCCAGAAGTTAATACAGACCGTCTTCTCGGCAGAAAAACGGAAGCCATTGGCGACACTCCAGGAGTAAAGACGGTCAAGAGAACGCTGAAGACAGCGCTCCAGGACACGTGTACACTGCGCGCTGCAATAGATGGTAAAATCGTCCACGAAAAGGGAGCCTGATACATCAGCTGGGAGGCAATCCATTATTGGATTGATCGCTATGGCGAAGAGAGCGACGCTCAAAACTGAGCCCTGTGGCACTCCATTCTCCTGGCGAAAGGTGTCTGACAGGACAGAACACACACGTACCCTGAACTGTCGATCCATTAAAAAGGAACGAATAAAAAGAGGGAGGCGACCGCGAAGGCCCCATGTGTGCATGGTGCGGAGGATGCCCGCCTTCCAACAGGTGTCGTAAGCCTTCTCCAAATCAAAGAACACAGCCGCGGTCGGGCGCTTCTGCAAGAAGTTATTCATAATGAAGGTCGACAAGGTAACCAGATGGTCAACAGCAGAGCGGCGCCTACGAAATCCACATTGTACATTGGTAAGTAGGCGTCGAGACTCGAGCAGCCAAACCAATCGAGAGTTAACCATTCGCTCCATCACTTTACAGACAGCTGGTAAGCGAGATAGGTCGATAACTGGAAGGCAAGTGCTTGTCCTTCCCCGGCTTAGGAATCGGGACAACAATAGACTCGCGCCAGCATGCAGGAACATGTCCCTCAATCCAGATGCGATTTTATGTACGAAGAAGAAAACCTTTACCCGCAGGAGAAAGGTTCTTCAGCATCTGAATATGAATAGAATCTGGCCCTGGAGCAGAGGACCGTGATCGGCCAAGTGCGTTTTCGAGTTCCCGCATGGTGAATGGGGCATTATAACTTTCACAATTCGAGGAGCGGAAGTTAGGTGGCCTAGCCTCCTCTGCCTGTTTGCGGGGGAGGAAGGCAGGGTGGTAATGAGCGGAGCTCGAAACCTCTGCGAAAAAGCGGCCGAAGGCATTGGAGACAGCCTCAGGGGCCACAAGGACGTCATTCGCGACCTTCAAACCAGAAACTGGTGAGTGGACCTTAGTGCCAGATAGCCGGCGCAGGCTACCCCAGACAACAGAAGGAGTAGAACTGTTTAAGGTGCTTGTGAAAGCAGCCCAGCTGGGTTTCTTGCTTTCTTTGATAATACGACGACACTGAGCACGTAACCGTTTATAATTGATACAATTCGCCACTGTAGGGTGCCGTTGAAATGTGTGTAAAGCACGTCGACGAGCACGTAAAGCGTCTCTACATGCTGCGGTCCACCAGGGGACCGGTACGCGACGTGGAGAAGAAGGAGGGTGAGGGATGGAATATTCAGCAGCAGCGAGAATGACTTCCGTGAGGTGTGCGACCTGACGATCGCAGCTTGTAAAGGTTTGATCCTGAAAGGTCGCCCTGGAAGAGAAGAGCCCCCATTCTGCCTTGGAGATGGTCCAATTAGAGAAACACGGAGAGGGGGTATGCTGCAGGAGATGGATAACACACGGGAAGTGGTCGCTCGAATATGTATCAGAAAGTGCATACCACTCAAACCGGCGTGCAAGTTGGGGAGTACATATAGAGAGGTCTAAATGGGAATAGGTGTGAGATGTGTCCGAAAGAAAAGTAGGGGCGCCAGTATTGAGGCAGACAAGATCGAGCTGGTTGAAAAGGTCTGCTAACAAGGAGCCCCTCGGGCAGGATGCTGGAGAGCCCCAAAGGGGGCGGTGGGCATTGAAGTCTCCAGTTAACAAAAATGGTGCAGGTAGCTGAGCAATAAGTTGCATAACGTCTGCCCTGGTAACGGCAGATGACGATGGAGTGTAAACGGTACAAAAGGAAAACGTAAAAGTGGGGAGAGTAATGCGGATGGCAACTGCCTGCAGGCCGGTGTGCAACGTGATGGGATCGTAGTAAATATCATCCCGGACCAGCAACATAACCCCTCCATGAGCTGGGATACCTACCACAGGGGGTAGGTCAAAACGCACAGAGGTGTAGTGTGCCAAGGCAATTTGATCGCATGGGCGTAGCTTCGTTTCCTGGAGGGCTACGACGAGCGGACGGTGCAAGCGGAGCAGCAACTTCAAGTCCTCTCGGTTGGAGCGAATGCTGCGAATATTCCAGTGAATAAGTGCCAGCGTAAGAAGAGGAAGATGAGAGAAGTGGTCACCTCGAAGGCCGCTTAGGGCCTGGCTTCGAGCGAGCACTGCCGCCGCTATCAGTAGGCGGACAGTCATCGTCCATTGGGTCTATAGGGTCATCGGCCATCTCGGGAGGATGGCCGGGAGGGGGAGCTTCCTCCGCCAGTGAACGGCCAGATGTACGGCTACCAGCGGTGCGGCCAGGCGAAACGGATGACGGCCTGGGGCGGCAACCGCTGGGTGGCGCAGGAGAAGAAATGCGCCGTGGCGGAGAAGGAGAACTGTGCTTCCTATGCGCCTTTTTGGAAGGACGTGTAGTGGAAGTACCGGTCGAGGGCTGGGAGGTCGAGGTACGGAGGAAGTCTGCACGGGATGGTTCCTTCTTGAAGGCCCGTGCATCTGACTTCGATGCCGCCGTCTTAGCAGAAGCTGAGGGAGGTGCTCGTGTCTGTGGGGTGATGGGAGGAAGAGGAGGCGTCGACCGCGCGATCTTAGCACTGGCCGAACGGACGACCGTGGTGCTGAAGGTCAGATCGCATGTCTGGGTTGCTACCTCCCGGGTAGTCCGAGGAGAGGCGAGGACATTACTGTATTTCCCCGCTGGGAGCAGCGTGGGCTTCCTACTAGCCAATAGCTTGCGAGCAGCCGAGGTGGACACTTTCTCTTTGACCCGAATTTCTTGGATACAGCGTTCTTCCTTAAAGACAGGACAGTCACGGGAGGAGGCGGCATGGTCACCTTGACAGTTCACACAACGAGGAGACGGAGGTGGACAGTCACCCTCATGGGCATCCCTGCCACAGGTGACACATTTAGCCGCATTGGAACAAGACTGTCGAGTGTGATTGAAACGCTGACACTGGTAGCAGCGCGTAGGTGTCGGGACACAGGGGCGAACAGAAATAACCTCGTAGCCCGCCTTGATGCGCGATGGCAGCTTAACACTATCGAAGGTCAAGAAAATTGTCCGGGTCGGTACAAGGTCATTGTTGACCTTTTTCATGACACTATGGACAGCCGTCACGCCCTGCTCAGCGAGGAATGATTGAAGCTCCTCGTCAGTCAATCCGTCGAGGGAGCTAGTATAGACTACACCTCGAGACGAATTCAAAGTTCCGTGGGCCTCCACCCGGACAGGGAACGTGTACAGGAGGGTGGCCCGAAGCAGTTTTTGTGCCTGAAAGGCACTCTCAGTTTCTAGTAATAAGGTGCCGTTACGCAACCTGGTACAAGATTTGACAGATCCGGCTATGGCATCTACGCCCTTCTGAATAACGAAAGGGTTGACAGCGGAAAAGTCCTTTCCGTCCTCAGATCGAGGAACTACGAGGAACTGTGGGGCAGGCGGTAGTACTTTGTCACTGTTGGCTGGTCACGTTTCCGTTTTTGGGTCGAAGTCGAAAGATATGGAGTAGAATCCATTGCGGAGGAATCCCCCATGATTGCCAGCGTCTCCGATGGCGCGCTCCTTCCTTGTGGGGACCCCCTCAGAGGGCACTCCCGCCTTAGGTGAATGTTTACACCTCAGGTCACACCTCCCGAGAAACAGACGGAGGGACCAATCGGCATGGTCAGAAGGTATCAGCTCAGGCAATCACCCCTCCCCGGGCCTGGCCTTTACCAGGGGGTACGCACGTGCCTTACATGTCTACCCAGGGCGGGGACTTACACGTTACCCCGTCACCAGCTACGCGTGCGAACGCGTGGGTCGGCCTTCAGGCACGCACAGGGAGGAAGGAAGAAGAGGAAAAAGAAGAGAGAGAGGGAGAAAGAGGACAGACTGTCTCAAACGCCGAGGCGGAGACCAGAGAAGGCAAGGAGAAAAAGGCAATGAGAAGGCAAGGAGAAAAAGGCAATGAGAAGGCCAGGAGAAAAAGGCAATGAGAAGGCAAGGAGAAAAAGGCAATGAGAAGGCAAGGAGAAAAAGGCAATGAGAAGGCAAGGAGAAAAAGGCAATGAGAAGGCAAGGAGAAAAAGGCAATGAGAAGGCAAGGAGAAAAAGGCAATGAGAAGGCAAGGAGAAAAAGGCAATGAGAAGGCAAGGAGAAAAAGGCAATGAGAAGGCAAGGAGAAAAAGGCAATGAGAAGGCAAGGAGAAAAAGGCAATGAGAAGGCAAGGAGAAAAAGGCAATGAGAAGGCAAGGAGAAAAAGGCAATGAGAAGGCAAGGAGAAAAAGGCAATGAGAAGGCAAGGAGATTTTTTTTTTTTTGGTAGGGTTTAAGGGCGCTCAACTGCTGAGGTCATTAGCGCCCAGTCACTGGTGTTAGAGCACAAGGAACCTGCTAAAACTCAAGGGGATGGGGGACATCAAAAGGACCTGACAAAGATGCAGATGAAATAAGTAAAAAGGTTAAATGTCTTTGGTCAAGCCAGTTAAAGTTATAAAACGCAGAAGACGAGCAGCTGCTCGAGCGTCATCAGCTAAAACATCCGGTAAGGTAGATGGCAGGGACAGGACAACACGAAATTGACTAAAACGGGGACACGACAATAAAACATGGCGCACCGTTAATGCCTGACCACAAGGGCACTGCGGGGCTGGGTCACCAGAGAGCAGGTAGCGGTGGCTAAACCGGCAATGCCCAATCCGCAACCTGGTCAGAAGGACCTCCTCGCGCCGGGATGGTCGGGAGGAAGTTGTCCAAGCAGTTGGGAGCGGTTTTACTGCCTGGAGCTTGTTTCCTTGGAGGGATGACCAAGCATCCCACCACAAGGACACGAGCCTCTTACATACATCCCCACAAACGTCAGATGACGGGACACAATGGGAGGCTGGAGGACTGCAGCCTTGGCTGCAGCATCCGCAGCCTCATTCCCAGGCACTCCTACATGTCCGGGGACCCACAGAAAGCTGACAGAACCACAATTATCAGCGAAAGAATGGAGGGACTGCTGTATTCGTTGAATCAAGGGATGGACCGGATAGGGAGCCCCAAGGCTCTGAAGAGCACTGAGGGAGTCAGTGCAAAGTACATACGATGAATGGCGGTGGCGGCGGGCATACTGAATGGCCTGATGGAGAGCAAAAAGCTCGGCCGTAAAGCTGGAACATTGGTCAAGGAGCCGGTATTTAAAGGTGGCGGTCCCGACGTTAAAGGCACAGCCGACACCATCGTCAGTTTTGGAGCCATCGGTGTAAATAAAGGTGTGACCAGCAAGTCGAGCACGAAGTTCGACAAACCGTGAGCAATACACTGCAGCCGGAGTACCCTCCTTCGGGAGTGAGCTGAGGTCGAGATAAATACGAACCGGAGCCTGGAGCCAAGGTGGTGTCGGGCTCTCACCCTCTCTGAAGGTGGTAGGGAGGGCAAAATCCAATTGTCGAAGCAGGCGACGGAAGCGGACTCCGGGGGGCAGCAGGGCAGACACATACAACCCGTACTGACGGTCGAGAGAATTGGCGAAGAAGGACTGGTAAGAGGGGTGTTCGGGCATAGACAACAGCTGGCAGGCATACCGACACAGCAGTATGTCGCGCCGGTAGGTCAATGGTAACTCGGCAGCTTCAGCGTAAAGACTCTCGACAGGACTAGTGTAGAAGGCTCCGGTCGCAAGACGTATCCCCCGATGGTGGATGGAGTTGAGCCGGCGTAAGAGGGATGGCCGAGCGGACGAGTAGACGAAGCTCCCATAATCCAGCTTCGATCGGACTATGGACCGATACAAGCGAAGCAGGACAGTGCGATCCGCTCCCCAAGATGAACCACTAAGAACTCTGAGGACATTAAGGGAACGTGTACAACGGGCCGCCAAATAAGAGACATGTGGAGACCAACACAGTTTCCGGTCCAACGTGAGCCCTAGAAACTTAGTTGTGTCCACGAATGGGAGAACAACGGGACCGAGACGTAAGGAACGCTTTATATCGCCAAAAGTTGATACAAACCGTCTTCTCTTCAGAGAACCGGAAGCCATTTGCCACGCTCCATGAGTAGAGGCTGTCTAGACAACGCTGGAGGCAGCGCTCCAGGAGGCATGTTCTCTGGGCACTGCAGTAGATCGCGAAGTCATCGACAAAGAGAGAGCCTGAGACATTAGGTGGAATGCAATCCATAATTGGATTGATCGCGATGGCAAAAAGGGCTACGCTCAAGACGGAGCCCTGAGGCACTCCGTTCTCCTGGAGGAAGACGTCGGACAATACGGAACCCACACGTACCCTAAACTTTCGATCCATTAAAAAGGAGTCAATAAAAAGGGGCAGACGACCGCGTAGGCCCCACTTGTGCATAGTGCGGAGGATACCTCCTCTCCAACAGGTATCATAAGCCTTCTCCAAGTCAAAGAACACGGCTACCGTTTGGCGCCTTCGCAAAAAGTTGTTCATGATGAATGTCGACAAGGTCACAAGGTGGTCAACAGCGAAGCGGCGGCGACGAAAGCCGCATTGGACATTAGTAAGTAGTCGTCGAGATTCAAGAATCCAAACTAACCGAGCATTAACCATGCGCTCCATCACCTTACAGACACAGCTTGTAAGAGAAACGGGGCGGTAACTAGAAGGAAGGTGTCTATCCTTCCCGGGTTTGGGTATAGGAACAACAACGGCGTCACGCCAACGCATGGGGACCTGACCTTCGGTCCAGACGCGATTGTAGGTACGAAGAAGGAAGCTTTTGCCCGCCGGAGAAAGGTGTGACAGCATCTGAACGTGAATGGCATCTGGCCCCGGAGCAGAGGACCGGGACAGTGCAAGCGCACGTTCGAGTTCCCGCATAGTAAAGGGGGCATTGTAAGTCTCCAGATTCAGCGAGTGGAAGGAAGGTCGCCGAGCCTCGTCTGCCTCTTTCCTGGGAAGGAAGGCAGGATGGTAATGGGCGGAGCTTGAAACCTCCGCGAAAAAGCGGCCAAAGGCGTTGGAGGCAGCCACAGGATCTACAAGGACCTCATTACCTGAGGTCAGGCCAGGTACTGAGGAGTGGGCCTTAATGCCCGACAGCCGGCGCAGGCTACCCCAAACAATGGAAGAGGGAGTAAAACTGGTAAAGGAGCTCGTGAAAGAGGCCCAGCAAGCTTTTTTGCTGTCTTTGATGACTCTACGGCATTGCGCTCGGAGTCGTTTGTATTCAATACAATTCGCCAACGTAGGATGGCGGCGAAAGGTGCGTAAAGCACGTCGTCGAGCACAGATAGCGTCCCTACAAGCCTCGTTCCACCAGGGGACGGAAACGCGACGTGAAGAAGAAGTAGTACGAGGTATGGAACGTTCGGCAGCATTGATGATAACAGCCGTGAGGTATTCGACCTGACTGTCACAACTGGAAAAATCGCGGTCCGGAAAGGTCGCCAGGGAGGAGTAAAGTCCCCAGTCAGCTTTCGGTATGTTCCAGCGCGAAGGACGTGGGGATGGGGTGTGGTGCAGGAGACGAACGACACAGGGGAAGTGGTCGCGCGAATAGGTGTCAGAAAGGACATACCACTCGAACCGACGGGCAAGAGTGGTAGAACAGATCGAGAGGTCCAAGTGGGAGTAGGTATGAGTAGAGTCCGAGAGGAAAGTCGGGGCGCCGGTATTGAGGCAGACAAGATTGAGATGGTTGAAGACATCCGCCAAGAGTGAGCCTCTTTGACAGGATGCAGGAGAGCCCCAAAGGGGATGATGGGCATTGAAGTCGCCAAACAATAAGAATGGCGGGGGAAGCTGATCGATCAGGTGCATCATGTCAGCCCGACTAACAGCTGATGACGGTTGAGTGTAGACGGTACAAACTGAAAAAGTAAAAGCAGAAAGAGTAATGCGGATAGCTATTGCTTGGAGTGGGGTGGTCAATGGGATGGGATGGTAATAGACATCGTCCCGAACGAGCAACATGACCCCACCATGAGCTGGGATACCGTCCACAGGGGCGAGGTCATACCGCTCCAAGGTGTAGTGGGAAAAGGCAATACGGTCAGTCGGGCGCAACTTGGTTTCCTGGAGACCAAGGACGAGCGGACAGTGCAGGCGGAGGAGCAGTTGTAATTCCTCCCGATTAGATCGAATACCTCTTATGTTCCAATGAAACAACGCCATTGCTAGTCAAAAAGTTGGGGGAACGAGACGGGGAAGAGCTGGTCACCTCGATGGCCGCGGAGGGCCAGGTTGCGAGGCAACAACGCTACAACTGACGGCAGGCGGATCCGGTTCCATGGACTCATCGCCAGCTGCGGCCGCTGTCCCTGATTGTGTAGTAGGGGCCGCATCATTTGCCGACGAAAGGCCGGCGGAACGCCTGGCAGCAGAGCGTCCCGGCGAAACTGAGGACGGCCGGGAGCAGCGACTCACAGATGAAGCGTCAGATGAAACGCGCCGGGGTGGAGAGGGGGATAGAGATTTCTTCTTGGAGGCCTTCTTTGAAGGCCGAGGAGGCACAGGGATGGTGGGCTGGACTTGAAGAAGGTCCTCACGCGCGGGGTCCGTTTTGGAACGCCGGACCTCGGAAGCTGGGGTCCGGAACGTTTCCCCGATGGACGCCTGAGAAGAGGATCGCTTCTCAGGTGGCGTGGGGGGAGGAGGAGGAGGAGGAGGAGGAGGAGGAAGGGTGGCCCCTGGGGCAGGGGGGGTGGGGGCCGCGGGGGAGGAGGAGTTGGAAGGGAGGGATTTGGGAGGCGGAGGCAGAGCCCCCTGATGGGCAGAGGAGGCGGAGGGGGGACAGGATAGAGGTGAGGATACAGCGGAAGGAGTGGACACAACTGAGGCAAACGAAGTGGCCAGTGACACGGGATGAAGGCGGTCATACTTCTTCCTGGCCTCAGAATAAGAGAGCCGATCCAAAGTTTTGATTTCTTGTATCTTTTTCTCCTTCTGATAGGTGGGGCAGTCTGGGGACCTAGGCGAGTGGACGCCAGGACAATTAGGGCACCGAGGTGGTGGGGTGCAAGTATGTTCTTCACGAAGAGGACGTCCACAGTCGCCACAAAGGGGCTCAGCCTCACACCGGGACGACATGTGCCCAAAGCGCAAACACCTAAAACAGCGCATAGGAGGCGGGACGTAAGGTCGCACGTCGCACCGGTAGCACATCACCTTTACCTTCTCCGGGAGAACGTCCCTCTCGAAGGCGAGGATAAAGGCCCCGGTGTCGATGCGACGGTCTTTGGGGCCGCGCTGGACTCGCCGGACGAAATGCACGCCGCGGCGCTCCACGTTGGCCCTGAGCTCCTCATCAGATTGTAGCAGGAGGTCACGATGAAAAATGACCCCCTGCGTCCTATTTAGTGCCAGATGTGGGACAATGGAGACTGGGATGTCCCCTAGGCGGTCGCACGCCTGGAGTGCCGCCGATTGTGTGGCAGAGGTGGTCTTGATAAGAACGGACCCTGATCGCATCTTGCTGAGAGCCTCGATTTCCCCAAAGACGTCCTCAATGTGTTGAACAAAGAACATGGGCTTGGAGGTGGCGAACGTCCCCCCATCTGTTCGAGAACAGACGAAATAGCGGGGGAAGTACTTCGCCCCAAGCCGGCGGGCCTGTCCCTCCTCCCATGGAGCGGCCAAGGGGGAAAGGGCAGGAGAACCAGAACTAGAAACGGTACCTTTTCTTTTGGAAGACTCGGCCGCAGAGCGACCTGATACGTGTTGACGTTTCATGTGCGAAACGTCCGCCCTGATGCCACCCACTCCGACCAGGGGCTCTCCCCACGGGCGCCACCCAGCCGCAGCAAGGGCCACCTGGCAGGATGACCATTGCCGGGAGTCCTGATGCCCCAAGGAGACAGGCATCTACTCCTTGGCCAACGTGGGGAGGGTGCAGCTCAGGTATCGGCAGTACGATCCCTGTGTTGTCAGGGGGCTACAACCTAGAGGGTACATGACGACCCCACCACAACGGGCTGGCTACCGTGCTGGATTTCTGGTGCCATGGAAAGTCCATCATGATCGCTGGTGCAGATGGAGATGCACTATGGGCGTAACTTGGACAACCCATCAGGCGTTTAGGCCCAATTTGAGGAATAATGGGTATGGTGACAACGCCGGTGCAATGCTGAGTGCCAAGGTCTTAGTGCACTTAGGACCAGTGGTACACCATGTAAGGTGTCCTTCCCCAAAAGGCTCGTACTTCTGTAGAATTTTGAAAAATGGAGGTCAAACCCCAAGGGGGACCATCACATTAAGGCCAAAACATTTGAGACTCCTTTTAGTCGCCTCTTACGACAGGCAGGAATACCGCGGGCCTATTCTAATCCCCGGACCCGCAGGGGGGGGGGGGGGGTTGCCTGGGTTGTCGGGAGGACTTTGTTAGCTTTTGATAGTGGGTAGTGATATGCGGCTTAGATGGGTAGCTCACTGATGACAGCTTCCGAACGACTTCAGTTTCAAGTGGAGCGTTTCCCCTCCACAGGTACACCGACAAGAGCATGTGCTCGTACTTTAATCTGTGGCCCGAGTGTGTGGACGAATCACACTGAGATTAACGTCTTAAGGGCCAATGCAAAAGTGGCGATAACCTGAGGAGGTTGCATATCTTTGGAAGTGGATTTAGCTTCACCATAGTGGATGTGTGTGTGTTTTCAACCGCTTAATTTTCCTTCCTTCAGTGTAAACCTCACACTTTCTGCTCCACACTGCGTGATCCCCAGAGGAGTTTACACATTTCGGAGGAAATGTGCAAGAATTGCCTGATTCGTGACCTGAGCCTCAACAACTGCCATCATAGCCCTCCCATTACATCCCACACTGCTATGGCCACATCTTTGACACTTCTAGTATCACACTGGGTTAGGAGCAAGCGTGCAAGCCTGAAGACGGATATAGCTTGCAAGGGTATGTTTAAGTAATTCCAGAGTACTTAAGGTTAGAACAAACGTTTCCGATTTCTCCAATTTGCCACCGACTCTTCATACAGTTCTGCACTTCCGCGACGCCCATATTTTCCATACATCAAAACTCCACGGGGTCCACTGCCATTTTATTACAGCAGGTAACCACATCCTTACTAAAATTTTTATTCAACTCCCACTCGATTGGGTAGTATCTAAGGCCTTAAATACGAATACCTTAGAAATTTGGGTTGAATTAGCAGTTTCATCTAGAAGTATTCCATTACGAAGTCCTTTGACTCTCTTAGAAACCCAGTAATACCTTGCAGTGGAGACCACCTCGTAAGTCCCCCCTGTTGGCTTAATTACAATGGAAGTGTTAAAGCACACTGACGCCCTGTTACTATGATTTTGAGACTTCTTTTCAGGAGGACTGACCAACCGAACTCTGATGAGTGGGTGGAGAAAATTAACTGCTAACTCCATTCACCGCCTATACGGCGTCATAAGGCGTCACTGTAGAAGATAGCCACGGAAATACGCTTCTTACAGGCAGCAAGCTTGATACTTGCTCCTGAAAACTGCAACGTTAGTGGGTTTACATAGGTTAGACTGCTACTACACAAGTCTCCACCCTTAATACGGGTGACGGCGGGGCCAGGTGACAAAGCGTTGATGTTGGCCATTATAGGACTGGCAGTGACGTTCAGCTGAAAGCTAAACACTGTTTACACCATACTGAGTTTATGTCAAATCCAGAAGCATTCCTACCTACCGAGTAAGAGAAAGGGAGGAATCTAAATGTGGTTGGCCAGAGCTGCCCTGGTGAAGTGCTTGTGAAGTTCCGGTGGATTGGTTGGTCGGGTGTAGGACGAGAGGAGTTTTGCGCCGCCACAATTCTTTAAAAACCTGCGTTTTTTATTCTGATCGCAAATAGTGTTAATCAGACGCCCGAATTCCACGAGTTTCCTCCTGTCGACTCCCAAAACCCTCATATCTCAGACGCCCTGTAACAGGTTTGGGGCTGCTCTAATTTATCAGCCTGCCTTCACTGGGATTTGTCTTTCTGCATTTGCTCTTCACCGCTCGGAAATTGCGGTCTGACCTGAAGCCCATTGTCTTCCCTCTATCCTGTGTAAGGAGGAGGTACCACTATAGGAGCAGTGACAGGTAAGGAAACCACAGGCCGACACCCCTTGCCATGGACGCCAAGGCACAAAGCCTTTGCTTTTGTAATGCGGCTTTCACCTTTCCAGTTTTCTCACCCCGACCATAATGTGCCTTTAGCAGTGTGGGTGACGTCAGCCAGCATCCCACCCACACAGTTGTCCATGAGGATGCTGATAAGTGAAGGAAACCTTTCGATTTTTTTTCCCCTCACAGAGACTGATGGAACCACAAACCAACTGTAGTGGGTACGACCAAGAGCTACTAACTATGTAAGAAGCTTTGTGGCATCTTCTCCCTTATTCATTATCCAAACCACTTGAGACCTATTTACAGATAATAACCCAATTCCGTTCTCTTTTAAGAAACTCAAGAATGATTGTTCTACAATTTCACCAAATAGAGATCACTGATGAATTTTCGACAGATATAATTGGGACAGGAAACTTAGTTTACATATTTTCTCCAGGGTTGGTGCGACCCCTTGTAAAATACGTCCTCAGCAAACAAAACCTGCAGGAAGCACCAGAGACACGAGCAGTTTACACTGGAGCAAGCCTACCGGTGTGTCACAATTAGCCACACATTCCAGGAACATCACTGTCGCGGGTGGGAGAGGGTGGGGCGGTTTTGAGAGGCTCTGTGGGAAGTATCGTTTTTGGATGACACGAAAAGAATTTGCAGGTTCTGTTAGCATTTGTAAGCGAGACAACATGCAGGATACAAGTACTTTGGAGGAGTACTACACTGAAGAAATGTAACCCCTGAAATACAGAAGATAAAGAAACAGGTTATTTTGCACGGAGCAGCTGCAACATCTGAACTGAAATCTTTTTTAATCAATGCGCTCACTGAGTTTAAATACGTATTACACCAATTGAAGGTGCACGCATAATGGTATAGATAAAAATACTTAAGTAGTAGTTTGTTGCCAGAATTCGTAAAGTAATGTCTGCGAAATTTATGGATCTAGCGTTCCTCTCAGGAAGATCATGCGTGGTCTTAAACTGACGACTGAATAACTATCAGAACAGATGTATGCTAGAAGACCTAATGGAAGGAAACACTATTTTGAGATTACTAAGCGAAGTAAACTTTTGACAACCGACGTAAGTTTATTAACACGTGAACACACACACGCACCACAAGCGCTGTCAGACACCATCTCCCATCTCTTGACTAAATTGCTACCTACAACCTAACATTCGCTACCATCAATTAACGATATTGATGGATCTTTGCCTGTCTGTAGATAGGGCAAAATAGTACAGCACGTTTTTGTGATCAATCTCACTTTTAAATGGTGAGCCACACCCCAGAAAGTAATTTTGCATTTTAGGTTTATAGGGACTACCTTAGAAACGATTAGTTGTATATATCTCTTATACGAAAGATGATATTTAACTCATTTCCTTGAAAACTATAATTCGAAATTATGCAGGAAATACGAACACAATTTTGAAAAATTGGAAGTTCTGTTACGAGCCACAGGCATTCCTGTTCAGTAAAGCTGCTTTTTGAAATACCATTTTTAGTATCTAATGCGCCGTCTGAAGTGTTTTCTACATACCTAATTGAAGCGCATAAACATCTATTTGATTCACTTACGTTCATTTCAGTTGTACATTGTTTTACGTGTTACATTCCTAATCTGTTTTTCAGTTCACTATTTCAGAAATGAATATCGTTAGTTGAAAATAGTAACATTATTACTATATAAAGTAGTTACAATAAACAATCTGTAAGGAAATACTTTCCACGTAATTTTTTCACACCATGCTTATCAAATGAACAAATTTCGTCGTCTAATGTAGAAGACAGAAGGCAGTACAGAAAAAGATTTAACAGGATTTGAAAATGTCAATAGTGGTCCTCTAAATACACCGAGTTTAGTCACACATGTCAGTACATTGCTGTACCTTGGCGAAGAGAACTGACTATGTACTGATGACTGCAGCTCGATTCTATTGTGTCTCAAGTGGAGATGGAAGGAGTTCGTGCGAAGATTTTCAGATCTAGATCTGCTGAATGATTATGTCCACTTGATGAAGTGAAAGTGGGCGCAAAAATACAAGTATTTAACTATTTTGCCCCTCTCCATACACACCAATACTGTTTATTGGCACTTTAAAATATACACAAGTTAGTGTAGGACAAATATGGTCTCTCGTAAGTTTAAAAGACAAAAACCTCGAGAAAAAAATTAATCCACCAAATATGAAACAAACCTCTGACCAAAGAAGTCCATCACTTGAACTATCTAACTAAATTCTGAAAATACGGAAACAATAAAAGCGCGAGAACACCCAGTGCTTCCTTACAATGAATGCGAGAATGTGCACCTAATCCCGAGAACGATCTGGCAATTAAAAGGCAACTCGATACACAGAACAAAACAACCCTCGACTCCACTCTCATTTGGGACTTCAGATGATCCGAGCGGTTTTCGTACCTCAATAGAGGGACTTCATATCAAGTACCCTAACGAACAAAATTCAATACGCCAATCCTAGGAACCCTGGCGGAATTTTAGCAGTATCACTTGTGGACACCAGAAAGAAGATCCACCAGAAACCATTGAAGGAAAGAGGAAGGCAATTGTCTTTCGGGAAAGTACCAGAAAACCGTGCCGCCGCCCCCCCCCCCCCCCCCCGCTCCCCACCGTCCGCCTTCCACACACCCAATACACACACACACACACACACACACACACACACACACACACACACACAGTTTTGACGATGTACGCGAAAGACCTACAGAAGTAAAAAATAATGAATAGTTCACCATACGCGAGTCACAGCTTGCGACGATTAACGTAATATTGGAAATCACCTCCACTGAACAGGAAAAAGCAGACCACCTTGTGAAGACCGAACTGCCCCGACCATGTGAGACCAGTGCCTACACAACATATGGTAACAACCCGTACAATCCTACCCTCAGATTACAATGAACTGCTTACCAATGGAAGAACGCACAAACAAAAACTATTTCTAAGCCACAGAAGCCAAAAGCAGCTGCAACATACGCTACACCAAACACTGCGGCCTCACTATGGATAAGCGATCCAAGCTACAACAATTTGTGAACCTATTGGTCAACATGGTTTGTTTTTAAACAAACTAGGAAATAAATAGTCATCCAAAATTTATACCTCACAACTATGAGAGATACGCGACGCAAGAATTTCTTCCACCCCGTTGAACTTGCAGATGGTACATATTCTCAGACAGGATTTACCGAACCATTTGACCCTTGAAACCGTCTGCTATCGCGCTGCTACGAATGAATGTATGTCCAATAAGAGTAGTAGGTACTATAAAATAGGTTTGATATCATTTAGGAAGGGACGGGAGAATCCGTTTCCATGTTAAACATGGGTGTGTACAGACTTATTAGAATTCTGAGACGATGGGAAAGTTAAATGAGCTTAGAAACAGCGGTTGAAAGGCACCTGATGAATTTGTCGTGAGCTGCTGCTGCCACCGTCACGAGAGCGTCGAACATCCATCACACAAGTGATGTACTTTATGCAGTACTGTTTTCAGTCTCCCAGATCGGCAGAATGACAGTCTTACAGCACGTACTACTTCTAATACAGCACTTCACGTTGTCCCGAAGGAAGATCTCCAACCTTTTGCCGAGTTCATAACAGAGCGAAACAATGAGGCTGCAGATTGTGCCCACTGAATGTAAATCGATTTCGAGCGGTCTACCTTTATTGGCTCACCTTGTTGCCGCAAATGTGTTACTAACTGCCGGTAACTGACAACAGACTAGTAAAATGCAGTAATCGATCGAGTTTTCCATCGCACAACGTCAGACATTTCAAATACTACGAAACTGGTGATTTCTGTTCGGGGTATGGACGGTGATCGGCACCTAACTGAGGCTTTCTTGGAAGAGCTGTCACCACTTCGTGTTGCGTCAAAAATAAAATAAAGGTTTATAATGCAGGAGGAAAGAACCCAAAAGTGTAAAATTTTAATACCTGACAGACAAAAGTAATGGCAATAAAACGGACTAAACAAAATACTGATGTAGTAAAGGAGTGAATATTTTTGTACTCAACAGATTTATAATTATCTCTGAAGCAGAGTGACTACTGATCTAACGCATATGTGGAGAAATTTTTAAGACTGAAGGAAGTGCTATTAATGCAAAGAATGAGCCCATTAACAGATTGTATAAATTCTTGAAATATTTACCATCGTGACTTTTTAAGGCCGAGAAATACTATGTACAGGGACTACCCATCACGTTTTGTGTTGCACAAAACTAAAGTCAAAATATGTGTAAAATAATAATTGCACACATTGTTTACTCAGATCGCCCGCCGTACCCCAGCCCTATCCCCATCAATAACTCACTAATTTCAACACAAGTCGGAGCATTTTCTGTTGACTGTTTTGCTTACAGCTGCTCCTGGCATGAGCGAACTAATTGTGGCTCTTAAGGAGCATAGCGAAGTCTTGTGTAATATGCGTCAGTTCACAAACAGGGTCACTAGTGTGTTTGAAACAAGGTCTCTTATGTACATATACCAAACCTAATTACTTCTGTCTTATGTATATCATAGCTCCCGACATGTTCGCAAGCCTCATAGCGATGTGTTTCCGGCAATAGATGTAAATAAGTAAACATTCCCTACCACTGGGACTGTGAGAGTATGATGCAAACTTCAGTTTACGTTACAGTGCCTACCGATGGTGCCTCATCGCGAGGTGATCTAAGGACAGAGCACAATCTCAGGTTCCTTAAATTATTTCCACGACATGTTTGAGCTGTAATTTATTCCCTCCGGGCTTGATACAGCAGCGAGAATGGGACAAACACAGAAGCTCGAAATTCAGTTAATCAGAAGCTGCAATATGTGCAGGCGGAACAACTGAAGTTAACGACACACCCTGAGTGAGACTTCAAACCGAGTACGGATATATTTGATCGACTGCTCACTACATCGCCCCAACACTGTTGAACTGGTAAGGATGATACAGGAAAGATGTATATTATCTACTGATAATAGTAACTATGAATTTCTTGCACTAAGGAAATGTAGTCAGTTTGATTAACATTACAAACTTTGTAGAAACGTTTATGTATCGTTAACGTCAGGTAGACCTCCTCATACACTCCTGGAAATTGAAATAAGAACACCGTGAATTCATTGTCCCAGGGGTCAGATACATCACATGATCCCACCGACAGAACCACAGGCACATAGACACAGGCAACAGAGCATGCACAATGTCGGCATTAGTACAGTGTATATCCACCTTTCGCAGCAATGCAGGCTGCTATTCTCCCATGGAGACGATCGTAGAGATGCTGGATGTAGTCCTGTGGAACGGCTTGCCATGCCATTTCCACCTGGCGCCTCAGTTGGACCAGCGTTCGTGCTGGACGTGCAGACTGCGTGAGACGACGCTTCATCCAGTCCCAAACATGCTTAATGGGGGACAGATCCGGAGATCTTGCTGGCCAGGGTAGTTGACTTACACCTTCTAGAGCACGTAGGGTGGCACAGGATACATGCGGACGTGCATTGTCCTGTTGGAACAACAAGTTCCCTTGCCGGTCTAAGAATGGTAGAACGATGGGTTCGATGACGGTTTGGATGTACCGTGCACTATTCAGTGTCCCCTCGACGATCACCAGTGGTGTACGGCCAGTGTAGGAGATTGCTCCCCACACCATGATGCCGGGTGTTGTCCCTGTGTACCTCGGTCGTATGCAGTCCTGATTGTGGCGCTCACCTGCACGGCGCCAAACACGCATACGACCATCATTGGCACCAAGGCAGAAGCGACTCTCATCGCTGAAGACGACACGTCTCCATTCGTCCCTCCATTCACGCCTGTCGCGACACCACTGGAGGCGGGCTGCACGATGTTGGGGCGTGAGCGGAAGACGGCCTAACGGTGTGCGGGACCGTAGCCCAGCTTCATGGAGACGGTTGCGAATGGTCCTCGCCGATACCCCAGGAGCAACAGTGTCCCTAATTTGCTGGGAAGTGGCAGTGCGGTCCCCTACGGCACTGCGTAGGATCCTACGGTCTTGGCGTGCATCCGTGCGTCGCTGCGGTCCGGTCCCAGGTCGACGGGCACGTGCACCTTCCGCCGACCACTGGCGACAACATCGATGTACTGTGGAGACCTCACGCCCCACGTGTTGAGCAATTCGGCGGTACGTCCACCCGGCCTCCCGCATGCCCACTATATGCCCTCGGTCAAAGTCCGTCAACTGCACATACGGTTCACGTCCACGCTGTCGCGGCATGCTACCGGTGTTAAAGACTGCGATGGAGCTCCGTATGCCACGGCAAACTGGCTGACACTGACGGCGGCGGTGCACAAATGCTGCGCAGCTAGCGCCATTCGACGGCCAACACCGCGGTTCCTGGTGTGTCCGCTGTGCCGTGCGTGTGATCATTGCTTGTACAGCCCTCTCGCAGTGTCCGGAGCAAGTATGGTGGGTCTGACACACCGGTGTCAATGTGTTCTTTTTTCCATTTCCAGGAGTGTATTTTAATGACGATACACGTCAGGGAAAGGAGAATTTGAAGGTTTGTGCAGGAAGATTTGAAGGCTGTATTTGGAGAAATATTGAAACTAAGGAAATACAGGAAATCGAAAAACATCTGAGATGGGGTGGTCAGACGGAAAATCCACAGCATGAAGTGCAGGAACTGTATTTGACGTGTGATGATTACTCAAGGCTGCAGTGAAGTCCCAATATCAGATACACGCCATGGTACGAAGTGGCTTTACAACCTGTGTCGTCGTTGTTGGGAGTCAGCTGCAATGCTAAGGCCAGTACTGGGACGCACTCTCGCTGTATGAAGTTGCTGTTTAGCTGCAACACCATTAGTGCGCAGCTACACAGCTGCATTTTTTTCACTAGTGGAGAATTGTAGATGAGCGGATTATTTTAGTCCAACTATTGACAGATGGTCTCCAGTCAGCATAAATATTACAATAGTCCAATGGCCTGGTCGATTGAGACGTATCTAATTGCTTCCAGGAGCAAATTATTTGAGTTCCGTTATTTCACGTAATTATTGACTTAGCATTGTATATATTTACATGGTCATGATCTGCACATTAGGAGGCATATTTTTATGCTTAAAGATTAACAACAAAAGCAAGTAAGTATTACAGGTAAGAACTGTGTGTCTTTAGGCAGGACCTAAGTATCGTGACTATATTAATCCAGTATTTGAGTATGAGAACACCTAGTGAATTTCTCGCTTATGTACATGAAGCTCGTTTGGAAAGGTTACGAAAGATTTGAAATTAAGCTTGAAGTGCAACATTTAACGCAGTAACTAATTTATAAAGTAGTCACAACTGAGGCCCTTTTATACACGATTATTCGATGGATCAGAGGTTTACTAGTACATTTAAAACACTTTTAGATACAGCATTTCCTCGAGTTAGAGATACGTCGAAAGACCAATGCCGCAACATGGCTGTATGGAAATAAACGACATGATGATTATGCATGCATAATATTAATTTACAACCAACATTTTTATTGCTGCGAACAGACAGTTTATTAACATTACGTAACATCATTGGATGTCAACATGCAGTAATATAAACACATTAAGTAAGGAAAAAATCCTTGGTCATTCACAGAATTTTCTATTATCTGCCCAAAGTGTTTCGGAGCTACGACTCCATTTTCAACGACTGTATAGATATAATGGCGTTTCATCTGCTTCAGTTTCTTAGTCTAATGACACAGATTTCACGACGAACTATAACCTCAAATTCGATAGAGAAGACCATTTCTCTCTTCTTTCTGGCACTCTAACGTATTACCTGCATCTGACAACTTTCGTCTTGTGCAATGGTGCGCAAAATTTGCGCTTACAAATTTAAATTATTTGTCATGTTCACGACAGTACTATATGACTCAAATGTTGCATATTTAACAATGTTACTGTCATGTGATTGAGTAATGGATTATCTTCAATCTTAATTTACATAATTTACAAAGTAAAGTAAACAATATATTACTATTAGACCTGACAGTTAATTTCAGTTTTACATACATATGCAACATGAGATTTTAGTTGCTTATTTATATAACAGTTATTTAAGTATAGAAGCAATAAACTGTATGAAGTTTGTAAGAGGGAGGAGAGTGGGAGTCGGGAATGCCACCTACTACGGAACCACTGGTCTTTAAAAAGTCACTGTCCTTGAGGACACGTCTCGCTGAAAGGCTCGTAAATCGTCGCGAACTGATTTCCACTTTTGAGGTGCCGGCCTACTGATTGCATTTTTCTCTGTGTATCTTGTAAGCTTGGTGCTTTCAGGTCAGGCAGAAGTGGTAGTCCAGTGGCACCGAAGACTGCTTTCAGCCGACACCATTATCTTCTTCGCCAAGTCAAAGACTGCAGGTGAAGTTCTGGCTGGAGCTTTACTCATATTCCTGCTGGAAGGTCCGCAGAACGATCTTCAACCGTGGCAAACGATCACAACTCTTCCAGTTATAGTCACCAAAATACAAGCGATGAGAATCAGTTCTGACGTCCGTGAGGTTTGAGACACAGAACTTCGCACGTGGTACCATCTGGGAGGCTGTGTACTGCTCATATACTGCTTTGGGAGTAAGTACACCAGTATCTGATACTATCAGCAATGTTCCACCACACCGTTCTATCCTCGTTTTCACTTTTGTTCTCTTTGCACCTGGCACCCACAAAATTACTTTGCGTATTAGCAATTTACAGCCTGGTGCATGATATCACTACAATTTTGAACCAGCAGCCTGCTCTGTCTCACATTTGTTCACTAGCCATCAAGGTAACTTCAGCGCTGTGCATCTGTCCAGGATTGTTCCTGTAGTATCTACAGGAACTTGGGATTACTTGATTCCAATGCACCCCAATATTTGTACTGGTTATGACACCTCCAACAGCAGCATCAGTTAACATTTGACGTGGATTACATGGTTTTTGAAAGTATCCTTCGCGATGTGTAAGGCTACTTTTTCCATCACATTTAGTTCACTACTGATGCAGAGAACTATCTCCAACTGTGATTCACATTTTGTTCCAAAACCAGGGATATTTTGAATATGATCATAATGCCACTGCTATCTACACGTCCAGTACGGCGTGTTCCAACCTCACCATCTCTTGTTCTGCGTTGAAAGCCGAGAATTACTTTCAGGCCTGCGACTATGAAGACATATGGATCGTTGAGCAACTTGACCGCACAACACCAAGCTCCAAGGACCAGGCTTTCTCGGGTTTGCTCCCTAGGAACGCTGGCTTCCCCTGCACCACGCCTGAGGCAGCACCTTCCTCCCCCCCTCCCCCCTCCCTAAAGGAACAAAAGGGATTGAAAAATGAGAATGAAAGACACCCTCTGGCCTCGCAACCTAATACCATTGGGGTCGAAGAAAACAAGAGCTGACCAAGAGAGGCCGACAGAAAAGGAAACAGACGATCGGAAAGTGGGAGGGAAGTCAGTCTTCGCTAGTAGTTATAATTCTAGTCTAACTGCGCTTCTGTATTACTGCTTACAAAGCAATGATGATCAATAGATCAGTAGTTTTATTAAGTAAGTAACTTTTACAACGTACAGCGTACACATACATCTTATGAGTTACGTTCTATTAGACATTGGAAGTTTTATCGTTACACAACCAAAGCTAGATGCAGGTTACACCTTACTTAAAAATGAATTCATGAGTTACAATTTTTCTTAATTTCAGTTGTAGTTGAAATAACATTGAAAATTGTTCGATCTGGTCAGAAGAAGTAATGTATTCGTAAAAATTCAACTAACCACATTCTGTATCATTTACCAATTCTAGTAAGTATATACTATTTTTGTGAGAGGTTATTACAATGCTTGTAAGAAAGAAAACTAATTTAAAACTCTCAGCAATATTTCACGTCATGTTACTGTTTTCTTTCAGAGACAGACATTTCAATTGACTTTAATAATACAAATTTTAGTTACAATAAACTTACGGAATGTAAATATTTCACAGAGTTCTCTGTAGTGAGGAACAACTTTCCCCTGATCAAGAGGAATACTTCAAGCACACCACAAACTCCATTTAGACTTTGCGAAGTAGTTCTTAAAAGCCAACGCTTTTGCAAGCTACTAAAAGTGAACATGAAAAATTATGGAGTGTTACATACACTGTTTAATACACATATTGACAGACGATAACAATATGGACACACAAACTCATAGGCGATGGTAACTAAGGAAAAATTCATTTTAGAAAACCATGACTTCTGTAACTAGTAGTTCCTTCCTCATGTAGAAGAGGTAGGTTGGGAGAGGTTAGAAAGGAAGAAATGGGTATGATGGGCAGGACCCACATGTGTTGGTGAGGTTACATAAAGGTCGAAGGGTAGACAAAATTAACGTCCAGCTATCAGCAGTAACACATTTTACTTTCATACACAGACATTAAGGTACACTGGCAATCCGCACGAAATTAAATAATTATTGGCTTGGAAAAATCCATGACAATTCAATCACTTATTACTAGTTTCACTCACTGACCACACTCACAGTACCATATAAATAACATAACAGAAGAAACCCAATTTAACAATAGAAATTCAAGATCCCATTAGATTACAGTGCCACCTTCACATAAAAAATATTGATCATGTCATCAAGTATCTTACATTTATCCATGTAGGATGAACACAAAAATGTATAGAGTAAGTCTGCAGTACACAAGTTACATATTGACTGTCAGGACAAACTAAGAGCATACGCGTGCATAGCAATATGGAACAATATCTGCCGAATATTATGTTGTAAGATAGTATTAGTGTATGGAAGTAAATTGGTTACATTCAATAAAGGGAGTTTTGCAATCAAATAAATTACACCCCCCCCCCGCAGTGAACTGTATGTACAGAGCGTACATTTCTTTACAAACGTAGGAACCATGCATAGACCCAAAAGTAAAACGCACCAACATCAAATGTCGTAAGGGACTTTATGATTAAATTAAACATACTACAGGACAATACAATGAAGTCATGTTAAAGAATAGAGTAATGAAACATGTATCCAATCATTTTTAATTATCTAATATTGCCAGGAGACAGCAATATCAAGCAATTCTAGATTCTTAAACATATGGACGATGATATTAAACTGCAAGACAACTATAACAGAGCTTCCAAATGTAATCTTACAGTTACGACAGTACTATTCTACTTTAGACAAAGTGGGGGTGGGAATGGAGGGGGAAGGGGTTAATATCAGTAGGCAACCAGCACTCACCATAATGCTGTGACTGCGTGTGGTTATTCCATATGCATAATTACTAAACAGAACTATCCGCAACGGAACCATAACAGAACAAGATACACTGAAGGCCAAAGGAAGCGGTACATTTGCCTGATATCTAATAGGGGCCCTGCGAGCACACAGGAGTGCCACAATACGATGTGGCGTCTACTCCACTAATGCCTGAAGTCGTCCTGGAGGGAATTGACACGATGAATCCTGCAGGGTTGTCCATTAATCCATAGGAGTACGAGAGGGCGGAGATCTGTTCTGAACAGCACGTTGCAAGGCATCCAAGATGTGCTCGATGAAGTTTGGTGTCCAGCGGAGGTTTTTGAATTCAGAGTGTTCCTGGAGCCACTGCTGCAATTCTGAACATGTGGGGTGTTGTAATCTCCTGCTGGAATTGCCGAAGTTCGTCGGCATGAACAAGGCACATGAATGGATGCAGGTGATCAGACAGTATGCTTACATACGTTTCACTTTTCAGTCTTATCTGCATGTATCAGAGGTCCCTTATTACTATAACTACACACGCCTCACACCATTACAGAGCCTTCACCAGCCTGAACAGTTCTCTGCTGACGTCCAGCGTCCATTGATTCACGAGTGTCTCCACACCCGTACATGTCCTTCCACTCGATCCAATTTGAAACGAGATTCGTCCGATCAGACAACTCGTTTCCAGTCAATGGTCAAGAGCGTGTTGACAGGTCTGGGCGAGGCGTAAAGCTTTGTGTCGTGCGGGTGCACGATTGGGCCTTCGGAAAGGCCATATGTATGCTTCGTTGAATGGTTCGCACACTGACACTTGATGGCCCAGCATTGAAATCTGCAGTAGTTTTCAGAAGGGTTGTCACGTTGAACGATTCTATTCAGTTGTCATTGGCCCTGTTCTTGCAGCATCTTTTTTCGGCAGCAGCAACGTCGGGGGTTTGATGTTTTACCGGATTCCTGATATTCATGGTATACTCAAAATGCTCTTAGGGAAAATCCCCTCTTCATCGTTACCTCTGACATGCTGTGTCCCATCGCCGACCAGGTGCAAACTCAGATCTTGATAACCTGCCATTGTAGCAGCAGTGACCGATGTAACTGCTACGCGAGACATTTGCATCATATAGGACTGTTTAAATATCTCTGTATTTGAATAGGAATGCCTATACCAGTTTCCTTGGCGCTTCAGTGTATATAAGGCCCATACATTTAAGAGATGAATTCTCAGAGTGAAAAAGGGGAGTATTCAAATGCACAAGACTAGTAACACATGCTTGTGTATACACGTAAGTTCAGATTACACTAAAAACATTTACAGTTATTAATAAAAACTGTGCTTACACTAGCTTCTATACTTGACTAGAAACAATTACCTACTATTACAGTCTTAAGATCACAGGATTCCTTAAGAAAACAATTTATACAACTTTTGATAAAATCCAGGGACAATTAAACAGCATAAAAACTGGAAAGTCTATTTGTGTACGCCCTCTTACATTTCATATCCATATGACAATTGAAAGACAAACAATATGGTAGCAAGCAGATGTGTGCTAATATCTAAAGTTGTATGTAGTACGCAAATTGCTGAGTTGGCCACTGAGGGAGAGGTATTGACCGCAATTAGACGTTTATCATCAGATACCTATTGAAATAAATCAATTACTCATAAAATAAAAATGAATCAGACTAAGAACAGCCGACCAGTTGCGAAGGATAAAGTAATCTTTACCTAGGTTTCAATAGATATAAATCTATCTTCTTCAGAAGACGGCAGTATTATAACAACATGAAGTGATATGTCCTTATCGTTTAGGCAAACATCTGCATAGTTACATTAATCATATAAAATATAGCCCTGACAACAGGGTTTGTCAAACAAATAAAATAGGTACATAGAAGTTGCAGAGCGCCTAAGCGACTCTATGTTTAAAGTACTGAAATAAAAATGAGTTACAAAACCAATATCTGCATACAATGGAAACATTACAAATCTTAAGAGGACATGTACCATCGAACTGTTTACAAGTGGACATAGCAGTTACAAGCACCAGTTACAAGTTGTAAAGGTAGCAGATATAAGCAGACTGATAAGATTGCTGATAATTAGACGAGGATACAGATTTGTAATAACAGGTGGCGTTGCAAGAGTGGTTGAGGTGCCTTGTAGCACCATAGTTTGAAATTACGTTTGACTTACAAAGAGCATGAGACAAAGGGAAATACAATTCAGTGCCAATAACAGTAATAAATGTTTACAAAAGGACGTGTTAATTAAAATTTTTTTATCAGTACGTGGGATTGTAAAAGTGTTTGACGCCAAGTATGACGGTTTTAATTGGTGGTGTGTACAAATATAGTACGTAGAAAGCTAACAGCCGTCACAATTAAAATAAGTCTGGTTCTAAACTTGAAGTGCAAAACACATAACCTGAACATTACATTTTCCTGCCTATTCCAAACGGTAAGTAGCATACGTAAGTGCTAAAGCAGCTACATGCACTTCTTAGCGTAAATAATTACAAGGAATTACACACTTAGTGCCGACATGTAAGTACAATAAAACAGTGAGTTGTGAATTATGAATGGCATATTTGAGTATAAGCGCTACAACAGCTACATGAATTGCGTGGCCTAAGTGGTTACAAGGAAACAAACATTTAGTACCGATTTGTTAGCACAAAAGAAAGCCGTAAGGTACTCTGCCTGTTTGAAATTTACAGTGGTGTAATTAAGTTTACTATTTACGCCATGCCGTGCACGAAGGTATTGCAACAAGTAATGAGTAGTAACTGCCAAACTACTGGCACAAGAAACAGCACAGTTCTCTGCCTGTTAGAATTGAGAAGCAGGGTACATAAGCGCTGAAGCTGTTAGATACACTGAATGGCGTAAGTAGTTACAAGGATTTACACATTTTGTAGTGCCGTCACATTACAACAGAACCAAATATAAACATCCTCATGACAATCAGTACAACCGTAATGAGTTAGCGTCGTGACGCTGTCCGGGATAACAATCTGAACAATTACTGTTTAGCATTTTGTTTCACTTAAAATTTATGTTGTTTTCATAGGAAAAGTAGTATTACATCAAGAATATGTTGAAAATATTAAAGAAGACCAAATATAAAACGTTAAAAACCTCAGTCATCAGAAGCATTAATACTAATTGGAAACCAAATAGTAAACTGATTATTCATGCAAATTACCATGTTTTGAACTTATTTCTGAAGCTATCTGAAGTTTAAGCTTTTTGCAGAGTCTTAAATAGCTGACGTTAAGCGTGCAAGCAAGAAAAAATTAAGGTTTTTGAAATCATGTTTAATGTTCGTTGAGAGTCGCTAAATACCCTCATTGTGAAATATTGCATGATTAAGTCTGGCTGATTTGCGCGTCGTGAGCCTTAAGTAACACAGGTGAAATGTATCATACAGTAAAACCAGTATTGTAAACAGAATTCTCTCCCTTAATGAGCAGATTATGACAGTTACTTTATTTCCAAAATTAATATATTTTTGAAATTGTGTCTATAATTAAAATTTTGTTGCTCCGGGAAGCCCTTAGATAGGCAACATGCAACTTGCGCTGAGTGTCATGTACTGAGTTAGTAGTGTAGTACTATCTACGTACTTTCTGTGCTATATCCTTCAACGTCTGATTTATGCTTAGCTACCAGCAGTTGTGAAAGACGCAGACTGCAATTTTTCCATGTTTGACATATGTTCTATTAAAATACTGGTGTTACCAGTTAACATGTAGCAAGAACATTTTATCAAAAGTCTTTAACTGATTTGCTTTTACCTCCGTTTTGACTTCCTAAGGAAGATAAATTTTACGTAATTTATGTCACCTCACAAAGCGAGAGGAGTTCTCAGTGACACTAAATAACTATTACTAAATTCCTGGACGTCCACTTAGACTGAAAACTACGCTGGAAACGTCCTTCTGGACACTGATTTGCTCAGCAGCTTTTGGAGCCAGAATGCTCTCTCGTATTGGATACGAAACCGTCACAAAGACGGTTTTTGCTTCTGTGTACTTCATGCCACATGAAATAATCTTCTGGGGAGATCTCTTGCTCAAAATATTTTCATTGCTTAGTAGGATGATCAGAGTTAATTGTAGTCCGAGAACGTCGTGTTGCAAATTATTGAAGAAAAATATAATTACATCAGTTACATAATCTGTCCCTGCTGTAGAGAGACGCTAAGTATGCCACCTGAAATTTTAACTTCTCCCCATTGACCGTACAAAATACAGGAATAGTAAATCTCGTTCCAAATTGCATGTACACCAATTTCTGGCTCATTCCAGTGGTGAGCAATATTGGAGTATACAACCTACCTAAGGTAACAGTCTATTGTGGAAATGTTGAGCTATACCTTTATGTATTTCCGGCATCTATGTACCTTAACATCCGTAGGTTTTGACCTCTAAGTGCCTTGCAGATGACACCTTGGCGATGCTAAAGCAACGTAACTGACTGCCAGATTGGCTGGCTGGTTTAAAAGAGGGGAAAGGCACCAAACTACGAGGTCATCGGTCCATTGTTCCTAATAGAACAATGCCACAAGTGTGAGAATAAATCGGACGAAACATAACGAAACAAAGGAAGGAAAAGCCACAAGAACGAAGGGAAGGCAACCAACACTAAAAGGAATGAAAGACAACAGAACAACAGAGATGCAAGAAACAAGAGGAACAAGGGAGCAGATTACAATGGCTGGCCGACCACAAAAATAGAAAGGAAAAGCCAGCAACCCTGCCACATATTAAAATCCCCACCCCACAAGCACTAGGGTGGAGGACATAGAGGGACAAAGGACATGCGCTAAATCTCGGATCGAATGATAAAACCCACTCTCACAGATGAAATGGAAAAGCAGACCAGCCGATGAGGCATTGCCTGCTGAAATCAATGAAGTCTGGCAATCGAAAATAAAGTCGCAGGTCAGCCAAAGGACGACATGGAAGAATATGGGCCACTGTCAACTGGGCGCCGCACCAACACTGAGGTGGGTCTTCACGGCACAGGAGGTAGCAGTGGATAAGCCCAGGCATGGCCAATGCGGAGCCGGCAGAGAACCACAGAGTCCCAGCGAGAGGCCCTCATCGAGGATTTTCACAGATTCGTGGTCCCCTTAATGCCTAGCAGTTTGTTGTGCGTACTGAAATTTTGCCATTCCGTCTCCCAAAGCTGTAAAATCTTGCGGCGTAATAACGAACGCAGGTCAGTTCCGGGGATGCTCATCTCCAGAAGTGGTTTGCGTGTAGACTGTTTGGACAGCCTGTCAGCAAGTTCATTTACAGCGGTTCCGACGTGGCCAGGAGTCCAGATGAACTCCACTGAACGACTGGACCATTCCAGGGTATAGCTGGGCTCCTGGATGGACGCTTCGAAAGGATGACGAGGGTAGCACTGGTCGATAGTTTTCAGGCTGCTCAAGGAGTCGGTACATGTAAGAAGACACTCTCCACAGCATGAACGGAGATACTCAAGTGCACGAGATATGGCCATCAGCTCTGCAGTGAATAAACTGCACCATCGGTTAAGGAATGCTGTTCAATATGGCCGCCGTGAAAGTAGGCAAAGCCAACGTGACTATCGGCCATTGAGCCGTTGGTGTACACAACTTCAGAGCCACGTAACACTTCAAGGATCTCGCTGAAGTGACAGCGGAGAGCAGCAGGGTTAACGGACTGCTTAGGGCCACATGAAAGGTCCAGATGAAGCTGCGGCCGACGCATACACCATGGAGGCGTACGTGAGCGGACCACAAGAGAGGTGGTAAAAGGAAGGACTCCAGTTTGGAGAAAAGGGACCGCAAGCGAGCCGCAATCTTTAGCCCCGACCTGGGCCACTGATGTGGGAGATGGACTGCCGTGGGCGGGAAAAGGAGACGGTAATTTGAATGCTCAGGAGAACTACGAATGTGTGCTAGGTAACAGTCGAGCAGTTGTGCACGTCTGATCTGCAATGAAGATACCCCAGCCTCCACCAGTACTCGTCCTAAGAGCTCGTGTTGCTAGGCGAACCCCGCAGTGGTGCACAGAGTCGAGTAAATGCAACGCTGAGGGCGCTGCCGAACCATAAACCACTCTCCCACGATCAATTCGGGATTGGCCAAGGCCTGTGTACAGCTGCAGCAGCGTAGAGCGATCTGCACCTCAACTGATGTTGCTCAGGCAATGGAGGGCATGGAGGTGTTGCCAGCACTTCGACTTAAGCTGATGAAGATGAGGAAGCCAAGTCAATTCACCGCCAAAATCCAGCCCTAAGAATCGATATGCCTCCACTACAGTGAGTGGATAGTCAGGAAAAAATTCTGGTTCCGGATGAATAGTACGACGCCGACAGAAGTGCATGAGACACGACTTGGCGGGTGAAAACACGAAACCATGACTGCGCCTTGTGGATGGCTTCCTGTAGACGACACTTAGCAACACCAGTAAAGGAGCAGCAATACGAAATGCTGAAGTCGTCTGCGTACAGAGAAGGTGAGAGGGGGCCCGACAGCTGCTGCTAGACCGTTAATGGTCACTAAAAAAAAGAAAAATAAATACGCAGCCCTGCAGGACGCAGTTCTCCTGGGTATGGATAGAACTATGGGAGGTACCAACTTGAACGCGGAGAGTACAGAGTGACAAAGTTTTGGATAAAAATCAGGAGCAGGCCCCAAAGACCGCACTCATACAATGTGGCAACGATATGTCGCGAAGTCGTGTCGTATGCTTTACGTAAATCAAAATGGACAGCAACCAGATGTTGCGGTCTGGAGAAGGCTGTACCACGGCAGGCTCGACGGACAAAGATTTTCAGTGGTAGAGCGACCCTGGTAGAAGCTGCCCTGACTTGGAGCCAGTAGGCCACATGATTCCATGACTCAACCCAACTGCTGACATACTGTACATTCCAGCAGCTTACGAAGAGCGCTGGTGAGGTTCATGAGGCGATAGCTGTCTACATCAAGCGGGTATTTACCGCGTTTCAGCACCACAACGATGGTGATCTCACGCCATTGCGATGCAAAGACTATCTCACCAGATCCGGTTGAAGATGAACATATGTCCCTTGTAGTCAGATGAGAGTAGTTTAATCATCTGCCTGTGGATCACATCAGGCCCAGAAGCTGTGTTGGGGCAATGTTCAAGGGCACTAAGGAGCTCATTAAATGGAGTGTTATAGGATTCAATGCGGTGTGTAGTGGATGAGACGACGTTCCCTTCCAGCCGCTGTTTGAGAGTACGAAAAGGTAGGGAGGTAATTCTCCGACACTGAGGCTCGAGCAAAGTGCTCCACAATCGAGTTTGCGTCAGTAGATAACACACCATTTACGGTAACACTGGGAACACCTGTTGGGGTATGGAACCCAAGATGACGTTTGATGGTTGCCTAAACTTGGGAAGGTGACGTATGGCAACTAATGGTCGAGACGAATCTCGACCAGCACTCCTGCTTCCGTCGCTTGATAAGTTGGCGAACTCTGGCATGGAGCCGTTTGAAGGCTATGAGGTGTTCCAGGAAAGGGTACCCCTTATACCGCTGTAGAGCTCGCCGACTCTCCTTAATTGCTTCAGCTACTTCTGGCGACCACCAAGGGACTGCCATAAGCCTTGGGCACCCTAAAGAGCTTTGGGTTAACGTTTTCTGCTGCAGAAATAATTGTCACATGCTCAACCATCATTTCGATATTACCAGGGGGGGGGGGGGGGGGAGGGGTAGGTAGATTCAGTGGTGACAGAGGTGCCACAGACTGGGAAGTCCACCTTGTCTGAAGCCTACCTGGGCAGGTATCTGTGGGCCAGATGCTGAAGCAGTGACACGAAGGTGGGGAAGTGGTCACTACCACACAGGTCGCATGTTCTCTCCAGTGGATGGATGGGCGAAGTTCTGTGCTGCAAATTGATAAATCGATCTCCAAGTAACTACCATGAGCAACACTGAAATTTGTGGCGGCACCAATATTTAAGTGGCTGAGGTCGAACTGAACAGTGATGTTTCGACATGTCTGCCTCAGCCAGTAAGCACAATGCCACCCCACAAGGGGTTATGGGCATTAAGATCTCCCGGAAGTAGGGAACGTTTATGGAGCTGATCAATCAGCGCAGCTAATACATTCAAGGGTACTTCACCAATTGGAGGAACACACACATTGTAGACAATTTCCTGCGTCATCCTTATTCTGACAGCCAAAGCTTCAAGAGGGGTTTGAAAGAACACTGGTTAACTACAGACTGAGTTTAGGTCATAAACGTAAACTCTGGCACTTGATGGTAGTCGCTAGGGTTCCTGCAATATCCCTTATAGCCACGGAGGGCAGGGATCTGCATTGCTGGGAACCAGGTTTCCTGGAGGGCAATGCAGATAGCAGGTGTAAACCTCAACAACTGCTGTAACTCAGTCAGGCGCTGGAAGAAACCGCCACAATTCCACTGGAGTATGACATTATCGTGAAACTGAAGGATGGAACAGTCAGTGAGGTAGTTTACTGCCCAGGGTCACCAGCTGCAACAGACGTATTGCCTCAGCCACCTAAATCCATTGTGTTTGAGGGTCTGGCGAGATCTAGGTCCTCAGCAGACGCCAAAATCTCCACCCCTTCCTGAGATGCATAGTCTGTATGTAGCAGTCGTGTGGATGCTACCGCTATTTCCTTGGTCTTTGGTGCTTTATTTTTGGATTTCTCTCACTGGTCCTTGGGTTTACCTGGCTGGGAAGACTTCACGGGCTCAGTCTGGGACTGAGGATGAAGTTCTACAACCAGCTGCTTTTGGGCTCAGCCACTGGGGGCTATCATCTTTCCCATTAGGAGAAACCTGGGAAGGGCGTGACCTAAGGGGCCCCTTCCTGGAGAGAGAAGCAGAAGAAGGCTTACACTTCTCCAGCTAGAAGTAGGGGTTAACGACCCTGATGATTGGGGGGGGGGAGGAAGGAGGGGTGTTGCTCCTGAAGTAGGTGGTGCAGAAGCAACAGGGAGGGAAATGACCCCAGCATCAAGGTGGCAAGTATAATCTTCCGGCTCTGAGAGGTGACTAGGGTTTGCAGAGCTGTTGGTTCCAGAACTGTTTTAGTGGAGGTGTAAGACAGTGTCACATGCACAGGATGCAGGCGTTCAAATTTTCTCTTAGCCTCAGTGTAGGTCAGACTGTCCACTGTCTTCATGATTTTCCTTTATCTCTGGAGAATCCTGCAGTCTGGCGAGCAAGGCAAATGGTGCTCTCGGAGCACAGATGGGAGGCAGGGCATAGTGGAATATTGGGATGTGATGGGTGACCACAATCTCAGTACAGTGGGAGATATATCGCTTAACTTCTAGCAGTTGAAGCATCACATCAGGTGAGGGATATAGGGCTTTACATCACACCTGTAGGCCAACACCTTGATCTTGTTGGGGAATGTACCATCCTCAAAGGCCAAGATGAAGGCATTGGTGGCAACCCGATTACCACTCAGACCCTGGTGGACATGCCAGACGGAATTTGCACCTCACCGCTCTAAATTGGCTTCAGCATGTCGTCAGACTGCAAAATATGGTTCCTGCACCACATTTAAGCTCTTATGGGGTGTGACGGTTAAGGAAACGTCCCCAGCTTGACAAGCGAGTAACGTCCGTGACTGTGTGGAGGACTGACCCAGATGCTTTGGACAACCCCTTCACCTCCCCAAATGTGTTCTCTAAATGCTCAACCAACAACAGACTTCATCATGAAAGATTCCCATCAGATCTCTAACATACAAGGTTGCGGGGGGAATAATATCCGCTGCCATCCTTAGCCTGACGTTCCTCCCATGACGTGGCCAGCGAGAGCAACGATTTGGGCTCGTATTTCTGGGCATATAATTTTACTCGTGAAGGCTTAGAGACCGCTGGTGTTTCACCACCAGCAAGAAATGGACTACACTTCATCACGTGTCAACTGCCCTGATGCCACCCACTCTGACCTGGCAGGATGGCCATTGCTGGGAGTCTATGCCCCAGGGGAATAGGCATCTACCCATTGTCATACGTGGGGAGTTAACGACGCAGGCATCAGCAGAGCAATCCCTGTGTGGTCAGGCGCTACCATCAAGAGGGTGCATGCCGTCCTCACCACAATGGCCTGGCTACTATGCTGGTTATCAGGTGCATCGACACGAAAGAGGCAATGCATAGTGCATTGTGGAAAACGCACCCACTAAGGTGTCCAACCAAAGAGATGGAGAATGGGTGGGACTGCAATATGTCGACCTGAAAGTGGGCTGAAGATCTCTATGCACGATGGACACAATGCACCATATAAGACGCCCTTCCCCAATTGGCTCCCTCTTCGGGAGAATTTTGAAGAATGGAGGTCTAACCCTACAGGGGGCATCACATGAAAGCCGAAACGTGTGGAACTTTTTAGTCACCCCTTACGACATGCGGGAATACCTCGGACCTATTCTTTCTCCTGGACCCGCAGGGTGATGACTGCCAGAGAATAATTTCAGCTTTCCTGACTAAATAAAAATTAACCAACTTTGATTTCATAAGGAGTAAAAGTTCACAGAAACCTTAGATTAATTAAGGAAGGAACGACTCAGTACTACATCAGCAGCTCTTTTCCAGATCGAAAGATATAGGAAAGTGGGATCAAGTATTAAAATATGTCAACTGAACATTGAGGGCATTACCAGAACCAAATGCCGAAGTTTGCAACGGATACAGTTTAATGCCATCGCCAACGTTGTTACACTAAATACTAGGATACGATTATTTATTTATTTATTTATTTATTTACACTTTCAGTTCCGTAGGACCAATTTGAGAAGCAAATCTCCAAGGTCATGGTACATGTCAGTACATGAAATTACAATATGAAAGTAATAATAGATAAAAATAAATATTTATGAACCCAGGAAGTCAGTCTATAAGTTTAAGTAAACTTCATTAGCAATACTACAAAAATCCACTTAATTTTTCAAGGAACTCCGACAATAGAAGGAGTGGCCCATGAGGAAATTTCTGTTTCGATTTGGAAGAGTGCGGATTCCTGATAAGATTTTTGAATTCGAGTGGTAGCTTATTGAAAATGGAGGCAGCATTATACTGCACACCTTTCTGTACAAGACTTAAGGAAGTCTGATCCAAATGCAGGTTCCGTATCAGCCGAGTATTAACTGGGTGAAAGCTGCTTATTCTTTGAAGTAAGCTAATATTGGTAACAAGAAATGACAGACCAAAAATATCCTTTTAGAATGGGAAGAATCACCCCAAAATATAATACCACACAACATAAACCAATGACAATAAAGTAGACTAATTCTCGTGTCGAACCATCACTTACTTCAGATACTGTTCGAATAATAAAAATGGCTGCCTTAAGTGTCTCAACAATACCCTGAACATGGGCTTTCCTAACTACTTACTATCTGAACACCCAAAAATTTTAACTGTTCACTATCACCATCATATGCCCATACTGTGAAGTTGAAACATCAGGTTTTGTTGAACTGTGTGTTAAGCTGTATAAACTGAGTCTTACCATGATTTAGCGTTTATTTTCTGCAAGCCATGAACTTAGGTCATGAACTGCTCTATTTGAAACAGCGGAATTATTGCACAGAACACCCTTTACTACCAAGCTAGTGCAATCAGCAAACAAATATTTCAGAGTTACCCCTAATACTGGAGGGCATATTACGTAAGAAACAGGAGTGGCCCTAACACTGATTCCTGGGTGCATCCCTCACGTGACCATACCCCACTCAGAGCTCTCATCAGGGTCATTCTCAAAAATGTTAATGATCCTTTGCTGTCTGTTGCTGAAGTAAGAGGAACCAATTGTGAGCTACTACCGTATTCCGTAGTAGTCCAACTTCTGGAGCAATATTTTGTAAACACAATCAAATGCCTTAGTTAGATCAAAAAATATGCGTAACATTCGAAACCTTTTGCTCAACTCATTCAGTATTTCACAGAGAAAAGAGAATATAGATTTATCAGTTGTTAAACGAATTCTGAAGCCACACTGTAGATTTAATAGCAAATACTGCGACAAAATGATCAGTATTCCTGACACACAGATACACAGCCTTTTCAATGACTAGCTAACACTGATGGCATAAAAATAGGTCTAAAATTATCTAAATTACCCATTTCTCCCTTTTTATAAAGCGGCTTTACTACTCAGCACTTTAATCGTTCAGGAAATAGACCTTTCCTAAATGAAAAATTAGAAGTGTGGCCAAGTACAGGGCTAACATGTGCAGCACAGTAATTTAATATTCTGCTTGACACTTCATCATAAGCATGGGAGTCCGTCTTCAGTGATTTAATTATTGACTCAATCTCCCCTTTTCTGTATCACAGACGAGTATATCAGATATCAATCTCGGGAAGGCATTTGTCAAGGAAGCTATATGATGCCCTGTAGAAACTAAATTATTATTTAATTCACCAGCAGTGCTCAGAACATGACTTCCTTGTGCTACTGACCAGACACTTCCATTACAACTGACCATATGGTTTTAATTTTATCTTGTGAATTATCTATTCTATTTGCGTATCACATACTCTGCCTTCCTAATAACATTTTAAGCACCTTACAATGCTGTTTGTAATATGCTACTGTAGCTTTATTGTGACTAACATTTTGATATAATTCCCAGTTCGTTCTACATGGGATCCTTATTCCACTAGTCCGCCACCTTGGTTGACTATTACTGCTCGTACCCCATTTAGAACTGGATAGAAACTCTCAAAGATAACGAGGAAAGTATGGAGGAAAGCATTACATTTATCATCTATGTTGGTTGGTTGGTTGAGGTTAAAGGGACCAAACAGCAAGGTCATCAGTCCCTTGTTTCAAATAGACTCCATTCTGCTAACGGGACATCTCAGAAAAGTCAGAACAATAAAACGGAAAAAGGGGAAACGTAGAAGGGCAGTCACGTTGTCAATAGTAAAAACAAATGAGGGAAGTTGGCAAGAGAACGAACCCAACACTATGCTGAAGCAGCATAGGCAAGACCACCTGTGACTTAAAAGGTACAACTGCTATAATGCAGAAAGTACGTATGGGAATATAAAAACTAACCAAGCCTTTAACAGAAGGGGTAAAAACAGAGTAAAAGGGAAAGAAAAGAGGATTCCGGTCAGGGAGGTGAATCGGGAATCTCTGAACACTGCCTACAGTGGGAGACACCCAAACACTCACCGCCCTGCCCCAACACCAGAGGGAGATTAAAAACTTTAAAACTGAGAATAAAAACCACTCTCCCGGAGGAAACCTAGAACCAGAGAGACCATCCGGGAATCGTCAGCCAACATCAAAGGTAAAGTGTGGGGGAGTCTGTACTTAGCACGCAGAGCCAAAAGAAGGGGGCATTCAACCAAAATGTGGGCCACTGACTGGAAGGCTCCACAACCACATAGCGGGGGTGGCTCATCACGCAAAAGGAAACCATGGGTCAGCCTGGTATGGCCAATGCAGAGACGACACAGTGTGGTCGAGTCCTTGCGGGAGAGGCGAAAGGAAGAACGCCATGGGCCTGGATTCACCTTAATGGCACGAAGTTTATTAGACAGTGGAGTAGCCTCCCAAGAATTGGCCCATGACTGTGCAAAGTGGGATTTGATGCGAAGCCGTAAATCCGCTGCAGGAGGGGTTACAGAAAACGGGGGGTAAGTAACTGCTCCCCCAGCCAAACGATCAGCGAGCTCATTACCTGGGATACCCACATGGCTCGGGACCCATAGGAAGTCAATGGAACAAGCAGCACGGTGAAGATCAGCGAGATGGTCATGGATGGCAGAGACCAAGGGATGGCGCGAAAAACACCGGTCAATAGCAAGAAGGCCACTCATCGAGTCCGTGCATAACAAAACGCGGTTGTGTTGGGATTGTTTAATAAAGGTAAGGGCCCGGGAAATTGCCATCAATTCCGCAGTAAACACCCCACATGAGGGTGGCAGTAGATGATTTTCCGTTCCAACAAAGGACGTGAAGGCATACCCAACATGATCAGCAAATTTAGAGCCATCGGTGTAAAAAACAACAGCATCCCGAAACTCCCATAAAATTTGGCGGAAAAAGGAACGCGGCGGAGATCCATCCGAATTCGAGGCCGAGGAACTAACCATGGAGGGGTGGAGGGGAGGGAGCGAGGAAGACAGGACAAAGAAGGAAGCCGAAAATCACGGTTAAGAGACGCAAGGCGCAGTCCAACCGGTAAACCCGCCCGAGGGCGGGAGTCAGGCGGGCGACGTTTATCATCTATGTCATCAGCACTACAAACATTCTGCCACTTGTTCCTTGACAAGGCTTAGAAATCTTTTCTGCTGATGGATTAACTTTTCTGTATAGTTTGTAATTAACTATGACGCTTGTTTAGTGCTTAAGCCTTTTACTGTTAAAATTTGTGCATCATGGTCTGGAAGAAATTTCACCCTTTTCCTAACAGAATGCCCATCTAGTAATGTAGAATGAGTAACAAAAATGGTCTATGGCTGTACCACTGTTCCCCTGCACCCTAGTTGGAAAAACAGTCTGCACCATGTTATGAGTAAGATCTACTAACATCCTTTTTCTTGCACAATCATTTACAAAATTTATATTGAAGTCACCACAAACCACTGATTTCTCTTACTTCCTACAAAGTAGATGAAGAAACCTTTCTACTTTGAGCAGAAATGCTCTGAAATCAGAGTTAGGGGACCTTTAAACCACAGCAATTAGAAGTTTAGTTTTACTAAATTTAACTGCCCTGCACAGCAATCAAATATCTGCTCACTGCAGTGCTGTGATACATCTATGGACTCAAATGGAATATTGTTTTTTTACATACACAGCAGCTCTCCTACCCAGCAATGAACTTCTTGAAATACAGCCTGCTAACCTGTATTCTGGCAAAGGAAGCCTCCGAATCGTGAAATTATTGAAGTTGTGCTATGATATACCAATAATTTCAGAGTCAACAGCCGTAAGCCGTTCACTAATTTTGTCTCTAATCCCTCTTATACTTTGATGAAATAAGCTAATATGTTCACTACTTGGAAAACTTACATCCTCTAAAAGTGAGCCCTTAGTTAGAGGAAGTTGTATTAAGCAGATGTACCTATCAGCTTACTTTAGTCTAAAAATTGTTCAAGCTTTAACACCACCACCACCACCACCACCACCACCACCACCACCACCAATAAGCTTTGCCAGCCTCCCCATCTCATACCTAATGAGGTGTGACCCATGCTTAGTGATTCCCTATCTACTGACAGTGCCAACTGGCACCACTGAGATGTGACCCATGCCCTCTACCATCAGCACACTCACCAGCCCCACGTTAATGCGCCTAACAGCTGCATTAAGATGAGGCCTGTCATGATGCTGGAGCAGTTGCACGAAATGCACATTAGTGCCACCAGTTGGAGTAGCTATCTTTACCTGGTCACCACCTACATCATATTCCTCGTCTCTGTCAAGACTGACAGCTCCAGCCACTATCGCTACCAGATCCTTGTCTGTAAAATTCCTACGTTACTCGCCTACGCTTTCAGTCACTTTAGCTAACCCTGCACTGAGCTTCACAATGCTGGTGACCTGGTTCTCACTCGCAACACTTGCTGCAACTGCAGGCCCACGCCTCTACCGTGTGTACCACCTAGCAGCAGAACCTTCTTTCTGTGGCTTTGCAGCTGACCTAGGACTAACTGCTGAGGACTGCTGCATGTTCCCTACGTCTACAGTTTCTTGTGGCTACTCTCCACTTAACTGACAGTTTTTTTTGGGTTTTGGTTTGGTTTTAGTGCGCAAAACTGCTATGGTCATTAGCGCCTGGTCTGTGACTTAGGAAACAGTAAAAAACCGAAAATGGAAACCAGCAGCAAGGGGAACTAAACTCAAAAAATTGGAGAAACAAAGCAGAAGGAAGGCTTAAAAATCCACTACAGAAAGGGGTAACTGACAATTGTTCAGATCTATTTCGTATACGCAAAGTGTAACCGTCTAAATACCTCGTGTTCCTGTATGCCTTCTTGCCCACTGCCAGTTCCCATTCGGCACCACCCTTCACCCTCCTCAACCTATTTAGTTCTTCCTTTGCGCATTGTAACTGCACCTGAAGGGCACAGAGCCTACGCTCCTGATCCTCTATCAACTTATTTCTACTACAGATTCTGCATTCCCTGGTGAGGATCTCACTAAAATGACAACTGGCTTCCCCACTGCATTCCTTCCTTTCCTCTCCCCCTCCCCCCCCCCCCCCCCCCCAATGAAAATACTTTGAACAAATCCCAAACCGTAACCGACTACTCACAAACCTACGACAGAGCCCACACTTCTTACTCGTGGTAAAATTTTGCAGTTGCTGTGAAAAACTACACGTCTACGTTACCAAAGTTCTGTTACAACAGTGGAACTATTTATAGAACTAGCAATAATAGTCTCGAAATTCTCTGCCTACTAAGAAAACAACTACTTGTACTAATACCACACCACAGCTAATATCAATACCAACAAAACTTCACAAAATTATTAGCTAAAACCAAAAAATTCAAGCGTCCACTGGAGCACTCAGGAAGTTAGAATACTGTAAGACAATTTTACTGATGTATTCCACTAGAAACAATAAGAGACGTGAACTGAAAACTAAAGCACGAAATTTACTGAACGACTTCAACGCATAGAAAACAAACAGCGAGCGAACGTTTCCAAAAGTTTATTAAATCGTTATTCCGCCACAAACAGGAACCTATCACCAAGCCTATGGAACAGTCACAGGGGTCCGGAGTATAACCATGAATTCTCACTTGCTATCCAATTCCACACACACTACTCGTTAACTCTGAATCGGAATTGGTGAAGTGAACATACGTAGTATCTACAAACAGCCATGTTCTCCGTGGCCAACCCATGTTCTTGAAACATACTGACGTCCTGCACCAGATTCAATGGCCATATACGTTGACGTAGAGGAAACCCAACACCCAAAAATTATTAGAGTGATGAAATTTTAGGAATACATTTGTCCAGGTGACGTATTTAAGTGACTAACATTGCGGAATCACAATTTAACGTAAGCACGAAATAAGCCATTGAAAATGTGAAATGCTGTTACATTAAAAACCCGTTTAACAGCCGGAATGTTGAATCCAAGGATGCCAACATGCATGCATTGTGTTGTACGGGCGTCTGATGCCAGTGTGTAGGACAGAGATGCCTGTTGCACTTGGTCGGTTAATACAGGGAAGGTTAACGCTGCTTGTAGGTGACTAGCTGTCTTCCGATGTCCAGTATTTTATCAGTAGAAGACGGATCTGGTGATCGTCCAGGGCAAGGCAACTTATATCCTGTAGAGCACGTTGGGTTGCAACAACGGCATTTGGGCGAGCGTAGTCGTCTCGGAAAACACCCCCTATAATGCTGTTCGTGAACGGCAGCGCAACAGATAGAATCAGACTGATGTACAAATCTGAGGTCAGAGTGTCACTGTGCTTGGGCCCATCACGGGAGTGCTCCTGCTGTCGTACGAAGCTCAACCCTAGACGGAAACTGCAGGTGTAGGTCCAGTGTGCCTAGCACACCCACAGGCTGGTCGCAGACCCTCAACTGGCCTCCTCCCAACTATCACACGGCCAGCGCTGGCACCAGGGTAGAAACATTTCATCAGGGATCGTAATAGACCACCACCCTGCCCTCCCATGAGCTCTCCCTTGACAACACTGAAGTCGCAGATGGCCATGGTTTGGTGTCAGTGGAACACCAAAGACTGGGCGGCTGGCTCGGAGCTGTGCTTTAAGTAATCATTTAGGACCAGCTCGTTGTGTCACTGCTGCTGCAAGATGCAGTACGAAGTGCCAGAGCCATACGTCGAACATGATGGCCTTCCCTCTCGGTAGCGCTACATGGTAGTCCAGAGTATGGTGCTCTCATGACCATACAGCCCCATGACCACCGCTGCTAGCAGTCGTGGACAGTGGCCACATTCCTGTCAAGTTTTTCTGCATAATCGGAAAAGGAACCTCCAACTTTCCGTAACCCTACTACACTTAAATGTGGTAAAAAACTGATGTTTTTAAGAGCGCGCCGCAGCGCGTTGTGTGAAGCAGTCGCCTTCCGTTTCTAGCGGTGGCGCCGCTGTGATAATCGCAGCTTTGGTGTCTCCCTCTGGTAGGAAAGCGGAAAGGTTGCCTGTTCACGTGCATTTAAGGGGCGCTATCAGATCGGCAGGGGGTCAGTCGGAGTGAGGCTAGGTTAGCCTCACGCCATCAGTTGCTGGTCTGTCTGCATTTGTGCGGCAGTTAGTGTGTGTCGTCGGAGTGCTAGTATGTCTGTTTGTATCAAACTTTAAAGCCACAAAATAAACTTTCCAGTCCGTTAGTAACAGAACTCAGCTAATGGTCGCCCGCTCGGGGCTGAGTTCCTGCATCTAAGTCTGCGCGTTAGGCCGCCAGTCTGCTCGAGTTGCTCGGCAACGGTCATTGGCGGTTGGATCGGTCGGTTGTGCACTGAGACACGAGATGACTTGTCCGCCTTGAGCGTCGGCGCATGTGAGGTCCCCACCTGAGTCCAGTGGGGAGCGCCGTATAGAAAGGGGTAGTGGCTTCGCGGATCACACGAGAGCAACAGGAGCTAAACCACGACATCGGGCTGGCCAGGGCGAGCTGCGACGCCGTGAGACGGGAGATCGGCGCGCCTTCCTGCGTCCGTTGAAGCGGCTGGCAGCAGACGGTTCGGATGAGCGTTGGGGGTGCTGCGCCTGGTCTTCGATAGAAAGCGCAGTTTATTAGGAGTTAAGTGATTGGTGATATGTTTCATTTACTTGTTAAATTCTACTTGTTTTCTTGGTGAGTTCACCAGCCGCTTTGTTTTGGGGTCGTCCAGTCATTTATCTCTGTTGGCCCATCCGCGGTAAGGTGGTTATTTGTGAATTGGGTGGTCCGTTTTCTTTGTGCAATTGGGGAGGCTTAGAGCAATCGGTGGTTCGGGTTGTTTAGTAAACCCTCTCCCTCTCCCATCAATTTTCCATAAGTTAATAGCTGCCTCCTCTGTCATGTTTGTCGGATTCGGTGTTGAATTTACTGCTTAAAGGCCGAATTCTTGAAATATGTTTTTATCTTGCTTATCATCTTGCGAGGTAGTATATGTGTAATGTAGAGCATGTTTTACATTTTATGCAAGTCTGCATTTTATGGGTTTTATTTAGTCATTTTAGGTTAAATGGTTGCCACTCTTCCACCGTAAGAGTTCTTTAAAAAACTATTTGCACTTTCGGTGGCTAATAATGTGAGTGTTGTACCATTTCAATCCCTGTTACGGGGTGCATAGTTTGTGTGTGTTAGTTGTTAACAAATGTTATTTGTTTTAAGTAATCTGGTGTGTTGCAGATTTGTACCAGTGTACTCTTTCAGAGGTGGTTGTGAGCGGTCATGACTACGGCCGTGTTGAAAGGGAGCTGGCAAGCTTCTCAGCCCGAAGGATCATACTGATAATATTGTTCTTTCTGCGTCTAGATAAAATTTTCTGCTTATAATTTTAAATTTGTCTTTGAAATGACTTTTAGGAAAAAAAATTCACATTTGTTAAAAGTAATTTCAGTTTCCATCAGTTACTTCCTAGCAACTACTTCCACGCTCACCTAGTGTGATTAAATGCGTTAATGTTCTTGATGAATCGCTAGTAAATCAAGTAAATTCTTTTGGAAGTTAATTTACGGTTCACACGTCCTCCTCCGAACCCAGTGAGGTGTTTGTAATGGCGTCTTTATCGCCTGAGAGGCATTCTTTTGTAACTTCAACGTATCACGTCCAATCTGAAGTAACTGAAGCTCACGACCGTTACAGCGCCTACTTAAGCGAAACTGATTTGCATCATCACAGTGAAGCTACTAGTGACACGCGAGTGGAGCGGAATCTGAACACATCTCTCCAATGTAGAAAGACGACTACCATCTTTTGATGATAAACAACTCTTCTTTGTTGCTGCTATTTTTCCCCCTCAGTGTAGATTAACTAATGTGAGGTAGTCTTTGTCAACTAGACAGTTGTAAGTAACATCGATTTTCCTTTCAGTGCTGAAGATACTGATTCCTTCAATTCAGCAGCTTGAAAAAAAAAAAAAAAATTAGTACCATCCAGACTTTTGTCTATACACTGCTGATGGAAACCATAGCTTGGTCGCTACAACTGAAAATATTGTCAGTTTCCCTCTTAGGAAATACTGTCTCACTTCGGAACAAATCAGCGGAAGTATTTTTTTATTAGGTTGTTGCGTAAGTTCGTAGCATTTTCTGAACTTTAATAAAGATAAAACGTCTACATAACAATTTAGACAGTAATATATTATCCTTCGCTATTTACATCACTGCCAACGCTGGGGGTAAGTTTTCGATTCCGTAGCTGTACGAATAACGTGGTTTTTATGCGAACAAGTCACCAAGCCGCGTTCGGAGCGCATTTTCATCAGGAAAGGAAATTTATCGGAGGTGGTTTTATAGAACGGAAGAGGTGAAAATCAGAGTGCGAGATCAAGTGAATAAAGTGAGTGTTTAACGACTTCGCAACCCAACTCCTGTGTAGTTTTTTTCTGTCGGTCGAACAATGTGGGCGGGCATTATCGTGGAATATTCATCACCGCGGTCTCCGTGATCGTCGTGTTTCATTGCGTCTGCAAAACGTTTCAGTTGTTGACAAATGTCATCAGCGGTGGTGAGATCTCGGGGAAGCAATTTGTAGTACACCACGTCGTCCCTGTTCTACCAGATGCATAAATTATCTTTTGTGGAAGTGCGCATGTGTTTTGGGAGTTGCTTGTTTGTGGTCAACCATTCTTTCTATCATATTTTCCGTGACCATGAACGATAGAGGATAGGAATGTTCGATGTTGTTCACGAGCAAATTTATGACGAGCAAATATATGCACATATGGTTACTGCCCTATTTTGGTTTTAAGTATGCAGTACCTACACATACAATTTTTTGATCTTTCTCCTTGCATGCTTATGTCGCACGATGGTGGAAAGATCGTAGTTCGTCACATTTGTCAATCCTCCAGTACACTGACAATCATTTGTGGATTAATGCGTTTGAACGATCTTCAATTCCCGAAGGTCTTCCAGTACCTGGTGAGTATGTCAAAACGACCCTCCTTAAAACTAGGAAACAGTTTGCTTGCCGTGCTGTGTCCAGTGGCATTATCGAGATACACGGCACTCATGTTTCTGGCTGCCTCCGAAGCTGCCATTCCACTACTAAACTCAAACGGAAGAATATGTACGAAGTTTTCATTTGTCCATGTTGTTGTTGTGGTCTTCAGTCTTGAGACTGGTTTGATGCAGCTCTCCATGCTACTCTCTCCTGTGTAAGCTTCATCTCCCAGTACCTACTGCAACGTACATTCTTCTGAATCTGCTTAGTGTATTCATCTCTTGGTCTCCGTCTAGATTTTTACCCTCCACGCTGCCCTCCAATACTAAATTGGTGATCCCTTGATGCCTCAGAACATGTCCTACCAACTGATCCCTTCTTCTACTCAAGTTGTGCCACAAACTTCTCTTCTCCCCAATCCTATTCAATACCTCCTCATTAGTTATGTGATCTACCCATCTAATCTTCAGCATTCTTCTGTAGCACCACATTTCGAAAGCTATTCTCTTCTTGTCCAAACTATTTATCTTCCATGTTTCACTTCCATACACGGCTACACTCCATACAAATACATTTAGAAATGACTTCCTGACACGTAAATCTATACTCGATGTAAACAAATTTCTCTTCTTCAAAAACGCTTTCCTTGCCATTGCCAGTCTACATTTTATATCCTCTCTACTTCGACCATAATCAGTTATTTTGCTCCCCAAATAGCAAAACTCCTTTACTACTTTAAGTGTCTCATTTCCTAATCTAATTCCCTCAGAATCACCCGACTTAATACTACTAAATTCCATTATCCTCGTTTTGCTTTTGTTGTTCATCTTATATACTCCTCTCAAGACACTGTCCATTCCGTTCAACTGCTCTTTCAAGTCCTTTGCTGTCTGACAGAATTACAATGTCATCGGCGAACCTCAAAGTTTTTATTTCTTCTCCATGAATTTTAATACCTACTCCGAATTTTTCTTTTGTTTCGTTTACTGCTTGCTCAATATACAGATTGAACAACATCGGGGAGAGGCTACAACCCTGTCTTACTCCCTTCCCAACCACTGCTTCCCTTTCATGTCCCTCGACTCTTAACTGCCATCTGGTTTCTGTACAAATTGTAAATAGCCTTTCGCTCCCTGTATTTTACCCCTGCCACCTTTAGAATTTGAGAGAGTATTCCAGTCAACATTGGCAAAAGCTTTCTCTAAGTCTACAAATGCTAGAAACGTAGGTTTGCCTTTCCTTAATCTAGCTTCTAAGATAGGTCGTAAGGTCAGTAGTGCCTCACGTGTTCCAATGTTTCTACGGAATCCAAACTGATCTTCCCCGAGGTTGGCTTCTTCTAGTTTTTCCATTCGTCTGTAAAGAATTCGTTTTAGAATTTTGCAACTGTGACTTGTTAAACTGATAGTTCGGTAATTTTCACATCTGTCAACACGTGCTTTCTTTGGGATTGGAATTATTATATTCTTCTTGAAGTCTGAGGGTATTTCACCTGTTTCATACATCTTGCTCACCAGATGGAGTTTTGTCACGACTGGCTCTCCCAAGGCCGTCAGTAGTTCCAATGGAATGTTGTCTACTCCGGGAGCCTTGTTTCGACTCAGGTCTTTCAGTGCTCTGTCAAACTCTTCACGCAATATCGTATCTCCCATTTCATCTTCATCTACATTCTCTTCCATTTCCATAATACTGTCCACAAGTACATCGCCCTTGTATAGACCCTCTATATACTCCTTCCACCTTTCTGCTTTCCCTTTGCCTAAAACTGGGTTTCCATCTGAGCTCTTGATATTCATACAAGTGTCCATATGGGGCTCCACTTTGTAGTTCCACTGCTCCACCAAATCCCATGAAAAAAAAAATAGCAGAATGAAAAGATCAGTGAACTACAAACGAAGACGGATCTATGAACCCTTAGCAACTAGGATACCAACATTCAAGACAAAAACGCTGTTTGCTTGTGCACCAACCTAATATAACCGTAATTCCTCAGTCCAGATTGAACCAAAAAAGGTCCTTGATAAATAACTGGACTGGATTCCTCCGTCTGCTGGTATCTGCAACACTTGTGTACGAGCAGTTATTACAAGGACGAACAAGCGCATGTCCTGAGAATATCGGAAAATTATATATATATATATATATATATATATATATATATATATATATATATATATATATATATATATATATATATATATATATATATATATATATATATATATTCCAAGCCGGGACAAGAACGTGAGGAACACCACAGTGGTTTCTGAAGCTGCGGTTACAATTAGCTCATGAAATGACGCACAGCGTAGATACAGCACGGAGGCAGAAATTTATCGTCTGATTAGTTTCCATCAATTTATAAGTATCCAGAAGAAAATCTTGTTCCTGTTCCAAAACTTACGAGCAGCGGGAGCCAGCAGTATCACTTAGAGAACATTTTCTCCTAACACTTAAAATTGTTTTGCACCTTGTCAAAACTTCTGAAGAACCATGTCACCGAGACGACAAAACAAACAGGAGCTCGAAAATATAAAAGCAGCGACCATGTAAGACACTAAATATTATGACATCACCCTTTTAGAGATTTGACCGTCAGTAATGGACACAAAACCTAGTTAGCTCCTGATTCTGTTCATATACTCCCAGAGATTCTCATCAAGTCTGGTAAATGTATTTAGAAATATTTAGCAAAATTCGTCACCTCGTCATTGGAGACGAGAGACGTACCCTAAGAACTTAAACGAGCCAAAGTAACTGTTCTCCCAAACCCAAGTAGAGCTCGAGATCTTGCGCAAGGCTTTCGTTTCATTGCACTGCTTCGTGTGATGCATGAACTTCTGGAACGGATACTGCTTAGCAGGACTGGTCGAACAATACCGTAGAACAAGCCGGCATTCGCACCAAACGAAACTGTGTCATTCAAGTCCTGGCCCTCGCAATACAGATTGAAGTGGGCTTTCAGAAGATGGAAACGTCTGTGGCTTTCATCGATTTATTTCCAGCCTACGATATCGTCTGGAGACAAAGCTTCTCCATAGATTGATGAATTTAATCCAAGAAGCTACATAGCTTCAAAACATGACTAAATATAGGACACAGTGTCCTCGTGATAGTCTCAGCAGCCAGAAATTTATCACGAATTACGCACCTCTAAGATCGATATTGGTCCCTCTGCTCTTTGTACTTTACACTGAAAGGCCCAGAAACAGCTTGTAAGGAATTTGGTTAACCTTAAGCCACGCAAACAAGTGACACTTTCTGAAACTATGTAGTAGGACCTGATATCTGATTTCTCTTTTGTTTTGTTGTGTTATAGAACGCAAAAAACAACTAAGGTCATACGCACCCATGTCAATTGTGGAGCACTAAGACGAGAAATATTTAAAAGTGTCTACAAGTTCAGGTGTTTTGGTGAGTATTTTACTGCATTAATCATTTTCAATCATATGTTCAAGGAAATTGTAGGTATTTATCTTGTGAAAACAGACATGTACCTCGAACTCCAGGAAGGGTAGGCGAGTAGACAACGTAGCAGTGTTACAAAGGATCCATGTAGAAAGACTGCGTGTTGGTGAGGTAACCTATGGTGTTAACTAATAGTGCATTGCTCTAGCTAAGCTTTGCTAAACAGAAGTGTTAACACGTGTATGGATTAATGTACATTCATTTGCAAAATGAACTTCTCACTGTAAGGCAGTGAGCGTGCCATTCCTGATCTTAGTGGCAGCAATGGCGCCGCTCGCACACCCTTGAATATTAAGCTCGTGAAGGTAAGTAATTCTATAATTTCTGCGGAACTGATTGCTTAAGGTCGTTTTAAAATACAATTATTTCACATTTAATGGGAAAATGTATGTACAGCCAGATGGTCTAGCAATGGGTAGCCCCCTCGCCGGTATTTTAGCAGAGGTTTTCATCAACGCCCTGGAAATAACGTTCTTCAATTCAAGTTCAGAATTACGCCACAAAATCCGCTATTATGCACGTTATGTTGACATTTTCATTGCTTTTGATGGCACCGATCATGAGTTAGAGCATCTCTTCAATACTTTCAATGGTTTACATGAAAATATTTCCTTCACAAAAGAACTTCAAAATGAAAGACGTGAACTTAACTTCCTCGATTTAACAATTTCTATACAGGATAATTCCTTCAATTTCAATATCTTCCGCAAGGAAACATTCAGATAATGTCATTCCTGCTGACAACTCAACCAAAAGCTCATAAACTGGCGTTATTTCATTCCGCCATTCACCGAATGGTAACTACTAATTTATCACCTGCGGATCAACAAAAGGAATTGAATGTCATCAAAGCGATTGCTGCTAATAATGGGTACAATCAGAATATGATCTATTACTTGCTCAGTATGAAAATTTCCCGAAATTGTTCGACTTTGAGCAATAACCTTCCCACGGATACCAAAGAAACTAAAAAATTTCCATCCCGTTCTTGGGTAATATATCGTATAGGATTAAACGTCTTCTAAATAAAAAATACAACTGTAACGTCTCCTCTACAGATAACAGTTTAAAAAGAAATCTTGTACATTCAGTAGAGATTGCCAGAGATTGGTTTTCCAATTCAGGTGTTTTGAAACTAACCTGTAATAACTGCCCCTCATATTATATTGGTCGAACAGGCAGAGCTGTGAAAACACGATATAAAGAACATCTATTAGGTAAAAAGGAGCGAATATTCACAACTCTACTTTTTCTGAACACCTCTTGATATCCGGCCATACGCCTTAACAGTTAGAAGATACGGTTATCCTACACAGACAAGTCATAGGGCGTAGACTAGATCTGTGGGAATTGTTACAAATTTTTAAACATCTAGAGCTCAAAGACGTTAATATACTGAACGACCAGTTGAACCTTGCTTGTAGACAATTTTTCGAAGGCTTTAAACCTGTACTGTTTATGGTGCAACATTAATGCTGGTAACCTCAGTAGTCTATTTTGTCAGGAAGCTATAATGCACTCTCAAGTCTTTAAGCTCACTACCCTTTATATAATGTGGTTTTCTCACGATGTATGGCTGCCACTACATCGGCCCTCATGTGATTTTCTCTGACTCTAAAACCTTGGCTCCCTGAGAATGTGTATTAACTCGATTGTGGACCAGGGTTCGTAATTTTGTCTTAAGAGCCATTACCGATAGTTTTAAGGTTTTGACTTATATACGGTGTGTGTGCTTCAGTAATATTGTAATGTAACTTTTATATTCTGGCTATATATGCCACTGTATGTAGCTCTCGGCGTAAGCGCCACCTGCCTTTTTGATGTATATATCTATGTTAATGATACCAAGGCTCCCATACTGTTATAACGGGAGTGTTAAACGCTTTCCTTCTTTTTATTGTCACTTTATCTAAGGGCGCTATTAATATTGATATTTTACACGTTGCTTTAGTACGCCAATCGGCACATAGTTCGCGACATGAGCGCCATCTGCCCTGGCCGCAGTGTAACTACGCTGGCCGATTATACTCAGTCGCTTATGATCTCTGCTACATCCATGTACTAATTTTTATTTACATGACAAACCCTATTTTCAGGGCTATATTTTATTTGGGACTAATGGATCTATGCAGATATTTGCAAAAACGACAATGATACATCATTCCATACTAATGTAATACTGTAAGCACCAGGCGTCCTTCTCATATTTTGTAATACAAGAGCTCTCTAATATGTGTTAAACTTTATTCTTGACGTAAGTTTCATACCTTTTAATGTAAACTGCGATGTTCATTGTCCTTAGCCCGCCTTCTGAAGAGGACAGGTTTAAATCTGTCGACACATAGGTAAAGATTACTTTATCCATTGCAACTGGTCGGCTATTTTTAGTCTTATAATAAATTCACTGAACAGTAGCTCACATGTAATTGATGGCTTTTCTAATAGAGTACTGAAAGTTTGTTAAATAAGTTGTCAGCAACATCAGGGCACCCACATTTGTTGGCCAAATACCTGACGGGAATATTAAGTCCTTATGTGGGTAAATGCCCTGATCACATCCGTAATTCCGTGGATTTTGTTAAACGCCTTGACAGCTTCAGGTTGGATGAGTCAGATATCATGGTGAGTTTTGACGTCGTTTCCTTGTTTACGAGGGTACCCCTGCGAGAGTCACTAGAATTGATTAGTCAGAAGTTTGACGAGAAGACCACTGAACTTTTTAGGCATGTCTTGACTTCCACGTATTTTCTTTTTAATGGAGAATACTACGAACTAACGGAGGGAGTCGCCATGGGTAGCCCACTCTCACCGGTGGTAGCGAATTTGTACATGGAGAACTTCGAGGAGGAAGCCCTGTCGTCATCCGTATGGAAACCTACTTGCTTTTTCCGTTACGTGGACGACACGTTCGTCATCTGGCCACATGGTATGGATAAACTCCTTGACTTCCTTACGCATCTAAACTCCATACACCCCAACATCAAATTCACTATGGAGACTGAAACAGAGGGTAAATTACCTTTCCTTGACATCTTGGTCAAGAGAAGGGCTGACGGTACCCTAGGTCATGGGGTGTATCTGAAGACTACGCACACTGATCTGTATTTGCACTCAGACAGCTGCCACCACCCTTCACAGAGGAATGGGGTACTTAAAACTTAAGTACATAGGGCGCGCACTATCTCTGACGCAGAGAGTCTACCCCAGGAATTGGAACATCTGAGTACTGTATTTCGAAAAAATGGGTACTCAGAGTGGCAGATTCAACGTGCTCTCCGCCTGCAGCACAACCTGTTGAGATGGATGAAGTCACGAGGGAGGAGGTAGGCACTGCATTTATTCCATACACAGGCGCACTCTCGGGGAAAATCGCCCGCATTCTGAAGAAACACCGGGTCGGAACTGTGTTTTGTCCTCCAAATAAAACTCGTGCACTGGTGGGGAGCGCCAAAGATGACCTCGGTTTGAGGAAGGCCGGCGTGTACCAGATTCCGTGTCAATGTGGCAAGTCGTATATTGGTCAAACGATGCGTACCGTCGAGGATCGATGCCGTGAACGCCAGAGGCACACTCGCCTGATGTACCCGAGCAAGTCGGCGGTCGCTGAACATTGTTTGTCGGAAAATCACGCCATGGAATATGACCGCACGAGGATTCTGGTACAGACGTCGAGATACTGGGACAGAGTTGTTAGAGAGGCCATCGAAATTCGCACCAATGACGACCTCATAAACCGTGACTGTGGCTATAATCTTAGCAAGGCTTGGGAACCAGCGATCGGGTTAATCAAGAGTAAATCGAGCAAACGTATAGTTGTTACGATCACGGCGGACAGAGCCATCACTCCGACGTCATCATAGACGCCGTCGCAATCTGTTCCACCGCGCGACCGTGGCGCGGGGCGCGGACGGCGGAGGGAGCGCGCCGCGGGCGGAGGGTATTTGAATCGGCCGCCGCCGCGACCGAACCCAGTTCCCTGTGAGCAGCCATAGCGTACGGATCTCCGTGCCGGCACGCTCACAGGAGCTCAATCCGTCAGTTCACCTGATGATGGCGGCATGTATGATCGCCGAAATATTGTGCCCGTTGGACACTATAGACCGGCAGCACACCCGTGGATATTTTGACTATCAAATACGCCGGGAGAAACTCAAGAATCACAAATATTAAAAGCATTGAATAACCCAACATCACCTATGTGGATAGGTGATCTCTCAAAAGGTTTTGATTGTGTGAACAATGAAATTCTTCTAGGTAAGATTAAGTACAGTGATATGAGTGGGACAGTGCACAAGTGATTTAATTCATACTTAACTAGAACGCAGAAGGTTTACATTAAAAGTACAGATAGTCTGCAAAAACCGGCCGAGTCCTTTAACTAGGGATTTATGAAGAACAGTGTCGGACATAATTCAGTCTTGGGTCCTTTATTGTTCTTAATATACATTAATGACTTGCCACTTTACATTCATCAAAATGCAAAGCTAGTTCTTTTTCCTGATACCAGTATAGTGATCACACCCAGGAGCAAGAATCAGCTGAGGAAATTGCAAATGTCTTTCAGAAAATTATTAAGTGGTTCTCTGCAAATGGACTCACTAAATTATGAGGAAACCCAGTTTACTGTACATATGTGTATAAATGGCATAACACCACTGATATAGACTATGAACAGAAGTCTGTTGCTAAGGCAGAATACTAAAAATTTCTGAGTGTGTGCATTGATGAGAAACTATTGGAAGAAACACACCGATGATTTGATGAAACAGTTTCAACTACTTATTTAATTTGTGTTATTGCACATTTTGGTGATAGGTATAGCAGGCTAATTTACTGATACGTTTATTTTCATTCACTGCTTTCATATGGCATCGCATTTTGGGCAATTCGTCACTAAGAGAGGAAGTATTCATTGCCCAGAAGTGTGTAATCAGTTTTTTTCGTTTTTTTTTTGGGCGGTAAACTGCTATGGTCATTAGCGCCCGGTCCGTGACTTAGGAAATAGTGAAAAACCGAAAATGGGAACCAGCAGCAATGGGAACGAAAGTCATACAATTGGAGAAACTAAAAGCAGAAGGAAGGCTTAAAAATCTACTACAGAAAGGGGTTGGTTGTCCCCAAAAAAAACTTCAAATGACTGACGTCATTTCACTGGCACTAATAAACTCGAGAACGCGATCGGCTGAGCGCGTGTCATCTGCTAAAATCTACGATATATCAGGCGACAGCTGTAGACGGGAGCGTAACGGATTAAAATAGGGGCACTCAATTAAAAGGTGTCTTACCGTCCACAGCTGAGAGCAGTGGGGACAGAGTGAGGGAGGATCGCCGCTTAAAACATGTCGATGGCTAAAAAGACAATGCATCCGGAGTCTAGTTAAAATTACCTCCTCCCGACGACGCGTTCGGGAGGAAGAGGTCCAAGCACAAGGAAGAGCTTTCACGTCCCGCAATTTATTACGGGGAAGTGTCGACCAATGTGCGTGTAATAAAAGAACACGACGACATAAAACGCTCCGTAGATCGGCGAAGGGAATCGATTTAATAGCTGGCCGAGTAAGAGAGACTGCAGCCTTGGCTGCTATATCGGTCGCCTCATTTCCACAAATACCAACGTGTCCCGGAAGCCAGAGGAACGCCACCGAGACGCCGCCCAGGTGGACCAAGCGCGGACAGTCCTGAATCCGGTGGTACAGAGGGTGCACAGGGTAAAGAGCTTGGAGACTGAGGAGCGAGCTGAGAGAATGTGAGCAGATAAGGTACTGTATCCGCTGGTGGCGGCGGATGCAGTGGACAGCCGGGAGAACAGCGTAAAGCTCCGCAGTATAAACCGAACACTGGTCGGGAAGCCGAAAGTGATTTTGGGTGTCGAAAAGAATATAGGCACTCCCTATACCTAACGATGTTTTCGAGCCATCGGTGTAAATAAATGTGGCTTCCATCATTTGTGCACATAGAGCAGCAAATGCCCGACGGTAAACAAGTGTAGGGGTACCATCCTTGGGAAATTGACATAGGTCTCTGAGCAAGTCGATCCGGGGACGGAGCCAAGGCGGTGCTGTACCCCAAGTTGTCAAGAAGGTTTTAGGAAAGCGGAAAGAAATATAATGGAGCAGTTGACAGAAGCGGTTGTAGTAGGGAGGAGGGGCGGCCTGCATACCCTACATCAAAGGAGGCGTCGAAAAAATGTCATGGGTCGGATTAGCAGGCATGGAAGGCAGATGGCTAGCATGACGACTCAGGACAGCTCGCCGATTGGACAGCGGAGGTTCAGCAGTCTCAGCATAAAGGCTTTCCACAGGGCTGGTGTAAAAAGCTCCAGACAGTAAACGTAATCCACAGTGGTGGATAGAGTCGAGACGCCGAAGAATAGACGGCCGAGCAGAGGAGTAGACTATGCTTCCATAATCCAATTTCGAGCGCACTAAGGCGCTATAGGGGCGGAGAAGGACCACTCGGTCCGCTCCCCAGGAGGTACCATTCAGGACACGGAGGGTGTTGAGGGATCGCAGACAGCGAGCCGAAAGGTAGGAAACGTGGGAGGCCCAGCACAGTTTTCTGTCAAACATAAGACCCAAGAATTTAGCGACGTCCGAAAACGGAAGGTTTACAGGTCCTAGATGTAAGGAGGGTGAAAGAAACTCCTTACGTCGCCAAAAATTAACACAAACGGTCTTACTGGGAGAAAAACGGAAGCCGGTTTCGATGCTCCAAGAGTGGAGGCGAACGAGAAATCCTTGAAGACGTCGTTCAAGAAGGTTGGTCCGTTGAGAGCTGTAGTAAATCGCAAAATCGTCCACAAAGAGGGAGCCCGAGACATCAGGAAGGAGACAATCCATAATTGGATTTATGGCAATGGCAAACAATACAACACTCAGCACAGAGATCTGGGGTACCCCATTTTCTTGGGAGAAAGTACGGGAGAGAGTAGTGTTCACCCGCACCCTAAATGTGCGCTCTGCCATAAAATCCCGAAGAAAAAGGGGCAGCCGACCTCGAAAGCCCCAAGAGAACAGTGTGCGGAGGATGCCTGTCCTCCAACAGGTATCGTATGCTCTCTGCAGATCAAAAAATATTGCTACCGTTTGGGGTTTCCGGAGAAAATTGTTCATGATGTAAGTGGAGAGAGCAACAAGATGGTCAACTGCAGAACGATGCTTTCGGAATCCGCATTGGGCTGGTGTTAAAAGACTGCGGGATTCCAACCACCAAGCTAAACGGTAATTCACCATACACTCCAAAACCTTACAGACGCTACTCTTTAGAGAAATGGGGCGATAGCTAGAGGGGAGATGTTTGTCCTTTCCAGGTTTCGGAACAGGAACGACGATAGCTTCCCGCCATCGTCTGGGAAAAGTACTGTCGGTCCAAATTCGATTATAAAGGCGAAGGAGGTAACGCAGACTATGGGTTGATAAATGCAGCAACATTTGGACGTTGACACCATCCGGTCCTGGGGCGGAGGAGCGAGAAGAAGAGAGTGCATGTTGGAGTTCCCGCATGGAGAACACAGTATTGTAGCTTTCGCGATTTTGAGAGGAGAAAGCAGGATGTCGCACTTCCGCTGCACGTTTCTTCGGGAGAAACGCTGGCGGGTAATTTGAAGAGCTCGAAATCTCAGCAAAGTCCTGACCCAATGAGTTAAAAATGGCGACGGGGTCCACTAATGTATCATGCGCGACAGTGAGCCCAGAGACCGGGGAGAAACTAGGCGCGCCTGAGAACCGTCGAAGCCGACTCCAAACTTCCGAGGAGGGAGTGAAGGTGTTAAATGAGCTAATAAAGAATTTCCAGCTTGCTTTCTTGCTATCGCGGATGACGCGACGGCATCGCGCACGGAGCTGCTTATAGCGGATACAATTGGCCAAAGTAGGATGGTGACGGAAAATGCGAAGAGCACGTCGCCGCTCACGTATTGCGTCACGGCATGCCTCGTTCCACGAAGGAACTGGGGGGCGCTGGGGCAGTTCGGAGGTGCGTGGTATTGAACGTTCCGCAGCTGTACGAATAACGACGGTAATATGTGTGACCTCATCGTCGAAGCTGGGAAAGTGACGGTCATCGAATGTCGCTAGAGACGAAAAAAGTGTCCAATCGGCTTGGGCAAAATTACAGCGTCGCGGGCTCATGTACGGCAGTTGGGGCTGCAGTCTAAGGACACATGGAAAGTGGTCACTCGAGTGTGTATCATCAAGGGCGAACCATTCGAAGCGTCGAGCTAGCGGAACAGTACCGACCGCAAGGTACAAATGACAAATTTGTCGTTGATGCAGACAAAAATGTAGGAACCCCAGTCTTGAGGCAAACTAGATCCGCTTGGTGGAAGACGTCTAGCAATAGTGAGCCACGTAGACATGGATGTGGAGATCCCAAAGCGGGTGGTGGGCATTTCATTTGTGGTTTTAGGGCGCACAACTTCAACGGTCATTAGCGCCCAGTTGGTGGGCATTGAAGTCCCCAACCAGCAAATAGGGGGCTGGAAGCTGACCAAGAAGATGAAAGAGATCAGCTCATGCCATTGGTGTGGACGATGGAATGTATACAGTACAAAGAGAGAACGTGTATCCAGAAAGGGAAAGAGACGGCGACAGCTTGGAAAGAAGTGTTTAAGTGGATCGGGCGATAATGGAGAGTATCATGGAGAAGAATCACGAGTCCTCCAGGGGAGATCATATCGGACGGACTGAAAATGAGGGAAATCAAAGCGGTCCTGGGGACGCAGCTTTGTTTCCTGAAGATAGACCGGCGAGTAGGATCGTAAGAGGATCGACAATTCATCCCGATTGGCTCGAATACCGTGGATATTCCAGTGGATAATGGACATAGCGTGAACAGAAAATGGAGGAATGTGACCAAGGTTGCTGTCAACTCAACGACTACTCAGAGCTTGCGACCGACAGCATGGAATGGCATTCAGCCGAAGGCGGAAGATCCTGATCCATAGGTTGTTCAGGAGCAGCTCCTGCCACCAGCGATCGGCCGGTTGATCGACCACCAGCACACCAGCAGTGTGCCTCGGCGAGACAGAAGACGCCGAGGGCGATTTCCGCCAGGTGGTGCTGTAGATGGGACACGCCTTGGCGGAGAAAGAGACGAACTGGGTTTCTTTGTAGCCTTCTTGGAAATATGTTTAGATGGAGGAACCGATGGTTGTGAAGGTGTGGTATGTAAAAAATCTTCACGAGTATGCTCTTTTTTCGAAGTCTTGATGTCTGACTTTTGGGCTCGAGATTTAGCAGAACCCGATGAAGGGTGAGCCATAGAGTGGGCAGGCGAGAGTGGTGAGGTTGAACGGGCAATCTTTGTGCTGGCCGATCTGACGACCGTGGCACTGAAGGTGAGGTCGCAAGTCTGCGTGGCCGCCTCCTTTGTTGGCCGAGGAGAAGCTAGGACAGTGCTGTATTTTCCTGTGAGGCACGGTGGGCTGTCGACTGGCGAATAATTTTCGAGCAGCAAAGGTGGACACCTTTTCCTTCACTCTGATTTCCTGCATGAGCTTTTCGTCCTTAAAAACTGGGCAATCTCGAGAGGAAGCAGCGTGGTCACCCATACAGTTGATGCAGCGAGGGGACGGAGGTGGACAAGCACCCTCATGGGCATCCTCGCCACACGTAACACATTTGGCCGGGTTGGAACAGGACTGGCTGGTGTGATTGAACCGCTGACACCGATAGCAACGCGTAGGGTTTGGGACGTAAGGGCGAACGGAAATTATCTCATAGCCTGCTTTGATTTTCGATGGGAGTTGAACTTTGTCAAATGTCAAGAAGACAGTGCGGGTTGGAATGATGTTCGTGTCAACCCTTTTCATGACTATGAACAGCCGTTACGCCCTGGTCAGACAGGCAGTGCTGAATATCTTCGTCAGGCAATCCATCGACGGAGCGTGTATAAACGACTCCACGCGAGGAATTTAAAGTGCGGTGCGCTTCAACCCGGGCAGGGAAGGTGTGGAGCAGTGAAGTACGCAGCAATTTTTGTGCCTGGAGGGCACTGAAGTAGCTTCTGTTACCTCTGTCACTTCAATAAGAGAAACGTTAGGGAATTATTTAGAAAAAATAGCAGGCTTTACGAATGGGGACTCATGAATTTGCTTACGCTCTGAAAATGCTGATGGAACAAACTGCTTCACACTTACGTTCACCAATCAAAGAGCAAGTAATAAAAGATGGTAACTGCCGTACGCCACTTTACTGGGGAGGAAACTGTTCAATAGTACAGTACATGGTGGCGGGGGGTTGAAACTGGGACTTACCAGAAGTAATCTCTTGGCTTCGGATGGGTAACAAGTCAGTTTGACTTAGGTGGTGTCACGAAGCCGATTTTGTATTTTACACTTTACTACCAAACCTACGAGAGTGTTTAGCCTCAATTTTTGTGCCATTACATTAAGTACTGTTGGATGAGCTTGCTTTTCATACTGATGCAAGTTAATGATTTGTGTGGTTTTTACTGATACAACCGGTTATCAGAATATGGTGTACAATGTGGCTCAGTTTTGTTGTTGCCGTTTAAAATTTATTCACCTTGCTTTATACACGAAGTCTTGTCACAGTTTGACCATCACTACTGGTATTTCCACTTCGTGTTCAATTAGCGCTGTTCATATACGTGATTTGAAGGTTATTTTGACTTATTTAAATCATACTCAGGCATTAAAAGAGTTCTTCGAACGTTTTTTAAATGTTAATAACTTTGGAAGCGATTATCAAGTAAATATTTTACTACTATGAAAAGCTAAAGTCTTTGCTAATTGATAACCGTATTCATTCACAGTGATTGCACATGCAGGCCTCAATCAAACTTCGATTACACGATAAATCAGTCACATATGAAGGTCGTAAATTTAACTAAATATCTAGGAATTACAATAGGAAGAACTTAAATTGGAACGAACAGAAAATGTTGAGAAGTCTGACCGAGACTGCGTATTATTGCCAGAACACTTAAATATAACAGGTCTACTAAGGAGACTGGTTACACTACGCTTTTCCGACCTCTTTTAGAATACTGCTGTGCGGTGTGGGATCCTTACCAGATAGGATTGACGGAATACATCGAGAAAGTTCAAAAAAGTGCAGTACATTTTGTGTTATAGCGGAATAGGTGTGGGAGCGTTACTGAAATTATACAGGATTTGGGATGGACATCACTAAAACGATTTTCTCGTAGCAGAGGAATCTTCTCACGAAATTCTGATCAACTTTCTCCTCTGAATGTGAAAATATTTTGTCGACACCGACATACATAGAGGAACGATTTTAATGATGAAGTATGGGAAATCAGAGCTCGTTTTAAGAGGTATGTGCTGGTTCTTTCCGCGCGCTATACGAGATTGGAATTTTAGGAAATTGTGAATATCGTCCAATGAACCCTTTGCCAGGGACTTAGATGTTATTAGTAGAGTATCCATGTAGATAGATGTTCCTTCTCACATTAGGTATTTCACTTCCTAATTTTAAGTACTTACTTCCAGAAAAACTGAACTATCAACAAATTTTCATTGAATTTACTGCTGTAGTGCCTATACCGTAGGGGGACTAAAAATGTCCCATACTTTTGATTTGCGCAAACATTCAGGAATGGACACTGGTAACATAGACATTAACACCAACAGATCTCATGGAGTGTAAGCCTGTGATCCATTATATACACAAATAATTTGCAGTCACCGTTACCAGTTCGTCCTTTTTGTAAAAGACTTTCACATTGTTTTTATAGAACTGTAACTTACTAGTCTCACAATTAAGTGAACTTATAATCTAACCAACACGTGGAAGACTGAACATAGGCGTACTTTCAAATAAAAAAAACATCTGCTCCACAGAATCACTTCTTGAAGGAAAAACAATGAGTTATTTCATCACTTCCATGCTAGTCCAAAGCGCTGACTATTCATGGAACCTCAATAGGGGGCCTCGTAATGTGAGTCTGCAGCTCGTGGTCTTGCGGTAGCGTTCTCGCTTCCCGCGCATGGAGTACCGGGTTCGATTTTCGGCGGGGTCAGTGATTTTCCCTGCCTCGAGATGACTGGACCTCCGCCACGAGTAGGCATAGTCGGGCGCTGCGAATCTCCGGCATCGTCCCTTACGCACCTCTGATATGGGTCGTCGTCGTCTAAATGGGACATTGCAAGGTATATTACGCACTGTTTCTCGTTAACAGTGGTATTGTTGGCACTTCAAATACAGTTTCGTGCATGAAGTACGAAAAAAAAAACTTCCTGACAGGCTGAATGTCTTCTGTGGCGATGATGTAATGCCTTCTGGTGCAATCGTGACTTATTAAAGGTCCTCTACATAGTATTCTGTACGTTGTAATTATAAATTTTAGAACTAATGAACATGTTTCTGACAGCCGTTTCCATCCTAGGCACTTAAATCCACTGTCCAACAACCTTTTGCCTCGTGGTAACTCTGGATCAAAGAATACTATCCTACCCGTCTGCTTTGACTAGTGACGTAACTGTGTGGTGTGGGGCCCATGCGAAATGCGGACCCCGTAATGAGCTTCTGACGTCCCTAATTTCCTAGCGAGGCCTATGAGAGAGAGAGGCCGCTCGCTCAACTCAATAGGCCAACTAACCTGTTAACTAGGTGTGTAAGTACAAATGATAATTGTATCTTCTACTGTAAACCACTATTATGGAGCCTTACTGTTAGTCCAACGATCGGAAGGCCATAGGCCTACTTATGATTTGTTACGGCTGTACTGGGATACAACAAAATTATAATGATGCCAAAATGATTATCAGTTGCGTACGGCACTACTTGTTTGAAACGAGGATTTAAGCAGAAGAGACGAAACGCTGTAAACAAGTGTTTTACCATTTATATCCAGTGATGTTCTTAAATTTTGTTGTATTTTTAATGAGTAAGACTTCATAATAGATTCTAGCAGAAGATTTAATTCCCGTTACGTTAGTACGTACACGCCCAGCTGCGACGTAACAGGTTTAGAAACGCATTTTGTGTACTGAGCGAGTTCAGACGTCTTCGCGACGTACGCGCCGCGGCGTGTGTCTCTCTTAGGCCTCGCCGCGTAGCCCGCGTAAGATGCCAACGCTCGGCTCCGCGCAGAGCACACGAGAAATCAATTCCAGTGGAAAGGTACCTACTGAAGGTCTTAACTTTGCGTGTTATAAGGAGCTGTGTATTTAAACTCCGCAGTTAATGGATACTGAAGTTATCTGAAACAGGAACCCGCTCCCCGCACAAGACCGCTGCCAGCTCTTACACTTATCACGTGCCTTGAAGTACACCACAGGGCCCGTTTATCACGTTGGCACCGGTGTGGCTTCATGGTGTCAATTGTTTGCATCGCGTCATGGTTGTGGGTGGCATGCTGTATTTGGTGGCGCACTTCGTGTTTGGAAATTATTTGTTAGCTGTCGTTGAATCATTTGATTTCATTAGCTGAGTATGCTAGGTTCGCTGGGACTTCATTTTGTATACTGATGATTAATTTGTGCTTGTGTCTGGTATTATTCAAGGCGTGTGTTTCTTGTGGTTTGCAAGTGTGTTTTTTCCATTTTGTCGGTAATGGATGTTAAATTCGTGAGCAGGTGATTGACTGTTGCAACGGGCGGTGATATGGTGTTACGATCATGATCTTCCCTTTATGTACGGGTCAGACATGTTTCGCCTTTTCAAAATACACTTGAGAATGGCTAAAAACCCAAAATCATAATTGTGTGCAATAAACGAACAATTTACACTCAAACGGCGCAAATTTACTTTCATAAAAAACTAATACTGCGATGATGTCTGCAGTTATTTTGGTTGACTGTAGAATGCGGTTTCTTTTCCGTGTGTGAGTGCGTCAACTTTGATATATTTGTCAGTGACTGGTTGGCGTTTTCTTTCTCGGCTGACTTTTTTAATCCATTACGTATGGTTTTCTTTCCAATTTTACTTCGTGTGTTTCTGATTGCTGAAGTCAAAATTGAGGTTTTGGCTTTTCGAGTGGTGCGTGTTCATTGTTATCGAGGGCCATGGGTCACGTGAAAATTTCGATTTCTATGGCTGTCGCTTTTGTAGCGTTGTTGAATGTCTAGCATTTTTTGTTTGACTTTCTGTGTATTAGTTTTCGTGTTGTGCTGTTATGGCTATTGAGTTTCAGCTTGTCCCCACTCTGAAGCCAGCACTTCTTACACTTTCCCCATCCGCTTTGATTTTATAGCTGTAGTGAAGTATTTTGTATCTTTATTCATGCGTCTGTTTCGTGGCGTTAAGATACCCGTATTGCAGATGCTGGAAATAGAGGCGTCCATGTTCATGTGAAGGGTCCAACCACAGAGGGAGATCCTTAATTTTCGGTATTGCTCTTGGTTCAAAGTAGTACGTTCTAGATTGCTTCCTATCTTTTTTTTTTTTGGTAGGGTTTAAGGGCGCTCAACTGCTGAGGTCATTAGCGCCCAGTCACTGGTGTTAGAGCACAAGGAACCTGCTAAAACTCAAGGGGATGGGGGACATCAAAAGGACCTGACAAAGATGCAGATGAAGTAAGTAAAAAGGTTAAATGTCTTTGGTCAAGCCAGTTAAAGTTATAAAACGCAGAAGACGAGCAGCTGCTCGAGCGTCATCAACTAAAACATCCGGTAAAGTAGATGGCAGGGACAGGATAACACGAAATTGACTAAAACGGGAACACGACAATAAAACATGGCGCACTGTTAATGCCTGACCACAAGGGCACTGCGGGGCTGGATCACCGGAGAGCAGGTAGCGGTGGCTAAACCGGCAATGCCCAATCCGCAACCTGGTCAGAAGGACCTCCTCGCGCCGAGATGTGCGGGAGGATGTTGTCCAAGCAGTTGGGAGCGGTTTTACTGCCCAGAGCTTGTTTCCTTGGAGGGATGACCAAGCATCCCACCACAACGACACAAGCCCCTTACATACATCCCCACGAATGTCAGATGACGGGACACAATGGGAGGCTGGCCGAGGCAGGAGGACTGCAGCCTTGGCTGCAGCATCCGCAGCCTCATTCCCAGGCACTCCTACATGTCCGGGAACCCACAGAAAGCTGACAGAACCACAATTATCAGCGAAAGAATGGAGGGACTGCTGTATCCGTTGAATCAAGGGATGGACCGGATAGGGAGCCCAAGGCTCTGAAGAGCACTGAGTGAGTCAGTGCAGAGTACATACGATGAATGGCGGTGGCGGCGGGCATACTGAACGGCCTGATGGAGAGCAAAAAGCTCGGCCGTAAAGCTGGAACATTGGTCGAGGAGCCGGTATTTAAAGGTGGCGGCCCCGACAACAAAGGCACAGCCGACACCGTCGTCAGTTTTGGAGCCATCGGTGTAAATAAAGGTGTGACCGGCAAGTCGAGCACGAAGTTCGACAAACCGTGAGCAATACACTGCAGCCGGAGTACCCTCCTTGGGGAGTGAGCTGAGGTCGAGATAAATAGGAACCAGAACCTGGAGCCAAGGTGGTGTCGGGCTCTCACCCTCTCTGAAGGTGGTAGGGAGGGCAAAATCCAATTGTCGAAGCAGGCGACGGAAGCGGACTCCGGGGGGCAGCAGGGCAGACACATACAACCCGTACTGACGGTCAAGAGAATCGGCGAAGAAGGACTTGTAAGAGGGGTGGTCGGGCATAAACATCCGGCAGGCATACCGACACAGCAGTACGTCGCGCCGGTAGGTCAATGGTAACTCGGCAGCTTCAGCATAAAGACTCTCGACAGGACTAGTGTAGAAGGCTCCGGTCGCAAGACGTATCCCCTGATGGTGGATGGAGTTGAGCCGGCGTAAGAGGGATGGCCGAGCGGACGAGTAGACGAAGCTCCCATAATCCAGCTTCGATCGGACTATGGACCGATACAAGTGAAGCAGGACAGTGCGATCCGCTCCCCAAGATGAACCACTAAGAACTCTGAGGACATTAAGGGAACGTGTACAACGGGCCGCCAAATAAGAGACATGTGGAGACCAACACAGTTTCCTGTCCAACGTGAGCCCTAGAAACTTAGTTGTGTCCACGAATGGGAGAACAACGGGACCGAGATGTAAGGATGGCGGAAGGAACGCTTTATATCGCCAAAAGTTGATAAAAAACCGTCTTCTCTTCAGAGAACCGGAAGCCATTTGCCACGCTCCTTGAGTAGAGGCTGTCTAGACAACGCTGAAGGCAGCGCTCCAGGAGGCATGTTCTCTGGCCACTGCAGTACATCGCGAAGTCATCGACAAAGAGAGAGCCTGAAACATTAGGTGGAATGCAATCCATAATTGGATTGATCACGATGGCAAAAAGGGCTACACTCAAGACGGAGCCCTGATGCACTCCGTCCTCCTGGAGGAAGACGTTGGACAATACGGAACCCACACGAACCCTAAACTTTCGATCCATTAAAAAGGAGTCAATAAAAAGGGGCAGGCGACCGCGTAGGCCCCACCTGTGCATAGTGCGGAGGATACCTCCTCTCCAACAGGTATCATAAGCCTTCTCCAAGTCGAAGAACACGGCTACCGTTTGGCGCCTCCGCAAAAAGTTGTTCATGATGAATGTCGACAAGGTCACAAGGTGGTCAACAGCGGAGCGGCGGCGACGAAAGCCGCATTGGACATTAGTAAGTAGTCGTCGAGATTCAAGAATCCAGACTAACCGAGCATTAACCATGCGCTCCATCACCTTACAGACACAGCTTGTAAGAGAAATGGGGCAGTAACTAGAAGGAAAGTGTCTATCCTTCCTGGGTTTGGGTATAGAAAGACCAACGGCGTCACGCCAACGCATGGGGACTTTACCTTCGGTCCAGACGCGATTCTAGGTACGAAGAAGGAAGCTTTTGCCCGCCGGAGAAAGGTGTGCCAGCATCTGAACGTGAATGGCATCTGGCCCGGGAGCAGTGAACTGGGACATTGCAAGCGCACGTTCGAGTTCCCGCACAGTAAAGGGGGCATTATAAGTTTCCAGATTCAGCGAGTGGAAGGAAGGTCGCCGAGCCTGTTCTGCCTCTTTCCTGGGACGGAAGGCAGGGTGGTAATGGGCAGAGCTTGAAACCTCCGCGAAAAAGCGGCCAAAGGCGTTGGAGACAGCCACAGGATCAACAAGGACCTCATTACCTGACGTCAGGCCAGGTACTGAGGAGTGGGCCTTAATGCCCGACAGCCGGCGCAGGCTACCCCAAACGACGGAAGAGGGAGTAAAACTGTTAAAGGAGCTGGTGAAAGAGGCCCAGCAATCTTTTTTGCTCTCTTTGATGACTCTACGGCATTGCGCTCGGAGTCGTTTGTATTCAATACAATTCGCCAACGTAGGATGGCGGCGAAAGGTGCGTAAAGCACGTCGTCGAGCACGGATAGCGTCCCTACAGGCCTCGTTCCACCAGGGGACGGAAACGCGACGTGAAGAAGGAGTAGTACGAGGAATGGAACGTTCGGCAGCATGGATAATAACAGCCGTGAGGTATTCGACCTGACTGTCACAACTGGGAAAATCGTGGTCCGGAAAGGTCGCCAGGGAGGAGTAAAGTCCCCAGTCAGCTTTCAGTATGTTCCAGCTCGAAGGACGTGGGGATGGGGTGTGGTGCAGGAGACGAACGACACAGGGGAAGTGGTCGCTCGAATAGGTGTCAGAAAGGACATACCACTCGAACCGACAGGCAAGAGTGGTAGAACAGATCGAGAGATTCAAGTGGGAGTAGGTATGAGTAGAGTCCGAGAGGAAAGTCGGGGCGCCGGTATTGAGGCAGACAAGATTGAGATGGTTGAAGACATCCGCCAAGAGTGAGCCTCTTGGACAGGATGCAGGAGAGCCCCAAAGGGAATGATGGGCATTGAAGTCGCCAAACAATAAGAACTGCGGGGGAAGCTGAACGATCAGGTGCATCATGTCAGCCCGACTAACAGCAGATGACGGTGGAGTGTAAATGGTACAAACTGAAATAGTAAAAGCAGAAAGAGTAATGCGGACAGCTATGGCTTGGAGTGGGGTGGTCAATATGATGGGATGGTAATAAACATCGTCCTGAACGAGCAACATGACCCCACCATGAGCTGGGATACCGTCCACAGGGGTGAGGTCATACCGCTCCGAGGTATAGTGGGTAAAGGCAATACTGTCAGTCGGGCGCAACTTGGTTTCCTGGAGACCAAGGACGAGCGGACAGTGCCGGCGGAGGAGCAGTTGTAACTCTTCCCAATTAGATCGAATACCTCTTATGTTCCAATGAAACAACGCCATCGCTAGTCAAATGGTTGGGGGAACGAGACGGGGGAAGAGCTGGTCACCTCGACGGCCGCGGAGAGCCAGGTTGCGAGGGAACAACGCTACAACCGACGGGAGGTGGATCCGGTTCCATCGACTCGTCGCCAGCCGCGGCCGCTGTCCCTGGTTGTGTAGGAGGGGCCGCATCATTTGTCGACGAAAGGCCGGCGGAGCGCCTGGCAGCAGAGCGTCCCGGCGAAACTGATTACGGCTGGGAGCAGCGACTCACGGATGGAGCGTCAGACGAAACTCGCCGGGGTGGAGAGGGGGGGAGAGAGACTTCTTCTTGGAGGCCTTCTTGGAAGGCCGAGGAGGCACAGGGATGGTGGGCTGGACCCGAAGAAGGTCCTCACGCGCAGGGTCCGTTTTGGAACGACGGACCTCTGAATCTGGGGTCCGGAACGTTGCCCCGATGGATGCCTGAGAAGAGGATCGCTTCTCAGGTGGCGTGGGGGGAGGAGGAGGTGAAGGAAGGGTGGCCCCTGGGGCAGAGGGGTGGGGGCCACGGGGGAGGAGGATTTGGAAGGGAGGGATTTGAGAGGTGGAGGCAGAGCCCCCTGATGGGCAGAGGAGGTGGAGGGGTGACAGGATAGGGGTGAGGATACCGCGGAAGGAGTGGACACAACTGAGGCGAACGAAGTGGTCGATGACATGGGATGGAGGCGGTCGTACTTCTTCCGGGCCTCAGAATAAGAGAGCCGATCCAAAGTTTTGATTTCTTGTATTTTCTTCTCCTTCTGATATGCGGGGCAGTCTGAGGATCGGGGCGAGTGGACCCCAGGACAATTAACGCACCGAGGTGGTGGGGTGCATGTATGTTCCTCACGAAGAGTACGTCCACAATCGCCACAAAGGGGCTCAGCCTCACACCGTGATGACATGTGCCCAAAGCGCAAACACCTAAAACAGCGCATAGGAGGCAGGACGTAAGGTCGCACGTCACACCGGTAGCACATCACCTTTACCTTCTCCGGGAGAACGTCCCCCTCGAAGGCGAGGATAAAGGCCCCGGTGTCGATGAGACGGTCTTTGGGGCCGCGCTGGACTCGCCGGACGAAATGCACGCCTCGGCGCTCCAGGTTGGCCCTGAGCTCCTCATCAGATTGTAGCAGGAGGTCACGATGAAAAATAACCCCCTGCGTCCCATTTAGTTCCAGATGTGGGACAATGGATACTGGGATGTCCCCTAGGCGGTCGCACGCCTGGAGCGCCGCCGACTGTGTGGCGGAGGTGGTCTTGAGAAGAACGGACCCTGAACGCATCTTGCTGAGAGCCTCGATTTCCCCGAAGACGTCCTCAATGTGCTGAACAAAGAACATGGGCTTGGAGGTGGCGAACGTCCCCCCATCGGTTCGAGAACAGACCAAATAGCGGGGAAGTACTTCGCCCCAAGCCGGCGGGCCTGTCCCTCCTCCCATGGAGTGGCCAAGGGGGAAAGGGCAGGAGAACCAGAACTAGAAACGGTAAGTTTTCTTTTGAAAGACTCGGCCGCAGAGCGACCTGATACATGTTGACGTTTCATCTGCGAAACGTCCGCCCCGATACCACCCACTCCGACCAGGGGCTCTCCCCACGGGCGCCACCCAGCCGCAGCAAGGGCCACCTGGCAGGATGGCCATTGCCGGGAGTCCTGATGCCCCAAGGAGACGGGTATCTACTCCCTGGCCGACGTGGGGAGGGTGCAGCTCAGGTATCGGCAGTACGATCCCTGTGTTGTCAGGGGGCTACAACCTAGAGGGTACATGACGACCCCACCACAACGGGCTGGCTACCGCGCTGGATTTCTGGTGCCATGGAAAGTCCATCATGATCGCTGGTGCAGATGGAGATGCACTATGGGCGTAACTTGGACAACCCATCAGGCGTTTAGGCCCAATTTGAGGAATAATGGGTATGGTGACAACGCCGGTGCAATGCTGAGTGCCAAGGTCTTAGTGCACTTAGGACCAGTGGTACACCATGTAAGGTGTCCTTCCCCAAAGGGCTCGTACTTCTGTAGAATTTTGAAAAATGGAGGTCAAACCCCAAGGGGGACCATCACATGGAAGGCCGAAACGGTTGAAACTCCTTTTAGTCGCCTCGTACGACAAGCAGGAATACCGCGGGCCTATACTAATCCCCGGACCCGCAGGGGGGCTTCCTATCTTAAGGACGTTGCAGGTAATACTTCAAACTGAGTAACGGTTGCTAACACAAAATGTAATACGAAGTTGAATATCACTGTCGTAATGAAGAGCAATGTAGAAAAATGAAATCGTCGTCTTCGCTTTCGTGCGTTGCACACGTCTCACATTTTGTACGTTCTTCAAAATTCTTTGCGCAATATGAAATACAAGAATGAGATGTAAAGTGAAGTCACGTTTTCAATAACATTCTACACTTGAATACAAGGCAGTTTAGAAAGGGCTGATCGAGAAATTACCCCCATTATGGGCGAGAATTCGTCAGTTTGAGAGGGGCTGGATGGTACCATCAGCCGTGATCCAGCAGCGATTGCGCAAGAGGAAATTGTCACGTTGATTGTAAAGGCAACCACTGGCAATCTCTCTAAGTAGATAATTTGTTTCAGTGTTTAACACAGATATAAAAAATCTCATTTAGTAGTGTTTCAGTTATCACGCAAGAGGAAAGGGACTCCCAAGTCTTAAAATATAAAACTACGTTTCGAGAAACTCGCTTTCTCAGCAGATGTTAAAATACGTGACCGAACATGCACAATGGCCTTGAATTAAGAGCGCAAGGCGACTTTCTTTCAGTTACTTTTTTAAGTGAATGACGAATAATGAAGGTTTCGTTGAGTGAGGTGGCGATCGGATCCCCTGAAAACAATGGATTTGCCCGTCTGGCCTCCACTGCCTCAACGGACTACCCGCTCCAGCTGCAAATGCATCACAACTGCCTCAGCGGTTTAATCGACTAAACGGGTGAACGAAACATGGAATACCGGAAGCCAGCTTCGAACGGAATGGTCACCTGTTCGTACAGCTGTGAGCTTTTGAACTTAATGCTTCCATACCAACTCCTCGCACATGCACGTTGAAGATTTCCTGCTATGCGAATCCACCAAGGTTCAAAATGGCTCCAAGCACTATGGAACTTGACATCTGAGGTTATCAGTCCCTAGACTTGATAACTACTTGAACCTAATTAACCTATGGACAACACACACGTCCATGCCCGAGGCAGGATTCGACCCTGCGGCCGTAGCAGCAGCGCGGTTCTGGACAAGCACCTAGAACCGCTCGGCCACGGTGGCCGGCAATCCAACAAGGAATATGCTGCCAACGGAAGATGAGCACATGTCTTACCTTTTATTTAAAGCTTTTGTACTTTTCGTGAAGGATTTTACTTAGTTCACAAGTTATTTGAATAAAGGTTAAACAACGGCATCCGCGCGATATGTGCACCAGACATCTGAACAACAGTTATCCCTTCTGTAACTTTCGTGCTGCACAGTTGCTGAGGGGTACCAGATCATAAACACTGCCCGCCAACGACTCTGATCGTTCCATTCCACAATTGATTAATCAAATTATGATTCAGGTAGAAGTCATCTGTAATAATTACGTATTATTCCTTTCCAGTTTCTGTATTTTTGCGTTTCTTTAATCACATAAATATGTAATAATTTGACGTATTAGCATCATATTACACTTTTACTGAAAATGTGGTTATAACGAGTAGTGAAATAACGGCAGTGTCAAGGATGAGTTAGGAATTTCCTTTGATAACCTGAGGCAACCACAGCTCAACTAGCACACGTTTTAGCACTGGAGTAAGCTTTCTATAAAATTGTGAGAAAACTGCCATCATGTAACACGTGCTTTAGGTAACATTGAACCACTGAACCAAAGTAACTGGCGGTTGGTCCTGTGTTGCGCATGTGAACAGTGTTTTGAAATAAAATTTTTAATTTCAGGGAAAGCAAAATTTGCGAAAGAAAATTTAATCCCATTAAATGCCAAAGGAAAGTGTGTGCTCAATGGAATCTATAACACACAGTATCGAAACAATATGAACGATGCAATGGTAGACTGTCCACAGAAAATAAATTACTGGTCTATTCTGGAAAAAACATACGAAATTGCAAACTCTGATCACTGAAAATTAATTTACTTGCTAGCACGACACCTCACAATCCTGACTACACACTTTTCACAGGAATCCGAGGTCGACCTTTAAATAAAATTGACTTGCCTGTTGCTCAGCATGCTGATTTTTTTGTCTGGAGTACTGAAATTATCGAAAGCAAATAGAAATCAGGAGATGCAGCAGCTGAAATGATCTAATTTTTTTTTGTCGTATCTTTTCCTTCGTGTGGCGTAAGGAGCAATTCACACACTATAAAATTCAGAACTTTACCATGAATCATGGACATAGGTTTTTACCTTAACGACAATTGTTACTGAGAAATCAGATAGAAAAAGACAGCACACTGACATTTCAGTCGGACCCACCTAGATTTGTACAGAACCAAAGCGTAGCACAAAATTGTTTCATTAGAAACATACCTTGGAAATTCCTCAAAAATCATGAACATAACAGGAAAGTATTACGCGCCAGTTTTTTATCTTCATAGTTAAGTACTCTAGGCAGCTTATCCCAAATACACAGAAAATAGATCTCATTCATTAAGAAAAGAACTGCACACTATCGTGCCTCAATGTCTCAGAGCTGTACGACTAATTATCAAGTCAGTCGCAGATTAAACACAGTCTTTCTCACTACACATGCAGTGCGTTCGTTTCTCTTTGTCTAAGTTCAATAAAGGTGAATTATTTACAGTAGTGGGAAACATGAGAATCTTATACCGGTCTTGCTTGTAGTTCAAGGCATCAAGCTCGTAATTAGTTTCAGCTATGATCTTGGAAGGGTTGCCCACATTAGTGGTTTAAGTATCTATTCAGATGATACTTTTAGTACTGTGCTACGTTTTGGTTATGTACAAACCTAGGTGGTTCCGACAAACCTGTCAGTGTGGATATACGACCTAGACCAATGTTTCACAGACTGCCTGAAACCTAATCTGATCTAACGAACTATAGCAGCTGGTACGCGTAGTCCGCCAAGTATCTCATTACTCAACCAAACTATCGCTGGAAACTTCCCCTTTCTGCCTCAACTCCAGATGCAACCACGGTTTACTTGTAATATATTCACTGTCAGCCAGTAAACGTCAGCGCAATTCCAGCCGCAGTGACGTGTGTACAGCTCACTTCCTGTGCTGCCACTAGGCAGAGAGGACAAACCTGGTCGTTCCATAGCAACGAGCTCAATTTTCGTACGACTTTCTAGTGAATCGGAGAGTCGTGTTTTTCCGAAGAATTCCATTGACTAATCACTCACAAAGCTTCGTACGGCGTCTGCAAAATGATTAGTGCTAAGTTTCAACCTATTGTGTCGTGAGTAGCTATAAAACAAAGTAGCTTATTTCCATCGCAAAATTACATGTCCACTCACTCGAAAGGAGATAGTTAAAGTATTAACAGTTTGGCTGAACAAAATTTGTTACAAATCTCAAAGTATTGTACCAGTACACACACAGCAGAAATAAAGTTATGACTTCTTGATTAAAAATAAACGGCAACTGTATAGCAGCACTTCCGTATTTTTGTAAGAGTTGGTTTCATAAAGGCAGTTAAATTTTAATCGCCAGCCTGTTACGAAAATTTTATGGGTGTAGTACCGCGTCATATTGTAAATAACTTTCGCTCATGGAATCAACGTTTCGGCCGCGGATCCAGTGGCCTGCTCCTGGGTGTGCTTCATATTGCTGCTCATAACTTGCGGAAGACTACGAAGATTACGACAATGCAATGAAACCTAAGACGTCGTAATGCAAGATTAGAGAAGCCACCAAAATTCTCGGCATTCTATTCGCCGGTGACTACCAATCCTGGAACACACCGTAAGAGCAGCGGACTGCAGCAGACCCCCACTTCCTCTAATACAGGAAACCCATTACAGTAAGCATTCTCTCTTCCACTAGCAACCAGAACCTTTTCTATAATTTCAATTTGACATCATGCTCATACCCACCTACCCACCTACCCACCCACCCACCCAGTTCCGCAGGACCAAATTGAGGAGCAAATCTCCAAGATCACGAACCTTGTCAGTACATGAAATTGTAACGTAAGAGTAATAAATAAAGATAACATGTCTGTGAATCCAGGAAAGTCAAGCCGTAGGTTTAAGCAAAGGCAATCAACACAGCAAGAATCAGCTTAATTTTTCAAGAACTCCTCGACAGAATAGGAGTGACCCATGAGAAAACTATTCAGTTCCGATTTGAAAGCGCGTGATTACTGCTAAGATTTTTGAATTAAAGTTGTAGCTTATTGAAAATGGATGCAGGAGTATACTGCACACCTTTCTCCACAAAAGTTAACGAAGTCCGATGCAAATGAAGGTAGATTTCTGCCGGGTATTAACTGAGTGAAAGCTTGGGAATAAGCTAATCTTGTTAACAATAAATGACAGTAATAATTATTTATTGAGAGAACAATATCAAAATACCCAAACTAGTGAACACGGGTAGACAAGACGTTCGTTAACTTACACCACTTATTGCCGTTCATAAGAAACACCAGTAGACCCACAAGAAAGCCATTGCAACCGTAGCCTAAGAGATGGTTTCATCAATGATATTTACTATCCGACTCGCTACCATACTCACGAAACACCTGTCATGGAAGTTGAAGGCACTTCACATATTGTTAGTTGTCCCACATAAAAGCTTTCTTAGTTTGTATACGTTTTCACGCCGTTCGCCGTTGATTTCAGTGTATTGCACGTTTTAAGGGCCCTACACACTGACCAACCGAGATATCGACGGACGGACCGATAAACTGCAGGTGTGTACGCGTTTTGACCGACCGACTAACATTCCTTGTTGGGTTGTCGGGCGAGTATGCCGTATGTCTCCTCCCAACAAACTGTGCCGTATGTAGTGCTGTCGTGCTGACTTTGCGACGAAAGTTGATCTTGTCGCTGACCAAGGGAGTAAATGCTATTCTTATATACATGACAGGGTGCGACGCGGTCGAAACCTTAAGGACAGTGTTTCTGGAGAAATAAAAACTGCCCATCTTTGTGGGACACGTCGTGCGAGGAGTATAGCGATATAGACGCACGGAATGAAGCGCTATTTTTTTTTAAATTAATCCATAATGGTTTCGCGTGGCACAGAATAAACTCCGTCGACCTTCTGTATTTCTGTTTTTAGGTCTCGTTTCCAAGACTTATCGTAAATGAAATCTAAAAACTGGAATATCGACGTTAAATGGTCGTTAATTCGTAAAATATACACAGATATTCGAAACGGAACATATTTCAAAAATTTATTGCTTCCAAACTACAAAAGAAAACAATTCCAACACTCCTGGAAACAGAACAGTTCAAATTGTTATGCATTCCATGTGAGCACCATATAGTACATGGCAAATACCAGAAAGAGGGGCTCATTTCGTACCACACATGAAGCAGCTGGTCTCTCGTTATCGATCTCTCAGCTTCAGTAGTGCGATGTCACACACTTCAAAGAGTCAGACATGTGGGGAGGGAAGGAGATTGAAACTCCTTTTACGTGACCTCACAGGTAAGTCAAGGTGTGAGGTGTCAGGACCTGGGAGGCCACCGGCAACTAAGTTCATCTGCCACTCCGAAGTCTCCAGACCTCGACTTACCTGTGTCGTATCGTTAAAGACCGCGTTTCTACCCCCCTCCCCCCTCGTCACTGACCCTTTGAAGTGTGCAACATCGCATTGCTGAAGTTTTGAGTTCCATAACAAGATACCAGCTGCTTCGTGTGTAGCAGGAAATGAGCCACTGTTCTGGTATTTTTCGTGTAACAAGGCGCTCACATTAAAGCATAAAAATTTGAACTTTTCTCTTTCCAGGAACTGTGGAATTGGGTTGAAATCTGCTCCTTTTTGGATAACCCTATACCTGCTTCATTGTCACAAATGAAGTCCACCATATATCAAAACCTCTGCTATGAAGAGCAAGGGATAGAATTTTTTTACAGGTCTTACAATTGCCAAGTACTTCATTTCTGATGTATCTGTTGTATTACATGATGTACACCATCACCACGTGTAGTCTTTCTTGTTCGGATTTATAAAAAGTTTCTTAAAGTTGCAGGTCGTTTTATGCCACGTATGGAAATAACGTTTTGCTTTAAAGCGACTTCTGACCTCAACTATCAAACAGGTTGCACGTTTCACGAATTATTTTAGTTGGTAACTGTGGTGATAGAACAGCACTGGATTTGAGGTCATCCTGACTTCTGCCAGTCGCTATGAAACGTGAACTAGTTAACAGCCTCTCTAATGACTATTCTTTATCATTAAGGGTGGTTTGATGTTCAACTCCGATTCGTCCGTTAACAGGTAACTACGAAAAATTATCGGGACCCTGCTGCTTAAGTAACAACTTGGGTTAATCTCCTTCCACGCATTAGTCTTTATCCATAGCGCTCTGCTATTTTTGGTCTCATTACCTTTACAACAGTAAAGTCAAACTACTATATTTGTGAGACTTTTATCCATTGTGGATGTGGAACACTGCGACTGTGGTGTGAAAAGGTTTTCAGAAATTACTGATCTCATACAAACTTGCTAAGCTATTCAAACCACACAATGTCAAAATAAGTTTTCACACTAACAACAAAATACAGAACAAAATAGTCCACAACACCAAAAGAGCCAGCACACCCTACCAAAAATCTGGTATATATAAATTAAGATGTGACAGCTGCTCCTGCTACTACATAGGGCAAACAGGTAGAAATTTTGAGATCCGATACAAAGAGCACACTGATGCACTTCGCCTAAACAACTTAAATAGATCCACTTTTGCTACCCATCTAGCAGATAATAAACATTCCATAACAGACATTAAAACTAACCTTCAAATCCTACACACTGTAGACAAGGGATTCAAGATGGATCTTCTCGAACAATTAGAGATTTTTACCCACAAACATAATTCCCCACATACCATTTTAAATGAGCAGACAGAATTGGCGAATAACTCCTTTCAGAATTTTAAGGATTCTTTGAACTTAAAAAACTAAACAGTCATTCAGAAACAAAATGCCCCCCCCCACATACACATAAAAGCTTGTACCACTTCTGCCCCCCCCCCTTCAGCTCTCTTCTCTCTCCACATCACCCTCTCAACCCCCCCCTCTCCTTTTTCCTATACACCCCCCCCCCCCACCCCCACCGCCAACTCCTTTTCCACACCCTTTCAAGTACCAGCATCACTTATTATTTCAAGTTAACCATCAACCTCTCATCCCAGACATCATATGCCAAGATCAGCCAATGGAAGGAGCAAGAAATTAGCTGTCATAATACTCTCAATACCAATAATCTTAAATGTAACTGAAATATAATGTAAAAAATCTAGTTTTTTTATATACCTGTTAAAATTGCACAGTTAATTTATAAATAAACATTTTACTAGTTTAAGCTAATTTACATTTATTTTCTATGTAATAAAGACAAATCTCTTGTCAGTGTGTGTGATGACTAATAATGCCTCTGGTCAACTTGAAATCTTTGATACTGTAGTTATATTGCAACCTTTGGCTTGTTTATAATGTGTAAATCCTGTATTCGTATCTGTGGCTAAGTGTGTTCAGCGATGTTTACGAAAAACAAGATATATGTTTCCAACAGTGCCTCATAAAAGTAATATACATCTAGTGAAAGTTTAAACTTGTGAAATTGTGAAAAACAAGACACAATGGTTTCAAAAATACGTCCTAAAAGAGATATATATATACCTGCAGAAAGATTTATCTGTAAGTAACAACTCAAAACGTAAATTAAACTGTAAATATTTCGTGTAACTGTACCACATGTAGTGATTATTTGCTCTTATACGTTAAACATAAATTATGCTGTAAATATTTCGTGTTACTGTACCACATGTAGCGATTATTTGTTCTCGTTTCTGTCTAGCCACAGATACTCAACCACCCACACAATGGGTACAAATAAGCACTAAATGTATATACCATCTGATGATGAGTTGCTAGGCAGCTCGAAACCGGTCATGGTTAAATAAAATACATCTACATAAAAGGCGACTGGTTGCAGTAATTTCTGAAAACCTTTTCACACCACAGTCGCAGTGTTCCACATCCACAATGGATAAAAGTCTTATTTTGCTACCTAGCCAGGTAAAAGGAACAATGAACAAATACAGGAAGTGCAAAGTGAAACTAATGAAAACTATTCTTGCCATCAAATTTAATAAGCAATGTATCTTAGAGAATGTAACTCCTAATTACATAAGAGTTGTAGTTAAAGACCAGAGTGAATCTGCACAAGCAGCCAAGAGAAAATGTGAAATTGTATGGATCAAAAATGAAATTAGATCACACTACAAACGAAAAGACTTGTTAAACAGGGACATCTACATGCTGCACTTAGAGTTAAGCAACTATCTCACTCTAAGCCAAATCACGAATTTCTTAGATCTAACCCAACTAAATGTGAATAAAGAGATGTTGAAAATTGCACATAAACAAAAAGAAAAGCTCTCTCCTGATTGCCAAAAAATCCCCCATTCCACCAAATGAATGCCCTCCCGTGCAACATAAATTCTTTGAGAGATTAGTTAACACAACAAGCATTAATTTCAATAGCACAGAATTAAATTTGTTAAATAAGGGACTTAAACATAATATTGCCACAAAACTTGATTACAACAGTATTAAAGACCTAATAATTAACACCAAAATCGCATGTATAGCATCAAAACTAGATCAGAATGATCAAAATGCTCTAGCCCATGATGCAAACAAAATAATAAAGAAAACCATAGATGCACAAAGACTCCACAGTAATAAACATGATGAATCTGCAACACTGAAACAAATTAACAAAAAGCTAACAAACAGTAGTGCCCTTGTTGTTAAATCTGACAAAGGCAGCACAGCCGTGATAATGTACGAGTCTGATTACATTAAGAAAACCCTAGAATTTTTCAAGAATAATAACATAACTGAGTTGAAATCTGACCCCACTCCCAAATACCAAGCTAAAATAAAAGACATGTTAAAAAATTGTAACTTTCTGCTGACATCCATTGAAGCCAAACAATGTGTTATAATGAACCCTACAGCACCAAAGCTTAGATCACAACCTAAAATTCATAAAGATGGACACCCGATACGCCCAATTGTGAATTCCATAAATAGCCCAGGGTACAAAGTGACTAAAAAACTGCATGAAATACTCAAGAAATATTATACATTCCCAACCAATTATTCCATAAAAAACACCTATGATTTGATTGACAGTATCAGAGAAATTTCCATTCCTAATGCAGCTAACTTTGCATCCCTTGATATTATCAACCTGTACACAAACATACCTATAATAGACACTTCGAATAATAAAAAATAACTTATTACAACATAAAAAGTTAAGTGACATGGAAATCTGTGAGCTGATGGATTTACTTGAATTAGTGCTGTCCCACAATTACTTCACCTTCAACAACAAAATATATATTCAACATGATGGTCTAGCAATGGGCAGTAGTCTAGCTGGCCTTCTTGCTGACATCTACATTAATGATCTCGAAATTAAATTCTTTAAAGCAAACCCAATAGAAACAGACAAAATCATTTATTATAAACGATATGTTGATGACACCCTGTTATTATATGATGGGACAGCCACTGAAATTGAGGCCTTAGCTGGTAAACTTAATAATGTTCACCCCAAAATACAGTTCACAGTAGAACACCAAACCCAAAAAGGTATCTATTTTCTTGACCTAAACATAACACATCACAACAACAAACATAAATTTCAGATATATAGGAAACCCACCACTTCAGATGTCATAATAAACAATACATCATGCCACCCAAATCAGCATAAACTAGCTTTTTTCAAATCAGCACTTAACCGTATCAACAAGATTCAAGCTGATCCTACTGCAAAAATTAATGAAATCAATATATTAAAAACAATAGCATCAAACAATGCTTATGACCCAAGCATAATTGAAAAATTAGATAAAAACATTATATCTAACAAAGCAAAACCAGCAAGCCAGACCTCAGTAGCAGAAGAAACCAAATTCGTTTGTATGCCGTTTCTCGGCAATATCTCATACAAACTTGCTAAGCTATTCAAACCACACAATGTCAAAATAAGTTTTCACACTAACAACAAAATACAGAACAAAATAGTCCACAACACCAAAAGAGCCAGCACACCCTACCAAAAATCTGGTATATATAAATTAAGATGTGACAGCTGCTCCTGCTACTACATAGGGCAAACAGGTAGAAATTTTGAGATCCGATACAAAGAGCACACTGATGCACTTCGCCTAAACAACTTAAATAGATCCACTTTTGCTACCCATCTAGCAGATAATAAACATTCCATAACAGACATTAAAACTAACCTTCAAATCCTACACACTGTAGACAAGGGATTCAAGATGGATCTTCTCGAACAATTAGAGATTTTTACCCACAAACATAATTCCCCACATACCATTTTAAATGAGCAGACAGAATTGGCGAATAACTCCTTCTTTCAGAATTTTAAGGATTCTTTGAACTTAAAAAACTAAACAGTCATTCAGAAACAAAATGCCCCCCCCCCCACACACACAAAAGCTTGTACCACTTCTGCCCCCCCCCCCCCCTTCAGCTCTCTTCTCTCTCCACATCACCCTCTCAACCCCCCCCTCTCCTTTTTCCTATACACCCCCCCCCCACCCCCACCGCCAACTCCTTTTCCACACCCTTTCAAGTACCAGCATCACTTATTATTTCAAGTTAACCATCAACCTCTCATCCCAGACATCATATGCCAAGATCAGCCAATGGAAGGAGCAAGAAATTAGCTGTCATAATACTCTCAATACCAATAATCTTAAATGTAACTGAAATATAATGTAAAAATCTAGTTTTTTTTATATACCTGTTAAAATTGCACAGTTAATTTATAAATAAACATTTTACTAGTTTAAGCTAATTTACATTTATTTTCTATGTAATAAAGACAAATCTCTTGTCAGTGTGTGTGATGACTAATAATGCCTCTGGTCAACTTGAAATCTTTGATACTGTAGTTATATTGCAATCTTTGGCTTGTTTATAATGTGTAAATCCTGTATTCATATCTGAGACTAAGTGTGTTCAGCGATGTTTACGAAAAACAAGATATATGTTTCCAACAGTGCCTCGTCAAAGTAATATACATCTAGTGAAAGTTTAAACTTGTGAAATTGTGAAAAACAAGACACAATGGTTTCAAAAATACGTCCTAAAAGAGATATATATATATACCTGCAGAAAGATTTATCTGTAAGTAACACCTCAAAACGTAAATTAAACTAAATATTTCGTGTAACTGTACCACATGTAGTGATTATTTGCTCTTACACGTTAAACATAAATTATGCTGTAAATATTTCGTGTTACTGTACCACATGTAACGATTATTTGTTCTCGTTTCTGTCTAGCCACAGATACTCAACCACCCACACAATGGGTACAAATAAGCACTAAATGTATATACCATCTGATGATGAGTTGCTAGGCAGCTCGAAACCGGTCATGGTTAAATAAAATACGTCTACATAAAAGGCGACTGGTTGCAGTAATTTCTGAAAACCTTTACTATATTTGTGTCCGGGTGAAAAAGCGGAATCTCTTAGGACAAACACAATGAACTTAAGATATATCACACCACAACGGCGCTGTAAACTCTGGGCACAGTGTGTGCTGCAACTAAGTTGGTCGGCCTACAGATTGGTGTATAAGTAGTGGTCTGTAGTGTTTTGCTTTAGGGCGCAAAAACCGAGGTATTACGCGTCCAAGTTAAACTATAGAACACGAACAAAGGAGTTAAACGACCATACATCAGTCAAAATGGACAATAGGGGACAGCTAAAGACAGGCACTTGGAAAAAGGGCTAAAAACACGATAGAAGTGGAGGTCGTAATGGTACTTTAATTACGTAACCATTACGGTACCTCACCTCAACCTCTATACCAGCAATATTCTACTGTGTTTCTGCAGAATAGATAACATATTTCTGTGACAACATTCAGATTTGATTTCATTGATGTAGAGGTACTTTGATACATCGATATATTTATATTGCAATGATATTCTTATGTTCTTTTGTCACGATGATCTTTGACGTACTAGTAACAGATTTTTGGGCGCGTAAGCGGTTATTAGAGAGTGAAGTCTTGGTCGTCATGTTGAAAATACGCAAATTGTAGTCAGTTTATGAAATGTGAACTTCAACCGCGAGGAAAATTATTTTCAAGTATGTTTTATATTGTGAAGTGATGTTGCAACGAAAGTAATGAAGTAGCTTAAATTCGGAGTGCTGATTACTTACTTACATCACCATTGTACTAACTTGCAAAAGTTTAATCTTCGAGAATGATTTATGAAACACATCTATAAAACTTTTGAATATCGCAGAATAACACCTAGGCCTCTTTGCATCCGAGCTTGGAATCACCACCAACTTGATTTTTGATGATTGAGCCGTGAGTTCACAACGAGACCAGCGTGGGAAACACGAAAAGACGAGTGCCTAGTTTATCCATTATTTCAAGAAATGACTAATAACTGTCCTCTAATGACACCTACCTCATAATATAACTGTTGTTGCCCGAAAATGCAATATTTAGCAGCGTGAGCAACACTACAATCAATTTTCGACCTTTGTTGTGGTAGGGTTGTTAGAAGGTCCTAAACTAAAAATGAAATGGCCTTCGCCATATTGTTTCGGTGGATAAAAAGTAAAACGCGGTCGACAGCCCGCGTGTCATTCGCTAAAACAGCTGAAATCAGACGGCAATTCCAGCAGGAAGTGGCGGACAGTTAAGACTTGGGCGCATTGTGTACAAAGTGGCGGGGTAGCGTCACGTGGCAAATGACGATGGCTAGAGAGGCAGTGCCCAATACGCAGCCGAGTTAAAATAATCTTGTCCCGGCGTGAGGGCCGAGAGGATTTCGTCCAGGGCGCTGAGAGAGGCTTAATAAGCCGAAGCTTATTCCCGTGACTTTAGGACCATTGGCGATGCCAAAGCGACACCACCTCCTGACAGGCGGCAACGCAGAGATCAGAGGAGGGAATATAGGTACTCAGGGGCTGAGGTAAGAGGACTGCAGCCTTGGCAGCAGTGTCAGCAGCCTCGTTTCCCGGTAGACCGACATGACCAGGGACCCACAGAAACATGGCACTGGCTCCACCAATAGTGAGCAAGTGACAGTTTCCCTGGATCCGCTGCACTAAGGGATGGGCGTTGTACAGCACACAAACTTTGAAGGGCACTGAGTGAGTCTGAGCAGAGGACATAATTGGAAAGGCTGTGTCGCCGGATGTACTCCGTGGCTTGATACAAGGCAAAGAGCTCGGCTGCAAATACCGAGAAGTGTAGTGGAACTCAGATCGTATTGTGATAAACACTATGATCAAAATCATGTTCATACAAAGCACATCTATGTCATTGACTTTGTTATACTTATGTACAGGGTGGTCAAAAAGTCTGAAAAGCTTAATTACCATTAACATTACCGTATGAGGCAGTTCCGCGCGAAAATTCACGCGTTCGGGAGAGTGTTGCAAAACGTGTCCTTCGGTTTATTCCTAAAACCAAAAGAAAGATTAAAAAATTGGGAGTGACAGTAAGGACCGAATCCGAGCCATAGACTGAGTAGCCGCCCGCGGTGGTCTCGCGGTTCTAGGCGCGCAGTCTGGAACCGTGCGACTGCTACGGTCGCAGGTTCGAATCCTCCCTCGGGCATGGATGTGTGTGATGTCCTTAGGTTAGTTAGGTTTAAGTAGTTCTAAGTTCTAGGGGACTGATAACCACAGCAGTTGAGTCCCATAGTGCTCAGAGCCATAGACTGAGTAATCTTGTGCGCTATCATCTATGCTATGACAACGACAATTGTGCGTGGAGCGCACTCATATCTGTGCGTGCAACAGCCTGACTGCTAACTTCTTTGTTAACTAACTCAAATACGGCAACGGATCTAATTTTTTGTTGGCTATTTTTCAACAACCTACCGTGGCATTACGATTGTTTCTCTCAACGTGTATAGATGAAGTGCATGCCTTTCCTACAGGCCTATGAAGACGTTCTAAGTACACCCCACCTAAAACTTGGTAATGTTTCACACCAAACGGGGTTATGTTAAAGAGAGAAAGGAGTTGTTTGCTGCACTTCTCACCCCTACACGTGGCCAATTGTCCGTTCACGCTGTATGACGCGTTAGTAAACATGGCGATAAGTAATGTCAAAGTCTTGTATTAACGTGTTTTCTCCTTTAGCAACACTACACTTTTCCCAATACTGGAAGATATTACGCACCAAGCGCACTTAATTGATTTCCGAGTAAATCTATTCTCTAGCATGAGTGAACTTTTCTGTCTTGTGTGAAACATTGCGGTTGATTAGAATAATTCTTCATAAGATATCAGTTTAATTACTTTAGGGGCTAACCTATAATCAAATTAAGATTATTTTCTACATGCTACAGATTTGATAGGCGGTTCCATTAATCTACACAATGCGAGACTAAATGAAAATCATTTCACCTGCGCTTCAGTAACTTTTTGTAAGTCGCGGTAATTACTAACTATACTGTAATGGTAAAATACGTAGGTGTGAAGATGCATCTCGCCATTGGAACAGAAAACCCGATACCAATGGCTTTGCGCTTAGAGGAAATTCTGATGCTAACATCCTGGAAACGGCGATTTTAGAAATAATGCGGGCACGATAGGTTAAGCAACAGAACGATCTTGGACCGTAAAATGACTGCACCTAGCTCTGAACGATATTTAAGTTAGTTATTTCAATGTGTGAGGTAAACATTCGCAGCCGTATTAAATACCACAGTATTTAGGACTGACTCAGTAACAACTTACGTTCGGTTATTTGCAAAAACATTTTTAACAAGCTAATGCCCAAGCAGTATATGGAAGACTTAACATACTGTCTAAACTAATTTCCTGTAGAAACTATTCAACAAACGTTTAAATGTCTTACAAATCAAAGTAATCTATTGTAATTGCACGTGAGGACGACAATTTTCCACAAATTCGTTAGTTTCAAGACAAATCCAAGCACTGTCAGTAGCTTGTCACAAACTTCATAAAAAGTCAGCACTAAAATCATATTCGGGTCTTCAGTTACCTTCCGTGTCATAATACCTTCCCAGATTTCACGTGAGTGAAAAGCGAAATGTGGGATTCTTACTGTCCTAAGAGTAGCTAAATGGTTCATTTCTTATTTACCTGTTACATTTATTATGTAATGTGCGCAGCCACCATGTTTAGACGTACTTTCAATTTTAAATGTTTTTTTGAGTTACATGTCATTTTATGCTACATACATAAATTTATTTTGCGTTACCATGATTTATTTCTTTAGACAGCTATTAATCAGGTTTCAGGAATCACTAATTAATAATTCTGAGGATACAACAGCAATGAATTCGGGATCCTCTAACTTGTGCTAGTAGGTAGAAATCAATGTAGCTAACAGCCTCTCTCATGACTATCCTTTTTCGTTAAGAATGGGTTTGATTTCTGCAGCTTCGAAAAGATCGGTTCATCCATTCTTACATAATTACATGGGGTAACATGAAATTTTCTGAGGGATAAAAACTGAATGATTCGATTCTGTATGTCACGAAGCTGAATTTTTCAAAGGATCATTACTATGCTGAGTTTTTTAAGACTCACTGATTATGTAACATTTTCTCGAATAGTAGCACTAATGCTATGGAGGTTACAGGTTCCTCGCACAGTGAACCGATTACGCACGTATATTGTTCGTCCCATTCATTGCTGATGAAAGTGAGATCTAAAGAATACTAAATACGCCCAGAAAATCTCTTCCCGAAGTTGTAGATAGTATCTGCAGTTTTCCAGAAATTCCCTCATTACTCCCTTCGAAACGGATTGGCAGCACGACAGCATTAACTACGGAAAAGCTACTGTAGTGCTGTACACTGCGTTACTATTTATAACGGTTAGACACTAAGCATTAACAGCCTAAAGTTATCCAACTTCTGTCAGTTCAGAAGGAAGGAGCGCAGCAATCAAGTTATTTACGAACAGGGAGTATAGTGCGCACATTTTAACTTAGACTTTAAATGGGGGTTGCAGTGTGCAGGCCAAGCAAGTGCGGCAATGGAGGGGAAGAATGCGTAACAAGCGTCTACTCTCGCTGTGCATAGTTAGCTTTCTTATCTAAGGAATAGTTTTGAGTAGCACTTGTGATACATCAACTCAGTTATTCATTCACACACACACACACACACACACACACACACACACACACACACACAAATATTCAACTGTAATCATTTTATACAAGTGTTCCAAGAAAAGTTAGGCACTGGGGTTTTTGATAATGGAGTAGGGGGGGGGGGGGAGGGGGGCTGCCTGCGCTAGCTAATGTCTGACTGTACTTCGGGATAATAGTCTTAGAATGGTAGGAAACCATTGGTATAAGGCTATGTATTGCGCACCATTAGTTACCTGCAATCGCGGTACACCAGATGCGCCTGTCTTACAACACCGTTTCCAACTGTGGTTCATTTTGAGTTTTCCACCCATAGACAATTGTACATTTGGTTATAGAGCGCAGCAACGATGCTAAAGTTCCCTTAGCATGTACGGTCTGAAATCCAGATTTAACGTTTGAACCGAGAAATTTTTTTTGCAACTAAGAAGATATTGACGGAACTAACATTTCAGCTTTTCTCCGAATAAGCAAGTAAAAATTCTTTCAGGAACTAGTTGAAGTGATCCGAAATCCCGCATACAAGGCATATACAGGCATCACAGCTAATACGTATCCAATGCATAAACCGTTAGTATTTTCGAACAACTACACTGTGCACATCAGCACATGTTCCGTACTTACCAAGGACTGCAGCGATGAACAGCAAACTGCGATGAGATGAAGCCCACGACACACTGCTCGCGTAGCTAATACAGGCAACCGCTTCACCACAGTAAGCCGCACGAGCGACGCCGCAAACTACCGCACTCAGCACTAGTGCAGTCAAGTGGGTACAACAGTGTGCGCAGATACTGAGATACCGCGTTGGCGACTGTAGCGCCCTCCATACGAGGAAGCGACACGGATTACTTCTCGATATCAGACAAGCTCGTAACCCACATACAGGGAGCGAATTCTCGCGACAGACTTCCCATAAACGATTGTCGATATCGGATGTGTATTTTGATGCGAAGAGTCTTGGTTTCTGGTACTTAACAGCGTATTAATTTAGGACTGAGGTATTCCGCATTTATTAAATTGTTGGGCAGCGGAAAATACCTTCAGTTGACCTACGAAGGTAACTGAATTAACGCGATATTCCAGTTAAGTAAGGTAGCGGGCAGAGAAGCGTCCATTTAGGATCTAAGAAAGGAACAGCGTAGCTCTTCCTGCCTTTATTACGTATTCTTCTTTCATGACATTCTGCTTCCTGGAGTATCTTCTCGCTATGGATATATGTAATAAAAAGTATACCACATGTACTAAACTTTGCACTAGGCTTAAGAATTTATTTACTTAATTGTATAGCCCTGCACATGACATGGGAAAAAACAAAAACGACACATTTAACCAACAACCAGTTGTTACATTCTTCTCACTCAGTCGAGTGAGTTTTCAAGTTTCAAAATGTGTCACATATATAGCCGCATGTTTTGAATGCACTGACTTCGAAGCTTAAATTATAAGTACAAGACACGACTTCCAACTTGAAACCTCTGCCCGTTCCTGAGAAAGAGTCTTAACAGTCTTGACAGACAGACAGACGGACACAAAGCGATCTCGTAAGGGTTTCGTTTTCACCGACTGAGGTGCGGAGCCACAAGAAAAACAAGTGCAACTATTCTATAGCCTATAAAACTCCCCAAATATCTTACGGCTGTCAGCGATCGCTACACAAAAATTATATTTATTTTTGTTTTCATTTTTGACATTAACGTTCAATGTATACTGTCTTCTGTGGCATTTGGTTACACGTCCTGTTACATAACTGTAATTCTATCAAACCGCACCAGGTTTGGAAACAATTGCTCCTGGATGTGATGTGAGTCATTAAAAATTAGAATTTTGGAAGGAGCAGCCGGCCGAAGTGGCCGTGCGGTTAAAGGCGCTGCAGTCTGGAACCGCAAGACCGCTACGGTCGCAGGTTCGAATCCTGCCTCGGGCATGGATGTTTGTGATGTCCTTAGGTTAGTTAGGTTTAAGTAGTTCTAAGTTCTAGGGGACTAATGACCTCAGCAGTTGAGTCCCATAGTGCTCAGAGCCATTTGAACCATTTTTTGGAAGGAGCACTTATTACAGGATTTTTTTATGGTATAAGTGAAAGAACTTTTCGTGGTCCAGCTTCGGGCACTATTGGAACGTAACGTTTAGCCGTAAAACAGTTGCTGTGGCGTATGTTGTGCAGAGTCTGCTGCAGACCTTTCACTAATTACGCTGATAACGCACCACTGTAAAGAACGGAGTCTAAATTTCATATTTCTCCTACCTTTGCGTCTCGAGTTGGAACTTATCTGCAGTCTACCATTTAGAATACAGTTAACTGCCGCAGGTTTAAAAAGTAATTTGCAAGTTTATAAGTTCGCTTCAGTTAATTAACAGGTTATTAAGTTCGCAAGAAACTTTCAGAACATAAAATTATTCATCCTTGGTACGACAGTAGGATCCGTTAATGTATATTCAGGATTTTAGTTAAAAATACGCATCGATAAATAACAGACACACATTTGGCTGTTTATACAAGATATATAAATCGAAGACACTAATACCAATTGGTCTCGAAGTTACAAAGCAAGCACGTATTTCGAGAATCTATAATTCTAAGTCGATCATCTTGTACACATGCGGTAGTGCGAACCCTTGTGAGCAGACCGATTACATTTTAGGATCCAAGGGTATAAACATACATCGTTAGCGAAAGACGTGTCAGAAGAGCTTAAAACGTGAAGACAACAATGAAACAGGTGAAAGAGAAACTTATATGACGAATTCCGCCTGAGTGATGCAGTCAGTTAAATATCTCTACATTTTGTTATCCCTAAAACAGTTTAGTATCAGTTCAATATCCCTAAAAGTTTACAGTTTACTATCTCTAAAAATTACTCAAATCTGCAGCCTTTGCATGTGTGTCAATCACGGAGTGTTGAAAACAAGTGTGAATTCACGCTGAAATTATTCTTGTGGCGTCTACAGCGAGAAATTCAAGTGATTTGCTGTGACTGCTATCGAAAGGCATCTGGACCTGACGACTTCATGGAATACATGCACTACTGTAAATAGATTATGTAACATATTTTGCCCTCTTTTTAGCGGCAGTTTATCGTAAGTCACTGAAGAAACGAACCCCTCCCAGGGATTAGAAACAGCCGCAGTTCGATCCAGTTTTCCACAAAGGTCCTCGAAGAGAGGCATGTAATTACACGACCCACGAGTATATCGCTGACGTCAGTCTGTTAGCCAAGTGGAATTACTGAATACGTTTTTCCCTCACAATTTGCGTCGGTTTTGAAGACCAACGGCCGGATTACGCATAATTATTGAGAATCTTTGCTCGCTGAGTTCCCCCATGAGCTGCAGGGGGACATACGTCACGCCGTCCAGATTGATGCTGTGCTTCTCCACAAACTGAATGCCTTCGATGTAGTGCTGCACGGTTAATCAATAAACATGAAACCTAAAGTAAAAATTGAAAAAGACACGAAAAACCTCTAAAAATCATAAATATGTGTATTTACTATAAAAACAGTCTTGATCACGATTTATTTCTCAAGGTGACCGGTTTCGACCACTACTGTGGTCATCTTCAGACCATTGAGTAGGAACCTACTGTTTACTATAAAAACAGTCTTGATCAAGATTTATTTATTAAGGTGACCGGTTTCGACCACTACTGTGGTCATCTTCAGACCATTGAGTAGGAACCTACTCATTGGTCTGAAGATGACCACAGTAGTGGTCGAAACCGGTCACCTTAATGAATAAATCGTGATCAAGACTATTTTTATAGTAAATATTTGTAACACGTTGATCACTGCCACTCCCATAACGTATTCAAAAGTAATCAAAAAGATGTATATTACTCCTTTAATAAAGTCGGTAATATTTTGATCCACCGCCGTCGCGTCAGGGCACCGCTAAGTAAACAAAAAAAAAGTTAACAGCAGCTATCCTTTTTAGAACAGCATACTCTTTACTGCTCGGTATACGCATCTTCTGTTTGACGTTATCTCTTCAGTCGTGTACTCACCGCTTCTACATCTCAAGTGAATTTATAATTACTTATTATATAAAATATGAAAACCAGCCCGTCTTTAATAAGCCTAACATTGATAAAGAATGGAATTACTTATTTTCACTCAGGTTCAGAGAAAGTCAGAACACGTTGAACGGCTAGAGACAGGATGCTCATATTCAGAGGACATGTAAATTAGCATGTTCTGCAGAAATGATTAGCACTTCAGTCCCCTCGGTTCAGCATCTGTCCTGTTGCTTAGCAGGCACAGGGTCCGCCAATGGGCCTGTTAACTGTTCCAAGTGTGAGGGCATCGACGAGTATAAGGCGTGAATGATGTCCTGTGGGATAACCATCCATGCTGCATTCACCTGGTTCCAAAGGTCACCCGTCGTGTTTGGCATTGGGTCACAGAGCCGTACCAGTCGTTTCACCATATCCCATACATTTTTGATTGGCGACAAGTCTGGGGGTCTGGAGGACCAGGGCAAAAGGCTCACATCCCGTTACACCAACAAGGCACGTGGTTGTGCAGAAACATGTGGTGGTGCATTGTCTTGCTGAAAAATGGCGTCTGGAGTGTTGTGCAGAAAGGGTATTGCAGTGGGTCGCAGCAGGTCATTGACGTAGGCCACATTGGTCAAGTGTCCTGGTGACGCAACAACTGTGATCTGTGGTTGTACCCAATACAAGCCTACAGCTTGACGCCTTGAGCTGGCGCTGTATGCCTTGTGCGAATGCAGCCATGTGATGCCTCTCCCCCTGTCTGCGGCCAACTAAAATGCGGCCATCATTTTCAAACAAACAAAACCTGGATTTGTCCGTAAATACTGAGGACATTCCGTCCCGTCTTTCTATACACCATTGCCATCTAGTATGTTTCTGCACGTGCGTCAAAAGTGGGCAGGGAAGTGGACAACGCGCACGTGATCCTCGCCGTAATAAAGGGTGACGGCCTGTCACTCCTGATATTGTACGATGTGTTACACTGCTCCGCTGTTGCACCAGAGCCGAGGAGGATGCAGATCTGTCCTCCAGTGCCTTGCCTTTCGGATGAGGTGTCGATCTTATCTGAAGGGGGGTTGGTGGAGGGGGGTGTTGTGGGTGTTGCGACCTGACCCATCTCGTCGTGTCCTACAGCCTTCCGCGAACCATTCTGCACACACCCACTGCACTTCGTTCCACACATGCAGCATTTTCCCGGATGGATGCATCCCATTCTCTCACGCCAATAATGCGCTCTCCTACAAACTCACCGATTTGACAGTACGGTTTGTGCATACGTCTGAGAGGCATTCTACACGTTTAGTCAAGTCACAGTGATACATTACCTTCAGTTTAGAGCGACAACGAGAGCCGTAGACATATTTTACTAGCAGGTGGTGTTGCGCCACGATATCGATGTTGTCCTTGAACCCGCGGGCCGACGTGGGTTAAATGCCAATCAGTTCTGCACAACATACTAATGTACATGTCCGGTGAATATGAACATCCTGTCCCTAGTTGTTGAAGATCTTCCGTTTTTTCTGAACATTGTGATGTTACAAAATAGAAGTGATGTTGCTATTCAATGGAAAGTTGGAAATTGAGATTTAACTAACTGTTTTATCAATCACAACTGGCGTAAGAATCATGGATTGACCATTGTCATAAAATATTGCATTACGAGATGTGAATAGTTTTTACTTGCGGTTTCGCGTGGCTTGAGGCAGTCACAACTAGCGTGCTATTGATTAAGAAGTTGCGTTATCGTCTTTCTAATTACTTCATGATCGTAGATACGATCATACCCGGTTGTGAAGTTATTGTTATGACAAAAAAAATTTCCTAAGGGACCAGAAAGTTCTTAAGGGCGCAAAAACAACTGTAACATCACACAAAAGAGAAATTCAATATTAAAGCTGATGCAAGAAGACAATAAAACAGTTTTCTTTTTATCAATGTAACACGCACATTGGACTGCTGATCTTGGAGTCTGTAATATTAGCAAAATGCATAATTAAAATGAAAATAATACTGAGGAGATAATAGAAATGAGGACTGCTAAATGATTCAGTATTCCCAGAACAAATATTTATTATAACTAAACATATATCGTACCTTAAGCTTAATACTACAATGACGGTAGATTTTTATGTCCATATCATGTCCATTGAGCGCTCTTTTATATAGCCATTGTCCTCTTGAGTCGCTCGTGCTTCGTCACGGTAAGTTACAACAGTTCTTCTTCCTACACTTCACTCAAAACTTAGACGGAACACGTTTTTATTTATTTAGTAAAAATAATTAGATCAGACCGCCACAAATCTGCGTCCGTCTTACTCGAGAAAAACAGTAAAAGTCTTCTTAGCGCTGAAGGCTTCATTTGCTCTCCAGCGAACAAAATAGTGAAGGATCGCACATCTATCCGATTTTCTGTTTATATTGCCGCCCAAAGACGACGAATTACATTATTTAGAAAATTCCACCGTCGCTATGCGACGCCTCATTATACATTAATCATTATTTACAAACAAGTATTTGCCTTCTGGCTGAAAGTATTAACTACTCGTATTTGCTGTTTTAATGAAGTCAAAAATAGCGAATATCTCATTGCCTCCCATGAGGAGAGAGGGAATGCCGAAGGATTACCTCGATCCTCATGTCCTCATGAGATATTCGTGATTTTTGGTGTGACATTTACATAACGTTACTGGCGTACAAAGTACATAAATTGAAATCACATTTATAAACATCTATCAGATATTTATCATTTTTCAAAATAAAGTTTTTCATTCTTTGTTCATCAGTCACTTCATTCCATAATACCAAGACTAACATTTATGTGCATTTTTAAGTTTGGTCCATATTTGCTTATAACAATAAGTGAACGTTCATTTCGCTCTTCAGGGGATAGAATTCAGAAATTACTTTCTCTTGAGCTTAACAACTAATACATGAGTACAGTGAGTGCTTATTTTCACTAAACTAGAGTGGACAATGTTCGAGATCTGTTGACTCATTGTGGTTCAATTACAGTTTAATAACGTAGCACTACACTTCGTGATGCTTTCACTTTCTGTGTTAGCTGTCTACGGCGTTCATCATGCAGTACATCTGTCCTTTCCACTGTGGTGCCAGGAATTCAAGTGGCTTCCCGGGTTTTTATTTACAATATGAATCAGAAGAAGTGGAAAATTGTTAGTATGACTTACAAGCTACTGGATACATTTGTTAAGGATCGGGACTGGTCTGGAGTTTAGGGTCTTCCTATAGTGCACATTCATTTTCTTTGTCCATCAAGAGACAGGATTATAATTCATTTTAGCAGTGTTCAGGAGTGCCGGTATTAATGGCTTTAAGGTCTGAGTAATCTAACAATCTACTTCTCACTCATCTTAACTTCAACTCAAGAAAATCGCTTAATTTACATATGAAGATGTAGTCACACAAATGTACAAATGTCTTTCCTCCAGTATGTACGATGGAAGTCATGGCGGTTAGCAGTTTAAAGTTTGGATTGTTTCGTCACCCACACGTCAGCCACTCACAGCGGCTGCACAGTGTTGCGTGAGCTCCAACACTCAGTATCCGTTCGCGCTCAGGCTGTAACAGAGCTGCTGGTCGTCGAGTGCTCCTTTTTTTTTTTGTGAACTTCGTATCACACGAGTGCATCGATACAAACACCTCGCGCGCGTTTTCCATCGGAGGAGCCAGACACTGAAGCTGCCTCCATACTTCTCTGTCAACTGCCTCCCATGAGGCCCACAGGTAAGTGACGACGAATGTTTTAGCTGTCGCTGCACTTAGAACAACACTGAACTTTGCGTTGCACCTGTTGTCGTAGCCTTGACTTCTTTTTACACTTGTAGTACAACACTACCACTAATATACAGTGAACAGTTACTTTTATTATGCACGTCGCACTTTAGTGTGCATCTTCACACAGCATTCGTGCTTAGTTCCTTCGCCGATGGAGTTCATTTACAAAACAATCAATTTTGCACGTTTCCTCCACTGGTATAGAAAGACTTATATTCTACTATTTACAAAATATCACTTACGAGCTAATATTTACAATTAATGGTCACTCCTTTTGTTAAGTCCAGTGAACAACTGCTTTATGAATGGACTCTTTATATCTCAATATTTGCTTTCACTAGTGAACCTAAAAATATTCTTTCAAACTTTCTTTTAAGTGCTCATCTCCTCATTATGAAAACTACAGGTTTCGCAACACTCGTTGCATTTATTCTTTAGTGCACCCAAGATCATTTTCTACTGCCACGCAGCATATCTACTACTTAACGAGTACACATTTAACGCTGAATCTTTTTTTTTCTTTTTGTGCTTTCCTTTGTGCTTGCCAATTTTTTTTTTTATATTTGAGGGCAGACTGGATAACAATAGTTCTCCCTCTTCGCTTCATGTACTCAGCAATCGTTCTCTGTTAAAAAAAATAGGGTAACGCGTGTCTACTATTTTTTTTTTTTTTGCGTGAATGGAATTACCGACAGTTCACTGGGTTTACGCAACCGGTCCATAACAAACATTACCAAAGCTAGCGAAGTTCATCACGCTACGTGTCTCATTTCTCATAAGCACTGCTTTGCTTCGAAGCACACGTGCCTTTTACAAGTCGACCCTTGGTCTGGGTTAATGAACCAGGATCAAAAGGAACGGGCACAAGGAAAATGGATTTCATAAGAGGAGTGTCTTAGGAGACATTTTTGCAATAAAATCTGCATGTAAATAAAATTATCTTAATAAACATAGGCACATATATAAACTTCAACCTCCTTCCTTACAGCATGCTTTGCTACTTCTACGTCTTACTCAGGTTATAGTCAATATTAAGTTTAAATTCGTCAGCTAACATTCCTCATATACTCTTTACATTGGGCTCAGATCACAGGGAAATAGTTTACTTTCATAGCAATTAGTGGCCTCGTGGAGTACTTACGCTACATTATTGATTCTTCATGGTTTGCCTCCATTTGTACTGTATTTCACCTAACTTAGTTTACTACAGCTTATTGTCTCCTTGCGTGAACACATGTAGGTTACCACTTGTTTTTCCATTTAACAGCACGCTTTAACTGAACTTTAAGCTATTTCTTCTACTCCTGTCCACTGTCTGGACTGTTTGAACATGTACCCTTTTTTTTAAGCAGGTAATTTGGGCTTTTACTACAGAACTTCAAGTACTTACATTACTAAAAATAAATCTATAAATATTCTTGTACCTTGAGAGAAGTGCTTATTTACGCATCCTCCTCCATTTCTCACCTTTACATATTTTATTTAGCTCCGGGCAATCACCTCGCAAGCACTTTTTTTCTTATTACTAACTTAAAATTAAATTGAAATTCTTGGTGCAACCTCAATTTCCTGCTTCAGCTTGTTGAAGAAATATCAGTTCATGTCCATCACTATAAACAATTTTTCCATACATAGCATTTAATACTTAAAGATGACATGGAGTAGCCGTTACCATGTAGTCAGTGCGCTGTTCAACACAATACTTATTATTAACAGTTCACACAAGGAAATTTCCAGTACGCAAGAGGCAGGAAACCGAAACAGATTCTATCTGCAGTTGAGGCTGTGTCTGTAAACTAACTCTTTGTTTCAATGGACCAGTCGCTCCCGATATGGAGCAGCCCTGAATCGGCAATGATAAAACTTTTGAAACAGAAGACACCTGTCTGAAAAGACATGATGACATCACATTGATGTTTGCTCCTGTATCAACAATGGCTGTGACAGGAATGTTAGTAATAGAAATCTTAATCGAAGCCTGGACCTGTTCATCATAAATGTCATTAATGTCTTGAGCTTCTAGGTCAGGTGCAAGGTCATCTCGTAAGTCGGTCTCATGGTCGTACCGTATCGCATTAACATACTCAGAATCAGAGTATTCGTTAGTACCCCCACTGGAACCGGCAGCGACCTCTAGGAGGCTGAAAGGCGCTGCCTCTAATTTTCCGCAGGATGTTTAACCTGTTTGTCATTCATGGCCTTAAGTGTTTGTTCCGTTTCATATTGGTGCTGGTTATGTGGTACAAATGCCGGTGTAAAGGGGTCAAATCCACTGGGTGCATTCACTTGTGAATAGAATACTTGAGAAGGCTGATGTCGCCCGATCTTTTGGTTGCCGGCAAAACCATTTCCTTGTGAAGGAAAATTCGCATTTGGTGCCATTTGAAAATTGTTCCGCGGCCCTCTATCCTGTGAATAGTTGTTCTTATGTTGTGCTGGGTGGCCTCCGCCTTGCCCATGCCACTTGCTATATTTCGACCTATAACTTTGATTGTACACTGGCCCATTTGAAAAATTACCACTAGTTTGTGGAGAATTTCCATACTGCTCAGGCGCAGAATTAAAGGGTGGGTTTCCGTACTGATGTTGTACCTGGTGGTTGTAAATTGGGTGGTATCTCTGCTGATTACTGTAATTGGTTTTCTGCTTCCGTTTAAAGTTATTGCCGTTTGCGTTTTGATAACCACTGGCAGGTTGGTAACAGCGGTCGCAGTAGCTCGCTCTCTCCTTGGGCGCATTGTTGTCCGCGTGCGATGCATTCTGCTGGCTGCCAGGGAAGAATTTGCCGCTGCCAACCTTGGAGCGCACATCCTCGCTAATTAAATCTAAGGAATCCAGCACAGAAAGGAATACATCCGTGTCTTCTTCGGACACATTTACTAATTTCTCTCTAATAGACACAGGGAGTTTGCTTTTGAGAATCATAATTACGTCCTTGGAAGAAATCGGAGAATCCCAGAATTTAATTTTTGCTAGATACTTCTCAAAGTATCGTCGGAGACTTCCATGCTTCTCATTGAAAATTTCCGCACCATACACCTCCTTCCTTAATCTTTGCTGTACCCCATTACTCCAAAATTTTGCCAAGAACATTTTCTCAAACTCTTCATAATTCCTACACGTGTCTACCATTTCCGTTCCCCATAATGCTGCATCACCAGAAATAAAGCCAGTGACGAACTGAATACGCTGTCTGTCTGTCCAGCTCCTGGGAAATATGCCGGAAAAATTCTTTAGGAACACGATGGGGTGTATTTCTCGCTTCTGCGGATGAAAAACAGGAAAAGTGCGATGCTTAATCACACTTTCCTCTTGCATTAAACTCACGATTGTGGGCGGATCATTTATTTTCCCTACTCGGGACTCAACAGGACTGTCGTTTTGCATGTAATCAGGCGGTGAACGATAAGGAGTTGACTGACATTCGTCACCGTCTAAAGAGTTGTTCCCTATAGTTTGCGTATGCGTGTGCGGATTTTCTACCCAGTTTCTCAGCATTCTGACTTCGTCCACTACTTGCTGCTTCCACTCGGGAAGATCCCGTGTAAGTGTCCTCCGAATCTGTCCCAATTCAGAAACTACTGTGTCTCCCGACTTACCAGGAGCAGCTAAGATTTCATAAGTTACATCCTTGACAGTCTCCCTAAGCTCCTCCCTGACCTTCTTTTCGATAAAAATATCTTTACCCTTTATCCATTCACTGTAGTGTTCCGACAATGCCTCCGCGTGTGCTTTCACGGTGCTCTTAACCTGTTCTTCGATATTGATTGAGTCTATCTGCCTCGACAGATCCTCTACTACACCTTCAATGTCAGATACTGCATTTCTAACTGAGTTTATTTCTTTGGTAGCTGCCTGAATTTTTGTGTTTAATGTTCCAGATACTTCAGCTATTTCACTTTTCACCTGTTTCTGCATTTTCTGAATTTGATCACTGATCTTAGTTTGCACCTCACCCAAATGGGTATTTAATTCAGCCGTAATTTCTTTATGCAGATCTGTTTTGATTGTGCCTAGCTCTGTTTTTAATGATTCGCTTACAGCATCTAGTCGGGCGTTAACAGTCTCATTTTGTGTTTTTATAGTCTCATTTTGTGTTTTTATATTCTCATTTACTGCGTCAAACTGTTGTTTCAGCATTTCCATTAACGCACCGAGGTCATTTGTAGCTGCAGCGGGACGAGTTTGGACTTCAGGGTCACTTTCCCCTGTTACAGACATGGTTAGTTCAGTTTCCACACGGGAACCTACCGTTCGCGATCGTAAAGGGTATGGAATACTATTAACGTCTTCACTCCCGTCTCCTGTTGTCACCTGTCTCTGTTTACTATCTGCCATTTTCGTCAGTAAATCAGGTGCTACGCAAGGCTTTCGTCGTTTGTCAGTGACGTGGTGAGTCCGCTAAGAGCACCACTCTCGCGTGAGCAACAAATGAAATTCTATCTGGCGAGAAGACAAGATGGAACCTAAACGTTTCAGACAAATGAATGAAGATGCTCTTCACTGCAAATTGCACACACTATCCACCATGTTGAAAATGCAATACAGCTCTACTAACAATGGAGAAAAATAATTTCTATTATCAGACTACGAAGAATTTTACTTTGAAAGATAAAATAAAGCAGATTTTCTATAGCGGGAAGGAGATAGAAAGGATGTGGATCGACTTGGAAAAGCAACGTTGCTACTGAAGCACTACACTGCGTATGCAAAATTCTGACTTACTTTTTGATGGCTTGAATACCGCTATGTTGTCTCAGCAAATTCACGTCTCTTTTCTTTTCTTTTCTCTCGGTAATTAAACTGCATTATTGACCGTTATTCTCACAGAGAGACGATGTGTACATGAAACGACAGAACATTTATTAACACAAGCACATAGAAAATTTTCCAAGAATTTGAACTAATTTTTGGTCAAGTCCCTGTTCGGGCGCCAAGTGTGATGTTACAAAATAGAAGTGATGTTGCTATTCAATGGAAAGTTGGAAATTGAGATTTAACTAACTGTTTTATCAATCACAATTGGCGTAAGAATCATGGATTGACCATTGTCATAAAATATTGCATTATGAGATGTGAATAGTTTTTACATGCGGTTTCGCGTGGCTTGAGGCAGTCACAACTAGCGTGCTATTGATTAAGAAGTTGCGTTATCGTCTTTCTAATTACTTCATGATCGTAGATACGATCATACCCGGTTGTGAAGTTATTGTTATGACAAAAAAAATTTCCTAAGGGACCAGAAAGTTCTTAAGGGCGCAAAAACAACTGTAACATCACACAAAAGAGAAATTCAATATTAAAGCTGATGCAAGAAGACGATAAAACAGTTTTCTTTTTATCAATGTAACACGCACATTGGACTGCTGATCTTGGAGTCTGTAATATTAGCAAAATGCATAATTAAAATGAAAATAATACTGAGGAGATAATAGAAATGAGCACTGCTAAATGATTCAGTATTCCCAGAACAAATATTTATTATAACTAAACATATATCGTACCTTAAGCTTAATACTACAATGACGGTAGATTTTTATGTCCATATCATGTCCATTGAGCGCTCTTTTATATAGCCATTGTCCTCTTGAGTCGCTCGTGCTTCGTCACGGTAAGTTACAACAGTTCTTCTTCCTACACTTCACTCAAAACTTAGACGGAACACGTTTTTATTTATTTAGTAAAAATAATTAGATCAGACCGCCACAAATCTGCGTCCGTCTTACTCGAGAAAAACAGTAAAAGTCTTCTTAGCGCTGAAGGCTTCATTTGTTCTCCAGCGAACAAAATAGTGAAGGATCGCACATCTATCCGTATTTCTGTTTATATTGCCGCCCAAAGACGACGAATTACATTATTTAGAAAATTCCACCTTATCACAGGACGCACTTCACATTTGGCGGGTTTTTCTATTGCAGCACACATTTCAAACTGCCACAAAAACTAAACTAGCGCAAGTACGATGTTCACTCGACCACGGCTTGATGCCGACTGACCTGTTGAGTGCGTGAACGCACAGATGGCGTCGCTACTCCCCCACAACCCGCACTGTGACCAATCGGAGGTTACTTTCTGAACCGCCCTCGTACATCATCAGACTTGTGTATCAATACTGGTTTTGCCAATGGTGCATTATCTCCTTAGCATCTCCTTTCTCTCTCGTTTCGTATAAATGAACTAAATCCTTAAACAATTCGGTCATCATTAGTTTTTGTACATCTGCATACATTAACTGTTGACAACTCTTGTTCCTCAGCATCGGAGGATCCCCAGCCATTTGCTTCTCACCAAGGTGGCATTTGTATCTGATCAACTTAGAAACCTAGTTCATAATCTAATTGATCAAAGTTAAGTCTACTAACATATTTAATTAAAAAATCAACTTCATTTGGCGACTGAATCTCTTGTGACTGGTCTTCATACCGTTCATCTCGTCAATTCTGTTTCTTACCAGGATTTGATGGCCTCAACTCGACTTCCTGTACCTTTTCATATGGTGTGCGTTATCCTGCTGAAGTCTGATTCTACCAACCTTTCTGTATTCTAGATATTTTAGTTCCACCCGAATAATTTGGGTTTTTGTGTTGGAGAACTTCTAAACCTCCCTGCTTCGTTTGCACCGTGATCATATCGCGTTTTATAGTTACCACTCTAATTTCTAGAACCAAACCCATTATTGTAATTCCGCAGCTCACCAAAACAATAACTATTTTTTGACCTCTGTAAGTTGCCAATTCCATGGGCGATTACTATTGTTCCCAAAATGATTACCTTTCCCAACACTACTTGCCATTGTAAGCATATTAAAGACCACTCGGTTGCTATTATTCCCCATACCATTAGTTTCTCTCACTGCACGTCGTTTTTTCGCGTCATATTCCCTGAAGATAAATGCAAGTTCTCTTAACATCCCGTTAAATGTTCTGCCAACCGACGACTACTGATAATGCAAAGGTAACTTCATTGTGCTCATACGTATAGTTCTCCATCGCTGTATGGATTGTCTAAACACTGTTTTTCGCCATTTCTTCAGAAAATCTAACTGGCTTCTTTACTTCCAAATTTCAAATGACCGCTTTTGTAACATATTTTATCCTATTTTGGGTTTCCGTGAACCAGTATTGCTCCAAGAATGCACACACTAATTGTTCATACGACTGACAGTTTGCAGCGACTCATTGCATCGTTTCCGCTACTGTGCCTTCCATATGACCACAAATGAAATCAAGTCTATTCTAAGTGGCCAACGTTCTGGTAAACCGATATGGAATTGATGGATAAATGTACGGGGGTGTAGGCCATTTCCGTCTTCTTCGTAATGTTGGAATTTTCTGACTGTAAAAAAAAAAAAATAAATAAATAAATAAAATAATTGTCAAATTTCGCCGGCCGAAGTGGCCGTGCGGTTAAAGGCGCTGTAGTCTGGAACCGCAAGACCGCTACGGTCGCAGGTTCGAATCCTGCCTCGGGCATGGATGTTTGTGATGTCCTTAGGTTAGTTAGGTTTAACTAGTTCTAAGTTCTAGGGGACTAATGACCTCAGCAGTTGAGTCCCATAGAGCTCAGAGCCATTTTTTTTGTCAAATTTCGCTGTTGCACCATATGACATTTGTGTTTTCGCAACATTTTCTGTTCCCTTAATTTGCGTCACAATTTGCTTTATTCGTACTACCACATTTGGATCCTGAGACGACATACGAGGGAAAGTCAATTATTATCCTCAACGTAATTATAAAATTTTATTGTAATCAAATAGGAAACTTACAAGAACAATATTTTTCGACATAGTCTCCTTGGGCTTCAATGCACTTGGTACATCGTTGTACAAGCTTCCTGATGCCCTCATTAAAGAAGGTTATAGGTTGAGCTGCGAGCCAGGAATGCACCGCTTCCTTCGCTGGTTCGTCCGAGGCAAATCGACGGCACTTAATGCCTGTTTGAGAGGACCAAACAAGTGATAGAAGAGGCAAGATCGGGACTATATGGAGGATGATCCAGTGCTTCAAATTAGAGTTTCTGGAGCGTTTCAGAAGTGTGGGCAGCAGTATGCGGAAGGGCATGGTAGTGCAGCAACGCACCACCTTTTGACAGCAATCCTCGGCGTTTGCTTCGAATTGCAGGCTTCAGCCTGGCAGTAAGCATCACACTGTAACGTACGCTGTTTATTGTTGCGCCCTTTTCCTCACAATGTCCCACTACTGGACCTTGTGCGTTCCAAAAAACCGTAAGCAGCAGTTTTCCTGGGTCTTGAACTTTTCCTTGCACGGCGAATTTGGATGCTTCCATTCCATACTCTGCCGTCTACTCTCCGGCTCCTAATGATGGATCCATGTTTCGTCACCGGTAATGATCCTGTCTAAGAAGTTGTCCCCTTCGTTACCATAGCGATCCAAATGTTTTTCGCAGATGTCGAAAGGCATTTGTTTATGCAACTGTGTGAGTTGTTTTGGGACCCATCTAGCACAAACTTTATGAAACCCAAGTCTGTTGTCGATAATTTCGTAGGCAGATCCGTGACTAATTTGCAGACGATGTGCCACTTCATCAATAGTTAATCGTGTGTCTAAGAGAATCTTTTCACGTGGACGCTCAATGGTTTCTTCATTTGTGGCGGTGAAAGGTCGTTCGGCTCCTTCATCGTACGTAACACTTGTGTGACCATTTCGGAGTTTTTTAATCCATTCGTAGACACTCCGTCGTGGCACAACACTGTTCCCGTACTGTACCGAAAGTCTTCGATGAATTTCGGCCCCTGATAAGCCTTCCGACCACAAAAAACGGATCACTGAACGTTGCTCTTCTTTGGTGCAAATAGACAGCGGAGCAGCCATGATTAAAAGCACGCCAGCGATAACGAAACTAAAATAGCAGCCTGAAAATTGCAAAGGTATAACTACAAATAAACAAAGCATGCGTCATCAACGTAAAACGACAATACTACCAAAACAAACAAATATGTAACTAAATTGCGGATAATAATTGATTTTCCCTCGTATTTGAGCCCCATCTTGCACCGCATCTACGCAATGGTCTGAAGTTATCTACACCGTACCGTTCCTCGTGTATCGGACTGAAAGATACGTTCAAATTTCCCGTTACTGGATCAGTGTTTTGTCTTTGTACTTGTTTCATTCTGACCTGCGGTATCTGGCCTGTTGTACTGTAACTCACAAATTGAGAATTTGGTGCATGTGTCGTCGTAAATTGCTATGTTATCGCGTCATTCGAGTACGTTCGGAGGGTCGGCTGCCGCTCTGTTAGAATGCGCGCAGTTACCGCTTCTCGCACCATTGTCTGCTGTGAACGCACATTATCTGCTTCGCTCGCCTGTCTCATGGGTACTTTTGCCATTTGTTTCTTTTTCGGATCGGAAAATACTGACATCTTGTGGACATATAAGTGGAATCACATGACTTCCATGCGTTTCCGCAACTGACACGGATGTTGCACAGCGGGTTTGGTTACTTATGGACTTTTTTCCACCACCACGTCAGATGATACTTCCGATTCCGTAGCTCCACTACTTCTTTCTGTGAGGTACTCAATTCACTGCTTCAGTTCTGTACGAAACTCTTCATGCTGCTGCTTATTTTCCGAGGTGATATTTACAGTGCGTGTATCGCATCTTCTCAAGGCGGATCACGTGTCACGTTTCCTGACATTAAATTCTTCCACGATTTGTTGCTTCTTACCCGTTGCCTTACGTGCTAAATTATCAGCTCTTTGGTTGACGTTAGACACTGCATCCTGCACATAGTCAATGTCAGTACAGATCTTTTTCTGATCGGCCATAAGCGATTCAATTATTTAGCGCGAGTCTCTCGCCTCTTTCCGGACTCTAATAAACTGTTCATTAACTTCCGTTGGCATCTTTTGCTGATCTTCGATCTTTATCGAACCCAGGACTGGTTTTAGTTTTGAGACCATTTGAAGCAGCATTTGTGGCCGCTAAACCCGCATTTGTTCCTGTTTTTAAGTCTACTAACCCTGCGGTCATCGCCTCACTTGTTTGCTGGACAACAATAGTGAGTTGGTTCTCCATTGCGAACAAACTATCAGACGCTTCGCCATCGTCACCTGACACCATTTGGTGTACATTTTGCCGTTAGCGTCTCTCACGTGACGTTTCACAGACTTCTGTGCATAGTGCTGACGCACATACACTCATTACTTCCGTAGGAAACTGTCCTGTTTGATACAGAATTACAACATTTGGTTGAACGTATCGAAGTTGTACGTCCTCTGATTCTGCATCTGAACCACTAGATCTGTTATCTGCCCGGTTTTGTACGGTCTCAGCCTGAGATGCCGATTGCGAAACTGCCTCCGTTCCCTCTGCATTGTTACTTCGTTCGGTTTCGAGCCCGCGTTCGATACATTTTGTTGTATGCCATTTTCTATCCTTTCAAGATATTGAGTTTGCCCTAACGCGATGATCTACGTCCGCCTGCCATCTCAGACCGTGTAACTGACATCTGTCGTTCACGATTTGCGTGTGCAGCATGAAGTTATACGACCTGACACGTCTCCAAAATATCATAGGATGTCTCTTGTGACATCAACACATAATTATCAACGACGTCCACAGTTTGTGGGAAATCAAACCAACTCAACAACACCGTGAATAACTTTGCGCGTGCCAGAAAGCTCATGCATAAGATACTTTTAATCAAAAAGACAAAAAAATTTTCTTTATTCGTTAATACAACCTTTCCTCCTCTGTGGATCATACATTTACGGTAATCTGACCAATATGCAGACACATACATTATTTTCCAAAACATATTTTTTTCAGTTCTTAATACCAATTTTAATTACTCCCTCCAGTTTGACTAATTGGCATCCTGGCAGGTTCACCATTTTCTGACACTCCACTCCTTTTCATCTTCATCAGACATCAGCAAAAACACCCTGTGAGTGCATTATCATCACTAGAATAAATTACTGGGGATAGGAGTGGACCCTTATTCTATGACAGAGCACATAGCTGTTTAGCTATAAAAAACTGGTTCAATTTCTGTATTGTTGTCAATGAAGAACACTGGTTTACATAGACTGTGAAATGACGATTTCAGGACAATTGTCAAGATAACATAATACGTCCTGGTTAGCAGAAATAGCACTGAACACAACAATATCAAAATTAAATAGAACGTTCTCTACAAGCTTTTTCTTACATCTAGACAGTGAAACACTGTCTGAGTTGGCCAGTCTTACGTCAAATCATCCGATTCTGGTTCTAAGTTCGGTACATTTAGGATGATAACCAAGTCTACAGAGGATGGTTAGTTTTTGTGACAAGATACGTAAAAGATTACTCGAGGTTGCTCGTGTTCACAGCGGATGCGAGATGGCGTTCAAATAACTTCACGCCTCTGCCAGCGGCATTTACCTTTAGCAGCGACGTGTTGTCGGCTGCATGGCTGCTCTCGCCCTGTGAAAATCATATAAAGAGCGAATTAAAATCTGCCCTATCTTTCTCGTTACGCGAGAAAACATGCACTCAGCCCAAGTCTGGAAAATATGGCGATATACACGTGTATAGGTGGAGCAGCGTGTATACTTCAACGCCCTCTCAGTTCTCGTAAGGGCAATTGAACACGTGGCTGTTTCGTTTCTCCGCTATAGGAGCTCAATGACTCCTCGGCTAATTTCTAGTGGAATGTCAGACAAAGTGAACGCAGTGTTCACACAAAATTCCTCTTTTGGCGTCGTGCAGAGCCTGATGCTGCCTGTTCTACACTTGACACTGGTTCAGAGGAGAGTACTCGAAGTTTTCGGTATTGTGTCTTTCGTAGCAAACTGTCCCCCCACCTACATCCTACCGTGCTTCGCATCATGGCCTTTTTAGAGCAGTGGAAGCGTTCCTTTCATAATATTATATATTTGGAGTTGTTGACAATTTCCCAAACATTGAAGCCTTTCATCTTATGGAAACTAACCCCGACAATCTCAAAGGGCGTACCTTCAAACTGCGCTGTAATATTATGTCTGGGGTGAACTAAACTTGCAATAGAGTTTAAATTGGTAAAATGTAGTAAATGTTTTATAGTTGAAACCTTCCTATTTTCGCGATATTGAGGCTTGATTCCGGGAGGGGAAGGAAGGCAGGTGCAAATTTAACGAGGAACGAAAAATTAAGAAGCTCCTCTGGACAGAGCGACGCAATAAGCATAAGAACTTAAGTGACCGACGACCTGCACCCAAATCTCTACCTTTTACGCAAGTGCGTAAACATGCTAGATGGCAATAGTGTACGGAACGACATGTCTGGGACAGGAATGGCATCAGACAGTGATGCGCGACGAATCAAAATTCTATTTGTTTGAGAATGGTGGCCGCATTTTGGTTCGTTGCAGCCAAGGGCAGCAGCATCAAAGTGACTACATTAGCACAAGACATACAGCACCAGCTCAAGACCTTATGGTGTGGGCTTCTATTGGGTACAGCCACAAATCGCAATTGGTATGTATCCAGGTCACTTGACAAGTGTGGCTTACGTCAGTGACATCCTGCGACACACAGCCAAACCCTTTCTGCAGAACACTCCAGACGCCACTCTTCACGAAGGCGGTGCATGACCACATGTTGCTGTTCGAACACGTGCGTTGTTGGTGTAAAAGTATGTCAGCTTTTTGCCCCTGCTTGCCAGATCTCGAGGCTTGTCGCCAATCGAATATGTTTGGGATACGGTGGGACGTCAGGTGCAGTACTGTGACTTAATGTTAACAACCACAGGCAACCTTGGAACCAGGTGAATGCAGCATGGATGAGTATACCACAGGACGCCGTTAGCGCCTTATAAGCGTCTGTGTCATCACGCATGGAACAAGTTATCAGGGCCCATGGCGGACCCTGTGCCTGCTAGGCAACAAAACATATGCTGAACCGAGATGACTGAAGTGCTAATCATTTCTGCCGAACATCTTAGTGTACATGTTCTGTGAATATGAACGTCCTACGTTTCGTCGTTGGACGTGTTTTCTTTTCTTTCTGAACGTAAGTGTAGATTGAAGATGGAATGGATATCACAGTAGTCGTAAAGCAGGAAGCCAAACGCAAAGTGGAATAATCTAAACGTGTCTGCTTGTATTACGAGGGGGAAAATTACCCTGCAGCTCCAAGGTTAAGTGTGGCTTATTGAAAAGTAATTTTGAGGAAGGGAGGCAATTTCAGACAGAATTAGAAATGGGGTTGAGTTCAGTGTCGAGAATGCGGTGCAACTGCACGGATATGGAACGTAGTTAAATGTAGGAGGCAGTATGCACATAATAACGCATTTGCAGACAAGTCAACTTATTAAAAAAGTCTGTCACACTGCTGTTATAACTAGGAATAATACAATAAATATATCACAGTTCTATAGTTTATTAACACCGATACTAACAACTCTGCCACCAAGCGCTAAGTGGTAGGCAAACTCTTCACGAAAATAATAGAAACTGATTGTGTTATACTAATGTCCAGGAAGTACAAGCAGAGCACGGAATTCCAGCGAAAATCACAAGTCCGTTGACATACTAAGCCTAGTGAAGAACGTTGAAGCCCAAGTTACGGTACGGCAGCCAGATACTAAGTTCAGAGCGCAGGCAAGTCAACATCGAGCAGCAGGTCCACCACTCCAAGAGGTGAAGCTCTCCACTGCAGCGTAGCACGATGGGAACTGGCTTGTAGACGTCGGCGGCGGCATTCGGGTGGCGAATCGCTGTGGTTTGAAAGCGATGCTAACAGCGGGAAGCGCATGGATAACTTCGGCCAACGATGAGTTTCTAGGCCGCGCGTAACGAAGCGCGGCGTTGCTCGGTGCGGAGATTTAATGGTGGTGAACACCACAAGTGCGTACAATGTTAGTCAATGTTTGTGGATTTCGTAAAATGTATGTATTTTCCGTGAAGAGTGCTAGAGGAAGTTTATAGTTTGTGGACCCTCATTAGACATGCATAGCTCTTTACACAATATCTTCAAGATAAAGATCAATAAAAATTAAAGGAATTTTAATTATAAACCCTCCCACCTCTTGGTACTGCCCGTTATGAAAATTACGTCGGTATGGTAAGGGTTCAGCCGCGACCGCGAGTCGCGCGGTGGGCGCTTCGCGTGGGCAAAGGTGCGGCGACCCAAACGGGCAGTTCCGTGAGGGCGGGCGTCGTTGGAAAATATTGCGATTTAATTAAGACTTATCTCAACTACTTGATAATGTTGTTTTGATATTTAACTACGTTGTCTAAGTAACATACTTGTATTTTAATTTCATATTTTGTCATTTTTAGATGTATTTTGATTTTAATTTATTTACTTAGCAGTCCCCCAGCGCGATGACTGTTCGACCAAAATAGTACTTCTTATATTAAACTAAAAAGGGCAATAAATATTATTTATCACTTTTTAGAGGCTTTTTGTGTCTTTTTAAATTTTAAATTTAAGTTGTAGGTCATGCTTTTTAAAATTTGCATTTTTCTAGTAGACACGGTATGATTGACACTCTGCCATCACACCGACACAAATTCTTTACGGGGCGAAACACGAAACTGCGACATGAGATCTTTTTCACTTGTGCGATTTATGTTCTTCTTTTGTAATTAACTCATATATCCATTGAATATGTTTCGGAATATACTTAGCTAATTTAGGTAACATAAGCAATAAGCAATGGCGATAATTCTAAATCAAGTCGGAAAAAGTGGGTTGCCATGCGCTCTCTTGCAATAGACTGTCTACACTTTTAGGGCAAAATAATTTGATTAGTACTGAATTATAGACCTCAGAAACAACCATAGAAATGTCTACAAGAGCACATCTCTATTTCTTACTTGTGAGTCACGATCATTCTGTTTCTGGGTTGAGTTGTTTGGGGGAGGAGACCAGACAGCGAGGTCATCAATCTCATCGGATTAGGGAAGGACGGGAAAGGAAGCTGGTAGTGCCCTTTCAAAGGAACCATCCCGGAATTAACTTGAAGCGATTTAAGGAAATCACGGAAAACCTAAATCAGGATGGCCGGACGTGGGATTGAACCGTCGTCCTCCCGAATGCGAGTCCAGTGTGCTGACCACTGAGCCACCTCGCTCGGTTCCTTGTTATTCTGTTTTGCAGGTGCTCAAACGGGCGACTTCAGAGGACAAAAATCATCTATTTTAGTCAACCGTAAAAGATAAAGACATATTCTCCGGAACTTTCATTTAGATCTTTCTGAGCTCTACAAAATGATACTATGCAACTCGATGTACCTCGTGTGTATTACGTATGGAATATCAAGAAAGCGCCCTGGCGGAAAACATTTTTACTTAATTTAGCTGATGAAGTTTAAACGGCTGAAGAGACTTTCACCCAACATAGTGAAGAAAAAAACTGTACTCAAATTGCTCCTTCAGTTTGGGAGCTAGGATGGCGCAGACAGAAACACAGGTACAGACGTTAATTCCTGTTTGTAAGTAAATACAGCAGTTTTCATTACATAGTTTCTGGGACCACTTGCTGATGTTGTGGTCTTCAGTCCAGAGACTGGTTTGATGCAGCTCACCGTGCTACTCTATCCTGCACAAACGTCTTCATCGCCGAGTAACTGCAACCTCCAGCCTTCTTAGTCCGTTTAGTTTATTCAAGCCTTGTTCTCACTCTACGATTTTTACCCTCCGTGCTCCCTCCAATACTAAACTGAAAATCCCTTGATGCCGCCGAACGTGTCCTACCAGCCTATCCCTTCTTCTAGTCAGGCTGTGCCACAAATTCCTCTTCTCCCAATTCTATTCAGTACCTCCTCATTAGTTACCTTATCTACCCATGCGCGTCGCAGAGGCATTGCTGTGGCTGCCGGTCAACTAGGCCCGTGTTGCAGAATAATTCACTTCTGGTCGCGGCAGTCGGGAGTGATAAGGCGCGCTGGCGCTGTGCTAGCGCGTGGCGACCGGAAGTTGTGGTGCGATAAGCGCTACTGGGGTCCAGCTGCGCCGCAGCACGGAGCGTCATTCGCTCTGCGAACGTCGAGGAGTGCAGTCCACGAAAAACATTTGCACCTAGAATCAATTGCTGTTTATTTAACTGCCCAGCCAAGTCAATATCAATCGCCTTCAAAGTGCGATACACAGGTACACTGCGCCGCCAGCGACGACGGCATGCACGCCGCAGAGGCATTGCCGTGGCACGTTTCGCATCTTAATGTGGGTGACCTTGAACGAGACTTAGTCTCTGGCACGGCTGCTTCAACACACGATCTCTAGTTTTACTTAGATCGTGTTGCAGAATAATTCACTTCCGGTTGCGCAATACGCGCAACGTGCATTGCGTCGTCGATGGCGGCGCAGTGTACCTGTGTATCGCAGTTTGAAGGCGATTGATATTGACTTGGCTGGGCAGTTAAATAAACAGCAATTGATTGGAGGTCCAAATGTTTTTCGTGGACTGCATCTGAACTTCAATTGTGATGTTCAGGCTATGTTTGGAGGTAGTACCTGGCTGAGACATGCTGTTGTGTGGGGCAATCAAGCAGATTATGGTGGCCTTGAAGCATTTCCAGATGCTAACATTTTGGCTTGGAAGACATGGAGTATTGCTGAGACTACAGGACTGTTGGCTAAACAGCCTTTTGATACTCTTGTTCCAAGCATGCCACTTGTGTTAACGTGCCACAGTAATGCCTTGCGACGTGCATTGCGTCGTCGCTGGCGGCGCAGTGTACCTGTGTATCGCAGTTTGAAGGCGATTGATATTGACTTGGCTGGGCAGTTAAATAAACAGCAATTGATTGGAGGTCCAAATGTTTTTCGTGGACTGCCAATTGCCAGTGCCGACTTTCGCCCATAAAAGAGGTACTCATCAGCATTTAACATTTCTCTTCCTCCTCGTAGTCAAAACAAATGGCATGCTTGGAACAAGAGTACCATAAGGCTGTTTAGCCAACAGTCCTGTAGTCTCAGCAATACTCCATGTCTTCCAAGCAAAAATGTCAGCATCTGGAAATGCTTCAAGGTCACCATAATCAGCTTAATTGCCCCACACAACAGCAAGTGTCAGCCAGGTACTACCTCCAAACACAGCCTGAACATCACAAGTGAAGTTCAGATGCAGTCCACGAAAAACATTTGGACCTCCAAACAATTGCTGTTTATTAAACTGCCCAGCCAAATCAATATTAATCGCCTTCGAACTGCGATACACAGGTACACTGCGCCGCCAGCGACGACGCCATGCACGTCGCAGAGGCATTGCTGTGGCATGTTAACACAAGTGTCTTAGCCGCTGGACGAGGCTGCCGGGCAACACGGGCCCTAGTATTACTAGGCCCGTGTTGCGGAATAATTCACTTCCGGTCGCGGCAGTCGGGACTGATAAGGCGCGCTGGCGTCGTGCTAGCGCGTGGCGACCGGAAGTTGTGGTGCGATAAGCGCTACTGGGGTCCAGCTGCGCCGCAGCACGGAGCTGCAGCTGTCACTTATTAAACTGATAGTTCGGTAACTTCCACACCTTTGAGCACCTGTTCTCTTTGTTATTGGAATTATTATACACTACTGGCCATTAAAATTGCTACACCACGAAGATGACGTGCTACAGACGGGAAATTTAACCAACAGGAAGAAGACGCTGTGATATGCAAATGATTAGCTTTTCAGAGCATTCACACAAGGTTGGCGCCGGTGGCGATACCTTCAACGTACTGACATGAGGAAAGTTTCCAACCGATTTCTCATACACAAACAGAAGTTGACGGGAGTTGCCCGGTGAAACGTTGTTGTGATGCCTCGTGTAAGGAGCAGAAATGCGTACCATCGCGTTTCCAACTTTGATAAAGATCGGATTGTAGCCTATCGCGATTGCGGTTTAAAGTATCGCGACATTGCTGCTCGCTTTGGTCGAGATCCAATAACTGTTATCAGAATACGGAATCGGTGGGGTCAGGAGTGTAATACGGAACGCCGTGCTGAATCCCAACGGCCTCGTATCACTAGCAGTCGATATGACAGGCATCTTATCCGCATGGCTGTAACGGATCGTGCAGCCACGTCTAGATCCCTGCTTCAACAGATGGGGACGTTTGCCAGACAACAACCATCTGCACGAATAGTTCGACGACGTTTGCAGTAGCATGGACTATCAGCTCGGAGACCATGGCTGCGGTTACCCTTGACAGTGCATCACAGACAGGGGCTTCTGCGATGGTGTACTCAGCGACAAACCTGAGTGCACGAATGGCAAAATGTCAGTTTTTCGGATGAATCCAGGATCTGTTTACAGCATCATGATGGTCGCATCCGTGTTTGGCGACATCGCGGTGAACGCACATTGGAAGGGTGTATTCGTCATCGTCATACTGGCGTATCACCCGGCATGATGGTATAGGGTGCCATTAGTTACACGTCTCGGTCACCTCTTGTTCGCATTGACGGCACTTTGAACAGTGGGCGTTACATTTCAGATGTGTAACGACCCGTGGCTCTACCCTTCATTCGATCCCTGCGGAACCCTACATTTCAGCAGGATAATGCACGACCGTATGTTGCAGGTCCTGTACGGGCCTTTCTGGATACAGAAAATGTTCGACTGCTGCCCTGGCCAGCACATTCTCCACATCTCTCACCAACTGAAAATGTCTGGTCAATGGTGGCCGAGCAACTGGCTCGTCACATTACGCCAGTCACTACTCTTGATGAAGTGTGGTATTGTCTTGAAGCTGCATGGGCAGCTGTACTTTTACACGGCATCTAAGCTCTGTTTGACTCAATGCCCAGGCGTATTAAGCCCGTTATTACGGTCAGAGGTGGTTGTTCTGGGTACTGATTTCTCAGGATCAATGCACCCAAATTGCGTGAAAATGTAATCACATGTCAGTTCTGGTGTAATATAATTGTCCAATGAATACCCGTTTATCAACTGCATTTCTTGTTGGTGTAGCAATTTTAATGGCCAATAGTGTATTCTTCTTTAAGCCTGAGGGTATCTCGAATGTCTCATACATCTTACTCACTGGATGCTTAAGTTTTGTCAGGGCTGGCTTTCCCATGGGTATCAGCAATTCTAATGGAATGTTGTCTACTGCCGGGTCTTTGTTTCGACTTAGGTGTTCCTGTTCTCTGTCAAACACTTCACTTAGTATCATATCTCCCATTTCATCTTGATCTACGTCCTCTTCCATTTCCATAATACTGCCCTCTGGTACATCGCCCTTGTATAGACCCTCCATATTGTCCTTCCGCTTTTCTGCCTTCTCTTACTTGCTTAGAACTGGTTTTCCATATGATCTCTTGATATTCATGCAAGTGGTTCTCTTTTCTGCAAAGGTGTCTTTAATTTTCTGTAGGCTGTACCTATCTTATGCCTAGTGATATATGCCTGTACATCCTAACCTTTGTCCTCTAGCCAAACCTGCTTAGCCATTTTGCACTTCCTGTGGACCTCATTTTTGAGACATTTGTATTCTTTTTTGCCTGCTTTATTTAATGCATTTTTATATTTTCTCCTTTCATCAATTAAATTCAATATCTCCTCTATCACCCAAGGATTTCTACTATCCCTCTTCTTTTTACCTAGTTGATCCTTTGCTGCCTTCACTATTTCACTTCTCTAAGCTACCCATTCTTCTTCTACTTCCCCCATTCGTCATCACTAACACCAAATTCAATTTCAGAATCTCTTCATTCTTCTAAAACGTGTAATATTGCTTTCTCAGTAACAAGACAGCGACGGTATATTTTCAGTCACAGTTGTCTCTAACACTGGACAAATCGGTACTGAATCAGAAGGAACAAGAAACGGTCAGAAACCAAAGAGAAGAGATTCATTGTTCAGATCATTGTTGTTACCCACACAGAGAAATCCAGTGCTCTGAAGGTCTACACTCCCGAAATGTTACAATTTATGGGAAAAGGCATATGTTGTCAAGTCACAGCTACCACTAAGGAGGTAGACCTTATGACAGTCGCCATTACTCTTAAATTAACGGATTAGGTTTAGCTGAAAAATTTTATATATTTACGAAATCTGGCAGAGAAAATAATAAAAAACAATAAATATTTTATCAGAATTTTAAAATATGAAATACCAATTCAAATTACAATATTTACAAAAGTTGGGCACGAAGTACTACCCTCCCCTTGGTAATGAAAGGGTTAATGAAGCGTGGGTTACTACGATATCATCAAATCACTGCAGGAAATAGGCCTCGTAAGATAGATTAATGCATAAAACTAAGCTCGTACGTAATTATGTACAAATATTATATAAAAGACACTCATGTTCAGAAAAAACGGAACACCTTCAACAACTAGGGACGGGATGTTCATATTCACCGGACATGTACATTAGTATGTTGTGCAGAACTGATTGGCATTTGACCCACGTCGGCCCGCGGGTTCGAGGACAACATCGATATCGCGGCGCAACACCACCTACTAGTAAAATATGTCTGCGTCTCTCGTTGTCGCTCTAAACTGAAGGTAATGGATCACTGTGACTTGACTAAACGTGTAGAATGCCTCTCAGACGTATGCACAAACCGTACTGTCAAATCGGTGAGTTTGAAGGAGAGCGCATTATTGGCGTGAGAGAATGGGATGCATCCATCCGGGAAACTGCTGCATGTGTGGAACGAAGTGCAGTGTGTGTGTGTGTGTGTAGAATGGTTCGCGGAAGGCTGTAGGACACGACGAGATGGGTCAGGTCGCAACACCCACAACACCCCCGTCCACCGACCCCCCTTCCGATAAGATCGACACCTCATCCGAAAGGCAAGGCACTGGAGGACAGATCTGCATCCTCCCCGGCTCTGGTGCAACAGCGGAGCAGTTTAACACATCGTACAATATCAGGGGTGACAGGCCGTCACCCTTTATAAGGGAAGGATTACGTGCGCGTTGTCCACTTCTCTGCCCACTTTTGACGCACGTGCAGAAACATACTAGATGGCAATGGTGTATTGAAAGACGGGACGGAATGTCCTCAGTATTTACGGACAAATCCAGGTTTTGTTTGTTTGAAAATGATGGCCGCATTTTAGTTGGCCGCAGACAGGGGGAGAGGCATCACATGGCTGCATTCGCACAAGGCATACAGCGCCAGCTCAAGGCGTCAAGCTGTAGGCTTGTATTGGGTACAACCACAGATCACAGTTGTTGCGTCACCAGGACACTTGACCAATGTGGCCTACGTCAATGACCTGCTGCGACCCACTGCAATACCCTCTCTGCACAACACTCCAGACGCCATTTTTCAGCAAGACAATGCTCCACCACATGTTTCTGCACAACCACGTGCCTTGTTGGTGTAACGGGATGTGAGCCTTTTGCCCTGGTCCTCCAGACCCCCAGACTTGTCGCCAATCAAAAATGTATGGGATATGGTGAAACGACTGGTACAGCTCTGTGACCCAATGCCAAACACGACGGGTGACCTTTGGAACCAGGTGAATGCTACATGGATGCCTATCCCACAGGACACCATTCACGCCTTATACGCGTCGATGCCCTCACGCATGGAACAGTTAACAGGCCCATTGGCGGACCCTGTGCCTGCTAAGCAACAGGACAGATGCTAAATCGAGGGGACTGAAGTGCTAATCATTTCTGCAGAACATGCTAATTTACATGTCCTCTGAATATGAGCATCCTGTCTCTAGCCGTTCAATGTGTTCTGTTTTTCTCTGAACCTGAGTGAAAATAAGTAATTCCATTCTTTATCAATGTTAGGCTTATTAAAGACGGGCTGGTTTTCATATTTTATATAATAAGTAATTATAAATTCACTTGAGATGTGGAAGCGGTGAGCACAGGACTGAAGATATAACGTCAAACAGAAGAGGCGTATACCGAGCAGTAAAGAGTATGCTGTTCTAAAAAGGATAGCTGCTATTAACTTGTTTTTTTTTTTTTTTGTTTACTTAGCGGTGCCCTGACGAGACGGCGGTGGATCAAAATATTACCGACTTTATTAAAGGAGTAATATACATCTTTTTGATTACTTTTGAATACGTTATGGGAGTGACAGTGATCAATGTGTTACAAATATTTACTATAAAAGTAGTCTTGATCACGATTTATTTATTAAGGTGATCGGTTTAAACCACTACTGTGGTCATCTTCAGACCAATGAGTAGGTTCCTACTCAATGGTCTGAAGATGACCACAGTAGTGGTCGAAACCGGTCACCTTAATAAATAAATCTTGATCTAGACTGTTTTTATAGTAAACAGTAGGCTCCTACTCAATGGTCTGAAGATGACCACAGTAGTGGTCAAAACCGGTCACCTTAAGAAATAAATCGTGATCAAGACTGTTTTTATAGTAAATATACATCTTTTTGCTTTTGAGAAGTTTTTTGTGTCTTTTTCAATTTTTACTTTAGGTTTCATGTTTATTGATTAAACGTGCAGCACTACATCGAAGGCATTCAGTTTGTGGAGAAGCACAGCATCAATCTGGACGGCGTGACGTATGTCCCCCTGCACGTCATGGGCGAACTCAGCGAGCAAATATTCTCAATAATTATGCGTAATCCGGTCGTTGGTCTTCAAAACCGACGCAAATTGTGAGGGAAAAACGTATTCAGTAATTCCACTTGTGTAACAGACTGACGTCAGCGATATACCCGTGGGTCGTATAATTACATGCCTCTCCTCGAGGACCTTTGTGGAAAACTGGATCGAACTGCGGCTGTTTCTAATCCCTGGGAGGGGTTCGTTGCTTCAGTGACTTCCGATAAACTGCCGCTAAGAAGAGGGCAAAATATGTTACATAATCTATTTACAGTAGTACATGTATTCCATGAAGTCGTCAGGTCCAGATGCTTTTCAATAGCAGTCACAGGAAATCACTTGAATTTCTCGCTGTAGGCGCCACAAGAATAATTTCAGCGTGAATTCACACTTGTTTTCAACACTCCGTGATTGACAGACATGCAAAGGCTGCAGATTTGAGTAATTTTTAGAGATAGTAAACTGTAAACTTTTAGGGATATTGAACTGATACTAAACAGTTTTAGGGATAACAAAATGTAGGGATATTTAACCGACTGCACCAGTCAGGCGGAGTTCGTCATATAAGTTTCTCTTTCACCTGTTTCATTGTTGTCTTCACGTTTTAAGCTCTTCTGACACGTCTTTCGCTAACGATGTATGTTTATACCCTTGGATCCTAAAATGTAATCGGTCTACTTACAAGGGTTCGCACTACTGCATGTATACAAGATGATCGACTTAGAATTATAGTCTCGAAATACGTGCTTGCTTTGTAACTTCGAGACCAATTGGTATTAGTGTCTTCGATTTATATATCTTATATAAACAGCCAAATGTGTGTCTGTTGTTTATCGATGCGTATTTTTAACTAAAATTCTGAATATACATTAACGCATCCTACTGTCGTACCACGGATGAATAATTTTATGTTCTGAAAGTTTCTTGCGAACTTAATAAACTGTTAATTAACTGAAGCGAACTTGTAAACTTGCAAATTACTTTTTAAACCTGCGGCAGTTAACTGTATTCTAAATGGTAGACTGCAGATAAGTTCCAACTCGAGACGCAAAGGTAGGAGAAATATGAAATTTAGACTCCGTTCTTTACAGTGGTGCGCTATCATCGTAATTAGTCAAAGGTCTGCAGCAGACTCTGGACAACATAAGCCACAGCGACTGTTTTACGGCTAAACGTAACGTTCCACTACTGCCCGAAGCTGGACCACGAAAAGTTCTTTCACTTATACCATAAAATAATCCTGTAATAAGAGCACCTTCGAAAATTCTAATTTTTAGTGACTCACATCACATCCAGGAGCAATTATTTCCACACCTGGTGCGGTTAGATAGAATTACAGTTATGTAATTGCACAGTGCCACAGAAGACAGTATACACTGAACGTTGATGTCAAAAATGAAAGCAAAAATAAATATAATTTTTGTGTAAGCGATCGCTGAGAGCCGTAAGGTATTTGAGGAGTTTTATAGTCTATAGAATAGTTGCACTTGTTTTTCTTGTGGCTCCGCACCTCAGTCGGTGAAAACGAAACCCTTACGAGATCGCTTTGTGTCCGTCTGTCTGTCTGTCAAGACTGTTAAGACTCTTTCTCAGGAACGGGCAGAGGTTTCAAGTTGGAAGTCGTGTCTTGTACTTATAATTTAAGCTTCGAAGTCAGTGCATTCAAAACATGCGGCTATATATGTGACATATTTTGAAACTTGAAAACTCAGTCGACTGGGTGAGAAGAATGTAACAACTGGTTGTTGATTAAATGTGTCGTTTTTGTTTTTTCCCATGTCATGTGCAGGGCTATACAATTAAATAAATAAATTTTTAAGCCTAGTGCAAAGTTTAGTACATGTGATATACTTTTTATTACATACATCCATAGCGAGGAGATACTCTTGGAAGCAGAATGTCATGAAAGAAGAATACGTAATAAAGGCAGGAAGAGCTACGCTGCTCCTTTCTTAGATCCTAAATGGACGCTTCTCTGCCCGCTACCTTACTTAACTGGAATATCGCGTTAATTCAATTGCCTTCGTAGGTCAACTGAAAGTATTTTCCGCTGCTCAACTATTTAATAAATGCGGAATACCTCAGTCCTAAATTAATACGCTGTTAAGTACCAGAAACCAAGACTCTTCGCATCAAAATGCAGATCCGATATCGACAATCGTTTATGGGAAGTCTGTCGGGAGAATTCGCTCCCTGTATGTGGGTTACGAGCTTGTCTGATATCGAGAAGTAATCCGTGTCGCTTCCTCGTATGGAGGGCGCTACAGTCGCCAACGCGGTGTCTCAGTATCTGCGCACACTGTTGTACCCACTTGACTCCACTAGCGCTGAGCGCCGCAGTTTGCGGCGTCGCTCGTGCGGCTTACGGTGGTGAAGCAGTTGGCTGTATTAGGCACGCGAGCAGTGTGCTGTTCATCGCTGCAGTCCTTGGTGAGTACGGAACATGTGCTGATGTGCACATTGTAGTTGTTCGAAAATACTGACGGTTTATGCATTGGCTACGTATTAGCTGTGATGCCTATATATGCCTTGTATACGGCATTTTGGATCACTTCAACTAGTTTTTGAAAGAATTTTTACTTGCTTATTCGGAGAAAAGCTGAAACGTTAGTTGCGTCAAATTCTTAGTTGCAAAAAAAAAAAAAGTTATCGGTTCAAACGTTAAACCTGGATTTCAGACCGCACCTGCTGAGGGAACTTTAGCATCGTTGCTGCGCTCTATAACCAAATGTAAAATTTTCTATGGGTGGAAAACTCAAAAAATGAACCACAGTTGGAAACGGTGTTGTAAGCCAGGCGCATCTGGTGTACCGCGATTGCAGGTAACTAATGGTGCGCAATACATAGCCTTATACCAGTGGTTTCCTACCTTTCTAAGACTATTATCCCGAAGCACAGTCAGACATTAGCTAGCGCAGGCAGCCCCCCCACCCCGTTATCACCAACCCCAGTGCCTAACAGCATTGTAAAATGAAAGACTTTTCTTGGAACTCTTGTATAAAATGATGAAAGTTGAATATTTTGTGTGTGAATGACTGAGTTGGTGGTGTATCACAAGTGCTACTCACAACTGTTCCTCAGATAAGAAAGCTAACTATCCACAGCGAGAGTAGACGCTTGTTAAGCATTCTTCCCCTCCATTGCAGCACTTGCTTGGCCTGCACACTGCAACCCCCATTTAAAGTCTAAGTTAAAATGTGCGCACTATACTCCCTGTTCGTAAATAACTTGATTGCTGCGCTCCTTCCTTCTGAACTGACAGAAGTTGGATAACTTTAGGCTGTTAATGCTTAGTGTCTAACCGTTATAAATAGTAACGCAGTGTACAGCACTATAGTAGCTTTTCCGTAGTTAATGCTGTCGTGCTGCCAATCCGTTTCGAAGGGAGTAATGAGGGAATTTCTGGAAAACTGCAGATACTATCTACAACTTCGGGAAGAGATTTTCTGGGCGTATTTAGTATTCTTTAGATCTCACTTTCATCAGCAATGAATGGGACGAACAATATACGTGCGTAATCGGTTCACTGTGCGAGGAACCTGTAACCTCCATAGCATTAGTGCTACTATTCGAGAAAATGTTACATAATCAGTGAGTCTTAAAAAACTCAGCATAGTAATGATCCTTTGAAAAATTCAGCTTCGTGACATACAGAATCGAATCGATCAGTTTTTATCCCTCAGAAAATTTCATGTTACCCCATGCTGGGAACAGCTGGTTTAGACATACAAACCGTAGGAGTAACTGTTAGGTGGCCAGTGGAACTAGTATCTGTTCAGAGGCCCCTACACAAGCTACAGCTCATCAGCCGACCGACCGCCGTATTTGTTGGCACCCTACACACGTGCCGACAGACTGCATGCAGCGATTTCAGCGCCGGTGTGTTATGATTTGTTAACCTTAACTTCATTGAGTTTATCCTAAGAGTTGCTGCTTCGTTTTGCACAAACAAAAACGAGGGATTGTGTTGGCTGTTGCAGAGGTAGCAAGGCAAAAAAAAGCAAAGCTGTGAACAAATAAGCGACTAATGCAAGGAAAGAAATTTCGCCGCGTTCCGCTATTTAAGCAACTGGGAGCCGATGATTTTCGTAATTATGTAAGAATACATGAATTAATCCTCTCGAAGCTGCAGAAATCAACCCATTCTTAACGAAAAAGGATAGTCACGAGAGAGGCTGTTAGCTACATTGATTTCTACCTACTAGCAGAAGTTAGAGGATCCCAAATTCATCGCTGTTGAATCCTCACAATTATTAATTACAATGATTGCTGAAACCTGATTTATAGCTGTCTAAAGAAATACATCATGGTAATGCAGAATAAATTTATGTATGTAGCATAAAATGACATGTAACTCAAAAAAACATCATTCAAAATCGAAAGTAAGTCTAAACATGGTGGCTGCGCACATTACGTAATAAATGTAACAGGTAAATAAGAAATGAACCATTTAGCTACTCTTAGGACAGTAAGAATCCCACATTTCGCTTTTCATTCACGTGAAATATGGGAAGGTAATGACATGGAAGGTAACTGAAGAGCCGAATATGATTTTAGCGCTGACTTTTTATGAAGTTTGTGACAAGCTACTGACAGTGCTTGGATTTGTCTTGAAACTAACGAATTCGTGGAAAATTGTCGTCCTCACGTGCAATTACACTAGATTACTTTGATTTGTAAGAAATTTAAACGTTTGTTGAATAGTTTCTACAGGAAATTAGTTTAGACAGTTAAGTCTTCCATATACTGCTTGGGCATTAGCTTGTTAAAAATAAAATGTCTTTGCAAATAACCGAACGTAAGTTGTTACTGAGTCAGTCCTAAATACTGTGGTATTTAATACGGGTGCGAATGTTCACCTCACACATTGAAATAACTAACTTAACTATAGTTCGGAGCTAGGTGCAGTCATTTTACGGTCTAAGATCGTTCTGTTGCTTAACCTAACTATCGTTCCCGCAATATTTCTAAAATCGCCGTTTCCAGGATGTTACCATCAGAATTTCCTCTAAGCGCAAAGCCATTGGTATCGGGTTTTCTGTTCCAATGGCGAGATTCAGCTTCACACCAACGTATTTTACCATTACAGTATAGTTAGTAATTAGCGCGACAAAAAAAGTTACTGAAGTGCAGGTGAAATGATTTTCATTTAGTCTCGCATTGTGTATATTAACGGAACCGCCTATCAAATCTGTAGCATGTAGAAAATAAAATCATAATTTGATTATAGGTTAGCCCCTAAAGTTATTAAACTGATCTCGTGAAGAATTATTCTAATCAACCGCAATGTTTCACACAACAGACAGAAAACTTCACTCATGCTAGAGAATAGATTTACTAGGAAATCAATTAGGTGCGCTTGGTGCGTAATATCTTCCAGCAATGGGAAAAGTGTAGTGTGTTGCTAAAGGAGAAAACACGTTAATACAAGACTTTGACATTACTTATCGCCATGTTAACTAACGCGTCACACAGCGTAAACGGACAATTGGCCACGTGTAGGGGTGAGAAGTGCAGCAAACAACTCCTTTCTCTCTTTAACATAACCTCGTTTGGTGTGAAACATTACCAAGTTTTAGGTGCGGTGTACTTAGAATGTCTTCATAGGCCTGTAGGATAGGCATGCACTTCATTTATACACGTTGAGAGAAACAATCGTAATGCCACGGTAGGTGGTGTTGAAAAATAACCAACAAAAAATTAGATCCGTTGCCCTATTTTAGTTAACAAAGAAGTTAGCAATCAGACTGTTGCACGCACAGATATGAGTGCGCTCCACGCACAATTGTCGTTGTCATAGCATAGATGATAGCGCACAAGATTAGTCTATGGCTCGGGTTCGGTCCTTACTGTCACTCCCAATTTTTTAAACTTTCTTTTGGTTTTAGGAATAAACCGAAGGACACGTTTGTCAACACTCTCCCGAACGCGTGAATTTTCGCGCGGAACTGCCTCATACGGTAATGTTAATGCTAATTAAGCTTTTCAGACTGTTTTTGACCACCCTGTACATCAGTATAACAAAGTCAATGACATAGATGTGCTTTGTATGAACACTATTTTGATCATAGTCTTCATCACAATACGATCTGAGTTCCACTACACTTCTCGGTATTTGCTGCCGAGCTCTTTGCCTTGTGTCAAGCCACGGAGTACATCCGGCGACACAGCCTTTCCAATTATGTCCTCTGCTCAGACTCACTCAGTGCCCTTCAAAGTTTGTGTGCTGTACAACGCCCATCCCTTAGTGCAGCGGATCCAGGGAAACTGTCACTTGCTCACTATTGGTGGAGCCAGTGCCATGTTTCTGTGGGTCCCTGGTCATGTCGGTCTACCGGGAAACGAGGCTGCTGACACTGCTGCCAAGGCTGCAGTCCTCTTACCTCAGCCCCTGAGTACCTATATTCCCTCCTCTGATCTCTGCGTTGCCGCCTGTCAGGAGGTGGTGTCGCTTTGGCATCGCCAATGGTCCTAAAGTCACGGGAATAAGCTTCGGCTTATTAAGCCTCTCTCAGCGCCCTGGACGAAATCCTCTCGGCCCTCACGCCGGGACAAGATTATTTTAACTCGGCTGCGTATTGGGCACTGCCTCTCTAGCCATCGTCATTTGCCACGTGACGCTACCCCGCCACTTTGTACACAATGCGCCCAAGTCTTAACTGTCCGCCACTTCCTGCTGGAATTGCCGTCTGATTTCAGCTGTTTTAGCGAATGACGCGCGGGCTGTCGACCGCGTTTTACTTTTTATCCACCGAAACAATATGGCGAAGGCCATTTCATTTTTAGTTTAGGACCTTCTAACAACCCTACCATAACAAAGGTCAAAAATTGATTGTAGTGCTGCTCACGCTGCTAAATGTTGCATTTTCGGGCAACAACAAAGTTATATTATGTGGTAGGTGTCATTAGAGGACAGTTATTAGTCATTTCTTGAAATAATGGATAAACTAGGCACTCGTCTTTTCGTGTTTCCCACGCTGGTCTCGTTGTGAACTCACGGCTCAATCATCAAAAATCAAGGTGGTGGTGATTCCAAGCTCGGATGCAAAGAGGCCTAAGTGTTATTCTGCGATATTCAAAAGTTTTATAGATGTGTTTCATAAATCATTCTTGAAGATTAAACTTTTGCAAGTTAGTACAATGGTGATGTAAGAAAGTAATCAGCACTCCGAATTTAAGTTACACTTCTTTATTACTTTTGATGCACCATCACTTCACAGTATAAAACATACTTGAAAATAATTTTCCTCGCGGTTGAAGTTCACATTTCATCAACTGACTACAATTTGCGTCTTCTCAACATGACGACCAAGACTTGACTCTCTAATAACCGCTTACGCGCCCAAAAATCAGAGTTAAAAGTACGTCAAAGATCATAGTGACAAAAGAAAGAATATACATCAGAATATCATTGCAATATAAATATATCGATGTATCAAAGTACCTCTACATCAATGAAATCAAATCTGAATGTTGTCACAGAAATATGTTAACTATTCTGCAGAAACACAGTAGAATATTGCTGGTATAGAGGTTGAGGTGAGGTACCGTAGTGATTATGTAATTAAAGTACCATTACAACCTCTACTTCTATCGTGTTCTTAGCCCTTTTTCCAAGTGCCTGTTCTTAGCTGTCCCCTATTCTGTCCATTGACTGACGTATGGTCGTTTAACTCCTTTGTTCGTGTTCTATAGTTTAACTTGGACGCGTATGACCTCGGTTTTTTGCGCCCTAAAGCAAAGCAACACTACAGACCACTACATATACACCAATCTGTAGGCCGACCAACTTAGCTGCAGCAGACACTGCGCCCAGAATTTACAGCGCCGTTGTGGTGTGATATATCTTAAGTTCATTGTGTTTGTCCTAAGAGATTCAGCTTTCTTTAACACGGAAACAAAAATAGTAGTTTGCCTTTACTGCTGTAAAGGTAATGAGGCCAAAAATAGCAGAGCGCTATGGATAAAGTCTATTGCGTGGAAGGAAATTAACCCAAGTTGTTACTTAAGCAGCCGGGTCCCGATAATTTTTAGTAGTTTTCTGTTAACGGACGACTCGGAGTTGAACATCAAACCACCCTCAACGATAAAGAATAGTCATTAGAGAGGCTGTTAACTAGTTTACGTTTTATGGCGACTGGCAGAAGTCAGGATGACCTCAAATCCAGTGCTGTTCTATCACCACAGTTACCAACTAAAATAATTCGTGAAACGTGCAACCTGTTTGATAGTTGAGGTCAGAAGTCGCTTTAAAGCAAAACGTTATTTCCATACGTGGCATAAAACGACCTGCAACTTTAAGAAACTTTTTATAAATCCGAACAAGAAAGACTGCACGTGGTGATGGTGTACATCATGTAATACAACAGATACATCAGAAATGAAGTACTTGGCAATTGTAAGACCTGTAAAAAAAATTCTATCCCTTGCTCTTCATAGCAGAGGTTTTGATATATGGTGGACTTCATTTGTGACAATGAAGCAGGTATAGGGTTATCCAAAAAGGAGCATATTTCAACCCAATTCCACAGTTCCTGGAAAGAGAAGTTCAAATTTTTATGCTTTAATGTGAGCGCCTTGTTACACGAAAAATACCAGAACAGTGGCTCATTTTCTGCTACACACGAAGCAGCTGGTATCTCGTTATGGAACTCAAAACTTCAACAATGCGATGTTGCACACTTCAAAGGGTCAGTGACGAGGGGGGAGGGGGGTAGAAACGCTGTCCGCTGTCTTCAACGATACCACACAGGTAAGTCGAGGTCTGGAGACTTCGGAGTAGCAGATGAACTTCGTTGCCGGTGGCCTCCCAGGTCCTGACACCTCACACCTTGACTTACCTGTGAGGTCACGTAAAAGGAGTTTTTATCTCCTTCACTCCCCACATGTCTGACTCTTTGAAGTGTGTGACATCGCACTACTGAAGCTGAGAGATCGATAACGAGAGACCAGCTGCTTCATGTGTGGTACGAAATGAGCCCCTCTTTCTGGTATTTGCCATGTACTATATGGTGCTCACATGGAATGCATAACAATTTGAACTGTTCTGTTTCCAGGAGCGTTGGAATTGTTTTCTTTTGTAGTTTGGAAGTAATAAATTTTTGAAATATGTTCCGTTTCGAATATCTGTGTATATTTTACGAATTAACGACCATTTAACGTCGATATTCCAGTTTTTAGATTTCATTTACGATAAGTCTTGGAAACGAGACCTAAAAACAGAAATACAGGTCGACCGAGTTTTATTCTGTGCCACGCGAAACCATTATGGATTAGTTTAAAAAAATAGCGCTTCATTCCGTGCGTCTAATTGCTATACTCCTCGCACGACGTGTCCCACAAAGATGGGCAGTTTTTATTTCTCCAGAAACACTGTCCTTAAGGTTTCGACCGCGTCGCACCCTGTCATGTATATAAGAATAGCATTTAATCCTGTGGTCAGCGACAAGATCAACTTTCGTTGCAAAGTCAGCACGACAGCACTACATACGGCACAGTTCGTTGGGAGGAGACATACGGCATACTCGCCCGACATCCCAACAAGGAATGCTGGTCGGTCGGTCAAAACGCGTACACACCTGCAGTTTATCGGTCCGTCCGTCGATATCTCGGTTGGTCACTGTGTAGGGCCCTTAAAACGTGCAATACACTGAAATCAACGGCGAACGGCGTGAAAACGTATACCAACTAAGAAAGTTTTTATATCGGACAACTGACAATATGTGAAGTGCCTTCATCTTCCGTCACAGGTGTTTCGTGAGTATGGTAGCGAGTCAGATAGTAAATATCATTGATGAAACCATCTCTTAGGCTACGGTTGCAATGGCTTTCTTGTGGGTCTACTGGTGTTTCCTATGAACGGCAATAAGTGGTGTAAGTTAACGAACGTCTTGTCTACCCGTGTTCACTAGTTTGGGTATTTTGATATTGTTCTCTCAATAAATAATTATTACTGTCATTTATTGTTAACAAGATTAGCTTATTCCCAAGCTTTCACTCAGTTAATACCCGGCAGAAATCTACCTGCATTTGCATCGGACTTCGTTAACTTTCGAGGAGAAAGGTGTGCAGTATACTCCTGCATCCATTTTCAGTAAGCTACCACTTTAATTCAAAAATCTTAGCAGTAATCACGCGCTTTCAAATCGGAACTGAATAGTTTTCTCATGGGTCACTCCTATTCTGTCGAGGAGTTCTTGAAAAATTAAGCTGATTCTTGCTGTGTTGATTGCCTTTATTTAAACCTACAGCTTGACTTTCCTGGATTCACAGACATGTTATTTTTATTTATTACTCTTACGTTACAATTTCATGTACTGACAAGTTTCGTGATCTTGGAGATTTGCTCCTCAATTTGGTCCTGCGGAACTTGGTGAGTGGGTGAGTGGGTGAGTGGGTGAGTGGGTGAGTGGGTGAGTGGGTGAGTGGGTGAGTGGGTGAGTGGGTGAGTGGGTGAGTGGGTGAGTGGGTGAGTGGGTGAGTGGGTGAGTGGGTGAGTGGGTGAGTGGGTGAGTGGGTGAGTGGGTGAGTGGGTGAGTGGGTGAGTGGGTGAGTGGGTGAGTGGGTGAGTGGGTGAGTGGGTGAGTGGGTGAGTGGGTGAGTGGGTGAGTGGGTGAGTGGGTGAGTGGGTGAGTGGGTGAGTGGGTGAGTGGGTGAGTGGGTGAGTGGGTGAGTGGGTGAGTGGGTGAGTGGGTGAGTGGGTGAGTGGGTGAGTGGGTGAGTGGGTGAGTGGGTGAGTGGGTGAGTGGGTGAGTGGGTGAGTGGGTGGGTGGGTGGGTGGGTGGGTGGGTGGGTGGGTGGGTGGGTGGGTGGGTGGGTGGGTGGGTGGGTGGGTGGGTGGGTGGGTGGGTGGGTGGGTGGGTGGGTGGGTGGGTGGGTGGGTGGGTGGGTGGGTGAGTGGGTGGATATGATGTCAAACTGAAATTATAGAAAAGGTTCTGGTTGCTAGTGGAAGAGAGAATGCTTACTGTAATGGGATTCCTGTATTAGAGGAAGTGGGGGTCTGCTGCAGTCCGCTGCTCTTACGGTGTGTTTCAGGATTGGTAGTCACTGGCGAATAGAATGCCGAGAATTTTGGTGGCTTCTCTGATCTTGTATTTCGACGTTTTAGGTTTCCTTGCATTGTCGCAATCTCCGTAGTCTTCCGCCCGTTATGGGCAGCAATATGAAGCACACCCAGGAGCAGGCCACTGGATCCGCGGCCGAAACGTTGATTCCATGAGCGAAAGTTATTTACAATATGACGCGGTACTACACCCATAAAATTTTCGTAACAGGCTGGCGATTAAAATTTAACTGCCTTTATGAAACCAACTCTTACAAAAATACGGAAGTGCTGCTATACAGTTGCCGTTTATTTTTAATCAAGAAGTCATAACTTTATTTCTGCTGTGTGTGTACTGGTACAATACTTTGAGATTTGTAACAAATTTTGTTCAGCCAAACTGTTAATACTTTAACTGTCTTCTTTCGAGTGAGTGGACATGTAATTTTGCGATGGAAATAAGCTACTTTGTTTTATAGCTACTCACGACACAATAGGTTGAAACTTAGCACTAATCATTTTGCAGACGCCGTACGAAGCTTTGTGAGTGATTAGTCAATGGAATTCTTCGGAAAAACACGACTCTCCGATTCACTAGAAAGTCGTTCGAAAATTGAGCTCGTTGCTATGGAACGACCAGGTTTGTCCTCTGCTTAGTGGCAGCACAGGAAGTGAGCTGTACACACGTCATTGCGGCTGGAATTGCGCTGACGTTTACTGGCTGACAGTGAATACATTACAAGTAAACCGTGGTTGCATCTGGAGTTCAGGCAGAAAGGGGAAGTTTCCAGCGATAGTTTGGTTGAGTAATGAGATACTTGGGGGACTACGCCTACCAGCTGCTATAGTTCGTTAGATCAGATTAGGTTTCAGGCAGTCTGTGAAACATTGGTCTAGGTCGTATATCCACACTGACAGGTTTGTCGGAACCACCTAGGTTTGTACATAACCAAAACGTAGCACAGTACTAAAAGTATCATGTGAATAGATACTTAAACCACTGATGTGGGCAACACTTCTAAGATCATAGCTGAAACTAATTAAGAGCTTGATGCCTCGAACTACAAGCAAGACCGGTATAAGATTCTCATGTTTCCCACTACTGTAAATAATTCACCTTTATTGAACTTAGACAAAGAGAAACGAACGCACTGCATGTGTAGTGAGAAAGACTGTGTTTAATCTGCGACTGACTTGATAATTAGTCGTACAGCGCGGAGACATTGAGGCACAATAGTGTGCAGTTCTTTTCTTAATGAATGAGATCTATTTTCTGTGTATTTGGGATAAGCTGCCTAGAGTACTTAACTATGAAGATAAAAAACTGGTGCGTAATACTTTCCTGTTATGTTCATGATTTTTGAGGAATTTCCAAGGTATGTTTCTAATGAAACAATTTTGTGCTACGTTTTGGTTCTGTACAAATCTAGGTGGGTCCGACTGAAATGTCAGTGTGCTGTCTTTTTCTATCTGATTTCTCGGTAACAATTGTCCTTAAGGTAAAAACCCATGTCCATGATTCATGGTAAAGTTCTGAATTTTATAGTGTGTGAATTGCACCTTACGCCACACGAAGAAACAGATATTCTGACAAAAAGAATTTAGAGAAGATAATTTCAGCTGCTGCATCTCCTGATTTGTATTTGCTTTCGATAATTTCAGTACTCCAGACAAAAAACAGCATGCTGAGCAACAGGCAAGTCAATTTTATTTAAAGGTCGACCTCGCATTCCTGTGGAAACAGTGTGTAGACAGGATTGTGAGGTGTCGTGCTAGCAAGTAAATTAATTTTCAGTGAACAGCGTTAGCAATTTCGTATGTTTTTTCCAGAATAGAGTAGTAATTCATTTTCTGTGGACAGTCTAACATTGCATCGTTCATATTGTTTCGATACTGTGTGTTATAGTTTCCATTGAGCACACTCTTTCCTTCGGCATTTAATGGGATTAAATTTTCTTTCGCAAATTTTGCTTTCCCTGAAATTAAAAATTTTATTTCAAAACACTGTTCACATGCGCAACAGGACCAACCGCCAGTCACTTTGGTTCAGTGGTTCAATGTTACCTAAAGCACGTGTTACATGATGGCAGTTTTCTCACAATTTTATAGAAAGCTTACTCCAATGCTAAAACGTGTGTGCTAGTTGAGCTTCTGTGGTTGCCTCAGGTTATCACAGGAAATTCCTAATTCATCCTTGCCACTGCTGTTATTCCACCACTCGTTATAACCATATTATCAGTATAAGTGTAATATGATGCTAATACGTCAAATGTTACATATTTATGTGATTAAAGAAACGCAAAAATACAGAAACTGGAAAGGAATAATGCGTAATTATTACAGATGACTTCTACCTGAATCATAATTTGGTTAATCAATTGTGTAATAGAACGATCAGAGTCGTTGGCGGGCAGTGTTTGTGAACTGGTACCCCTCAGCAACTGTGCAGCACGAAAGTTACAGAAGGGATAACTGTTGTTCAGATGTCTGGTGCACATATCGCGCGGATGCCGTTGTTTAACCTTTATTCAAATAACTTGTGAACTAAGTAAAATCCTTCATGAAAAGTACAAAAACTTTAAATAAAAGGTAAGACATGTGCTCATCTTCCGTTGGCAGCATATTCCTTGTTGGATTGCCGGCCGCCGTGGCCGAGCGGTTCTAGGTGCTTGTCCCGAACCGCGCTGCTGCTACGGCCGCAGGGTCGAATCCTGCCTCGGGCATGGACGTGTGTGTTGTCCTTCGGTTAATTAGGTTCAAGTAGTTATCAAGTCTAGGGACTGATAAACTCAGATGTCAAGTTCCATAGTGCTTGGAGCCATTTTGAAACTTGGTGGATTCGCATAGCAGGAAATCTTCAACGTGCATGTGGAAGGAGTTCGTATGGAAGCATTAAGTTCAAAAGCTCACAGCTGTACGAACAGGTGACCATTCCGTTCGAAGCTGGCTTCCGGTATTCCATGTTTCGTTCACCCGTTTAGTCGATTAAACCGCTGAGGCAGTTGTGATGCATTTGCAGCTGGAGCGGGTAGTCTGTTGAGGCAGTGGAGGCCAGACTGGCAAATCCGTTCTTTTCAGGGGATCCGATCGCCACCTCACTCAACGAAACCTTCATTATTCGCCATTCATTTAAGAAAGTAACTGAATTTTGACTTCAGCAATCAGAAACACACGAAGTAAAATTGTAAAGGAAACCATACGTAATGGATTAAGAGTCAGCCGAGAAAGAAAACGACGACCAGTCACTGACAAATATATCGAAGTTGACGTACTCACACACTGAAAAGAAACCGCATTCTGCAGTCAACCAAAACAACTGCACAGACATCATCGCAATATTAGTTTTTTGTGAAAGTAAATTTGCGCCGTTTGAGTGTAAATTGTTCGTTTATTGCACACAATTACGATTTTGGGTTTTTTTAGCCATTCTCAAGTCAATTTTGAAAAGGCGAAACATGTATGACATGTCCATGAAGCAAAGATCGTGATCGTGACACCATATCACCGCCCGTTGCAACAGCAAATCATCTGCTCACGAACTTAACGTCCATTACCGACAAAATGGAAAACACACACTTCCAAACCACAAGAAACACACGCCTTGAATAATACCAGACACAAGCACAAATTAATCAGCAGTATACAAAATGAAGTCCCAGCGAACCTAGCATACTCAGCTAATGAAATCAAATGATTCAAAGACAGCTAACGAATAATTTCCAAACACGAAGTGCACAACCAAATGCAGCATTCCACCGACAACCATGACGCGATGCAAACAATTGAGACACCATGAAGCCACACCGGTGCCAACGTGATAAACGGGCCCTGTGGTGTACTTCAAGGCATGTGAGAAGTGTAAGAGCTGGCAGCGGTCTTGTGCGGGGAGCGGGTCCCTGTTTCAGATAACTTCAGTATCTATAAACTGCGGAGTTTAAATACACAGCTCCTTATAACACGCAAAGTTAAGACCTTCAGCAGGTACCTTTCCACTGATTTCTCGTGTGCTCTGCGCGGAGCCGAGCGTTGGCATCTTACGCGGGCTACGCGGCGAGGCCTAAGAGAAACACAGTACGCGGCGCGTACGTCGCGAAGACGTCTGAACTCGCTCAGTACACAACATGCGTTTCTAAACCTGTTAAGTCGCAGCTGGGCGTGTACGTACTAAACGTAACGGGAATTCAATCTTCTGCTAGAATCTACACTCCTGGAAATTGAAATAAGAACACCGTGAATTCATTGTCCCAGGAAGGGGAAACTTTGACACATTCCTGGGGTCAGATACATCACATGATCACACTGACAGAACCACAGGCACATAGACACAGGCAACAGAGCATGCACAATGTCGGCACTAGTACAGTGTATAACCACCTTTCGCAGCAATGCAGGCTGCTATTCTCCCATGGAGACGATCGTAGAGATGCTGGATGTAGTCCTGTGGAACGGCTTGCCATGCCATTTCCACCTGGCGCCTCAGTTGGACCAGCGTTCGTGCTGGACGTGCAGACCGCGTGAGACGACGCTTCATCCAGTCCCAAACATGCTCAATGGGGGACAGATCCGGAGATCTTGCTGGCCAGGGTAGTTGACTTACACCTTCTAGAGCACGTTGGGTGGCACGGGATACATGTGGCCGTGCATTGTCCTGTTGGAACAGCAAGTTGCCTTGCCGGTCTAGAAATGGTAGAACGATGGGTTCGATGACGGTTTGGATCTACCGTGCACTATTGAGTGTCCCCTCGACGATCACCAGTGGTGTACGGCCAGTGTAGGAGATCGCTCCCCACACCATGATGCCGGGTGTTGGCCCTGTGTGCCTCGGTCGTATGCAGTCCTGATTGTGGCGCTCACCTGCACGGCGCCAAACACGCATACGACCATCATTGGCACCAAGGCAGAAGCGACTCTCATCGCTGAAGACGACACGTCTCCATTCGTCCCTCCATTCACGCCTGTCGCGACACCACTGGAGGCGGGCTGCACGATGTTGGGGCGTGAGCGGAAGACGGCCTAACGGTGTGCGGGACCGTAGCCCAGCTTCATGGAGACGGTTGCGAATGGTCCTCGCCGATACCCCAGGAGCAACAGTGTCCCTAATTTGCTGGGAAGTGGCGGTGCGGTCCCCTACGGCACTGCGTAGGATCCTACGGTCTTGGCGTGCATCCGTGCGTCGCTGCGGTCCGGTCCCAGGTCGACGGGCACGTGCACCTTCCGCCGACCACTGGCGACAACATCGATGTACTGTGGAGACCTCACGCCCCACGTGTTGAGCAATTCGGCGGTACGTCCACCCGGCCTCCCGCATGCCCACTATACGCCCTCGCTCAAAGTCCGTCAACTGCACATACGGTTCACGTCCACGCTGTCGCGGCATGCTACCAGTGTTAAAGACTGCGATGGAGCTCCGTATGCCACGGCAAACTGGCTGACACTGACGGCGGCGGTGCACAAATGCTGCGCAGCTAGCGCCATTCGACGGCCAACACCGCGGTTCCTGGTGTGTCCGCTGTGCCGTGCGTGTGATCATTGCTTGTACAGCCCTCTCGCAGTGTCCGGAGCAAGTATGGTGGGTCTGACACACCGGTGTCAATGTGTTCTTTTTTCCATTTCCAGGAGTGTATTATGAAGTCTTACTGATTAAAAATACAACAAAATTTAAGAACATCACTAGATATAAATGGTATAACACTTGTTCATAGCGTTTCGTCTCTTCTGCTTAAGTCCTCGTTTCAAACAAGTAGTGCCGTACGCAACTGATAATCATTTTGGCATCATTATAATTTTGTTATCCCAGTACAGCCGTAACAAATCATAAGTAGGGCTATGGGTTGCCGATCATTGAACTAACAGTAAGGCTCCATAATAGCGGATTGCAGTATACGATACAATTACCATTTGTACTTACACACCTAGTTAACAGGTTAGTTGGCCTGTTGAGTTGAGCGAGCGGCATCTCTCTCTCATAGGCCTCGCTAGGAAATTAGGGACGTCAGAAGCTCATTACTGGGCCCGCATTTCGCATGGGCCCCACACCACACAGTTAAGTCACTAGTCAAAGCAGACGGGTAGAATAGTATTCTTTGATCCAGAGTTGCCACGAGGCAAAAGGTTCTTGGAGAGTAGGTTAAAATGCCTAGGATGGAAACGGCTGTCAGAAACATGTTCATTAGTTCTAAAATTTATAATTACAACGTACAGAATACTATGTAGAGGACCTTCAATAAGTCACGATTGCACCAGAAAGCATTACGTCATCGCCACAGAAGACATTCAGCCTGTCAGGAAGTGTTTTTTTTCGTACTTTATGCACGAAACTGTATTTGAAGTGCCAACAATACCACTGTTAACGAGAAACAGTGCGTAATATACCTTGCATTGTCCCATTTCGACGACGACGACGACCCATATCAGAGGTGCGTAACGTACGATGCCGGAGATTAGCAGCGCCCGACTATGCCTAGTCGTGGCGGAGGTCCAGTCATCTCGAGGCAGGGAAAATCACTGACCCCGCCGGAAATCGAACCCGGTACTCCGTGCGCGGGAAGCGAGAACGCTACCGCAAGACCACGAGCTGCAGACTCACATTACGAGGCCCCTATTGAGGTTCCATGAATAGTCAGAGCTTTCGACTAGTATGGAAGTGATGAAATAACTCTGTTTTTCCCACAAGAAGTGATTCTCTGGAGCAGATGTTTTTTATTTGAAAGTACGCCTATGTTCAGTCTTCCACGTGTTGGTTAGATTATAAGTTCAGTTAATAGTGAGACTATTAAGTTACAGTTCTATAAAAACAATGTGAAAGTCCTTCACAAAAAGGACTAACTGGTAACGGTGACTGCAAATTATTTGTGTATATAAGGGATCACAGGCCTACACTCCGTGAGATATCTGTTGGTGTTAATGTCTATATGTTACCAGTGTCCATTCCTGAATGTTTGCTCAAATCAAAAGTATGGGACATTTTTAGTCCCCCTACGGTATAGACGCTACAGCAGTAAATTCAATGAAAATTTGTTGATGGTTCAGTTTTTCTGGAAGTAAGTACTTAAAATTAGGAAGTGAAATACCTAATGTGAGAAGGAACATCTATCTACATGGATACTCTACTAATAACATCTAAGTCCCTGGCAAAGGGTTCATTGGACGATATTCACAATTTCCTAAAATTCCAATCTCGTATAGTGCGCGGAAAGAACCAGCACATTTATCTCTTAAAACGAGCTCTGATTTCACTTACTTCATCATGACAATCGTTCTTCTCTATGTATGTCTGTGTCAAGAAAATATTTTCACATTCAGAGGAGAAAGTTGATCAGAATTTCGTGAGAAGATTCCTCTGCTACGAGAAAATCGTTTTAGTGATGTCCATCCCAAATCCTGTATAATTTCAGTAACTCTCCCACACCTATTCCGCTATAACACAAAATGTACTGCACTTTTTTGAACTTTCTCGATGTATTCCGTCAATCCTATCTGGTAAGGATCCCACACCGCACAGCAGTATTCTAAAAGAGGTCGGAAAAGCGTAGTGTAACCAGTCTCCTTAGTAGACCTGTTATATTTAAGTGTTCTGGCAATAATACGCAGTCTCGGTCAGACTTCTCAACAACATTTTCTGTTTGTTCGTTCCAATTTAAGTTCTTCGTATTGTAATTCCTAGATATTTAGTTGAATTTACGACCTTAAGATGTGACTGATTTATCGTGTAATCGAAGTTTGATTGAGGCCTGCATGTGCAATCACTGCGAATGAATACGGTTATCAATAAGCAAAGACTTTAGCTTTCCATAGTAGTAAAATATTTGCTTGATAATCGCTTCCAAAGTTATTAACATTTAAAAAACGTTCAAAGAATTCTTTTAATGCTGGGCATGATTTAAATAAGTCAAAATAACCTTCAAATCACGTATATGAACAGCGCTAATTGAACACGAAGTGGAAATACCAGTAGTGATGGTCAAACTGTGACAAGTTAGTGTATAAAGCAAGGTGAATAAATTTTAAATGGCAACAACAAAACTGAGCCACATTGTACACCATATTCTGATAACCGCTTGTATCAGTAAAACCACACAAATCATTAACTTGCATCAGTATGAAAAGCAAGCTCATCCAACAGTACTTAATGTAATGCCTCAAAAATTGAGGCTAAACAGTCTCGTAGGTTTGGTAGTAAAGTGTAAAATACAAAATGGGCTTCGTGACATCACGTAAGTCAAACTGACTTGTTACCCATCCGAAGCCAAGAGATTACTTCTGGTAAGTCCCAGTTTCAACCCCCCTCCACCATGTACTGTAGTATTGAACAGTTTCCTCCCCAGTAAAGTGGCGTACGGCAATTACCATCTTTTATTACTTGCTGTTTGATTGGTGAACGTTAGTGTGAAGCAGTTTGTTGCATCAGCATTTTCAGAGCGTAAGCAAATTCATGAGTCCCCATTCGTAAAGCCTGCTATTGTTTCTAAATAATTCCCTAAAGTTTCTCTTATTGAAGTGACAGGTAACAGCAGCTACTTCAGTGCCCTCCAGGCACAAAAATTGCTGCGTACTTCACTGCTCCTCACCTTCCCTGCCCGGGTTGAAGCGCACCGCACTTTAAATTCCTCGCGTGGAGTCGTTTATACACGCTCCGCCGATGGATTGTCTGACGAAGATATTCAGCACTACCTGTCTGACCAGGGCGTAACGGCTGTTCAGTCATGAAAAGGGTTGACACGAACATCATTCCAACCCGCACTGTCTTCTTGACATTTGACGAAGTTCAACTCCCATCGAAAATCAAAGCAGGCTATGAGATAATTTCCGTTCGCCCTTACGTCCCAAACCCTACGCGTTGCTATCGGTGTCGGCGGTTCAATCACACCAGCCAGTCCTGTTCCAACCCGGCCAAATGTTACGTGTGGCAAGGATGCCCATGAGGGTGCTTGTCCACCTCCGTCCCCTCGCTGCATCATCTGTATGGGTGACCACGCTGCTTCCTCTCGAGATTGCCCCGTTTTTAAGGACGAGAAGCTCACGCAGGAAATCAGAGTGAAGGAAAAGGTGTCGACCATTGCTGCTCGAAAATTATTCGCCAGTCGACACCCCACCGTGCCTCACAGGAAAGTACAGCACTGTCCTTGCTTCTCCTCGGCCAACAAAGGAGGCGGCCACGCAGACTTGCGACCTCACCTTCAGTGCCACGGTCGTCAGATCGGCCAGCACAAAGGTCTCCCGTTCAACCTCACCACTTTGGCCTGCACACTCTATGGCTCACACTTCATCGGGTTCTGCTAAATCTCGAGCCCAAAAGTCAGACACAAAGACTTCGAAAAATGAGCATACTCGTGAAGATTTTTTACGTACCACAACTTCACAACCATCGGTTCCTCCTTCATCTAAACATCATATTTCCAAGAAGGCTACGAAGAAACCCAGTTCGTCTCGTTCTCCGCCAAGGCGTGTCCCATCTACAGCACCACCTGGCGGAAATCGCCCTCGGCGTCTTCTGTCTCGCCGAGGCACACTGCTGGCGGTCGATCAACTGGCCGATCGCTGGTGGCAGGAGCTGCTCCTGAACAACCTATGGATCAGGATCTTCCGCCTTCGGCTGAATGCCATTCCATGCTGTCGGTCGCAAGCTCTGAGCAGTCGTTGAGTTGACAGCAACCTTGGTCACATTCCTCCATTTTCTGTTCACCCTATGTCCATTATCCACTGGAATATCCACGGCATTCGAGCCAATCGGGATGAATTGTCGATCCTCTTACGATCTTACTCGCCGGTCATCTTCTGTCTTCAGGAAACAAAGCTGCGGCCCCATGACCGCTTTGTTTTCCCTTATTTTCAGTCCGTCCGATATGATCTCCCCTCTGTTGAAGGCACTCCAGCCCATTGAGGACTCACGATTCTTCTCCCTCTCCATTATCACCCGATCCACTTAAACACTTCCTTCCAAGCTGTCGCCGTCTCTTTCCCTTTCTGGATACTCGTTCTCTCTTTGTACTGTATACCTTCCATCGTCCACACCAATGGCACGAGCTGATCTTTCATCTTCCTGGTCAGCTTCCACCCCCCTATTTGCTGGTTGGGGACTTCAATGCCCACCATCTGGGCGCTAATGACCGTTGAAGTTGTGCGCCCTAAAACCACAACAAAAAATGCGCACCACCCGCTTTGGGATCTCCACATCCTTGTCTACGTGGCTCACTATTGCTAGACATCTTACACCAAACAGATCTAGTTTGCCTCAACACTGGGGTCCCCACATTTTTGTCTGCCTCCACGACAAATGTCTCTCATTTGGACCTTGCAGTCGGTACTGTTCCGCTAGCTCGGCGCTTCGAATGGTTCGCCCTTGATGATACACACTCGAGTGACCACTTTCCATGTGTCCTTAGACTGCAGCCTCAACTGCCATATATACGCTTGCGACGCTGTAAGTTCGCCCAAGCCGATTGGACACTTTTTTCGTCTCTAGCGACATTCGATGACCGTCACTTTCCCAGCTTCGACGATGAGGTCACACACATTACCGTCGTTATTCGTACAGCTGCGGAACGTTCAATACCACGCACCTCTGAATTGCCCCGGCGCCCCCCCAGTTCCTTGGTGGAACCAGGCATGCCGTGACGCAGTACGTGAGCGGCGACGTGCTCTTCGTGTTTTCCGCCACCATCCTACTTTGGACAACTGTATCCGCTATGAGCAGTTCCGTGCGCGATGCCATCGCGTCATCCGCGAAAGCAAGAAGGCAAGCTGCAAATTCTCTATTAGCTCATTTAACAACTTCACTCCTTCCTCGGAAGTTTGGAGTCGGCTTCGACTTTTCTCAGGCGCGCCTAGTTTCTCTCCGGTCTTTGGGCTCACTGTAGCGCATGATACATACCCCGTCGCCATTTCTAACTCATTGGGTCAGGACTTTGCTGAGATTTCGAGCTCTTCAAATTACCCGCCAGCGTTTCGCCCGAAGAAACGTGCAGCGGAAGTGCGACATCGTGCTTTCTCCTCTCAAAATCACGAAAGCTACAATACTGTTTACTCCATGCGGGAACTCCAACATGCCCTCACTTTTTCTCGCTCCTCCGCCCCAGGACCGGATGGTATCCATGTCCAAATGTTGCTGCATTTATCCACCCATAGTCTGCGTTACCTCCTTCGCCTTCATAATCGAATTTGGACCGACAGTACTTTCCCCAGACGATGGCGGGAAGCTATCGTCGTTCCTGTTCCGAAACCTGGAAAGGACAAACATCTCCGCTCTAGCTATCGCCCCATTTCTCTAAAGAGTAGCGTCTGTAAGGTTTTGGAGTGTATGGTGAATTACCGTTTAGCTTGGTGGTTGGAATCCCGCAGTCTTTTAACACCAGCCCAATGCGGATTCCGAAAGCATCGTTCTGCAGTTGACCATCTTGTTGCTCTCTCCACTTACATCATGAACAATTTTCTCCGGAAACCCCAAACGGTAGCAATATTTTTTGATCTGCAGAGAGCATACGATACCTGTTGGAGGACAGGCATCCTCCGCACACTGTTCTCTTGGGGCTTTCGAGGTCGGCTGCCCCTTTTTCTTCGGGATTTTATGGCAGAGCGCACATTTAGGGTGCGGGTGAACACTACTCTCTCCCGTACTTTCTCCCAAGAAAATGGGGTACCCCAGATCTCTGTGCTGAGTGTTGTATTGTTTGCCATTGCCATAAATCCAATTATGGATTGTCTCCTTCCTGATGTCTCGGGCTCCCTCTTTGTGGACGATTTTGCGATTTACTACAGCTCTCAACGGACCAACCTTCTTGAACGACGTCTTCAAGGATTTCTCGTTCGCCTCCACTCTTGGAGCATCGAAACCGGCTTCCGTTTTTCTCCCAGTAAGACCGTTTGTGTTAATTTTTGGCGACGTAAGGAGTTTCTTTCACCCTCCTTACATCTAGGACCTGTAAACCTTCCGTTTTCGGACGTCGCTAAATTCTTGGGTCTTATGTTTGACAGAAAACTGTGCTGGGCCTCCCACGTTTCCTACCTTTCGGCTCGCTGTCTGCGATCCCTCAACACCCTCCGTGTCCTGAATGGTACCTCCTGGGGGGCGGACCGAGTGGTCCTTCTCCGCCCCTATCGCGCCTTAGTGCGCTTCAAATTGGATTATGGAAGCATAGTCTACTCCTCTGCTCGGCCGTCTATTCTTCGGCGTCTCGACTCTATCCACCACTGTGGATTACGTTTACTGTCTGGAGCTTTTTACACCAGCCCTGTGGAAAGCCTTTATGCTGAGACCGCTGAACCTCCGCTGTCCAATCGGCGGGCAGTCCTTCTGAGTCGTTATGCTAGCCATCTGTCTTCCATGCCTGCTAATCCAGCCCATGACCTTTTTTTCGACGCCTCCTTTGATGTCGGGTATGCAGGCCGCTCCTCCTCCCTACTACCACCGGGAGTCCGCTTCCGTCAACTGCTCCATTCTCTTTCCTTCTGCATTCCTAAAACCTTCTTGACAACTTGGGGTACAGCACCGCCTTGGCTCCGTCCCCGGATCGACTTGCTCAGAGACCTATGTCAATTTCCCAAGGATGGTACCCCTACACTTGTTTACCGTCGGGCATTTGCTGCTCTATGTGCACAAATGACGGAAGCCACATTTATTTACACCGATGGCTCGAAAACATCGTTAGGTGTAGGGAGTGCCTATATACTTTCGGCTTCCCGACCAGTGTTCGGTTTATACTGCGGAGCTTTACGCTGTTCTCCAGGCTGTCCACTACATCCGCCGCCATCAGCGGATACAGTACGTAATCTGCTCAGATTCTCTCAGCTCTCTCCTAAGTCTCCAAGCTCTTTACCCTGTGCACCCTCTGGTCCACCGGATTCAGGACTGTCTGCGCTTGCTCCACCTGGGGGGCGTCTCAGTGGCGTTCCTCTGGCTCCCGGGACACGTTGGTATTTGTGGAAATGAAGCGACCGATATAACAGCCAAGGCTGCAGTCTCTCTTATTCGGCCAGCTATTAAATCGATTCCCTTCGCCGATCTACGGAGCGTTTTATGTCGTCGTGTTGTTCTTTTATTACACGCACATTGGTCGACACTTCCCCATAATAAATTGCGGGACGTGAAAGCTCTTCCTTGTGCTTGGACCTCTTCGTCCCGAACGCGTCGTCGGGAGGAGGTAATTTTAACTAGACTCCAGATAGGGCACTGTCTTTCTAGCCATCGACATCTTTTAAGCGGCGATCCTCCCTCACTCTGTCCCCACTGCTCTCAGCTGTGGACGGTAAGACACCTTTTGAGTGCCCCTATTTCAATCCGTTACGCTCCCGCCTACAGCTGTCGCCTGATATATCATAAATTTTAGCAGATGACACGCGCTCAGCCGATGGCGTTCTCGAGTTTATTAGTGCCAGTGAAATGACGTCAGTCATTTGAAGCTTTTTTTGGGGACAACCAACCCCTTTCTCTAGTGGATTTTAAAGCCTTCCTTCTGCTTTTAGTTTCTCCAATTGTGTGACTTTCGTTCCCATTGCTGCTGGTTCCCATTTTCGGTTTTTTACTATTTCCTAAGTCACGGACCGGGCGCTAATGACCATAGCAGCTTTGCGCCCTAAAAAAAAACGGAAAAAACTGATTACACACTTCTGGGCAATGAATACTTCCTCTCTTAGTGACGAATTGCCCAAAATGCGATGCCATATGAAAGCAGTGAATCAAAATAAACGTATCAGTAAATTAGCCTACTATACCTATCACCAAAATGTGCAATAACACAAATTAAATAAGTAGTTGAAACTGTTTCATCAAATCATCGGTGTTTTTCTTCCAATAGTTTCTCATCAATGCACACACTCAGAAATTTTTAGTATTCTGCCTTAGCAACAGACTTCTGTTCATAGTCTATATCAGTGGTGTTATGCCATTTATACACATATGTACAGTAAACTGGGTTTCCTCATAATTTAGTGAGTCCATTAGCAGAGAACCACTTCATAATTTTCTAAAAGACAATTGCAGTTTCCTAAGCTGATTCTTGCTCCTGGGTGTGATTACTATACTGGTATCAGCAAAAAGAACTATCTTTGCATTTTGATGAATGTAAAGTGGCAAGTCATTAATATATATTAAGAACAATAAAGGACCCAAGACTGAATCATGTGCGACACTGTTCTTGCAGACTCCCCAGTTAGAGGACTGCTGGTTTTTGGAGACTATCTATACTGTTAATTTAAACCTTCTGCGTTCTAGTTAAGTATGTATTAAATCACTGTCCCACTCATATCACAGTACTTAATCTTACCTAGAAGAATTTCATTGTTCACACAATCAAAACCTTTTGAGAGATCACCTATCCCAATAGGTGATGTTGGGTTATTCAGTGCATTTAATATTTGATCAGTGAAAGCATACATACCATTTTCTAATGAAAAGCCTTTCTGAAAACGAAATTGGCATTTTGTTAGTGCTTAATTTTTTCAAATATGTAATGCTACTCTTGAATAAATTACTTTTTAAAGGATTTTGGAAGAAGCTTTCAGAAGTAAGATTGGGCAGTAGTTGTTACCATCAGATCTATCCCCTTTTTCATTCAATGGTTTAACAATAGCGTATTTCACCCTATCTCGAAAAATCCCTGTTTAATTGAGCTGCTATCTGTGTGGCTCAGACGCCTACTTATTTGTTAACAAACTTTCAGTACTCTGTTAGAAAAGCCATCAATTCCATGTGAGCTACTGTTCAGTGAATTTATTATAAGACTAAAAATAGCCGACCAGTTGCAATGGATAAAGTAATCTTTACCTATGTGTCGACAGATTTAAACCTGTCCTCTTCAGAAGGCGGGCTAAGGACAATGAACATCGCAGTTTACATTAAAAGGTATGAAACTTAAGTCAAGAATAAAGTTTAACACATATTAGAGAGCTCTTGTATTACAAAATATGAGAAGGACGCCTGGTGCTTACAGTATTACATTAGTAATGAATGATGTATCATTGTCGTTTTTACAAATATCTGCATAGATCCATTAGTCCAAAATAAAATATAGCCCTGAAAATAGGGTTTGTCATGTGAATAAAAATTAGTACATGGATGTAAGAGAGCTCATAAGCGACTGAGTATAATCGGCCAGCGTAGTTACACTGCGGCCAGGGCAGGTGGCGCTCATGGCGCGAACTATGTGCCGATTGGCGTACTAAAGCAACGTGTAAAATATCAATATTAATAGCGTCCTTAGATAAAGTGACAATAAAAAGAATGAAAGCGTTTAACACTCCCGTTATAACAGTATGGGAGCCTTGGTATCATTAACATAGATATATACATCAAAAAGGCAGGTGGCGCTTACGCCGAGACTTACATACAGTGGTATATATAGCCAGAATAAAAGTTACATTACAATATTAGTGAAGCACACACACCGTATATAAGTCAAAACTTTAAAAGTATCAGTATTGGCTCTTAAGACAAAATTACGAACCCTGGTCCACAATCGAGTTAATACACATTCTCAGGGAGCCAAGGTTTTAGAGTCGGAGAAAATCACATGAGGGCCGATGTAGTGGCAGCCATACATCGTGAGAAAACCACATTATATAAAGGGTAGTGAGCTTAAAGACTTGAGAGTGCATTATAGCCTCCTGACAAAATAGACTACTGAGGTTACCAGCATTAATGTTACACCATAAACAGTACAGGTTTAAAGCCTTCGAAAAACTGTCTACAAGCAAGGTTCAACTGGTCGTTCAGTATATTACCGTCTTTGAGCTCTAGATGTTTAAAAATTTGTAACTCTTCCCACAGATCTAGTCTACGCCCTATGACTTGTCTGTGTAGGATAACCGTATCTTCTAACTGTTCAGGCGTATGGCCGGCTATCAAGAGGTGTTCAGAAAAAGTAGAGTTGTGAATATTCGCTCCTTTTTACCTAATAGATGTTCTTTATATCGTGTTTTCACAGCTCTGCCTGTTCGACCAATATAATATGAGGGGCAGTTATTACAGGTTAGTTTCAAAGCACCTGAATTGGAAAACCAATCTCTGGCAATCTCTACTGAATGTACAAGATTTCTTTTTAAACTGCTATCTGTAGAGGAGACGTTACAGTTGTATTTTTTATTTAGAAGACGTTTAATCCTATACGATATATTACCCAAGAACGGGATGGAAATTTTTTTAGTTTCTTTGGTATCCGTGGGAAGGTTATTGCTCAAAGTCGAACAATTTTGGGAAATTTTCTTATTGAGCAAGTAATAGATCATATTCTGATTGTACCCATTATTAGCAGCAATCGCTTTGATGACATTCAATTCCTTTTGTTGATCCGCAGGTGATAAATTAGTAGTTACCGTTCGGTGAATGGCGGAATGAAATAACGCCAGTTTATGAGCTTTTGGTTGAGTTGTCAGCAGGAATGACATTATCTGAATGTTTCCTTGCGGAAGATATTGAAATTGAAGGAATTATCCTGTATAGAAATTGTTAAATCGAGGAAGTTAAGTTCACGTCTTTCATTTTGAAGTTCTTTTGTGAAGGAAATATTTTCATGTAAACCATTGAAAGTATTGAAGAGATGCTCTAACTCATGATCGGTGCCATCAAAAGCAATGAAAATGTCAACATAACGTGCGTAATAGCGGATTTTGTGGCGTAATTCTGAACTTGAATTGAAGAACGTTATTTACAGGGCGTTGATGAAAACCTCTGCTAAAATACCGGCGAGGGGGCTACCCATTGCTAGACCATCTGGCTGTACATACATTTTCCCATTAAATGTGAAATAATTGTATTTTAAAACGACCTTAAACAAACCAATCGGTTCCGCAGTAATTATAGAATTACTTACCTTCACGAGCTTAATATTCAAGGGTGTGCGAGCGGCGCCATTGCTGCCACGAAGATCAGGAATGGCACGCTCACTGCCTTACAGTGAGAAGTTCATTTTGCAAATGAATGTACATTAATCCATACACGTGTTAACACTTCTGTTTAGCAAAGCTTAGCTAGAGCAATGCACTATTAGTTAACACCGTAGGTTACCTCACCAACACGCAATCTTTCTACATGGATCCTTTGTAACACTGCTACGTTGTTCTCTACTCGCCTACTCTTCCTGGAGTTAGAGGTGCATGTCTGTTTTCACAAGATAAATACCTAAAGTTTCGTTGAACATATGATTGAAAATGATTAATGCAGTAAAATACTCACCAAAACACCTGAACTTGTAGACACTTTTAAATATTTCTCGTCTTAGTGCTCCACAATCATGACATGGGTGCGTATGACCTTAGTTGTTTTTTGCGTTCTAAAACACAACAAAACAAAAGAGAAATCAGATATCAGGACCTAGTACATAGTTCCAGAAAGTGTCCCTTGTTTGTGTGGCTTAAGGTTAACCAAATTCCTTACAAGCTGTTTCTGGGCCTTTCAGTGTAAAGTACAAAGAGCAGAGGGACCAATATCGATCTTAGAGGTGCGTAATACTGGAGAAATTTCTGGCTGCTGAGACTATCATGAGGACATTGTGTCCTATATTTAGTCATGTTTTGAAGCTATATAGCTTCTTCGCTTAGATTAAATTTATCAATCTATGGAGAAGCTTTGTCTCCAGACGATATCGTAGGCTGGAAATAAATCGATGAAAGCCAAAGACGTTTCCATCTTCTGAAAGCCCACTTCAATCTGTATTGCGAGGGCCAGGACTTGAATGACAGTTTCGTTTGGTGCGAATGCCGGCTTGTTCTACGGTATTGTTCGACCAGTCCTGCTAAGCGGTATCCGTTCGAGAAGTTCATGCATCACACGAAGCAGTGCAATGAAACGAAAGCTTTGCGCAAGATCTCGAGCTCTAGTTGGGTTTGGGAGAACAGTTACTTTGGCTCGTTTAAGTTCTTAGGGTACGTATCTCGTCTCCAATGACGAGGTGACGAATTTTGCTAAATATTTCTAAATACATTTACCAGACTTGATGAGAATCTCTGGGAGTATATGAACAGGATCAGGAGCTCAACTAGGTTTTGTGTCCATTACTGGCGCTCAAATCTCTTAAAGGGTGATGTCATAATATTTAGTGTCTTAGATGGTCGCTGCTTTTATATTTTCGAGCTCCTGTTTGTTTTATTGTCTCGGTGACATGGTTCTTCAGATGTTTTGACAAGGTGCAAAACAATTTTAAGTGTTAGGAGAAAATGTTCTCTAAGTGATACTGCTGGCTCCCGCTGCTCGTAAGTTTTGGAACAGGAACAAGATTTTCTTCTGGATACTTATAAATTGATGGAAACTAATCAGACGATAAATTTCTGCCTCCGTGCTGTATCTACGCTGTGCGTCATTTCATGACCTAATTGTAACGGCCGCTTCAGAAACCATTGTGGTGTTCCTCATGTTCTTGTCCCGGCTTGGAATATATATATATATATATATATATTATTATTATTATTATTCCGATATTCTCAGGACATGCGCTCGTTCGTCCTTCTGATAACTGCTCGTAAACAAGTGTTGCAGACACCAGCAGAGGGAGGAATCCAGTCCAGTTATTTATCAAGGACATTGTTTGGTTCAATCTGGACTGAGGAATTACGGTTATATTAGGTTGGTGCACAAGCAAACAGCGTTTTTGTCTTGAATGTTGGTATCCCAGTTGCTAAGGGTTCATAGATCCGTCTTCGTTTGTAGTTCACTGATAGAGTTTTCATTCTGCTATTTTTTTCATTGGATTTGGTGGAGCAGTGGAACTACAAAACGGAGCGCCATATGGACACTTGTATGAATATCAAGAGCTCAGATGGAAACCCAGTTCTAGGCAAAGAATGGAAAGCAGAAAGGTGGAAGGAGTATATAGAGGGTCTATACAAGGGCGATGTACTTGAGAACAATATTATGGAAATGGAAGAGGATGTAGATGAAGATGAAATGGGAGATATGATACTGCGTGAAGGGTTTGACAGAGCACTGAAAGACCTGAGTCGAAACAAGGCCCTGGGAGTAGACAACATTCCATTGGAACTACTGACATCCTTGGGAGAGCCAGTCGTGACAACACTCTACCATCTGGTGAGCAAGATGCATGAAACAGGCGAAATACCCTCAGACTTCAAGAAGAATATAATAATTCCAATCAAAAAGAAAGTAGGTGTTGACAGATGCGAAAATTACCGAACTATCAGTTTAATAAGTCACAGCTGCAAAATACTAAACCGAATTCTTTACAGACGAATGGAAAAACTAGTAGAAGCCAACCTCGGGGAAGATCAGTTTGGATTCTGTAGAAACACTGGAACACGTGAGGCAATACTGACCTTACGACTTATCTTAGAAGAAAGATTAAGGAAAGGCAAACCTACGTTTCTAGCATTTGTAGACCTAGAGAAAGCTTTTGACAATGTTGACTGGAATACTCTTCCAAATTCTAAAGGTGGCAGGGGTAAAATACAGGGAGCGAAAGGCTATTTACAATTTGTACAGAAACCAGACGGAAGTTATAAGAGTCGAGGGACATGAAAGGGAAGCAGTGGTTGGGAAGGGAGTAAGACAGGGTTGTAGCCTCTCTCCAATGTTGTTCAATCTGTATATTGAGCAAGCAGTAAAGGAAACAAAAGATAAATTCGGAGTAGGTATTAAAATTCATCGAGAAGAAATAAAAACTTTGAGGGTCGCCGATGACATTGTAATTCTGTCAGAGACAGCAAAGGACTTGGAAGAGCAGTTGAATGGAATGGACAGTGTCTTGAAAGGACGATATAAGATGAACATCAACAAAAGCAAAACAAGGATAATGGAATGTAGTAGTATTAAACCGGGTGATGCTGAGGGAATTAGATTAGGAAATGACACTTAATAGTCAACGAGTTTTGCTATTTGGGGAGCAAAATAACTGATGATGGTCGAAGTAGGGAGGATATAAAATGTAGACTGGCAATGGCAAGGAAAGCGTTTCTGAAGAAGAGAAATTTAACATCGAGTATAGATTTAAGTGTGAGGAAGTCGTTACTGAAAGTATTTGTATGGAGTGTAGCCATGTATGGAAGTGAAACATGGACGATAAATAGTTTGGACAAGAGGAGAATAGCATTCGAAATGTGGTGCTACAGAAGAATGCTGAAGATTAGATGGGTAGATCACATAACTAATGAGGAGGTATTGAATAGGATGGGGGAGAAGAGAAGTTTGTGGCACAACTTGAGTAGAAGAAGGGATCAGTTGGTAGGACATGTTCTGAGGCATCAAGGGATCACCAATCTAGTATTGGAGGGTAAAAATCATAGAGGGAGACCAAGAGATGAATACACTAAGCAGATTCAGAAGGATGTAGGTTGCAGTAGGTACTGGGAGATTAAGAACCTTGCACAGGATAGAGTAGCATGGAGAGCTGCATCAAACCAGTCTCAAGACTGACAACAACAACAACAACATGGACAAATGAAAACTTCGTACATATTCTTCCGTATGAGGTTAGTAGTGGAATGGCAGCATCGGAGGCAGCCAGAAACATGAGTGCCGTGTATCTCGATAATGCCACTGGACACAGCATGGCAAGCAAACTCACCAGGTACAGGAAGACCTTTGGGGATTGAAGATCGTTCAAACGCATTAATCCACAAATGATAGTCAGTGTACTGGAGGACTGACAAATGTGACGATCTACGATCTTTCCACTATCGTGCGACATAAGCATGCAAGGAGAAAGATCTAAAAATTGTATGTATAGGTACTGCATACTTAAATTTGCTCTTGAACAACATCGAACATTCCTACCCTCTGTCGTTAATGGTCGCGGAAAATAGTGTCTTTATGATAAAATATGATACAAAAGAATGGTTGACCCCATACAAGCAACTCCCAAATCACATGAGCACTTCCACAAGAGATAATTTATGCATCTGGTAGAACAGGGACGACGTCCCCCTGCGGGTCCGGGGGTAGAATAGGCCCGAGGTCTTCCTGCCTGTCGTAAGAGGCGACGAAAAGGAGTCCATCCCCCTGAAGGGGGTAGTTAGCGCCTGCGTCCGGAGACGGACGGTCCCATGACCTATATTTGTGGTACTTTTGGTTTTTCACTTCTCGTTTCTTCCATCTTTGGTTGGTTACTTTCTTTGTTCTTCTCCCTCTCACTGTCTTTATTACACTTTCCCTTGCCTCCTTTCTTTCCCTTGCCTCCTTTCTTTCCCTTGCCTCCTTTCTTTCCCTTGCCTCCTTTCTTTCCCTTGCCTCCTTTCTTTCCCTTGCCTCCTTTCTTTCCCTTGCCTCCTTTCTTTCCCTTGCCTCCTTTCTTTCCCTTGCCTCCTTTCTTTCCCTTGCCTCCTTTCTTTCCCTTGCCTCCTTTCTTTCCCTTGCCTCCTTTCTTTCCCTTGCCTCCTTTCTTTCCCTTGCCTCCTTTCTTTCCCTTGCCTCCTTTCTTTCCCTTGCCTCCTTTCTTTCCCTTGCCTCCTTTCTTTCCCTTGCCTCCTTTCTTTCCCTTGCCTCCTTTCTTTCCCTTGCCTCCTTTCTTTCCCTTGCCTCCTTTCTTTCCCTTGCCTCCTTTCTTTCCCTTGCCTCCTTTCTTTCCCTTGCCTCCTTTCTTTCCCTTGCCTCCTTTCTTTCCCTTGCCTCCTTTCTTTCCCTTGCCTCCTTTCTTTCCCTTGCCTCCTTTCTTTCCCTTGCCTCCTTTCTTTCCCTTGCCTCCTTTCTTTCCCTTGCCTCCTTTTTTTCCCTTGCCTCCTTTTTTTCCCTTGCCTCCTTTTTTTCCCTTGCCTCCTTTTTTTCCCTTGCCTCCTTTTTTTCCCTTGCCTCCTTTTTTTCCCTTGCCTCCTTTTTTTCCCTTGCCTCCTTTTTTTCCCTTGCCTCCTTTCTTTCCCTTGCCTTCTTTCTTTCCCTTGCCTCGGCGTTTAAGACAGTCTGTCCTCTCCCTCCCTTCTTTTTCTTCTTCCTTCCTCCCTGTGCGCGCCTGAAGGCCGACACAAGCGTTCGCACGCGTAGCCGGTGACGGGGTAACGCGTAATTCCCCACCCTGGGTAGACAAATAAGGCACGCACATACCCCCTGGTAAAGGCCAGGCCCAGGGAGGGGTGATTGCCTGAGCTGATACCTTCTGACCATGCCGATTGGTCCCTCCGTCTGTTTCTCGGGAGGTGTGACCTGAGGTGTAAACATTCACCTAAGGTGGGAGTGCCCTTTGAGAGGGTCCCCATAAGGAAGGAGCGCGCCATCGGAGACGCTGGGGATTCCTCCGCAATGGATTTCTCTTCTTCTCTCTCGACTTCCGCCCACAAACGGAAACATGACCAGCCCCCAGTGACAAAAGTACTACCGCCTACCCCTCAGTTCCTCGTCATTTCTCGATCTGAGGAAGGAAAGGATTTTTCCTCTGTCAACCCTTTCCTTATTAAGAAGGGCGTAGATACCATAGCCGGTACTGTTAAGTCTTGTACGAGGTTGCGTAATGGTACCTTGTTACTAGAAACTGAGAGCGCCTTTCAGGCACAAAAACTGCTTCGAGCCACAGACCTGTACACGTTCCCTGTCCGGGTGGCGGCTCACCGAACTTTGAATTCGTCTCGTGGTGTAGTCTATACTAGATCCCTCGACGGATTGACTGACGAGGAGATCCAATCTTTCTTCGCTGAGCAGGGCGTGACGGCTGTCCATAGGGTCATGACAAAGGTCAACAATGACCTTGTACCGACCAGGACACTTTTCTTGACCTTTGATAGTGTTAAGCTGCCATCGCGCATCAAGGCGGGGTACGAGGTAATTTCTGTTCGCCCCTATGTCCTGACACCTACGCGCTGCTACCAGTGTCAGCGTTTCAATCACACTCGGCAGTCTTGTTCCAATGTGGCTAAATGTCACTTGTGGCAGGGATGCCCATGAGGGTGACTGTCCACCTCAGTCTCCTCGTTGTGTGAACTGTCAGGGTGACCATGCAGCATCCTCCCGCGACTGTCCAGTGTATAAGGAACGCTGTGTCCAAGAAATTCGGGTCAAAGAGAAAGTGTCCACCTCGGCTGCTCGCAAGCTATTGGCTAATAGGATGCCCACGCTGCTCCCAGCGGGGAAATACTGTCCTCGCCTCTCCTCTGACTACCAGGGAGGTGAACCTATAGAACCAATGGACGATGACTGTCCGCCTACTGATAGCGGCGGCAGTGCTCGCTCGAAGCCAGGCCCTCAGCGGCCTTCGAGGTGACCCCTTCTTTCATCTTCCTTTTCTTCTTACGATGGCACTTATTCACTAGAATATTCGCAGCATTCACTCCAATCGAGAGGACTTGAAGTTGTTGCTCCGCTTCCACCGGCCGCTCGTCGTAGCCCTCCAGGAAACGAAGCTACGCCCATGCGATCAAATTGCCTTGGCACACTACACCTCCGTGCGTTTTGACCTACCCCCTGTGGTAGGTATCCCAGCTCAGGGAGGGGTTATGTTGCTGGTCCGGGATATTTACTACGATCCCATCACGTTGCACACTGGCCTGCAGCCAGTTGCCATCGGAATTGCTCTCCCACTTTTACATTTTCCATTTGTACCGTTTACACTCCATCGTCATCTGCCGTTACCAGGGCAGACATTATGCAACTTACTGCTCAACTACCTGCACAATTTTTGTTAACTGGAGACTTCAATGCCCACCATCCCCTTTGGGGCTCTCCAGCATCCTGCCTGAGGGGCTCCCTGTTAGCAGACATTTTCAACCAGCTCAATCTTGTCTGCCTCAATACTGGCGACCCTACTTTTCTATCGGACACATCTCACACATATTCCCATTTAGACCTCTCTATATAAACTCCCCAACTTGCACGCTGGTTTGAGTGGTATGCACTTCCTGATACATATTCGAGCGACCACTTCCCGTGTGTTATCCATCTCCTGCAGCATACCCCTCTCCGTGCTCATCTAGTTGGGCCATCTCCAAAGCAGACTGGGGGCTCTTCTCTTCCAGGGCGACCTTTCAGTATCAAACCTTCACAAGCTGCGATCGCCAGGTCGCACACCTCACAGAAGTCATTCTTACTGCTGCTGAATATTCTATCCCTCACCCTACTTCTTCTCCACGTCGCGTACCGGTCCCCTGGTGGACCGCAGCATGTAGAGACGCTTTACGTGCTCGTCGACGTGCTTTACGCACTTTTAAACGCCACCCTACAGTGGCGAATTGTATCAATTATAAACGATTACGTGCACAGTGTCGTCGTATTATTAAAGAAAGCAAGAAACCCAGCTGTGCTGCTTTCACAAGCACCTTCAACAGTTTTACTCCTTCTGTTGTCTGGGGTAGCCTGCGCCGGCTATCTGGCACTAAGGTCCACTCACCGGTTTCTGGCTTGACGGTCGCGAATGACGTCCTTGTGGCCCCTGAGGATGTCTCCAATGCCTTCGGCCGCTTTTTCGCCGAGGTTTCGAGCTCCGCTCATTACCACCCTGCCTTCCTCCCCCGCAAACAGGCAGAGGAGGCTGGGCCACCTAATTTCCGCTCCTCGTACCGTGAAAGTTATAATGCCCCATTCACCATGAGGGAACTCGAAAACGCACTTGGGCGATCACCAATGTACAATGTGGATTTCGTAGGCGCCGCTCTGCTATTGACCATCTGGTTACTTTGTCGACCTTCATTATGAATAACTTCTTGCGGAAGCGCCCGACCGCGGCTGTGTTCTTTCATATGGAGAAGGCTTGCGACACCTGTTGGAGGGCGGTCATTTTCCGCACCATGCATACATGGGGCCTTCGCGGTCGCCTCCCTCTTATTATTCGTTCCTTTTTAATGGATCGACAGTTCAGGGTACGTGTGGGTTCTGTCCGTCAGACACCTTTCGCCAGGAGAATGGGGTGCCACAGGGCTCAGTTTTGATCGTCGCTTTCTTCGCCATAGCGATCAATCCAATAATGGATTGCCTCCCAGCTGATGTCAGGCTCCCTTTACGTGGACGATTTTACCATTTATTGCAGCGAACAGCGTATGTGTTTCCTGGAGCGCTGTCTTCAGCGTTCTCTTGACCGTGTTTACTCCTGGAGCGTCGCCAATGGCTTCCCTTTCTGGCGCTACAAAGAGTTTCTCCCACCGTCCTTACGACTCGGTCCCGTTGCTCTCCCATTCGTGGAGACAACAAAATTTTTAGGTCTTACATTTGACAGGAAACTTAGCTGGTCTCCACATGTCATATTTGGCAGCCTGTTGTACCCGTTCTTTAAATGTCCTCCGTGTTCTCAGTGGTATGTCGTGGGGAGCGGATCGAACCGTCCTACTTCGCCTATATCGGTCGATCGTCCGCTCCAAGCTGGATTATGGGAGCTTCGTATACTCCTCTGCACGGCCATCCATCTTACGCCGCCTCAACTCCATACAACATCGGGGTTTACGACTTGCGATCGGAGCGTTTTATACTAGTCCCGCTGGTGAATTGCCACTTACCTACCGGCGCGATGTACTGCTTTGTCGGTATGCCTGTCGGCTACTGGCAATGCCCGACCACCCGTCTTAAAGTTTCTTTTTTGACGACTCTCTCGACCGTCAATACGGGTTGTATGTCTCTGCGCTGCTACCCCCTGGAGTTCGCTTTCGTCGCCTCCAACACCTTAATTTTTCACTCACTGCAACCTTTCGAGTGGGCGAGAGCCACACGCCACCTTGGCTCCAGGCTCAGGTTCGCATTCAGCTTGACCTCAGCTCGCTCCCAAAGGAGGTTACCCCCGGTTCAGTCTACCACTCCCGTTTTGTCGAACTTCGTTCGAAGTTCATTAATATGACCTTCATTTATACAGATGGCTCTAAGACCAATGATGGGGTCGGGTGTTCTTTTATTGTCTGGGCACAAAGTTTCATATACTGGCTCCGTGACCATCGTTCGGTCTTCACAGCTGAGCTCTTTGCCCTCTACCAGGCTGTACTTTACATCTGCCGCCACCGACATTCTGCATATGTCATCTGCTCCGATTCCCTGAGCGCCATCCAGAGCCTCAGTGATCCGTACCCGGTTCACCCTTTCGTGCACCGGATCCAATGCTCTCTCCAGCAGCTGGTGGACGTCGGTTCTCCAGTTAGCATTATGTGGGTTCCTGGCCATGTCGGTATCACTGGGAACGAAGCTGCAGTTGCCGCGGCCAAGGCTGCGGTCCTCCAGCCTCGGACAGCTTCTTGTTGTCCCTTCGTCAGATTGTAGCAGGGTCATTTGTCGGCGCATTTTATCGCTGTGGCATGCCGATTGGGCTGCACTTACAGAAAACAAGCTTCGGGCCTTGAAACCTCTTCCCGCGGCTTGGACGTCGTCCTCACGCCCTACTCGGTGGGAGGCGGTAGTTTTGGCCCGGTTACGAATTGGACACTGCCAGTTCAGCCATCGCCATCTGCTGACGGCTGCGCCGGCGCCGTTCTGCCCATGTGGGCAATTGCTGACGGTCCGCCACATTTTAACGTCCTGTCCGGATTTTAACACACTGCGTCTTGATCTTGGCCTGCCATGTACTCTAGATGCCATTTTAGCGGATGACCCACGAGCAGCTGCTCGCGTTCTTCATTTTATCAACGTGACAACCCTGTCAAAGGACATTTGATTATGCTGGTTTTTTAAATCCTATGCCTGTCACTCTTTTATCGTGTTTTCCGTTTCGTTGCTGTTTTAAACTTATCTCGCGGTGCATTCCTATCGTAGTCTGGGCGCTAATGACCGTTGAAGTTGTGCGCCCTCAAACCACAAAAAAAATAAGACGACGTGGTGTACTACAAATTGTTTCCCCGAGGTCTCACCACCGCTGATGACATTTGTCAACAACTGAAACGTTTTGCAGACGCAATGAAACACGACGATCACGGAGACCGTGGTGATGAATATTCCACAATAATACCCGCCCACATTGTTTGACTGGCAGAAAAAAAAACTACACAGGAGTTGGGTTGCGAAGTCGTTAAACACTCACTATATTCACTTGATCTCGCACTCTGATTTTCACCTCTTCCGTTCTATAAAACCACCTCCGATAAATTTCCTTTCCTGATGAAAATGCGCTCCGAACGCGGCTTGGTGACTTGTTCGCATAAAAACCACGTTATTCGTACAGCTACGGAATCGAAAACTTACCCCCAGCGTTGGCAGTGATGTAAATAGCGAAGGATAATATATTACTGTCTAAATTGTTATGTACACGTTTTATGTTTATTAAAGTTCAGAAAATGCTACGAACTTACGCAACAACCTAATAAAAAAATACTTCCGCTGATTTGTTCGGAAGTGAGACAGTATTACCTAAGAGGGAAACCTGACAATATTTTCAGTTGTAGCGACCAAGCTATGGTTTCCATCAGCAGTGATTAGACAAAAGTCTGGATGGTACTCATTTTTTTTTTTTTCAAGCTGCTGAATAGAAGGAATCATTATCTTCAGCACTGAAAGGAAAATCGATTTTATTTCCAACTGTCTAGTTGACAAAGACTACCTCACATTAATCAGTTATTCTACACTGAGGGGGAAAAATAGCAGCAACAAAGAAGAGTTGTTGATCATCAAAAGATGGTAGTCGTCTTTAAACATCTAAAATATGTGTGTCCAGATTCCGCTCCACTCGCGTGTCACTAGTAGCTTCACTGTGATGATGCAAATCAGGTTCGCTTAAGTAGGCGCTGTAACGGTCGTGAGCTTCAGTTACTTCAGATTGGACGTGATAGGTTGAAGTTACAAAAGAATGCCTCTCAGGCGATAAATACGCCATTACAAACACCTCACTGGGTTCGGAGGAGGACGTGTGAACCGTAAATTAACTTCCAAAATCATCAAGAACATTAATGCATTTAATCACACTAGGTGAGCGTGGAAGTAGTTGCCAGGAAGTAACTGATGGAAAACGAAATTACTTTCAACAAATGTGAATTTTTTTTTCCTAAAAGTCATTTCAAAGACAAATTTAAAATTATAAGCAGAAAATTTTATCTAGACGCAGAAAGAACAATATTATCAGTAGGATCCTTCGGGCTGAGAAGCTTGCCAGCTCCCTTTCAACACGGCCGTAGTCATGACCGCTCACAACCATCTCTGAAAGAGTACACTGGTGCAAATCGGCAACACACCAAATTACTTCAAACAAAAACATTTGTTAACAACTCACACAAACACAAACTATGCACCCCGTAACAGGGATTGAAATGGCACAACACTCAAATTATTTGCCACCGAAAGTGCAAATAGTTTTTTAAAGGACTCTTACGGTGGAAGAGTGGCAACCTTATAACCTAAAATGACTAAATAAAACCCATAAAATGCAGACTTGCATAAAATGTAAAACATGCTCTACATTACACATATACTACCTCGCATGATGATAGGCAAGATAAAAACATATTTCAAGAATTCGGCCTTTAAGCAATAAATTCAACACTGAATCCGACAAACATGACAGAGGAGGCAGCTATTAACTTATGGCAAATTGATGGGAGGGGGAGAGGGAGAGGGTTTACTAAACAACCCGAACCACCGATTGCTCTAAACCTCCCCAATTGCACAAAGGAAAAACGGACCACCCAATTCACAAATAACCACCTTCCCGCAGGTGGGCAAACGGAGAATAATGGCTGGACGACCCCAAAACAAAGTGGCTGGTGAACTCACCAAGAAAACAAGTAGAATTTAACAAGTAAATGAAACATGTCACCAATCACTTAACTCCTAATAAACTGCGCTTTCTATCGAAGACCTGGCGCAGCACCCCCAACGCTCATCCGAACCGTCTGCCTGCCAGCCGCTTCAACGGACGCAGGAAGGCGCGCCGATCTCCCGTCTCACGGCGTCGCAGCTCGCCCTGGCCAGCCCGATGTCGTGGTTTAGCTCCTGTTGCTCTCGTGTGAACCGCGAAGCCACTACCCCTTCCTATACGGCGCTCCCCACTGGATTCAGGTGGGGACCCCAAGGCGGACAAGTCATCTCGTGTCTCAGTGCGCAACCGACCGATCCAACCGCCAATGACCGTTGCCCGAGCAACTCGAGCAGACTGGCGGCCTAACGCGCAGACTTAGATGCAGGAACTCAGCCCCGAGCGGGCGACCATTAGCTGAGTTCAGTTACTAACGGACTGGCAAGTTTTTCATTTTGTGGCTTTAAAGTTTGATACAAACAGACATACTAGCACTCCGACGACACACACACTAACTGCTGCACAAATGCAGAGAGACCAGCAACTGGAGGCGTGAGGCTAACATAGCCTCACTCCGACTGACCCCCTGCCGAGCTGATAGCGCCCCTTAAATGCACGTGAACAGGCAACCTTTCCGCTTTCCTACCAGAGGGAGACACCAAAGCTGCGATTATCACAGCGGCGCCACCGCTAGAAACGGAAGGCGACTGCTTCACACAACGCGCTGCGGCGTGCTCTTAAAAACATCAGTTTACCACATCTAAGTGTAGTAGGGTTACGGAAAGTTCGAGGTTCCTTTTCCGATAATGCAGAAAAACTTAACAGGAATGTGGCTGCTGTCCACGACTGCTGGCAGCGGTGGTCATGGGGCTGTATGGTCATGAGAGCACCATACTCTGGACTACCATGTAGCGCTACCGAGAGGGAAGGCCATCGTGTTCGACGTATGGCTCTGGCACTTCGTACTGCATCTTGCAGCAGCAGTGACACAACGAGCTGGTCCTAAATGATTACTTAAAGCACAGCTCCGAGCCAGCCGCCCTGTCTCGTATGTTCCACTGACACCAAACCATTGCCATCTGCGACTTCAGTGTTGTCAAGGGAGAGCTCATGGGAGGGCAGGGTGGAGGTCTATTACGATCCCTGATGAAATGTTTCTACCCTAGTGCCAGCGCTGGCCGCGTGATGGTTGGGAGGAGGCCAGTTGAGGGTCTGCGACCAGCCTGTGGGTGTGCTAGACACACTGGACCTACACCTGCAGTTTTCGTCTAGGGTTGAGCTCGGTACGATAGCAGGAGCACTCCCGTGATGGGCCCAAGCACAGTGACACCCTGACCTCATATTTGTAAGTCAGTCTGATGATTCTATCTGTTGCGCTCCCGTTCACGAACAGCATTATAGGGGGTGTTTTCCAAGACGACTAGGCTCGCCCAAATGCCGTTGTTGCAACCCAACGTGCTCTACAGGATTTAAGTTGCCTTGCCCTGGACGATCACCAGATCAGTCTTCTACTGATAAAATACTGGACATCATCGGAAGACAGCTAGTCATCCACAAGCAGCGTTAACCTTCCGTGTATTAACCGATCAAGTGCAACAGGCAACTCTGTCCTACACACTGGCATCAGACGCCCGTATAACACAATGCATGCTTGGATTCAACATTCTGGCTGTTAAACGGGTTTTTAATGTAACAGCATTTCACATTTTCAATGGCTTATTTCGCGCTTACGTTAAATTGTGATTCCGCAATGTTAGTCACTTAAATACGTCACCTGGACAAATGTATTCCTAAAATTTCATTACTCTAATAATTTCTGGGTGTTGGGTTTCCTCTACGTCAACGTATATGGCTATTGCATCTGGTGCAGGACGTCAGTATGTTTCAAGAACATGAGTTGGCCACGGAGAACATGGCTGTTTGTAGATACTACGTATGGTCACTTCACCAATTCCGATTCAGAGTTAACGAGTAATGTTTGTGGAATTGGATAGAAAGTGAGAATTCATGGGTTTACTCTGGACCCTTGTGACTGTTCCATAGGCATTGAGATTGGTTCCTGTTTGTGGCGGAATAACGATTTAATAGACTTTTGGAAACGTTCGCTCGCTGTTTTCTATGCGTTGAAGTCGTTCAGTAAATTTCGTGCTTTAGTTTTCAGCTCACGTCTCTTATTGTTTGTAGTGGAATACTTCAGTAAAATCGTCTTACAGTATTCTAACTTCCTGAGTGCTCCAGTGGCCGCTTGAATTTTTTGGTTTTAGCTAATAATTTTGTGAAGTTTTGTTGGTATTATTAGCTGTGGTGTGGTATTAGTACAAGTAGTTGCATTCTTAGTAGGCAGATAATTTCGAAACTATAATTGCTAGTTCTATAAATAGTTCCACTGTTATAACAGAGCTTTGGTAACGTAGACGTGTAGTTTTTCACAGCAACTGCAAAATTTTACCACGAGTAAGAAGTGTGGGCCCTGTCGTAGGTTTGTGAGTAGTCGGTTACGGTTTGGGATTTGTTCAAAGTATTTTCATTGGGGGGGGGGGGGGGGTAGGGGGAGAGGAAAGGAAGGAATGCAGTGGGGAAGCCAGTTGTCATTTTAGTGAGATCCTCACCAGGGAATGCAGAATCTAGAGTAGAAATAAGTTGATGGAGGATCAGGAGCGTAAGCTCTGTGCCCTTCAGGTGCAGTTACAACGCGCAAAGGAAGAACTAGATAGGTTGAGGAGGGTGAAGGGTGGTGCCGAATGGGAACTGGCAGTGGGCAAGAAGGCATACAGGAACACGAGGTATTTAGACGGTTACACTTTGCGCATATGAAATATATCTGAACTGTCAGTTACCCTTTTCTGTAGTGGATTTTTAAGCCTTCCTTCTGCTTTTAGTTTCTCCAATTTTTTGAGTTTAGTTCCCATTGCTGCTGGTTTCCATTTTCGGTTTTTTACTGTTTCCGAAGTCACGGACCGGGCGCTAATGACCATAGCAGTTTTGCGCCCTAAAACCAAACTAAAACAAAAAAAACTGTCAGTTAAGTGGAGAGTAGCCACAAGAAACTGTAGACGTAGGGAACATGCAGCAGTCCTCAGCAGTTGGGCCTAGGTCAGCTGCAAAGCCACAGAAATAAGGTTCTGCTGCTAGGTGGTACACACGGTAGAGGCGTGGGCCTGCAGTTGCAGCAAGTGTTGCGAGTGAGAACCAGGTCACCAGCATTGTGAAGCTCAGTGCAGGGTTAGCTAAAGTGACTGAAAGCGTAGGCGAGTAACGTAGGAATTTTACAGACAAGGATCTGGTAGCGATAGTGGCTGGAGCTGTCAGTCTTGACAGAGACGAGGAATATGATGTAGGTGGTGACCAGGTAAAGATAGCTACTCCAACTGGTGGCACTAATGTGCATTTCGTGCAACTGCTCCAGCATCATGACCGGCCTCATCTTAATGCAGCTGTTAGGCGCATTAACGTGGGGCTGGTGAGTGTGCTGATGGTAGAGGGCATGGGTCACATCTCAGTGGTGCCAGTTGGCACTGTCAGTAGATAGGGAATCACTAAGCATGGGTCACACCTCATTAGGTATGAGATGGGGAGGCTGGCAAAGTTTATTGGTGGTGGTGGTGGTGGTGGTGGTGGTGGTGGTGGTGGTGGTGGTGGTGGTGGTGGTGGTGGTAGTAGTTCTTGTAGTAGTTGGTGCTAAAGCTTGCACAATTTTTAGATTAAATTAGTGAACGGCTTATGGCTGTTGACTCTGAAATTATTGGTATATCAAAGCACCACTTAAATAATTTCACGATTCAGAGGCTTCCTTTGCCAGAATACAGATTAGCTGGCTGTTTTTCTAGAAGTTCATTGCTGGGTAGTAGAGTGGCTGTGTATGTAAAAAAAAAACAGTATTCCATTTGTCCATAGATGTATCGCAGCACTACAGTGAACAAATATTTGATTGCTGTGCAGGGCAGTTAAATTTAGTAAAACTAAACTTCTAATTGCTGTGGTTTAAAGGTCCCCTAACTCTGATTTCAGAGCATTTCTGCTCAAAGTAGAAAGGTTTCTTGATCTACTTTGTAGGAAATAAGAGAAATTAGTGGTTTGTGTTGACTTCAGTATAAATTATGTAAATGATTGTGCAAGAAAAAGGATGTTAGTAGATCTTACTCATAACATGGTGCAGACTGTTTTTCCAACTAGGGTGCAGGGGAACAGTGGTACAGCCATAGACAATTTTTGTTACTCATTCTACATTACTAGATAGGCATTCTGTTAGGAAAAGGGTGAAACTCCTTCCAGACCATGATGCACAAATTTTAACAGTAAAAGGCTTAAGCACTCAAACAATCGTCATAGTTAATTACAAACTATATAGAAAAGTTAATCCATCAGCAGAAAAGATTTCTAAACCTTGTCAAGGAACAAGTGGCAGGATGTTTGTAGTGCTGATGACATAGATGATAAATGTAATGCTTTCCTCCATACATTCCTCATTATCTTTGAGAGTTTCTATCCAGTTCTAAATGGGGTACGAGCAGTAATAGTCAACCAAGGTGGCTGACTAGGGGAATAAGGATCCCATGTAGAACGAACTGGGAATTATATCAAAATGCCAGTCACAATAAAGCTACAGTAGCATATTACAAACGGCATTGTAAGGTGCGTAAAATGTTATTAGGAAGGCAGAGTATGTGATATGCAAATAGAATAGATAATTCACAGGATAAAATTAAAACCATATGGTCAGTTGTAATGGAAGTGTCTGGTCAGTAGCACAAGGAAGTCATGTTCTGAGCACTGCTGGTGAATTAAATAATAATTTAGTTTCTACAGGGCATCATATAGCTTCCTTGACAAATGCATTTCCGAGATTGATATCTGATACTCGTCTGTGATACAGAAAAGGGGAGATTGAGTCAATAATTAAATCACTGAAGACGGACTCCCATGCTTATGATGAAGTGTCTAGCAGAATATTAAATTACTGTGCTGCACATGTTAGTCCTGTACTTGGCCACACTTCTAATTTTTCATTTAGGAAAGGTCTATTTCCTGAACGATTAAAGTACTGAGTAGTAAAGCCGCTTTATAAAAAGGGAGAAATGGATAATTTAGACAATTTTAGACCTATTTTTATGCCATCAGTGTTAGCTAGTCATTGAAAAGGCTGTGTATCTGTGTGTGTCAGGAATACTGATCATTTTGTCACAGTATTTGCTATTAAATCTACAGTGTGGCTTCAGAAGTTGTTTAACAACTGATAAATCTATACTCTCTTTTCTCTGTGAAATACTGAATGAGTTGAGCAAAAGGTTTCGAATGTTACGCATATTTTTTGATCTAACTAAGGCATTTGATTGTGTTTACAAAATATTGCTCCGAAGTTGGACTACTACAGAATACGGGAGTAGCTCACAATTGGTTCCTCTTACTTTAGCAACAGACAGCAAAGGATCATTAACATTTTTTAGAATGACTCTAATGAGGGGTCTGAGTGGGGTATGGTCACGTGAGGGATGCACCCAGGAATCAGTGTTAGGGCCACTCCTGTTTCTTATATAATATGCCCTCCAGTATTAGGGGTAACTCTAAAATAATTGGTTGCTGATTGCACTAGCTTGGTAGTAAAGGGTGTTCTGTGCAATAATTCCTCTGTTTCAAATAGAGCAGTTCATGGCCTAAGTTCATGGCTTGCAGAAAATAAACTAACGCTAAATCATGGTAAGACTCAGTTTATACAGCTTGACACACAGTTCAACAAAACCTGATGTTTCAACTTCACAGAATGGGCATATGATGGTGATAGTGAACAGTTAAAATTTTTGGGTGTTCAGATAGTAAGTAGTTAGGAAAGCCCATGTTCAGGGTATTGTTGAGACACTTAAGGCAGCCATTTTTATTATTCGAACAGTATCTGAAGTAAGTGATGGTTCGACACGAGAATTAGTCTACTTTATTGTCATTGGTTTATGTTGTGTGGTATTATATTTTGGGGTGATTCTTCCCATTCTAAAAGGATATTTTTGGTCTGTCATTTCTTGTTACCAATATTAGCTTACTTCAAAGAATAAGCAGCTTTCACCCAGTTAATACTCGGCTGATACCGAACCTGCATTTGGATCAGACTTCCTTAAGTCTTGTACAGAAAGGTGTGCAGTATAATGCTGCCTCCATTTTCAATAAGCTACCACTCGAATTCAAAAATCTTAGCAGGAATCCACACTCTTTCAAATCGAAACAGAAATTTCCTCGTGGGCCACTCCTTCTATTGTCGGAGTTCCTTGAAAAATTAAGTGGATTCTTATAGTATTGCTGATTAAGTTAACTTAAACTTATGGACTGACTTTCTGGGTTCATAAACATTCATTTTTATCTATTACTTTTATATTGTAATTTCATGTACTGACATGTACCATGACCTTGGAGATTTGCTTCTCAAATTGGTCCTACGGAACTTAAAGTGTAAATCAATAAATAAAAAAATAAATAAATATCGTATCCTAGTATTTAGTGTAACAACGTTGGCGATGGCATTAAACTGTATCTGTTGCAAACTTCGGCGTTTGGTTCTGGTAATGCCCTCAACGTTCAGTTGAAATATTTTAATACTTGATCCCATTTTCCTAGATCTTTGGATCTGGAAAAGAGCTGCTGATGTACTACTGAGTCGTTTCTTACTTAATTACAGTTTCTGTGAACATTTATTCCTTATGAAATCGAAGTTGGTTAATTTTTATTTAGTCAGGAAAGCTGAAAATATTCTCTGGCAGTCATCACCCTTCAGGTCCAGGAGAAAGAATAGGTCCGAGGTATTCCCGCATATCGTAAGGGGTGACTAAAAAGTTTAACACGTTTCGACTTTCATGTGATGCCCCTGTAGGTTAGACCTCCATTCTTCAAAATTCTCCCGAATAGGGAGCCAATTGGGGAAGGGCGTCTTATATGGTGCATTGTTTCCATCGTGCATAGAGATCTTCAGCACACTTTCAGGTCGACATATTGCAGTCCCACCCATTCTCCATCTCTTTGGTTGGACACCTTAGTGGGTGCGTTTTCCACAATGCACTATGCATTGCCTCTTTCGTGTCGATGCACCTGATAACCAGCATAGTAGCCAGGCCATTGTGGTGAGGACGGCATGCTCCCTCTTGATGGTAGCGCCTGACCACACAGGGATCGCTCTGCTGATGCCAGCGTCGTTAACTCCCCACGTATGACAATGGGTAGATGCCTATTCCCCTGGGGCATAGACTCCCAGCAATGGACATCCTGCCAGGTCAGAGTGGGTGGCATCAGGGCAGTTGACACGTGATGAAGTGTAGTCCATTTCTTGCTGGTGGTGAAACACCAGTGGTCTCTAAGCCTTCACGAGTAAAATTATATGCCCAGAAATACGAGCCCAAATCGTTGCTCTCCCTGGCCACGTCATGGGAGGAACGTCAGGCTAAGGATGGCAGCGGATATTATTCCCCCCGCAACCTTGTATGTTAGAGATCTGATGGGAATCTTTCATGATGAAGTCTGTTGTTGGTTGAGCATTTAGAGAACACATTTGGGGAGGTGAAGGGGTTGTCCAAAGCATCTGGGTCAGTCCTCCACCCAGTCATGGACGTTACTCGCTTGTCAAGCTAGGGGACGTTTCTGTAACCATTACGCCCCTTAAGAGCTTAAATATGATCCAGGGTATCATATTTCACAGGAACCATCTTTCGCAGTCTGACGACATGCTGACATCCAATTTAGAGCGGTGAGGTGCAAATTCCGTCTGGCATGTCCACCAGGGTCCGAGTGATAATCGGGTTGCCACCAATGCCTTCATCTTGGCCTTTGAGGATGGTACATTCCCCAACAAGATCAAGGTGTTGGCCTACAGGTGTGATGTAAAGCCCTATATCCCTCACCTGATGTGATGCTTCAACTGCTAGAAGTTAAGCGATATATCTCCCACTGTACTGAGATTGTGGTCACCCATCACATCCCAATATTCCACTATGCCCTGCCTCCCATCTGTGCTCCGAGAGCACCATTTGCCTTGCTCGCCAGACTGCAGGATTCTCCAGAGATAAAGGAAAATCATGAAGACAGTGGACAGTCTGACCTACACTGAGGCTAAGAGAAAATTTGAACGCCTGCATCCTGTGCATGTGACACTGTCTTACACCTCCACTAAAACAGTTCTGGAACCATCAGCTCTGCAAACCCTAGTCACCTCTCAGAGCCGGAAGGCTGCACTTGCCACCTTGATGTTGGGGTCATTTCCCTCCCTGTTGCTTCTGCACCACCTACTTCAGGAGCAACACCCCTCCTTCCTCCCCCCCCCCCCCCAATCATCAGGGTCGTTCACCCCCACTTCTAGCCAGAGAAGTGTAAGCCTTCTTCTGGTTCTGTCTCCAGGAAGGGACCCCTTAGGTCACGCCCTTCCCATGTTTCTCCTAATGGGAAAGATGATAGCCCCCAGTGGCTAAGCCCAAAAGCAGCTGGTTGTAGAACTTCCTCAGTCCCAGACTGAGCCCCTGAAGTCTTCCCAGCCAGGTGAGAGAAATCCAAAAGTAAGACACCAAAGACCAAGGAACTAGCGGTAGCACCCACACAACGGCTATCTACAAACTATGCGTCTCAGGAAGGGGTGGAGATTTTGGCGTCTGCTGAGGACCTAGATCTCGCCAGACCCTCAAACACAATGGATATAGGCGGCTGTGGAAATACGTCTGTTGCAGATGGTTACCCTGGGCAGTAAACTACCTCACTGACTGTTCCATCCTTCAGTTTCACGATAACGTCATACTCCAGTGGAATTGTGGCGGTTTCTTCCAGCGCCTGACTGAGTTACAGCAGCTGTTGAGCTTTACACCTGCTATCTGCATTGCCCTCCAGGAAACCTGGTTCCCAGCAATGCAGATCCCTGCCCTCTGTGGCTATAAGGGATATTACAGGAACCCTAGCGACTACCATCAAGTGCCAGAGTTTACGTTTATGACCTAAACTCAGTCTGTAGTTAACCAGTGTTCTTTCAAACCCCTCTTGATGCTTTGGCTGTCAGAATAATGATGATGACACAGGAAATTGTCTACAATGTGTGTGTTCCTCCAATTGGTGAAGTACCCTTGAATGTATTAGCTCCACTGATCGATCAGCTCCCTAAACGTTCCCTACTTCTGGGAGATTTTAATGCCCATAACCCCTTGTGGGGTGGCATTGTGCTTACTGGCTGAGGCAGACATGTCGAAACATCACTGTTCAGTGCGACCTCAGCCACTTAAATATTGGTGCCGCTACAAATTTCAGTGTTGCTCATGGTAGTTACTCGGAGATCGACTTATCAATTTGCAGCACAGAACTACGCCCATCCATCCACTGGAGAGCACATGCGACCTGTGTGGAAGTGACCAGTTCCCCACCTTCGTGTCTCTGCTTCAGCATCTGGCCCACAGATACCTGCCCAGGAAGGCTTCAGACAAAGTGGACTTCCCAGTCCATGGCACCTCTGTCCCCACTGAATCTACCCACCCCTCCCCCCCCCCCTGGTAATATCGATATGATTGTTGAGCATGTGACAATTGTTCCTGCAGCAGAAAACGTTATCCCAAGCTCTTTAGGGTGGCCAAGGCTTATGGCAGTCCCTTGGTGGTCGCCAGAAGTAGCTGAAGCAATTAAGGAGCGTCGGCGAGCTCTACAGCGGCATAAGGGGTACCCTTTCCTGGAACACCTCATAGCCTTCAAACGGCTCCATGCCAGAGTTCGCCAACTTATCAAGCGACGGAAGCAGGAGTGCTGGTCGAGATTCGTCTCGACCATTAGTTGCCATACGTCACCTTCCCAAGTTTAGGCATCCATCAAACGTCGTCTTGGGTTCCATACCCCAACAGGTGTTCCCAGTGTTACCGTAAATGGCATGTTATCTACCTACGCAAACGCGATTGTCGAGTACTTTGCTTGAGCCTTGGTGTCTGAGAATTACCCCCTACCTTTTCGTAATCTCAAACAGCGGCTGGAAGGGAACGTCGTCTCATCCACTACACACCGCATTGAATCCTATAACACTCCATTTAATGAGCTCCTCAGTGCCCTTGAACATTGCCCCAACACAGCTTCTGGTCCTGATGTGATCCACAGCCAGATGATTAAACAACTCTCATCTGATTACAAGCGACATACGTTTGTCATCTTCAACCGAATCTGGTGAGATGGAGTCTTTGCATCGCAATGGCGTGAGACCACCATCGTTGTGGTGCTGAAACGCGGTAAATACCCGCTTGATGTAGACAGCTATCGCCTCATGAACCTCACCAGCGCTCTTCGTAAGCTGCTGGAATGTACGGTATGTCAGCAGTTGGGTTGAGTCATGGAATCATGTGGCCTACTGGCTCCAAGTCAGGGCAGCTTCTACCAGGGTCGCTCTACCACTGAAAATCTTTGTCCGTCGAGCCTGCCGTGGTACAGCCTTCTCCAGACCGCAACATCTGGTTGCTGTCCATTTTGATTTACGTAAAGCATACGACACGACTTCGCGACATATCGTTGCCACATTGTATGAGTGCGGTCTTTGGGGCCTGCTCCTGATTTTTATCCAAAACTTTGTCACTCTGTACTCTCCGCGTTCAAGTTGGTACCTCCCATAGTTCTATCCATACCCAGGAGAACTGCGTCCTGCAGGGCTGCGTATTTCTTTTTCTTTTTTTTAGTGACCATTAACGGTCTAGCAGCAGCTGTCGGGCCCTCTCTCACCTCTGTATGCAGACGACTTCAGTATTTCGTACTGCTGCTCCTTTACTGGTGTTGCTAAGTGTCGTCTACAGGAAGCCATCCACAAGGCGCAGTCATGGTTTCGTGTTTTCACCCGCCAAGTCGTGTCTCGTGCACTTCTGTCGGCGTCGTACTATTCATCCGGAACCAGAATTTTTTCCTGACTATCCACTCACTGTAGTGGAGGCATATCGATTCTTAGGGCTGGATTTTGGCGGTGAATTGACTTGGCTTCCTAATCTTCACCTCCATGCCCTCCATTGCCTGAGCAACATCAGTTGAGGTGCAGATCGCTCTACGCTGCTGCGGCTGTACACAGGCCTTCGCCAATCCCGAATTGATCGTGGGAGAGTGGTTTACGGTTCGGCAGCGCCCTCAGCGTTGCATTTACTCGACTCTGTGCACCACTGCGGGGTTCGCCTAGCAACACGAGCTTTTAGGATGAGTACTGGTGGAGGCTGGGGTATCTTCATTGCGGATCAGACGTGCACAACTGCTCGCCTGTTACCTAGCACACATTTGCAGTTCTCCTGAGCATTCAAATTACCTTCACCTTTTCCCGCCCACGGCAGTCCATCTCCCACATCAGCGGCCCAGGTCGGGGCTTAAGATTGCGGTTCGCGTGCGGTCCCTACTATCCAAACTGGAGTCCTTCCTTTTACCACCTCTCCTGTGGTCCGCTCACGTACGCCTCCATGGTATATGCGTCGGCCGCAGCTTCATCTGGACCTTTCATGTGGCCCTAAGCAGTGCGTTAACCCTGCTGCTCTCCGCTGTCACTTCAGCGAGATCCTTGAAGTGTTACGTGGCTCTGAAGTTGTGTACACCAACGGCTCAATAGCCTATAGTCAAGTTGGCTTTGCCTACTTTCACGGCGGCCATATTGAACAGCATTCCTTAACCGATGGTGCAGTTTATTCACTGCAGAGCTGATGGCCATGTCTCGTGCACTTGAGTATCTCCGTTCATGTCGTGGTGAGTGTCTTCTTTCATGTACCGACTCCTTGAGCAGCCTGAAAACTATCGACCAGTGCTACCCTCATCATTTTGAAGCGTCCATCCAGGAGTCCATCTATACCCTGGAAGGGTCCAGTCGTTCAGTGGTGTTCATCTGGACCCCTGGCCACGTCGGAACCCCTGTAAATGAACTTGCTGACAGGCTGTCCAAACAGTCTACACGCAAACCACTTCTGGAGATGAGCATCCCCGGAACTGACCTGCGTTCGTTATTACGCCGCAAGATTTTACAGCTTTGGGAGACGGAATGGCAAAATTTCAGTACGCACAACAAACTGCTAGGCATTAAGGGGACCACGAATCTGTGAAACTCCTCGATGAGGGCCTCTCGCTGGGACTCCGGGGTTCTCTGCCGGCTCGGCATTGGCCATGCCTGGGCTTATCCACTGCTACCTCCTGCGCCGTGAAGACCCACCTCAGTGTTGGTGCGGCGCCCAGTTGACAGTGGCCCACATTCTTCCATGTCCTCCTTTGGCTGACCTGCGACTTTATTTTCGATTGCCGGACTTCATTGATTTCAGCAGGCAACGCCTCATCGGCTGGTCTGCTTTTCCATTTCATCTGTGAGAGTGGGTTTTATCATTCGATCCGAGATTTAGCGCATGTCCTTTGTCCCTCTGTGTCCTCCACCCTAGTGCTTGTGGGGTGGGGGTTTTAATATGTGGCAGGGTTGCTGGCTTTTCCTTTTTATTTTTGTGGTCGGCCAGCCATTGTAATCTGCTTCCTTGTTTTACTCTTGCTTCTTGCATCTCTGTTGTTCTGTTGTCTTTTATTCCTTTTAGTGTTCGTTGCCTTCCCATCGTTCTTCTGGCTTTTCCTTTCCGTTTGTTATATGTTTCGTCCGTTTTATTCTCAAACTTGTGGCATTGTTTTATTAGGAACAATGGACCGATGACCTCGTAGTTCGGTTCCTTTCCCTCTATTTTAAACCAGCCAACCAATCTGGCAGTCAGTTACTTTGCTTTAGCATCACCCAGGTGTCATCTGCAAGGCACTTAGAGGTCAACACCTACGGATGTTAAGGTACATAGATGCCGGAAATACATAAAGGTATAGCTCAACATTTCCACAATTGACTTACCTTAGGTAAGTTGTATACTCCAATATTGCTCACCACTGGAATGAGCCAGAAATTGGTGTACATGCAATTTGGAACGAGATTTACTATTCCTGTATTTTGTACGGTCAATGGGGAGAAGTTGAAAAAATTTCAGGTGGCATACTTAGCGTCTCTCTACAGCAGGGACAGATTATGTAACTGATGTAATTATATTTTTCTTCAATAATTTGCAACACGACGTTCTCGGACTACAATTAACTCTGATCATCCTACTAAGCAATGAAAATATTTTGAGCAAGAGATCTCCCCAGAAGATTATTTCATGTGGCATGAAGTACACAGAAGCAAAAACCGTCTTTGTGACGGTTTCGTATCCAATACGAGAGAGCATTCTGGCTCCAAAAGCTGCTGAGCAAATCAGTGTCCAGAAGGACGTTTCCAGCGTAGTTTTCAGTCTAAGTGGACGTCCAGGAATTTAGTAATAGTTATTTAGTGTCACTGAGAACTCCTCTCGCTTTGTGAGGTAACATAAATTGCGTAAAATTTATCTTCCTTAGGAAGTCAAAACGGAGGTAAAAGCAAATCAGTTAAAGACTTTTGATAAAATGTTCTTGCTACATGTTAACTGGTAACACCAGTATTTTAATAGAACATATGTCAAACATGGAAAAATTGCAGTCTGCGTCTTTCACAACTGCTGGTAGCTAAGCATAAATCAGACGTTGAAGGATATAGCACAGAAAGTACATAGATAGTACTACACCACTAACTCGGTACATAACACTCAGCGCAAGTTGCATGTTGCCTATCTAAGGGCTTCCAGGAGCAACAAAATTTTAATTATAGACACAATTTCAAAAATATATTAATTTTGGAAATAAAGTAACTGTCATAATCTGCTCATTAAGGGAGAGAATTGTTTACAATACTTGTTTTACTGTAAGATACATTTCACCTGTGTGTTTCTTAAGGCTCACGACGCGCAAATCAGCCAGACTTAATCATGCAATATTTCACAATGAGGGTATTTAGCGACTCTCAACGAACATTAAAAATAATTTCAAATACCCTATTTTTTCCTTGCTTGCACGCTTAACGTCAGCTATTCAAGACTGCAAAAAGCTTAAACTTCAGATTGCTTCAGAAATAAGTTCAAAACATGGTAATTTGCATAAATAATCAGAAGTTTACTATTTGGTTTCCAATTGATATTAATGCTTCTGATGACTGAGGTTTTTAATGTTTTATATTTGGTCTTCTTTAATGTTATTTGCAACGTATTCTTAATGTAATACTACTATTCCTATGAAAACAATATAAATTTTAAGTGAAACAAAATGCTAAACAGTAATTGGTCAGATTGTTATCCCGTCAGCGCCACGACGCTAACTCATTACGGTTGTACTGATTGTCATGAGGATGTTTATATTTGGTTCTGTTCTAATGTGACGGCACTACAAAATGTGTAAATCCTTGTAACTACTTACGCCATTCAGTGTATCTAACAGCTTCAGCGCTTATGTACCCTGCTTCTCAATTCTAACAGGCAGAGAACTGTGCTGTTTCTTGTGCCAGTAGTTTGGCAGTTACTACTCATTACTTGTTGCAATACCTTCGTGCACGGCATGGCGTAAATAGTAAACTTAATTACACCACTGTAAATTTCAAACAGGCAGAGTACCTTACAGCTTTTTGTGCTAACAAATCGGTACTAAATGTTTGTTTCCTAGTAACCACTTAGGGCATGCAATTCATGTAGCTGTTGTAGCGCTTATACTCAAATATGTAATTCATAATTCACAACTCACTGTTTCATTGTACTTACATGTCGGCACCAAGTGTGTAATTCCTTGTAATTATTGACGCTAAAAAGTGCATGTAGCTGTTTTAGCACTTCTGTATGCTACTTACCGTTTGGAATAGGCAGGAAAAAGTAATGTTCAGGTTATGTGTTTTGCACTTCAAGTTTAGAACCAAACTTATTTTAATTGTGACGGCTGTTAGCTTTCTACGTACTATATTTGTACACACCACCAATTAAAACCGTCATACTTGGCGTCAAACACTTTTACAATCCCACGTACTGATAAAAAAATTTTAATTAACACGTCCTTTTGTAAACATTTATTACTGTTATTGGCACTGAATTGTATTTCCCTTTGTCTCATGCTCTTTGTAAGTCAAACGTAATTTCAAACTATGGTGCTACAGGGCACCTCAACCACTCTTGCAATGCCACCTGTTATTACAAATCTGTATCCTCGTCTAATTATCAGCAATCTTATCAGTCTGCTTATATCTGCTACCTTTACAAATTGTAACTGGTGCTTGTAACTGCTATGTCCACTTGTAAACAGTTCGATGGTACATGTCCTCTTAAGATTTGAAATGTTTTCATTGTATGCAGATATTGGTTTTGTAACTCATTTTTATTTTATCAGTAATTGATTTATTTCAATAGGCATCTGATGATAAACGTCTAATTGCAGTCAATAACTCTCCCTCAGTGGCCGACCCAGCAATTTGCATACTACATACAATTTTAGATATTAGCACACATCTGCTTGCTACCATATTGTTTGTCTTTCAATTCTGTCATATGGACATGAAATGTAAGAGGGCGAACACAAATGGACTTTCCAGTTTTTATGCTCCTTAACTATTCCTGGATTTTATCATATGTTGTATAAATTTTGTGTTCTTAAGGAATCCTGTGATCTTAAGACTGTCATAGTAGGTAGTTGTTTATAGTCAAGTGTATAAGCTACTGTAAGCACAGTTTTTATTAATAACTGTAAATGTTTTTAGTGTAATCTGAACTTACGTGTATACACAAGCATGTGTTACTAGACTTGTGCATTTGAATACTCCCCTTTTTTCACTCCGAGAATTCATCTCTTAAATGTATGGGCCTTATATACACTGAAGCGCCAAGGAAACTGGTGTAGGCATTCCTATTCAAATACAGAGATATTTAAACAGTCCTATATGATGCAAATGTCTCGCGTAGCAGTTAAATCGGTCACTGCTGCTACAATGGCAGGTTATCAAGATCTGAGTTTGCACCTGGTCAGCGATGGGACACAGCATGTCAGAGGTAACGATGAAGAGGGGATTTTCCCTAAGAGCATTTTGAGTATACCATGAATATCAGGAATCCGGTAAAACATCAAACCCCCGACGTTGCTGCTGCCGAAAAAAGATGCTGCAAGAACAGGGCCAATGACAACTGAAAAGAATCGTTCAACGTGACAACCCTTCTGAAAACTGCTGCAAATTTCAATGCTGGGCCATCAAGTGTCAGCGTGCAAACCATTCAACGAAGCATACATATGGCCTTTCCGAAGGCCCAATCGTGCACCCGCACGACACAAAGCTTTACGCCTCGCCCAGACCTGTCAACACGCTCTTGACCATTGACTGGAAACGAGTTGTCTGATCGGACGGATCTCGTTTCAAATTGGATCGAGTGGATGGACATGTATGGGTGTGGAGACACTCGTGAATCAATGGACGCTGGACGTCAGCAGAGAACTGTTCACGCTGGTGGAGGCTCTAATGGTGTGAGGCGTGTGTAGTTATAGTAATAAGGGACCTCTCATACATGCAGATCAGACTGAAAAGTGAAACGTATGTAAGCATACTGTCTGATCACCTGCATCCATTCATGTTCCTTGTGCATGCCGACGAACTTCGGCAATTCCAGCAGGAGATTACAACACCCCACATGTTCAGAATTGCAGCAGTGGCTCCAGGAACACTCCGAATTCAAAAACTTCCGCAGGCCACCAAACTTCCCAGACATGAACATCATCGAGCACATCTTGGATGCCTTGCAACGTGCTGTTCAGAACAGATCTCCGCTCTCACGTACTCCTAAGGATTAATGGACAACCCTGCAGGATTCGTGGTGTCAATTCCCTCCAGGACGACTTCAGGCATTAGTGGAGTCCACGCCACATCGTATTGCGGCACTCCTGTGTGCTCGCAGGGCCCCTATTCGATATCAGGCAAATATACCGCTTCCTTTGGCCTTCAGTGTATCTTGTTCTATTATGGTTCCGTTGCGGATAGTTCTGTTTAGTAATTACGCATATGGAATAACCACACGCAGTCACAGCATTACGGCGAGTGCTGGTTGCCTACTGATATTAACCCCTTCCCCCTCCATTTCCACCCCCACTTTGTCTAAAGTAGAATAGTACTGTCATAACGGTAAGATTACATTTGGAAGCTCTGTTGTTATAGTTGTCTTGTAGTTTAATATCATCGTCCATATGTTTAAGAATCTAGAATTGCTTGATATTGCTGTCTCCTGGCAATATTAGATAATTAAAAATGATTGGATACATGTTTCATTACTCTATTCTTTAACATGACTTCATTGTATTGTCCTGTAGTATGTTTAATTTAATCATAAAGTCCCTTACGACATTTGATGTTGGTGCGTTTTACTTTTGGGTCTATGCATGGTTCCTACGTTTGTAAAGAAATGTACGCTCTGTACATACAGTTCACTGCGGGGGGGGGGTGTAATTTATTTGATTGCAAAACTCCCTTTATTGAATGTAACCAATTTACTTCCATACACTAATACTATCTTACAACATAATATTCGGCAGATATTGTTCCATATTGCTATGCACGCGTATGCTCTTAGTTTGTCCTGACAGTCAATATGTAACTTGTGTACTGCAGACTTACTCTATACATTTTTGTGTTCATCCTACATGGATAAATGTAAGATACTTGATGACATGATCAATATTTTTTATGTGAAGGTGGCACTGTAATCTCATGGGATCTTGAATTTCTATTGTTAAATTGGGTTTCTTCTGTTAAGTTATTTATATGGTACTGTGAGTGTGGTCAGTGAGTGAAACTAGTAATAAGTGATTGAATTGTCATGGATTTTTCCAAGCCAATAATTATTTAATTTCGTGCGGATCGCCAGTGTACCTTAATGTCTGTGTATGAAGGTAAAATGTGTTAATGCTGATAGCTGGACATTAATTTTGTCTACCCTTCGACCTTTATGTAACCTCACCAACACATGTGGGTCCTGCCCATCATACCCATTTCTTCCTTTCTAACCTCTCCCAACCTACCTCTTCTACTTGAGGAAGGAACTACTAGTTACAGAAGTCATGGTTTTCTAAACTGAATTTTTCCTTAGTTACCATTGCCTATGAATTTGTGTGTCCATATTGTTATCGTCTGTCAGTATGTGTATTAAACAGTGTATGTAACACACTATAATTTTTCATGTTCACTTTTAATAGCTTGCAAAAGTGTTGGCTTTTAAGAACTACTTCGCAAAGTCTAAATGGAGTTTGTGGTGTGCTTGAAGTATTCCTCTTGATCAGGGGAAAGTTGTTCCTCACTACAGAGAACTCTGTGAAATATTTACATTCCGTAAGTTTATTGTAACTAAAATTTGTATTATTAAAGTCAATTGAAATGTCTGTCTCTGAAAGAAAACAGTAACATGACGTGAAATATTGCTGAGAGTTTTAAATTAGTTTTCTTTCTTACAAGCATTGTAATAACCTCTCACAAAAATAGTATATACTTACTAGAATTGGTAAATGATACAGAATCTGGTTAAAGTTGAATTTTTACGAATACATTACTTCTTCTGACCAGATCGAACAATTTTCAATGTTATTTCAACTACAACTGAAATTAAGAAAAATTGTAACTCATGAATTTATTTTTAAGTAAGGTGTAACCTGCATCTACCTTTGGTTGTGTAACGATAAAACTTCCAATGTCTAATAGAACGTAACTCATAAGATGTATGTGTACGCTGTACGTTGTAAAAGTTACTTACTTAATAAAACTACTGATCTATTGATCATCATTGCTTTGTAAGCAGTAATACAGAAGCGCAGTTAGACTAGAATTATAACTACTAGCGAAGCCTGACTTTGCTCCCACTTTTCGATCTTCTGTTTCCTTTTGTCGGCCTCTCTTGGCCAACTCTTGTTTTCTTCGACCCCAATGGTATTAGGTTGCGAGGCCAGAGGGTGTCATTCATTCTCATTTTTCAATCTCTCTCTCGTACGTTGAGGGAGGAGGGGGGGGGGGGGAGGTGCTGCATCAGGCGTGGTGCAGGGGAATCCAGCGTTCAAAGGGAGCAAACCCGAGAAAGCCAGGTCCTCAGAGCTTGGTGTCATGCGGTCAAGTTGCTCAACGATCCATTAGTCTTCATAGTCACAGGCCTGAAAACAATCCTTGGATGTCAAGGCAGAGCAAGAGATGGTGAGGTCAGAACACACCGTACTGGACTTGTAGCTAGCAGTGTCAGTATGATCGTACTCAAAATATTCCTGATTTTGGTACAAAATGTGAATCACAGTTGGAGATGCTTCTCTGGATCAGTAGTGAAGTAAATGTGATGGAAAAAGTAGCCTTACACATCAAGAAGGATTCTTTCCAAAATCGTGTAAACCACGTAAAATGTTAACAGATGTTGCTCTTGGAGGTATCATAACCAGTAGAAACATTGGGAGCATTGGAATCAAGTAATCACAAGTTCCCGTAGATACTACAGGGAAAATCCTGGACAGATGCAGAGCGCTGAAGTTACCTCGATGGCTAGTGAACAAATGCAAGTGAGACAGAGCACGATGGTCGTTCAAAATTCTAGTGATACCATGCGCCAGGCTGTAAATTGCTCATACGCAAAGTAATTTTGTGGGTGCCAGATGAGAAGAGAAGTGAAAACGAGGATAGAATGGTGTGGTGGAACATTGCTGATAGTATCAGATACTGGTGTACTTCCTCCCAAAGCAGTACATGAGCAGTACACAGCCTCTGATGGTACCACGTGCGAAGTTCTGTCTCACACTTCACGGACGTCAGAACTGGTTCTCATCGCTTGTATTTTGGTGACTATAACTGGAAGAGTTGTGATCGTTTACCACGGTTGAAGATCGTTCTGCGGATCTACTAGCAGGAATAGGAGTAAAGCGCCAGCCAGAACTTCACTTGCAGTCTTTGACTTGGCGAAGAAGATAATGGTGTCGGCTGAAAGCAGTCTTCGGTGCCACTGGACTACCACTTCTGCCTGACCCGAAAGCACCAAGCTTACGAGCTACACAGAGAAAATTGCAATCAGTAGGCCGACACCTCAAAAGTGGAAATCAGCCTTTCAGCGAGACGTGTTTGAGTTGGCTCCTCAAGGACAGGGACATTTTAAAGACCAGTGGTTCCGTAGTAGGTGGCATTCCCGACTCCCACTCTCCTCCCTCTTACAAACTTCATACAGTTTATTGCTTCTATACTTAAATAACTGTTACATAAATAAGCAACTAAAATCTCATGTTGAATATGTATGTAAAACTGAAATTAACTGTCAGGTCTAATAGTAATGTATTGTTTACTTTACTTTGTAAATTATGTAAATTAAGATTGAAGATAATCCATTACTCAATCACATGACTGTAACATTGTTAAATATGCAACATTTGAGTCATGTAGTACTGTCATGAATATGACAAATACTTTCAATTTTTAAGCGGAAATATTGCACACCATTGCACAAGACGAAAGTTGTCAGATGCAGGTAATACGTTAGAATGCTAGAAAGAGGAGAGAAATGGTCTTCTCTATTTATCAAATTTGAGGTTATAGTTCGTCGTGAAATCTGTCATTAGGCTAAGAAACTGAAGCAGATGAAACGCCATTATATCTATGCAGTCGTTGAAAGTGGAGTTGCAGCTCCGAAACACTTTGGGCAGATAATAGAAAATAAATTCTGTGAATGACCAAGGATTTTTTCCTTACTTAATGTGTTTATATTACTGCATGTTGACATCCAATGATGTTACGTAATGTTAATAAACTGTCTGTTCGCAGCAATAAAAATGTTGGTTGTAAATTAATATTATGCACGCATAGTTATCATGTCGTTATTTTCCATACAGCCATGTTGCGGCATTGGTCTTTCGACGTATCTCTAACTCGAGGAAATGCTGTATCTAAAAGTGTTTTAAATGTACTAGTAAACCTCTGATCCATCGAATAATCGTGTATAAAAGGGCCTCAGTTGTGACTACTTTATAAATTAGTTACTGCATTAAATGTTGCACTTCAAGCTTAACTTCAAATCTTTCGCAACCTTTCCAAACGAGCTTCATGTACATAAGCGAGAAAGTCACTAGGTGTTCTCATACTCAAATACTGGATGAATATAGTAAAGATACTTGGGTCCTGCCTAAAGACACACAGTTCTTAACTGTAATACTTACTTGCTTTTGTTGTTAATCTTTAAGCATAAGAATATGCCTCCTAATGTGCAGATCATGACAATGTAAATATATACAATGCTAAGTCAATTACGTGAAATAACGGAACTCAAATAATTTGCTCCTGGAAGCAGCTAGATACGTCTCAATCGACCAGGCCATTGGACTATAGTAATATTTATGCTGACTGGAGACCATCTGTCAATAGTTGGACTAAAATAATCCGCTCATCTACAATTCTCCACTAGCAAAAGAAAATGCAGCTGTGTAGCTGCGCACTAATGGTGTTGTAGCTAAACAGCAACTTCATGCAGCGAGAGTGCGTCCCAGTACTGGCCTTAGCATTACAGCTGACTCCCAAATACGACGACACAGGTTGTAAAGCCACTTCGTACCATGGGGTGTATCTGATATTGGGACTTCACTGCCGCCTTGAGTAATCATCACACATCAAATACAGTTCCTGCACTTCATGCTGTGGATTTTCCGTCTGACGACCCCATCTCAGATGTTTTTCGATTTCCTGTATTTCCTTAGTTTCAATATTTCTCCATATATAGCCTTCAAATCTTCCTGTACAAACCTTCAAATTCTAAACGCTCTGAGATCCTTGAGCCACACCCGCTGGGGCGCCGACCGATCTACCCTGTTGCGGCTCTACCAGGCGTTAATCCAGTCCCGTCTGGATTATGGGAGCCTGGCTTATGGCTAAGCATCCCCATCTGCATTACGGGTGCTGGACCCAATTCTCCACAGCGGGATACGCCTTGCCACTGGTGCTTTCCGCACCAGCCCTGTGGACAGCGTACTAGTGGTGGCAGGTGTACCTCCACTGCGGGTACGACGCCAACAATTACTGGCTGCTTATACTGCCCATGTTTTTAGTTTGCCCGGGCATCCAAATTACCGTGTCCTGTTCCCGCAGTCGGTCGTCCATCTGCCGGACCGTCGGCCCCGGTCGGGTTGTCCGATCGCCGTACGCGTCAAGGAGCTTCTCTGCAGGCTTGGGTTTTTCCCTGTTCCGCCTCCTTTCCAGGCGCCTCTGCGTACACCCCCGTGGTGTGTTCCTCGCCCTTGCCTTCTGCTCGACTTGGCACAGGACTCGAAGGACTCGGTCCCTCCAGAGGCCTTCCGCCGCCGCTTTTATTCCATCCTTGCCACGTATCAGGGCTCTGGAATTGTTTACACCGACGGTTCGATGGTTGCTGGTCGTGTCGGGTATGCGCTAACTCTAGGGGACCATTCCGAACAACGGTCCTTGGCGGCTGGCTGCAGCGTTTACACTGCTGAGCTAGTCGCCATCTTTCGAGCTCTAGCGTATATCCGCTCCTGCTCAGGTGAGTCCTTTGTGATCTGTAGCGATTCCCTGAGCGGTTTACGAGCTCTCGACCAGTGTTTTCCTCGTTCTCGTCTGGTGATGGCTATCCATGAGTCCCTGCATACTCTTGAGCGTTGCGGGCGCTCTGTGGTCTTTGTGTGGACCCCCGGTCATGTCGGTATCCCGGGCAATGAACCCCCCAGGGGGTCCACAACTCTTTTGTGGATACGTGCGTGGCGAGCACGGGGCCCCGAGCCATTGCAGCCTTCTTTCTCTCCCGGGCTGCATTTCCTTTCCCTTCCCCTCCTTTCCCCTCCGTACCCCTTTCCCCTCGCCCTCTCCTCTCCCTCTATTGGTGTCCTTGCTTATGTTGGCCCCCGCTATCCTCCTGGTTCTGTTGGTTTTACACTCTGGCTTTGTTGCGTAATCATCTCCTCCTTTTGGCATTCCTTGGTCCCCCTCTGGGGTTTGACCTCCATTCCAAAATTTCTCTTCCGTAGTGTGAGCCATTTGGGGAAGAGCACCTTACCTAGTGTCTCCGACGTGTGCCCTCCTAGTATATTCCACCTTTTCTTCTACGTCGTTGTCTGATGCTAGGGTGCATAGCCAGCACGGTAGCCAGCCCGTGTGGTGGGGTCGCTATGTACCCTTTTGGTTGAGCCCCCTGAACACACAGGGATCACACTTCTGATACCTGAGCTGTGACCTCCTCATGCATGCCTTGGAGTGGTTGCTCGTCATCCTGGAGCATCGGAACTCCCGGCAATGGCCGCCGTGCCAGACGGCCCTTGCTGTGGCTGGGTGGCGCCCGTGAGGAGAGCCCCTGATCGGAGTGGGTGGTATCAGGGCGGACGCTATGCAGATGAAACGCATAAGGGTCCAAACCTCTGGCCGCTCTTCTGCGGCCGTCTCTCTGCGTGGTACTGATTCCTCAAGTGCTGCTTCTCTTGCCCCTTCGGCCTTCCCTTCCGTGGCTACCCCCTGGGAGGAGGGTCAGGCCCGTCGTCTAGGGGCAAAACCTTTCCCCCGTTTGCACCAGGACTGATGGAGATACTTTCACCAGTGTCAAACCTTTATTCTTTGTGGAACACATTGAAGACAAGTTCGGCGAAGTGGACTCCCTGAGCAAGATGCGGTCGGGTTCGTTACTGATAAAAACTGCTTCGGCTGCCCAATCTGCGGCCCTTCGTGCCTGTACCCATCTTGGCACAATTCCCGTGTCCATTACCCCTCACCAGTCTCTAAATATGGTACAAGGTGTGATTTTTCACAGAGACCTCATCCTTCAAACTGATGAGGAACTTCGGGACAATCTCGGACGGCGGGGTGTTCACTTTGTTCGGCGTGTTCAGAAGGGTCCTAAAGATAATCGTATTGATACTGGTGCCTTTATCCTGGCCTTTGAAGGGGATACCCTTCCTGAGAAAGTTAAGATTATGGTCTATCGCTGTGATGTGAAGCCGTACATCCCACCTCCTATGCGGTGTTTTAAGTGCTTGCGTTTTGGCCACATGTCTTCTCGCTGTACCCAGGACCCTCTCTGTGGTGACTGTGGACGTCCACTCCATGAGGGGAGTCCCTGTGTTCCCCCTCCTGTATGTGTAAATTGTCATGGTAGTCATTCTCCACGTTCAGCAGATTGCCCAGTCTATAAGAAAGACAGAAAGATACAGGAGTATAAGTCTCTTGATCGTTTAAGCTACACAGAGGCCCGTAAGAAATATGCACGATTGCACCCTGTGTCCATGACATCTAGTTACGCCTTGGTTACATCTTCATCCCTTCCTCCCCCTTCCTTACCCCCGTCCCGGACCCCTCTCCTTCCCCCCTCCCCTGCGGCTCCCACACCTTCTCCTCTGGGCGCCGCTCCCCCTCCCCAGCCGGAGAAGTGTCCCACTCCTTCGGCGTCTGCCGGTCAAGGGCGCCTCTCCCGGGATGCCCCTTCCCGGCACCTTCCAGGTCAAAGGTCTGCTGCAGCGCGGCGACCGCGAGAGCCGCGGTCTATCGGCCCCCAGGTCGCCCGGTCTCTTTCTGTTCCTGATCTTGCTGCAGCTGGCTCCATTATGCCACACAGCCCTCCTCGATCTCAGCCTGAAAAGAAGAAGAAACATAAGTCCCGGGACAAAGAGCCTCTGGTGTCACCGGCGGTCCCTTCCCCTGCTTCACAACCGGATTCTGACCTGTCGTTTATGGATGTCGCCCCCTCCTTGTCGGTGACGGGTGGGGACCCGGCGGTATGACTGGATTTAGCGTGTTCAGCCCTCATTTAAACCATCGTTCTGTGGTTCTCCAATGGAATTGTAATGGCTACTATCGTCACCTTCCGGAATTGAAATCCCTTCTTTCGTCCTACTCAGCAGCTTGTGTGGTTCTCCAGGAATCTCATTTTACTGATGCTCACTCACCGACCCTCCGTGGGTTCCGTGTTTTCTGTCGAAATCGGGTCGGACCCTTGCGGGCTTCTGGTGGCGTTTGTACGTTGGTCCGTACAGACATTGCTAGCACGTGGATTCCTCTCCAAACTACATTGGAAGCAGTTGCTGTTAGGGTCCACTTAGACTCTGCAGTCACAGTATGCAATCTTTATCTCCCTCCTGACAGGACTCTTACACCTGCTGCCTTAACCACCCTTCTTCAGCAACTTCCTCCTCCCTTCCTCCTCCTTGGGGATTTTAATGCTCATCATCCTTTGTGGGGCAGCGCCTTTCCATCTAGACGAGGTCTTCTTATCGACCAATTTATTGCAGACCACGACCTGTGCCTTCTTAATGATGGCTCCCCTACTCATTTCAGTGCTGGTTATGGTACCTTTTCTGCCATTGATCTTTCTCTTTCTTCTCCCTCTCTCCTCCCTTCATTACACTGGTCGCCACACGACGACCTTTGTGATAGTGACCATTTCCCGTTGATTATCACGCTCCCTTCCCGCTCCCCGATGGAGAGGTTACCTCGTTGGTCTTTCCACCGCGCCGATTGGCCTCTATATACTGCACAGGTCGAGTTTTCTCCCTCTTTGTCGGGTTGCATTGATGACGTCCTACGTGACGTGTCTGACGCGATTGTTCGCGCTGCTAACCTTGCTGTCCCGCGCTCATCTGGACAATTTCGTCGTCGGCAAGTCCCGTGGTGGAGTACGGCCATTGCCATTGCCATCCGTGATCGCCGTCGAGCTTTGCAACACTTTAAGAGGCACCCATCTGTAGCCAGCCTTTCTACCTTTAAGCGCCTTCGCGCTAAAGCCCGTTATTTAATCAAACGGAGCAAGCGGATATGTTGGGAACGATTCGTTTCTTCCCTTGGTTCCACTGTCCCCCTGTCACGGGTATGGGCTACACTTCGCTCTCTCCAAGGTTGCCATCGGCAGTCCACCCTCCCAGGCCTTCACCTCCCAGATGGCATTTGTACGGACCCATTAGTTCTCGCAGAACATCTTGCGACCCATTTTGCAGTGGCATCAGCGTCGGCCTCCTATCCAGCTGCTTTCCTTCATCAAAAACAGCAGGCTGAAGCTGTCACCTTATGTTTCACCACTTGTGAGTCAGAATCTTACAACGAACCTTTCACTGAATGGGAATTTCTTTCTGATCTATCTGCTTCTCATGATACGGCTCCTGGCCCAGATTCCATTCATAACCAGCTGCTTCAACATCTCAGTGCTCCACAACGGCACCATCTTCTTCGGGTGTTTAACCGTATCTGGCTCCAGGGTGACTTCCCTTCTCAGTGGAGGGATAGCATTGTGGTTCCTGTCCTTAAGCCTGGTCAGAACCCCCTATCTGTTGACAGCTATCGGCCAATTAGTTTGACCAATGTTGGTTGTAAGTTACTTGAACGGCTGGTAGCCCGTCGGCTCACTTGGGTCCTCGAATCTCGATCTATTGTCCCCTTACCAGTGTGGCTTTCGAGAGGGACGATCTCCAATCGATCATTTGCTTCGCTTGGAATCCGCAGTTCGGCAGGCTTTTTCCCAGCGCCGCCATTTGGTTGCAGTGTTTTTTGACCTTCGCAAGGCCTATGACACGGCCTGGCGCCATCACATCTTACTAACCCTTCATCAGTGGGGTCTTCGGGGCCCACTCCCGATTTTTATCCGCCAGTTCCTGATCCATCGGTCATTCAGAGTTCGAGTTGGTACTGCTTTTAGTTCTCCACGGACCCAGGAGACGGGCATCCCACAGGGTTCTGTCTTGAGTGTCCTTCTTTTCCTCATTGCTATCGATGGACTTGTGGCCTCTGTCGGTCCCTTGGTCGCCCCTGCCCTGTATGTGGATGATTTCTGCATTTGGGTTAGTTCCTCCTCGATGCCATCTGCAGAACGGCAGCTCCAGGTGGCTATACGGCGTGCCTCTGCATGGACCCTCTCCCACGGGTTTCAATTCTCTCCTTTAAAATCGCGGGTGGTCCACTTCTGTCGCCGTACTACGGTCCACCCTGATCCAGAGCTCTATCTCGCTGCACAAAGATTGCCTGTGGTTCCACAGTTTCGTTTCCTAGGTCTTCTTTTCGACAACAAGCTCACTTTGCTGCCCCATATCAGACTCCTGAAGGTAGGATGTTTCCGTAAACTCAATGTCCTTCGCTTCCTTGCCCACTCCTCCTGGGGTGCGGACCGTTCCCTCCTCCTCCGTCTTTATCGTGCTCTAGTTCTGTCACGTTTGGACTATGGTTGTCAAGTTTATGGTTCAGCTGCTCCTTCCACGCTGCACGTGCTGGATCCAGTCCACCATCGTGGTATCCGTTTGGCCACCGGTGCCTTCCCTACTAGCCCTGTTGATAGTCTCCTGGTTGAAGCTGGGATCCCCCCCCTTTCTGTTCGGCGGTCCCAGCTTCTGGTGTCTTATGCCCTTACTATCCGTTCTTCTCCCGCTCATCCTTCCTATTCTATCCTATTCCCAGACCATGGACGTCGCCTGCCTGACTCCCGCCCTCGGGCGGGTTTACCGGTTGGGCTGCGCCTTGCGTCTCTTACCCGTGATTTTCGGCTTCCTTCTTTGTCCTGTCTTCCTCGCTCCCTCCCCTCCACCCCTCCTTGGTTAGTTCCTCGGCCTCGACTTCGGATGGATCTCTGCCGCGGACCGAAAGATTCCATCCCCCCGGTGGTGTTCCGTACATTTTTCCGCCAAATTTTATGGGAGTTTCGGGATGCTGTTATTTTTTACACTGATGGCTCTAAATCTGCTGATCATGTTGGGTATGCCTTCACGTCCTCTGTTGGAACGGAAAATCATCTGCTGCCACCTACATGTGGGGTGTTTACTGCGGAATTGATGGCAATTTCCCGGGCCCTTACCTTTCTTAAACAATCCCAACACAACCGCGTTTTGTTATGTACGGACTCGATGAGTGGCCTTCTTGCTATTGACCGGTGTTTTTCGCGCCATCCCTTGGTCTCTGCCATCCATGACCATCTCGCTGATCTTCACCGTGCTGCTTGTTCCATTGACTTCTTATGGGTCCCGGGCCATGTGGGTATCCCGGGTAATGAGCTCGCTGATCGTTTGGCTGGGGGAGCAGTTACTTACCCCCCGTTTTCTGTAACCCCTCCTGCAGCGGATTTACGGCTTCACATCAAATCTCACTTTACACAGTCATGGGCCAATTCTTGGGAGGCTACTCCACTGTCTAATAAACTTCGTGACACTAAGGTGAATCCAGGCCCATGGCGTTCTTCCTTTAGCCTCTCCCGCAAGGACTCGACCACACTGTGTCGTCTCCGCATTGGCCATACCAGGCTGACCCATGGTTTCCTTTTGCGTGATGAGCCACCCCCGCTATGTGGTTGTGGAGCCTTCCAGTCAGTGGCCCACATTTTGGTTGAATGCCCCCTTCTTTTGGCTCTGCGTGCTAAGTACAGACTCCCCCACACTTTACCTTTGATGTTGGCTGACGATTCCCAGATGGTCTCTCTGGTTCTAGGTTTCCTCTGGGAGAGTGGTTTTTATTCTCAGTTTTAAAGTTTTTAATCTCCCTCTGGTGTTGGGGCAGGGCGGTGAGTGTTTGGGTGTCTCCCACTGTAGGCAGTGTTCAGAGATTCCCGATTCACCTCCCTGACCGGAATCCTCTTTTCTTTCCCTTTTACTCTGTTTTTACCCCTTCTGTTAAAGGCTTGGTTAGTTTTTATATTCCCATACGTACTTTCTGCATTATAGCAGTTGTACCTTTTAAGTCACAGGTGGTCTTGCCTATGCTGTTTCAGCATAGTGTTGGGTTCGTTCTCTTGCCAACTTCCCTCATTTGTTTTTACTAATGACAACGTGACTGCCCTTTTACGTTTCCCCTTTATCCGTTTTATTTTTCTGACTATACTGAGATGTCCCGTTAGCAGAATGGAGTCTATTTGAAACAAGGGACTGATGACCTTGCTGTTTGGTCCCTTTAACCTCAAACAACCAACCAACCGGGCAATGAACATGTTGACCGCCTGGCGAAAGAGGCCACGTGTAAACCATCTCTGGATGTTGGCCTCCCAGAGACTGATTCGCGAGCAGTCCTCCGCCGAAAAGTTTTTGCGCTTTGGGACGCTGAATGGCGCGATCGGATTAAACCCAATAAACTCCGTGCCATTAAGGAGACGACGACTGTGTGGCGGTCATCCCTGCGAGCCAACCACAGGGACTCCGTCGTCCTTTGTCGGCTCCGCATTGGCCACTCCCGGCTAACAGTTATTTACTGCGCCGGGAGGACCCTCCTCTGTGTCGCTGTGGGGCAGCTTTGACAGTGGCCCACATTTAGTTGGCCTGTCCCCTTTTAGCTGTGGTCAGGCAGACATTTGCGCTGCCTGATACGCTCCCTGCCCTTTTAACAGACGACTCCACTATGGCTGACTTAGTTTTACGTTTTATTCGGGCAGGGGGATTTCATCATTTAATCTGAGTGTTCCTGTTTTATTTTATTGTTTTGTGTTGATTCTGGCCTTTGGCCTATGATTTCCAACTGTTTTTTTAATGTGTTTCTAAGTGGTGGGCTTTTCCTTTTTTATTTCTATGGTCGGCCAACCACTGTCACACTCTGTGTGGTTTTAGTTCGTTTTGTCTTGTCCTTGTCTCAGTTTCTCTTGTTCTGTATCGTCTGTGTTCTCTTCTGTTCCTCGTTTTTATTCTCTGTGGGTGTTCTTTGTCTTTGGAAAAAGGGACCGATGACCATAGCAGTCTGGTCCCTTTACTCCCCCCAAACCAACCAACCAAACCTTCAAATTCTCCTTTCCCTGACGTGTATCGTCATTAAAATACGAGGAAGTCTACCTGACGTTAACGATACACAAACGTTTCTACAAAGTTTGTAATGTTTATCAAACTGACTACAAATCCTTAGTGCAAGCAATTCATTTTACTATTATCAGTAGATAATATATGTCTCCTGTATCGTCCTTAACAGTTCAACGGTGTTGGGGCGATGTAGTGAGCAGTCGATCAAATATATCTGTACTCGGTTTGAAGTCTCATTCAGGGTTTGTCGTTAACTTCAGTTGTCCCCCCTGTGGGTCTGAGGTAAGAATAGGCCCGAGGTGTTACTGCCTGTCGTAAGAGGTGACTAAAAGGAGTTTCAACCGTTTCGGCCTTCTATGTGATGGTCCCCCTTGGGGTTTGACCTAAATTTTTCAAAATTCTACAGAAGTACGAGCCTTTTGGGGAAGGACACCTTACATGGTGTACCACTGGTCCTAAGTGCACTAAGACCTTGGCACTCAGCATTGCACCGGCGTTGTCACCATACCCATTATTCCTCAAATTGGGCCTAAACGCCTGATGGGTTGTCCAAGTTACGCCCATAGTGCATCTCCATCTGCACCAGCGATCATGATGGACTTTCCATGGCACCAGAAATCCAGCACGGTAGCCAGCCCGTTGTGGTGGGGTCGTCATGTACCCTCTAGGTTGTAGCCCCCTGACAACACAGGGATCGTACTGCCGATACCTGAGCTGCACCCTCCCCACGTCGGCCAAGGAGTAGATGCCCGTCTCCTTGGGGCATCAGGACTCCCGGCAATGGTCATCCTGCCAGGTGGCCCTTGCTGCGGCTAGGTGGCGCCCGTGGGGAGAGCCCCTGGTCGGAGTGGGTGGTATCGGGGCGGACGTTTCGCAGATGAAACGTCAACACGTATCAGGTCGCTCTGCGGCCGAGTCTTTCAAAAGAAAAGGTACCGTTTCTAGTTCTCCTGCCCTTTCCCCCTTGGCCACTCCATGGGAGGAGGGACAGGCCCGCCAGCTTGGGGCGAAGTACTTCCCCCGCTATTTGGTCTGTTCTCGAACCGATGGGGGGACGTTCGCCACCTCAAAGCCCATGTTCTTTGTTCAGCACATTGAGAACGTCTTCAGGGATATCGAGGCTCTCAGCAAGATGCTTTCAGGGTCCGTTCCTATAAAGACCACCTCCGCCACACAGTCGGCGGCGCTCCAGGCGTGCGACCACCTAGGGGACATCCCAGTCTCCATTGTCCCACATCTGGCACTAAATAGGACGCAGGGGGTTATTTTTCATCGTGACCTCCTGCTACAATCTGATGAGGAGCTCAGGGCCAACCTGGAGCGCCGCGGCGTGCATTTCGTCCAGCGAGTCAAGCGCGGCCCCAAAGACCGTCGCAACGACACCGGGGCCTTTATCCTCGCCTTCGAGGGGGACGTTCTCCCGGAGAAGGTAAAGGTGATGTGCTACCGGTGCTACGTGCGACCTCTCGTCCCGCCTCCTATGCGCTGTTTTAGGTGTTTGCGCTTTGGGCACATGTCATCACGGTGTGAGGCTGAGCCCCTTTGTGGCGATTGTGGACGTCCTCTTCGTGAGGCACGTACATGCACCCCACCACCTCGGTGCATTAATTGTCCTGGCGTCCACTCGCCTAGATCCTCAGACTGCCCCGCATATCAGAAGGAGAAGAAGATACAAGAAATCAATACTTTGGATCGGCTCTCTTATTCTGAGGCCAGGAAGAAGTATGACTGCCTCCATCCCGTGCCATTGACCACTTCGTTTGCCTCAGTTGTGTCCACTCCTTCCGCGGTATCCTCACCCCTATCCTGTCCCCCCTCCGCCTCCTCCGCCCATCAGGGGGCTCTACCTCCGCCTCCCAAATCCCTCCCTTCCAAATCATCCTCCCCCGTGGCCCCCACCCCCTCAGCCCCAGGGGCCACCCTTCCTCCTCTTCCTCTCCCCCCGCCACCTGAGAAGCAATCCTCTTCTCAGGCGTCCATCGGGGAAACATTCCGGACCCCAGCTTCCAAGGTCCGGCGTTCCAAAACGGACCCCGCGCGTGAGGACCTTCTTCGGGTCCAGCTCAACATCCCTGTGCCTCTTTGGCCTTCCAAGAAGTAGTCTCTATCCCCCTCTCCACCCCGGCGCGTTTCGTCTGACGCTCCATCCGTGAGTCGCTGCTCCCGGCCGTCCTCAGTTTCGCCGGGACGCTCTGCTGCCAGGCGCTCAGCTGGCCTCTCGTCGGCAAATGATGCTGCCCCTCCTACACAACCAGGGACAGCGGCCGCAGCTGGTGACGACTCGATGGAACCGGATCCGCCTCCCGCCGGTTGTAGCGTTGTTCCCTCGCAACCTGGCCCTCTGCGGCCGTCGAGGTGACCAGCTCTTCCCCCGTCTCGTTCCCCCAACTTTTTGATTAGCGATGGCCTTGTTTCATTGGAACATACGAGGTATTCGATCTAATTGGGAGGAATTACAACTGCTCCTCGGCCTGCACTGTCCGCTCGTCCTTGGTCTCCAGGAAACCAAGTTGCGCCCGACTGACAGTATTGCCTTTACCCACTATACCTCGGAGCGGTATGACCTCACCCCTGTGGACGGTATCCCAGCTCATGGTGGGGTCACGTTGCTCGTTCGGGACGATGTCTATTACCATCCCATCCCATTGACCACCCCACTCCAAGCAATAGCTTTCCGTATTACTCTTTCTGGTTTTACTTTTTCAGTTTGTACCATCTACACTCCGTCATCTGCTGTTAGTCGGGCTGACATGATGAACCTGATCGTTCAGCTTCCCCCGCCGTTCTTATTGTTTGGCGACTTCAATGCCCATCATCCCCTTTGGGGCTCTCCTGCATCCTGTCAAAGAGGCTCACTCTTGGCGGATGTCTTCAACCATCTAAATCTTGTCTGCCTCAATACCGGCGCCCCGACTTTCCTCTCGGACTCTACTCATACCTACTCCCACTTGGGCCTCTCGATCTGTTCTACCACTCTTGCCTGTCGGTTCGAGTGGTATGTCCTTTCTGACACCTATTCGAGCGACCACTTCCCCTGTGTCGTTCGTCTCCTGCACCACACCCCATCCCCATGTCCTTCACGCTGGAACATACTGAAAGCTGACTGGGGACTTTACTCCCCCCTGGCGACCTTTCCGGACCACGATTTTCTCAGTTGTGACAGTCAGTTCGAATACCTCACGGCTGTTATCATCAATGCTGCCGAACGTTCCATTCCTCGTACTACCTCTTCTTCACGTCGCGTTTCCGTCCCCTGGTGGACCGAGGCTTGCAGGTACGCTATCCGTGCTCGACGACGTGCTTTACACACCTTTCGCCGCCATCCTACGTTGGCGAATTGTATTGAATACAAACGACTCAGAGCGCAATGCCGTAGAATCATCAAAGACAGCAAAAAAGCTTGTTTGGCCTCTTTCACGAGCTCCTTTACCAGTTTTACTCCCTCTTCCGTCGTTTAAGGTGGCCTGCGTCGGCTGTCGGGCATTAAGGCCCACTCCTCGGTACCTGGCCTGACCTCAGGTAATGAGGTCCTTGTTGATCCTATGGCTTTCTCCAACGCCTTTGGCCGCTTTTTCGCGGAGGTTTCAAGCTGAATCTGAAAACTTACAATGCCCCCTTTACTATGCGGGAACTCGAACGTGCGCTTGCACTGTCCTGATCCTCTTCTCCGGGGCCAGATGCCATGCACGTTCAGATGCTGGCACAGCTTTCTCCGGCGGGCGAAAGCTTCCTTCTTCGTACCTACAATCGCGTCTGGACCGAAGGTAGGGTCCCTATGCGTTGGCGTGACGCCGTCGTTGTTCCTATACCCAAACCCGGGAAGGATAGACACCTTCCTTCTAGTTACCGCCCCATTTCTCTTACAAGCTGTGTCTGTAAGGTGATGGAGCGCATGGTTAATGCTCGGTTAGTCTGGATTCTTGAATCTCGACTACTTACTGATGTCCAATGCGGCTTTCGTCGCCGCCGCTCCGCTGTTGACCACCTTGTGACCTTGTCGACATTCACCATGAACCCCCCCAGGGGATCCACAACTCTTTTGTGGATACGTGCGTAGCGAGCACGGGGCCCCGAGCTAATGTGGCCTTCCTTCCTTTCCGGGCTGCATACCTTCCCTTTCCGCATCCTTCCCCATCCCCTGTCTTCACCCCCCCCCCCTCACCTCTTGCTCTTTCCTTCACTTTCTCCCCCTCTGGGAGTATGGTTTGCGCCTACGTCCGGAGACGGACGCTTGTAAATGTACCGCATTCTTCTTCCTCCTTGCTTGTATGTCTTCTTCCTTCCTTTGTCCATCTCCTTTCCTTACCTCTTCTCTTTACCCTTTTCTCCGCTGCGGCGTTTGAGACCCCCTCTTCTTTCCTTTCCCTTTCTCTTTCTTCCTCCCTGTGCGTGTCTGAAGGCCGACGCACGCACTTCCATGCGTAGCCGGTGACGGGGTAACGCGTAATTCCCCGCCCCGGGTAGACAGGTAGGACACGTACGTACCCCCTGGTAAAGGCCAGGCCCAGGGAGGGGTGATTACCCGAGCTGATACCTTCCGAAAGTGCCGATTGGTCCCTCCGTCCGTATGTTGGGAGGTGTGACCTGAGGTGTGAACAATCACCTAAGGCGGGTGTGCCCTCGGTGAGGGCCCCCACAAGGGAGGAGCGCGCCATCGGAGACGCCGGTAATCATGGGGGATTCTTCCGCAATGGTTTCCTCACCTTCCACTATGTCTGCTCACAAACGTAAGTTCACTGAGTCTCAGCCACAGACGGTTCTTCCATCGTTGCCACAGTTCCTTGTTGTTTCTCGGTCTGACGAAGGTCACGACTTTTCCACGGTCAACCCTTTCATTATTCAGAAAGGTGTCGACGCAATTGCGGGTCCTGTAAAGTCTTGTTCCAGATTACGGAATGGTACCCTGTTGTTAGAAACACACAGTGCCCTCCAGGCTCAAAAATTGCTGCGTACTTCTCTGCTCCACACCTTCCCTGTCCGGGTGGAACCGCACCGTACCTTAAATTCCTCGCATGGAGTCGTTTATACACGCTCCCTCGATGAATTGTCTGACGAAGAAATTCAGCACTACCTGTCTGACCAGGGCGTCACCGCTGTTCATCGGGTTATGAAAAGGGTTGACTCGAACATCATTCCAACCCGCACTGTCTTCTTGACTTTTGACAAAGTTCAACTCCCATCAAAAATCAAAGCAGGCTATGAGATAATTTCCGTTCGCCCTTATGTCCCAAACCCTACGCGTTGCTATCGATGTCAGCGGTTCAATCACACCAGCCAGTCCTGTTCCAATCCGGCCAAATGTGTTACGTGTGGCAGGGATGCCCATGAGGGTGCTTGTCCACCTCCATCCCCTCGCTGCATCAACTGTATGGGTGACCACGCTGCTTCCTCTCGAGATTGCCCTGTTTTTAAGGACGAAAAGCTGATCCAGGAAATAAGAGTGAAGGAAAAGGTGTCGACCTTTGCTGCTCGAAAGTTACTCGCCAGTCGACAGCCCACCGTGCCTCAGAAAGGAAAATACAGCGCTGTCCTTGCTTCTTCTCGGCCAACAAAGGAGGCGGCCACGCAGACTTGCGACCTCACATTTAGTACCACGGTCGTCAGATCGGCCAGCGCAAAGATCGCCCGTTCAACCTCACCTCTTTCGCCTGCCCACTCTATGGCTCACCCTTCGTCGGGTTCTGCTAAATCTCGAGCCCAAAAGTCAGACGCCAAGTCTACAAAAAAAGAGCATTCTCGTGAAGAGTTTTTACGTACTGCAACTTCACAACCATCGGTTCCTCCTTCATCTAAACATACCTCCAAGAAGGCTACAAAGAAACACAGTTCCTCTCCTTCTCCGCCAAGGCGTGTCCCATCTACAGCACCACCTGGCGGAAATCGCCCTCGGCCATCTTCTGTGTCGCCGAGGCGCACTGTTGGTGGCCGGTCAACTGGCCGATCGTTGGTGGCAGGAGCTGCTCCTGACCAACCTATGGATCAGGATCTTCTGCCTTCGACTGAATGCCATTCCATGCTGTCGGTCGCAAGCTCTGAGCAGTCGTTGAGTTGACAGCACCCTTGGTGCCGTTCCTCCATTTTCTGTTCACCCTATGTCCATTATCCACTGGAATATCCGCGGCATTCGCGCCAATCGGGAGGAATTGTCGATCCTCTTACGATCCTACTCGCCGGTCATCTTCTGTCTTCAGGAAACAAAGCTGCGTCCCCATGACCGCTTTGTTCTCCCTCATTTTCAGTCCGTCAGATATGACCTCCCCTCAGTTGAAGGCACTCCAGCCCATGGAGGACTCATGATTCTGCTCCATGATACTCTCCATTATCACCCAATCCCCTTAAACACTTCCTTCCAAGCTGTCGCCGTCCGTCTTTCCCTTTCTGGATACACGTTCTCTCTTTGTACGGTATACATTCCATCGTCTACACCAATGGCACGAGCTGATCTCCTTCATCTTCTTGATCAGCTTCCACCCCCCTATTTGCTGGTTGGGGACTTCAATGCCCACCACCCGCTTTGGGGATCTCCACATCCTTGTCCACGTGGCTCACTATTGCTAGACGTCTTCCACCAAGCGGATCTAGTCTGCCTCAACACTGGGGTCCCTACATTTTTGTCTGCCTCCACGGCAAATTTATCCCATTTGGACCTTGCGGTCGGTACTGTTCCGCTAGCTCGGCGCTTTGAATGGTTCGCCCTTGATGATACACACTCGAGTGACCACTTTCCATGTGTTCTTCGTCTGCAGCCTCAACTGCCATATATGCGCTCGCGACGCTGGAAGTTTGCCCAAGCCGATTGGACACTTTTTTCGTCTCTAGCGACATTCGATGACCGTCGCTTTCCCAGCGTCGACGATGAGGTCACACATTTTACCGACGTTATTCTCACAGCTGCGGAACGTTCAATACCACGCACCTCCGAATTGCCCCGGCGCCCTCCAGTTCCTTGGTGGAACGAGGCCTGCCGTGACGCAATACGTGAGCGGCGACGTGCTCTTCGCATTTTCCGTCACCATCCAACTTTGGCCAACTATCCGATATAAGCAGCTCCGTGCGCGATGCCGTCGCGTCATCCGCGATAGCAAGAAGGCAAGCTGGAAATTCTTTACTAGCTCATTTAACAACTTCACTCCCTCCTCGGAAGTTTGGAGTCGGCTTCGACGGTTCTCAGGCGCGCCTAGTTTCTCCCCGGTCTCTGGGCTCACTGTCGCGCATGATACCTTAGTGGACCCCGTCGAAATTTCTAACTCATTGGGTCAGCACTTTGCTGAGATTTCGAGCTCTTCAAATTACCCGCCAGCGTTTCTCCCGAAGAAACGTGCAGCAGAAGTGCGGCATCTTGCTTTCTCCTCAAAATCGCGAAAGCTACAATACGGTTTTCTCCATGCGCGAACTCCAACATGCACCCTCTACTTCTCGCTCCTCCGCCCCAGGACCGGATGGTATCCATGTCCAAATGTTGCTGCATTTATCAACCCATAGCCTGCGTCACCTCCTTCGCCTTTATAATCGAATTTGGACCGACAGTACCTTTCCCAGGCGATGGCGGGAAGCTATTGTCGTTCCCGTTCCGAAACCTGGAAAGGACAAACATCTCCCCTCTAGCTATCGCCCCATTTCTCTCACGAGTAGTGTCTGTAAGGTTTTGGAGCATATGGTGAATTACCGTTTAGCTTGGTGGCTGGAGTCCCGCAGTCTTTTAACACCAGCCCAATGCGGATTCCGAAAGCATCGTTCTGCTGTTGACCATCTTGTTGCTCTCTCCACTTATATCATGAACAATTTTCTCCGGAAACGCCAAACGGTAGCAATATTTTTTGATCTGGAGAGAGCGTACGATACCTGTTGGAGGACAGGCATCCTCCGCACACTGTTCTCTTGGGGCTTTCGAGGCCGGCTGCCCCTTTTTCTTCGCGAATTTATGGCAGAGCGCACATTTAGGGTGCGGGTGAACACTACTCTCTCCCGTACTTTCTCCCAAGAAAACGGGGTACCCCAGGGCTCCGTGCTGAGTGTTGTACTGTTTGCCATCGCCATTAATCCAATTATGGATTGTCTCCTTCCTGATGTCTCGGGCTCCCTCTTTGTGGACGATTTTGCGATCTACTACAGTTCTCAAAGGACCAGCCTTCTTGAAAGACGTCTTCAAGGATGTCTCGATCGCCTCTACTCGTGGAGCATCGAAACCGGCTTCCGTTTCTCACCCAGTAAGACCGTTTGTGTTAATTTTTGGCGACGTAAGGAGTTTCTTCCGCCCTCCTTACATCTAGGTCCTGTCAACCTTCCGTTTTCCGACGTCGCTAAATTCTTGGGTCTTATGTTTGACAGAAAACTGTGCTGGTCCTCCCACGTTTCCTATCTTTCGGCTCGCTGTCTGCGTTCCCTTAACACCCTCCGTGTCCTGAATGGTACCTCTTGGGGAGCGGACCGGGTGGTCCTTCTCCGCCTCTATCGCGCCTTAGTGCGCTCGAAATTGGATTATGGAAGCATAGTCTACTCCTCTGCTCGGCCGTCTATTCTTCGGCGTCTCGACTCTATCCACCACCGTGGATTACGTTTACTGTCTGGAGCTTTTTACACCAGCCCTGTGGAAAGCCTTTATGCTGAGACTGCTGAACCTCCGCTATCCAATCGGCGGGCAGTCCTTCTGAGTCGTTATGCTAGCCATCTGTCTTCCATGCCTGCTAATCCAGCCCATAACCTTTTTTTCGACGCCTCCTTTGATGTCTGGTATGCAGGCCGCTCCTCCTCCCTACTACCCCCGGGAGTCCGCTTCCGTCAACTGCTCCATTCTCTTTCCTTCCGCTTTCCTAAAACCTTCTTGACAACTTGGGGTACAGCACCGCCTTGGCACCGTCCCCGGATCGACTTGCTCAGAGACCTATGTCAATTTCCCAAAGATGGTACCCCTACACTTGTTTACCGTCGGGCATTTGCTGCTCTATGTGCACAAATGACGGAAGCCACATTTATTTACACCGATGGCTCGAAAACATCGTTAGGTGTAGGGAGTGCCTATATTGTTGGCGACACCCCAAATCACTTTCGGCTTCCCGACCAGTGTTCGGTTTATACTGCAGAGCTTTACGCTGTTCTCCAGGCTGTCCACTACATCCGCCGCCATCAGCGGATACAGTACGTAATCTGCTCAGATTCTCTCAGCTCTCTCCTAAGTCTCCAAGCTCTTTACCCTGTGCACCCTCTGGTCCACCGGATTCAGGACTGTCTGCGCTTGCTCCACCTGGGGGGCGTCTCAGTGGCGTTCCTCTGGCTCCCGGGACACGTTGGTATCTGTGGAAATGAGGCGGCCGATATAGCGGCCAAGGCTGCAGTCTCTCTTCCTCGGCCAGCTCTTCAGTCTCTTCCGTTTACCGATCTACGGAGCGGTTTATGTCGCCAAGTTACTCATTTATGGCATGCGCATTGGTCAACACTTCCCCACAATAAATTGCGGGAAGTGAAAGCCGTTCCTTGCGCTTGGACCTCTTCCTCCCGAACGCGTCGTCGGGAGGAGGTAATTTTAGCTCGACTCCGGATAGGGCACTGTCTCTTTAGTCATCGACATCTTTTAAGCGGTGATCCTCCCCCACTCTGTCCCCACTGCTCTCAGCTGTGGACGGTCAGACACCTTTTAATTGAATGCCCCTATTTTAATCCGTTACGCTCCCGTCTACAGCTATCGCCTGATCTATCGTCGATTTTAGCAGATGACACGCGCTCAGCTGACCGCGTTCTACAGTTTATTAGTGACAGTGAAATGACGTCAGTCATTTGAAGCTTTTTTTTTTTGTGGACAACCAACCCCTTTCTATAGTGGACTTTTAAGCATTCCTTCTGCCTTTAGTTTCTCCAATTTTCTGACTATGTTTCCATTGCTGCTGATTTTAAATTTCGTTTTTTTCCTGTTTTCTACGTCACGGGCTGGGCGCTAATGACCATAGAAGTTTTGCGCCCTAAAACCACAAACAAAAAAAAAAAAATTCACCATGAACAACTTTTTGCGAAGGCGCCAAACGGTAGCCGTGTTCTTCGACTTGGAGAAGGCTTATGATACCTGTTGGAGAGGAGGTATCCTCCGCACTATGCACAGGTGGGACCTACGCAATCGCCTGCCCCTTTTTATTGATTCCATTTTAATGGATCGAAAGTTTAGGGTACGTGTGGGTTCCGTATTGTCCGACGTCTTCCTCCAGGAGAACGGAGTGCCTCAGGGCTCCGTCTTGAGCGTAGCCCTTTTTGCCATCGCGATCAATCCAATTATGGATTGTATTCCACCTAATGTCTCAGGCTCTCTCTTTGTCGATGACTTCACGATCTACTGCAGTGCCCAGAGAACATGCCTCCTGGAGCGCTGCCTTCAGCGTTGTCTAGACAGCCTCTACTCATGGAGCGTGGCAAATGGCTTCCGGTTTTCTGAAGAGAAGACGGTTTGTATCAACTTTTTGCGCTATAAAGCGTTCCTTCCGCCATCCTTACATCTCGGTTCCGTTGTTCTCCCATTCGTGGAAACAACTAAGTTTCTAGGGCTCACGTTGGACCGGAAACTGTGTTGGTCTCCACATGTCTCTTATCTGGCGGCCCGTTGTACACGTTCCCTTAATGTCCTCAGAGTTCTTAGCGGTTCATCTTGGGGAGCGGATCGCACTGTCCTGCTTCACTTGTATCAGTCCATTGTCCGATCAAAGCTGGATTATGGGAGCTTCGTCTACTCGTCCGCTCGGCCATCCCTCTTACGCCGGCTCAACTTCATCCACCATTGGGGGATGCATCTTGCGACCGGAGCCTTCTACACTAGTCCTGTGGAGTCTTTATGCTGAAGCTGCCGAATTACCATTGACCTACTGGCGCGACGTACTGCTGTGTCGGTATGCCTGCCGGCTGTTGTCTATGCCCGACCACCCCTCTTACCAGTCCTTCGCCGATTCTCTCGACCGTCAGTACGGGTTGTATGTGTGTGCCCTGCTGCCTCCCGGAGTCGCTTCTGTCGCCTGCTTCCGCAATTGAATTTTGCCCTCCCTACCACCTTCAGAGAGGGTGAGAGCCCGACACCACCTTGGTTCCAGGCTCCGGTTCATATTTATCTCGACCTCAGCTCACTCCCGAAGGAGGGTACTCAGGCTGCAGTGTATTGCTCACGGTTTGTCGAACTTCGTGCTCGACTTGCCGGTCACACCTTTATTTGCACCGATGGCTCCAAAACTCACGATGGTGTCGGCTGTGCCTTTGTCATCGGGGCCGCCACCTTTAAATACCGGCTCCTCGACCAATGTTCGAGCTTTACGGCCGAGCTTTTTGCTCTCCGTCAGGCCGTTCAGTATGCCCGCCACCACCGCCATTCATTGTATGTCCTTTGCTCTGACTTACTCAGTGTTCTTCAGAGCCTTGCAGCTCCCTATCCGGTCCATCCCTTGATTCAATGGATACAGCAGTCCCTCCATTCTTTCGCTGATAATGGTGGTTCTGTCAGCTTTCTGTGGGTTGCCGGACATGTAGGAGTGCCTGGGAATGAGGCTGCGGATGCTGCAGCCAAGGCTGCAGTCCTCCTGCCTCGGCCAGCCTCCCATTGTGTCCCGTCATCTGACGTTCGTGGGGATGTATGTAAAAGGCTTGTGTCGTTGTGGTGGGATGCTTGGTCATCCCTCCAAGGAAACAAGCTCCGGGCAGTCAAACCGCTCCCAACTGCTTGGACAACCTCCTCCCGACCATCTCGGCGAGCGGAGGTCCTTCTGACCAGGTTGCGGATTGGGCATTGCCGGTTTAGCCACCGCTACCTGCTCTCTGGTGACCCAGCCCCGCAGTGCCCTTGTGGTCAGGCATTAACGGTGCGCCATGTTTTATTGTCGTGTCCCCGTTTTAGTCAATTTCGTGTTGTCCTGTCCCTGCCATCTACCTTACCGGATGTTTTAGCTGATGACGCTCGAGCAGCTGCTCGTCTTCTGCGTTTTATAACTTTAACTGGCTTGACCAAAGACATTTAACCTTTTTACTTATTTCATCTGCATCTTTGTCAGGTCCTTTTGATGTCCCCCCATCCCCTTGAGTTTTAGCAGGTTCCTTGTGCTCTAACACCAGTGACTGGGCGCTAATGACCTCAGCAGTTGAGCGCCGTTAAACCCTACCAAAAAAAAAAAATCTCCCACGGCCGTCAGTAGTTCCAATGGAATATTGTCTACTCCGGGGGCCTTGTTGCGACTCAGGTCTTTCAGTGCTCTGTCAAACTCTTCACGCAGTATCGTATCTCCCATTTCATCTTCATCTACATCCTCTTCCATTTCCATAATATTGTCCTCAAGTACATCGCCCTTGTATAGACCCTCTATATACTCCTTCCACCTTTCTGCTTTCCCTTCTTTGCTTAGAACTGGGTTTTCATCTGAGCTCTTGATATTCATACAAGTCGTTCTCTTATCTCCAAAGGTCTCTTTAATTTTCCTGTAGGCAGTATCTATCTTACCCCTAGTGAGATAGGCCTCTACATCCTTAAATTTGTCCTCTAGCCATCCCTGCTTAGCCATTTTGCACTTCCTGTCGATCTCATTTTTTAGACGTTTGTATTTCTTTTTGCCTGTTTCACTTACTGCATCTTTATACTTTCTCTTTTCATCAATTAAATTCGATATTTCTTCTGTTACCCAAGGATTTCTACTAGCCCTCGTCTTTTTACCTACTTGATCCTCTGCTGCCTTCACTATTTCATCCCTCAGAGCTACCCATTCTTCGTCTACTGTATTTCTTTCCCCCATTCGTGACAATCGTTCCCTTATGCTCTCCCTGAAACTCGGCACAACCGCTGGATTAGTCAGTTTATCCAGGTCGCATCTCCTTAAATTCCCACCTTTTTGCTGTTTCTTCAGTTTTAATATACAGTTCATAACCAATAGATTGTGGTCAGAGTCCACATCTGCCCCTGGAAATGTCTTACAATTTAAAACCTGGTTCCTAAATCTCTATCTTACCGTTATATAATCTATATAATACCTTCTAGTATCTCAAGGATTCTTCCATGTGTAAAACCTTCTTTTATGATTCTTGAACCAATTGTTAGTATGATTAAGTTATGCTCTGTGCAACATTCTACCAGACGGCTTCCTCTTTCATTTCTTACCCCCAATCCATATTCACCTACTATGTTACCTTCTCTCCCTTTTCCTACACTCGAATTCCAGTCGCCCATGACTACTAAATTTTCGTCTCCCTTCACAATCTGAATAATTTCTTTTATTTCATCATACATTTCTTCAATTTCTTCGTCATCTGCAGAGCTAGTTGGCATATAAACTTGTACTACTGTAGTAGGTGTGGGCTTCGTGTCTATCTTGGCCACAATAATGCGTACACTATGCTGTTTGTAGTAGCTTACCCGCATTCCTATTTTCCTATTCATTATTAAACCTACTCCTGCATTACCCCTATTTGATTTTGTGTTTATAACCCTGTAGTCACCTGACGAGAAGTCTTGTTCCTCCTGCCACCGAACTTCACTAATTCCCACTATATCTAGCTTCAACCTATGCATTTCCCTTTTTAAATTTTCTAACCTACCTGCCCGATTAAGGGATCTGACATTCCACGTTCCGATCCGTAGAACGCCAGGTTTCTTTCTCCTGATAACGACATCCTCTTGAATAGTCCCCGCCCGGAGATCCGAATAAGGGACTATTTTACCTCCGGAATATTTTACCCAAGAGGACGCCATCATCATGTAATCATACAGTAAAGCTGCATGCCCTCGGGATAAATTACGGCTGTAGTTTCCCCTTGCTTTCAGCCGTTTGCAGTACCAGCACAGCAAGGCCGTTTTGGTTATTGTTACAAGGCCAGATCAATCATCCAGACTGTTGCCCTTGCAACTGCTGAAACGGCTGCTGCCCCTCTTCAGGAACCACACGTTTGTCTGGCCTCTCAACAGATACCCCTCTGTGGTTGCACCTACGGTACGGCTATCTGTATTGCTGAGGCACGCAAGCCTCCCCACAAACAGCAAGGTCCATGGTTCATGGGGGGAGGTTCACTTCATCAAGTGGACACAATCATTCAGCAGATCTAGATCTGAAAATCTTCGCACGAACTCCTTCCATCTCCACTTGAGACACAATAGAATCGAGCTGCAGTCATCAGTACATAGTCAGTTCTCTTCGCCAAGGTACAGCAATGTACTGACATGTGTGACTAAACTCGGTGTATTTAGAGGACCACTATTGACATTTTCAAATCCTGTTAAATCTTTTTCTGTACTGCCTTCTGTCTTCGACATTAGACGACGAAATTTGTTCATTTGATAAGCATGGTGTGAAAAAATTACGTAGAAAGTATTTCCTTACAGATTGTTTATTGTAACTACTTTATATGGTAATAATGTTACTATTTTCAATTAACGATATTCATTTGTGAAATAGTGAACTGAAAAACAGATTAGGAATGTAACACGTAAAACAATGTACAACTGAAATGAACGTAAGTGAATCAAATAGATGTTTATGCGCTTCAATTAGGTATGTAGAAAACACTTCAGACGGCGCATTAGATACTAAAAATGGTATTTCAAAAAGCAGCTTTACTGAACAGGAATGCCTGTGGCTCGTAACAGAACTTCCAATTTTTCAAAATTGTGTTCGTATTTCCTGCATAATTTCGAATTATAGTTTTCAAGGAAATGAGTTACATATCATCTTTCGTATAAGAGATATATACAACTAATCGTTTCTAAGGTAGTCCCTATAAACCTAAAATGCAAAATTACTTTCTAGGGTGTGGCTCACCATTTAAAAGTGAGATTGATCACAAAAACGTGCTGTACTATTTTGCCCTATCTACAGACAGGCAAAGATCCATCAATATCGTTTATTGATGGTAGCGAATGTTAGGTTGTAGGTAGCAATTTAGTCAAGAGATGGGAGATGGTGTCTGACAGCGCTTGTGGTGCGTGTGTGTGTTCACGTGTTAATATACTTCCGTGACTTGTCAAAAGTTTGCTTCACTTAGTAATCTCAAAATAGTTTCCCTTCATTAGGTCTTCTAGCATACATCTGTTCTGATAGTTCTTCAGTTTTCAGTTTAAGACCACGCATGATCTTCCTGAGAGGAACGCTAGATCCATAAATTTCGCAGACTTTACTTTACGAATTCTGGCAACAAACTACTACTTAAGTATTTTTATTTATACCATTATGCGTCCACCTTCAATTGGTGTAATACGTATTTAAACTCAGTTAGCGCATTGATTAGAAAACAGATTCCAGTTCAGATGTTGCAGCTGCTCCGTGCAAAATAACCTGTTTCTTTATCTTCTGTATTTCAGGGGTTACATTTCTTCAGTGTAGTACTCCTCCAAAGTACTTGTATCCTGCATGTTGTCTCGCTTACAAATGCTAACAGAAGTAACAAATTCTTTTCGTGTCGTCCAAAAACGATACTTCCCACAGAGGCTCTCTAAACCGGCCCACCCCCTCCCACCCGCGAAAGTGGTGTTCATGGAATGTGTGGCTATTTGTGACACACCGGTAGGCTTGCTCTAGTGTAAACTGCTCGTGTCTTTGGTGCTTCCTGCAGGTTTTGTTTGCTGAGGCGAGGACGATACTGCAGATGAGTGACTTACTTTAGAAGGGGTCGCACCAACCCTGGAGAAAATATGTAAACTAAGTTTCCTGTCCCAATTATATCTGTCGTAAATTCATCAGTGATCTCTATTTGGTGAAATTGTAGAACAATAATTCTTGAGTTTCTTAAAAGAGAACGGAATTGGTTTATTATCTGTAAATAGGTCTCAAGTGGTTTGGATAATGAATAAGGGAGAAGATGCCACAAAGCTTCTTACACAGTTAGTAGCTCTTGGTCGTACCCACTACAGTTGGTTTGTGGTTCCATCAGTTTCTGGGAGGGGGAAAAAAATCGAATGGTTTCCTTCACTTATCAGCATCCTCACGGACAGCTGTGTGGGTGGGATGCTGGCTGACGTCACCCGCACTGCTAAAGGCACATTATGGTCGGGGTGAGAAAACTGGGAAGGTGAAAGCCGCATTACAAAAGCAAAGGCTTTGTGCCTCTGGCGTCCATGGCAAGGGGTGTCGGCCCGTGGTTTCCTTACCTGTCACTGCTCCTATAGTGGTACCTTGTCCTGATAAAGGGTAAAGGGAAGACAGTGGGCTTCAGGTCAGACCGCAATTTCCGAGCGGTGAAAAGCAAATGCAGAAAGAAAAATTAACAATGAAGGCAGACTTGGAGCAGCCTCAAACCTGTCACAGGGCGTCTGAGATATGAGGGTTTTGGGAGTCGACAGGAGGAAACTCGTGGAATTCGGGAGTCTGATTAACACTATTTGCGATCACAATAAAAAACGCAGGATTTTAAAGAATTGTGGCGGCGTAAAACTCCTCTCTTCCTACACTCGACCAACCAATCCACCGGAACTTCACAATTTAACGAAATTTGCTGTGTAAATTTCGTTAAAGAATAAAATTTGCTTTTAAGTTATTTTTCTTTACCTTACTTTCTTTGCGTTCGAACTTTGTTGTAGAACCTGTCTCTTATTTACGTGTGGTAATAAAAATTTTCACTTTCAAAAGAATTACGTACATTTAAAAATTACGTAAACTTATATTATCTGATTAAGAATATTTGGTTGAAAATTAAATTCTTTACATCATTCGGCCTTGACATACATTTTCTAAATGCAGTGGATTTTTTGTTAAATATTTTTACTGAATTCTTTCCCGGCGTTAGCTTTTGAACACAAGATTATCACTATTAGCAGAAAATGGTTAATTATTACCAAGCCGACATTTAATTATCACTGATCAAACCTACTTCGCTATACATTAAAGTTATTTGAACGAACCAAAATTGTTAAATTTCAATGTTAACTATCCGTCTAAGAATGTACAAATGTGTAACTATTTTTTTAAAATCTGTCAGTCTCTGGATCGCTGTAAAAGAACATTCTCTTAGTTCACTGTTAATGTTTATCTATCTGTTCCCGGTTTACGGGTTTGGTTGATTTTTCCTTTAGCGGAACAATTTTTTAAATGTGCCGCCGCTGCAAATCGATCGGTCGCGGCACAGCCCAGCAACACCGCTAAAAAATGCTGAAAACTCTTTAAAGAAATATTATAGATGACATGGGCAAGCTAATTTACATTAATAATACACACTCTTTATAAATTCCGATATATTTAGATCAAGCAATAATTCAACTCACATTAGTTCGTAATTTCTCCTTCAATGGCGGCTAAATCTAGATACAGACAAATGACGTCTACCCATTCACCAAATACATCGACACAGCTTCCTACCGCTTTCAGCTCTAAACGAGGAAGACCCAAGAATACATAGTGCATTGTGCTTTTATAGTATTGCTGACTATTAACATTTCTTTGTAATTTCACGACATTATTTCCCTCTGGCTGAATTTCACATCTGTTATCTCAGATATTGACACATTTCGCAATTACATATTTAATATAGAAATATTACCATCCTAAATACAGAGAGAATATTACTACCAAAAATATTACAATAACAAATGTCTTTTACACAAAATTCAATAATATTTTTTGTTAAATAATTAAATTATATACAAATTGCTCAGTGGCGTATATGGTACAAATAAATTTCAGTTTGTTAATGTGTGAGTTTGCCAGGGAACGTTACAACAAGCACTTCCCCAGGGCAGCTCTGGCCAATCACATTTAGATTCCTCCCTTTCTCATACTCGGTAGGTAGGAATGCTTCTGGATTTTACATAAACTCAGTATGGTGTAAACAGTGTTTAGCTTTCAGCTGAACGTCACTGCCAGTCCTATAATGGCCAACATCAACGCTTTGTCACCTGGCCCCGCCGTCACCCGTATTAAGGGTGGAGACTTGTGTAGTAGCAGTCTAACCTATGTAAACCCACTAACGTTGCAGTTTTCAGGAGCAAGTATCAAGCTTGCTGCCTGTAAGAAGCGTATTTCCGTGGCTATCTTCTACAGTGACGCCTTATGACGCCGTATAGGCGGTGAATGGAGTTAGCAGTTAATTTTCTCCACCCACTCATCAAAGAGTTCGGTTGGTCAGTCCTCCTGAAAAGAAGTCTCAAAATCATAGTAACAGGGCGTCAGTGTGCTTTAACACTTCCATTGTAATTAAGCCAACAGGGGGGACTTACGAGGTGGTCTCCACTGCAAGGTATTCCTGGGTTTCTAAGAGAGTCAAAGGACTTCGTAATGGAATACTTCTAGATGAAACTGCTAATTCAACCCAAATTTCTAAGCTATTCGTATTTAAGGCCTTAGATACTACCCAATCGAGTGGGAGTTGAATAAAAATTTTAGTAAGGATGTGGTTACCTGCTGTAATAAAATGGCAGTGGACCCCGTGGAGTTTTGATGTATGGAAAATATGGGCGTCGCGGAAGTGCAGAACTGTATGAAGAGTCGGTGGCAAATTGGAGAAATCGGAAACGTTTGTTCTAACCTTAAGTACTCTGGAATTACTTAAACATACCCTTGCAAGCTATATCCGTCTTCAGGCTTGCACGCTTGCTCCTAACCCAGTGTGATACTAGAAGTGTCAAAGATGTGGCCATACCAGTGTGGGATGTAATGGTAGGGCTACGATGGCAGTTGTTGAGACTCAGGTCACGAATCAGGCAATTCTTGCACATTTCCTCCGAAATGTGTAAACTCCTCTGGGGATCACGCAGTGTGGAGCAGAAAGTGTGAGGTTTACACTGAAGGAAGGAAAATTAAGCAGTTCAAAATACACATCCACTACGGTGAAGCTAAATCCACTTCCAAAGATATGCAGCCTCCTCAGGTTATCGCCACTTTTGCATTGGCCCTTAAGACGTTAATCTCAGTGTGATTCGTCCACACACTCGGGCCACAGATTAAAGTACGTGCACATGCTCTTGTCGATGTACCTGTGGAGGGGAAACGCTCCACTTGAAACTGAAGTCGTTCGGAAGCTGTCAGCAGTGAGCTAACCATCTAAGCCGCATATCACTACCCACCATCAAAAGCTAACAAAGTCCTCCCGACAACCCAGGCAACCACCTCCTCCCTTCAGTAAAGAAAAATTTACGACTTTCCGAAGTAGTCCAAGAAAGCTGTAGTTAAATCTTCAGATTGGCGAAGGCTCACCCTCTGTGATGGGGACTACGCTTTGGAGGATATGGACTTTGTGAGAGGAACTGGAGGACTAGGAACAAGCTAACGTCCTACTATCCTCCCCCGTAAATCATTGCCTCCCAGGGAGAGAGAAAACAACAACAACAATCGGTAAACAATGGCTTCCACAGGGACTCCCCCCAGGGGGTCCACAACTCTTTTGTGGATACGTGCGTGGCGAGCACGGGGCCCCGAGCCATTGCAGCCTTCTTTCTCTCCCGGGCTGCATTTCCTTCCCCTTCCCCTCCTTTCCCCTCCATACCCCTTTCCCCTCGCCCTCTCCTCTCCCTCTATTGGTGTCCTTGCTTATGTTTGCCCCCGCTATTCTCCTGGTTCTGTTGGTTTTACACTCCGGCTTTGTTGCGTAATCATCTCCTCCGTTTGGCATTCCTTGGTCCCCCTTGGGGTTTGACCTCCATTCCAAAATTTCTCTTCCGTAGTGTGAGCCATTTGGGGAAGAGCACCTTACCTAGTGTCTCCGATGTGTGCCCTCCTAGTACATTCCACCTTTCCTTTTACGTCGTTGTCTGATGCTAGGGTGCATAGCCAGCCCGTGTGGTGGGGTCGCTATGTACCCTTTTGGTTGAGCCCCCTGAACACACAGGGATCACACTTCTGATACCTGAGCTGTGACCTCCTCATGCATGCCTTGGAGTGGTTGCTCGTCATCCTGAAGCATCGGAACTCCCGGCAATGGCCGCCGTGCCAGACGGCCCTTGCTGTGGCTGGGTGGCGCCCGTGAGGAGAGCCCCTGATCGGAGTGGGTGGTATCAGGGCGGACGCTATGCAGATGAAACGCATACGGGTCCAAAACTCTGGCCGCTCTTCTGCGGCCGTCTCTCTGCGTGGTACTGATTCCTCAAGTGCTGCTTCTCTTGCCCCTTCGGCCTTTCCTTCCGTGGCTACCCCCTGGGAGGAGGGTCAGGCCCGTCGTCTAGGGGCAAAACCTTTCCCCCGTTATCTAGTTTGCACCAGGACTGATGGAGATACTTTGACCAGTGTCAAACCTTTGTTCTTTGTGGAACACATTGAAGACAAGTTCGGCGAAGTGGACTCCCTGAGCAAGATGCGGTCGGGTTCGTTACTGATAAAAACTGCTTCGGCTGCCCAATCTGCGGCCCTTCGTGCCATCTTGGCACAATTCCCGTGTCCATTACCCCTCACCAGTCTCTAAATATGGTACAAGGTGTGATTTTTCACAGAGACCTCATCCTTCAAACTGATGAGGAACTTCGGGACAATCTCGGACGGCGGGGTGTTCACTTTGTTTGGCGTGTTCAGAAGGGTCCTAAAGATAATAGTATTGATACTGGTGCCTTTATTCTGGCCTTTGAAGGGGATACCCTTCCTGAGAAAGTTAAGATTATGGTCTATCGCTGTGATGTGAAGCTGTACATCCCACCTCCTATGCGGTGTTTTAAGTGCTTGCGTTTTGGCCACATGTCTTCTCGCTGTTCCCAGGACCCTCTCTGTGGTGACTGTGGACGTCCACTCCATGAGGGGAGTCCCTGTGTTCCCCCTCCTGTATGTGTAAATTGTCATGGTAGTCATTCTCCACGTTCAGCAGATTGCCCAGTCTATAAGAAAGAAAAAAAGATACAGGAGTATTAGTCCCTTGATCGTTTAAGCTACACAGAGGCCCGTAAGAAATATGCACGATTGCACCCTGTGTCTATGACATCTAGTTACGCCTTGGTTACATCTTCATCCCTTCCTCCCCCTTCCTTACCCCCATCCCGGACCCCTCTCCTTACCCCCTCCCCTGCGGCTCCCACACCTTCTCCTCTGGGCGCTGCTCCCCCTCCCCAGCCGGAGAAGTGTCCCACTCCTTCGGCGTCTGCCGGTCAAGGGCGCCTCTCCCGGGATGCCCCTTCCCGGCACCTTCCAGGTCAAAGGCCTGCTGCAGCGCGGCGACCGCGAGAGCCGCGGTCTATCGGCCCCCAGGTCGCCCGGTCTCTTTCTGTTCCTGATCTTGCTGCAGCTGGCTCCATTATGCCACACAGCCCTCCTCGATCTCAGCCTGAAAAGAAGAAGAAACATAAGTCCCGGGACAAAGAGCCTCTGGTGTCACCGGAGGTCCCTTCCCCGACTTCACAACCGGATTCTGACCTGTCGTTTATGGATGTCGCCCACCTCCTTGTCGGTGACGGGTGGGGACCCGGCGGTATGACTGGATTTAGCGTGTTCAGCCCTCATTTAAACCATCGTTCTGTGGTTCTCCAATGGAATTGTAATGGCTACTATCGTCACCTTCCGGAATTGAAATCCCTTCTTTCGTCCTACTCAGCAGCTTGTGTGGTTCTCCAGGAATCTCATTTTACTGATGCTCACTCACCGACCCTCCATGGGTTCCGTGTTTTCTGTCAAAATCAGGTCGGACCCTTACGGGCTTCTGGTGGCGTTTGTACGTTAGTCCGTACAGACATTGCTAGCACGTGGATTCCTCTCCAAACTACATTGGAAGCAGTTGCTGTTAGGGTCCACTTAGACTCAGCAGTCACAGTATGCAATCTTTATCTCCCTCCTGACAGGACTCTTACACCTGCTGCCTTAACGACCCTTCTTCAGCAACTTCCTCCTCCCTTCCTCCTCCTTGGGGATTTTAATGCTCATCATCCTTAGTGGGGCAGTGCCTTTCCATCTAGACGAGGTCTTCTTATAGACCAATTTATTGCAGACGACGACCTGTGCCTTCTTAATGATGGCTCCCCTACTCATTTCAGTGCTGGTCATGGTACCTTTTCTGCCATTGATCTTTCTCTTTCTTCTCCTTCTCTCCTCCCTTCATTGCACTGGTCGCCACACGACGACCTTTGTGATAGTGACCATTTCCCGTTGATTATCACGCTCCCTTCCCGCTCCCCGATGGAGAGGTTACCTCGTTGGTCTTTCCACCGCGCCGATTGGCCTCTATATACTGCACAGGTCGAGTTTTCTCCCTCTTTGTCGGGTTGTATTGATGACGTCCTACGTGACGTGTCTGACGCGATTGTTCGCGCTGTTAACCTTGCTGTCCCGCGCTCATCTGGACAATTTCGTCGTCGGCAAGTCCCGTGGTGGAGTACGGCCATTGCCATTGCCATCCGTGATCGCCGTCGAGCTTTGCAACACTTTAAGAGGCACCCATCTGTAGCCAGCCTTTCTACCTTTAAGCGCCTTCGCGCTAAAGCCCGTTATTTAATCAAACAGAGCAAGCGGATATGTTGGGAACGATTCGTTTCTTCCCTTGGTTCCACTGTCCCTCTGTCACGGGTATGGGCTACATTTCGCTCTCTCCAAGGTTGCCATCGGCAGTCCACCCTCCCAGGCCTTCACCTCCCAGATGGCATTTGTACGGACCCATTAGTTCTCGCAGAACATCTTGCGACCCATTTTGCAGTGGCATCAGCGTCGGCCTCCTATCCAGCTGCTTTCCTTCATCAAAAACAGCAGGCTGAAGCTGTCACCTTATGTTTCACCACTTGTGAGTCAGAATCTTACAACGAACCTTTCACTGAATGGGAATTTCTTTCTGCTCTACCTTCTCACGATACGGCCCCTGGCCCAGATTCCATTCATAACCAGCTGCTTCAACATCTCAGTGCTCCACAACGGCACCATCTTCTTTGGGTGTTTAACTGTGTCTGGCTCCAGGGTGACTTCCCTTCTCAGTGGAGGGATAGCTTTGTGGTTCCTGTCCTTAAGCCTGGTCAGAACCCCCTATCTGTTGACAGCTATCGGCCAATTAGTTTGACCAATGTTGGTTGTAAGTTACTTGAACGGCTGGTAGCCCGTCGGCTCACTTGGATCCTCGAATCTCGGGATCTATTGTCCCCTTACCAGTGTGGCTTTCGAGAGGGACGATCTCCAATCGATCATTTACTTCGCTTGGAATCCGCAGTTCGGCAGGCTTTTTCCCAGCGCCGCCATTTGGTTGCAGTGTTTTTTGACCTTCGCAAGGCCTATGACACGGCCTGGCGCCATCACATCTTACTAACCCTTCATCAGTGGGGTCTTCGGGGCCCACTCCCGATTTTTATCCGCCAGTTCCTGATCCATCGGTCATTCAGAGTTCGAGTTGGTACTGCTTTCAGTTCTCCATGGACCCAGGAGACGGGCATCCCACAGGGTTCTGTCTTGAGTGTCCTTCTTTTCCTCATTGCTATCGATGGACTTGTGGCCTCTGTCGGTCCCTTGGTCGCCCCTGCCCTGTATGTGGATGATTTCTGCATTTGGGTTAGTTCCTCCTCGATGCCATCTGCAGAACGGCAGCTCCAGGTGGCTATACGGCTTACCTCTGCATGGACCCCCTCACACGGGTTTCAATTCTCTCCCTTAAAATCGCGGGTGGTCCACTTCTGTCGCCGTACTACGGTCCACCATGATCCAGAGCTCTATCTCGCTGCGCAAAGATTGCCTGTGGTTCCACAGTTTCGTTTCCTAGGTCTTCTTTTCGACAACAAGCTCACTTGGCTGCCCCATATCAGACTCCTGAAGGTAGGATGTTTCCGTAAACTCAATGTCCTTCGCTCCCTTGCCCACTCCTCTTGGGGTGCGGACCGTTCCCTCCTCCTCTAACTTTATCGTGCTCTAGTTCTGTCACGTTTGGACTATGGTTGTTAAGTTTATGGTTCAGCTGCTCCTTCCACGCTGCACGTGCTGGATCCGGTCCACCATCGTGGTATCCGTTTGGCCACCGGTGCCTTCCCTACTAGCCCTGTTGATAGTCTCCTGGTTGAAGCTGGGATCCCCCCCCCCCTTTCTGTTCGGCGGTCCCAGCTTCTGGTGTCTTATGCCCTTACTATCCGTTCATCTCCCGCTCATCCTTCCTATTCTATCCTATTCCCAGACCATGGACGTCGCCCGCCTGACTCCCGCCCTCGGGCGGGTTTACCGGTTGGACTGCGCCTTGCGTCTCTTAACCGTGATTTTCGGCTTCCTTCTTTGTCCTGTCTTCCTCGCTCCCTCCCCTCCACCCCTCCTTGGTTAGTTCCTCGGCCTCGAATTCGGATGGATCTCCGCTGCGGTCCGAAAGATTCCATCCCCCCGGTAGTGTTCCGTTCCTTTTTCCGCCAAATTTTATGGGAGTTTCGGGATGCTGTTGTTTTTTACACTGATGGCTCTAAATCTGCTGATCATGTTGGGTATGCCTTCACGTCCTTTGTTGGAACGGAAAATCATCTACTGCCACCCTCATGTGGGGTGTTTACTGCGGAATTGATGGCAATTTCCTGGGCCCTTACCTTCATTAAACAATCCCAACACAACCGCGTTTTGTTATGTACGGACTCGATGAGTGGCCTTCTTGCTATTGACCGGTGTTTTTCGCGCCATCCCTTGGTCTCTGCCATCCATGACCATCTCGCTGATATTCACCGTGCTGCTTGTTCCATTGACTTCCTATGGGTCCCGGGCCATGTGGGTATCCCGGGTAATGAGCTCGCTGATCGTTTGGCTGGGGGAGCAGTTACTTACCCCCCGTTTTCCGTAACCCCTCCTGCAGCGGATTTACGGCTTCACATCAAATCCCACTTTGCACAGTCATGGGCCAATTCTTGGGAGGCTACTCCACTGTCTAATAAACTTCGTGCCATTAAGGTGAATCCAGGCCCATGGCGTTCTTCCTTTCGCCTCTCCCGCAAGGACTCGACCACACTGTGTCGTCTCCGCATTGGCCATACCAGGCTGACCCATGGTTTCCTTTTGCGTGATGAGCCACCCCCGCTATGTGGTTGTGGAGCCTTCCAGTCAGTGGCCCACATTTTGGTTGAATGCCCCCTTCTTTTGGCTCTGCGTGCTAAGTACAGACTCCCCCACACTTTACCTTTGATGTTGGCTGACGATTCCTGGATGGTCTCTCTGGTTCTAGGTTTCCTCCGGGAGAGTGGTTTTTATTGTCAGTTTTAAAGTTTTTAATCTCCCTCTGGTGTTGGGGCAGGGCGGTGAGTGTTTGGGTGTCTCCCACTGTAGGCAGTGTTCAGAGATTCCCGATTCACCTCCCTGACCGGAATCCTCTTTTCTTTCCCTTTTACTCTGTTTTTACCCCTTCTTTTTAAGGCTTGGTTAGTTTTTCTATTCCCATACGTACTTTCTGCATTATAGCAGTTGTACCTTTTAAGTCACAGGTGGTCTTGCCTATGCTGTTTCAGCATAGTGTTGGGTTCGTTCTCTTGCCAACTTCCCTCATTTGTTTTTACTAATGACAACGTGACTGCCCTTTTACGTTTCCCCTTTTTCCGTTTTATTGTTCTGACTTTTCTGAGATGTCCCGTTAGCAGAATGGAGTCTATTTGAAACAAGGGACTGATGACCTTGCTGTTTGGTCCCTTTAACCTCAAACAACCAACCAACCAACCAACGACTCGGTCCCGTTGCTCTCCCAATCGTGGAGACAACAATTTTTAGGTCTTACATTTGACAGGAAACTTAGCTGGTCTCCACATGTGTCATATTTGGCCGCCCGTTGTACCCGTTCTTTAAATGTCCTCCGTGTTCTCAGTGGTATGTCGTGGGGAGCGGATCGAACCGTCCTGCTTCGTCTATATCGGTCGATCGTCCGCTCCAAGCTGGATTATGGGAGCTTCGTATACTCCTCTGCACGGCCATCCATCTTACGCCGCCCCAACTCCATACAACATCGGGGTTTACGACTTGCGATCGGAGCGTTTTATACTAGTCCCGTAGAGTCTTCATGCTGACGCTGGCGAATTGCTACTCACCTACCGGCGCTTTATACTGCTTTGTCGGTATGCCTGTCGGCTACTGTCAATGCCCGACCACCTGTCTTATCGTTCGTTTTTTGACTACTCCCTCGACCGTCAATACGGGTTGTATGTCTCTGCCCTGCTACCCCCTGGAGTTCACTTCCGTCGCCTCCTTCAACACCTTAATTTTTCACTCCCTGCAACCTTTCGAGTGGGCGAGAGCCACACGCCACCTTGGCTCCAGGCTCAGGTCCGCGTTCACCTTGACCTCAGCTCGCGCCAAAAAGAGGTTAACCCCGGTTCGGTCTACCACTCCCGTTTTGTTGAACTTCGTTCGAAGTTCATCAATATGACCTTCATTTATACATATGGCTCAAAGACCAATGACGACGTCGGTTGTTCTTTTATTGTCGGGGCACAAAGTTTCAAATACCGGCTCCATTGCCATTGTTCGGTCTTCACAGCTGAGCTCCTTGCCCTCTACCAGGCTGTACTTTACATCTGCCGCCACCGACATTCTACATATTTCATATGCTCACATTCCCTGAGCGCCATCCAGAGCCTGTGGTCCATACCCGGTTCAGCCTTTCATGCGCCGGATCCAATGCTCCCTTCAGCAGCTGGTGGACGTCGGTTCTCCAGTTAGCTTTATGTGGGTTCCTGGCCATGTTGGTATCCCTGGGAACAAAGCTGCAGTTGCCGCGGCCAAGGCTGCGGTCCTCCAGCCTCGGACAGCTTCTTGTTGTGTCCCTTCGTTAGATTGTAGCAGGGTTATTTTTCGGCGCATTTTATCGCTGTGGCATGCCGATTGGGCTGCACTTAAAGACAACAAGCTTCGGGCCTTGAAACCTCTTCCCGCGGCTTGGACGTCCTCCTCACGCCCTTCTGGGCAGGAGGAGGTCGTTTTGGCCCGGTTACGCATTGGACACTGCCGGTTCAGCCATCGCCATCTGCTGACGGCTGCGCCGGCGCCGTTCTGCCCATGTGGGCAATTGCTGACGGCCCGGCACAATTTAACGTCCTGTCCGGATTTTAACACACTGGCGTCTAGAGTACATGGCAGGCCAAGATCAAGACGCATTTTAGCGGATGACCCACGAGCAGCTGCTCGCGTTCTTCGTTTTATCAATTTCACAAACCTCTCTAAGAACATTTGATGATACTGTTTTTTAATCCTATGCCTGTCAGTCTTTTATCGTGTTTTCCCTTTTAGTTGTTGTTTTAAACTTGTGCCTCGCGGTGCATTCTTAACGTAGTCAGGGCGCTAATGACCATTGAAGTTGTGCCCCCTAAAACCACAAAAAAAAATCTGTCATTACTCCTTGGAAATAAGCATTCTACAAATTCTCAAATTCGCAACTTCCAAGAGCATTCATAGCCATGGGATCCATACAATGCCACATAAGGAACTGACAACGTACTTTGTGTAGCAGTAGGACCACAAATAGCTATCCACATGCTAGGCGAAGATGTTTGGTGTGTTTGAAATATGTCAACAAGTTATGTTTTCAGGTCGGTGGTCACTATTAACATGAGCATAAATTATAGTTATGACCACTAGAGGGAAGAGAAGTGGTGTGGGGAAGCGAAACACACCTCCCTCTCACAGGATAGCCATCCTATAACAGTGTTTTGTGTTTCTGTGGAAACACAACTGGCACGCACACGCACACAGTCATAGGGACCCCGGATGCCTTTGGGTAGACTTCGTAATGTTACTGAACTATGATTGACTGGGATAAGACTCTTCACTTATTTTGAAAGAACAAAATGACAGGCAACACATGACTCATATCATTAAGTAGTGACTGTTACTCAATTGTTTCCTGAGGTTGGCATTGTTATAAGTGAGTTAGTTCAGGCCCATCCTCTACATGTTTGATGCAAGTAAAATTCAGAACACTTGTAACCTATTAACAGCCATGTTATATTGTCCAGTATTTCAACATTGGCTAACAGAGAAACACACTTCTGCATTTTTGAGATGCCGCTTAGCAGAGTCCCCCATCAAATTACTGGTCTGTACAAGATAAAAGGCAGATAAACTGCGCAGAACTGTCACAGCAACAGAGCATGGAGTTAGATACGTGGCTGATTTGCTGCTTTTTTTTGATTTGGAGATAACTATTGCACATTGTATCTTTCTAAATCAAGATTCGCCATATGAAGTGCAATAACAGTAACCTGCAGTTGGTTACTTCTTTGATATTAATGCCCAAGAAATAAAGATGTTTCTAACAATCACTAATAAAACAGTTCTGTTCATCTCAATAGATTTCACTACAAAATAACAATAACGAGTTACATGCAAATATAAAGGCAAATTTTGCCACGAAATGTGAAATTCACGTACGAGAATTTTTCCGATCCCCTGCAAATAAGTCATTACTACTTCGATGTCGATGGTATTTGTCTTCGTTGTACAATGTCCACTGTCCACTGTTGATGGATGTCTACTATCCATGCATAATGGTCGTAGCTTCAATGTTGCAGTTAGTACTACCTCATTTAAACAGAACCATTCATTATTTTTCACAACTTTGTATAAGCAAACAATATTTGGAAGTTTTAAGACTGCGTTATTACAGTCACATTTACACAGGAGGTAGGCTACAGGTTTAGTAACACAGATTCAAAACTACTTTTTCTAACATTATCTAATGTGATGTGACATGTCAATATAGATTCTGCTCTATTTGCCACTGTTATCTCGTAGAGGTTGTGTGTGGCACCCCAGGCCTGTATGGGCTCCAACTCAAGCAATTTTCAAGTAATACCACATGAGGTGGGAATGAGATGCTAGTGTCAAATCTACAGTGGGGACAGGCAGATAGCGTGCGATAAGAGTTGCAGCTCCTGGCGTTGTGCCTGCATTGTGCACTTGCGCTGAGGAAACCTCAGTGGTGTGACAAGTGTGGATCCTGCAGTGTGCGAACAGGAATTTTTCCAATCTGCATCAGAATTGTGATAGCAATATAATACACATTATTTTAGCTGGACTTCCCTACTGACAGCAAAGAGCAAGCTCATCATGTCTGTTTAATGTTGAGAGTGCTTCTGTTTACTCCTGCCTGTCATTCCCATGAAGAATCTGGCACTAGTAGTACAAATGTCTTGCTCCACATTAGAGCTTTGTTTACTGACATAAACTTGTGAATTAAAGAACTGTCATGTTTCACAAAGCTTCATATATAGCTCATGCATGCGCCTTGTCAAGTAACAAAATTGAGACCCCTGTGCCATGGTCTGTGCTGCTAAGTGATTTGTTAAATAATACTGCATGTATCAATAACATATTTTTCCTTTTTTAGAACTGTCAGCTATTTAAATCTGGTGTCAGGTATTCTTAACGCATTTTTTAGTACACAGCAGTAAGTACTGTCAGCTCTGTCTGACCATACCAGGGGCCCAGGTCAGATACATAAATTAGTCTTGTAATATTGTTTCCTGTGTAAATTCATTTACTTTGAAAATTATCCTACAGTTTTCACTGTTCAGCATACGTCTAAATGTGTATAACAGACATGTATATTGCATTGTGAATAATTCAAATTGTCTGTCCTTGTTGCCTGTCTTCTTAGGGTTAACCTGACAGTTAAATTTTAATATTTTGTGTACTACTTTAATTTGCATTGAATGTGAATGCAGTCTGTTGCCTCTGTTATGTCTAAAAGACTTAACATTAAACCCAGCTAGTTGCTTCTGTCTGAGAGTCAACATTAGTGTAACTTAATTTCTTCATATTTTAGCTCCTATTAAAAAAAGTTCAATTCTGTCATTATATAACATAAAGAAAATAGATAATTAAATAGCAAATATTTCAAATAATTTTTTCCACTAAGAATTCAAGTCTCTTCTGAGTATAGAGATCATGATTATTTCTTCCTATTTAATAAGAGTAATAATTCCATAAAATTTTTGTTCAGTTTAACTCCTGGTGTGAGGAGTCATTTTTTAATAAATGAACGATATTTACTGAGGTAGTTACAAAATAGGTTGCTCCTGTCAATGGGTGCCAGGTGGGAGTTATTTGTATACAGGGCCTGCACCTGAGGATCATTCGTGATCTATTTGCATAAAAAATTATTTAACTGTGGTTATCCTTGTATCTTGCAATATGTCAGCTTTCGTTAAACTACTGTAGATAGATTAATTTGCCTTCGAAAATGTTTGTTGGAATCGCTGCATTGTACACTGTGGTAAAGAAATTTAGGGTAGAGAATAGGAAAACATTTGAGCAGATTGGACTTGCATATTTGACCTTCAATGTTCACTCAGTAGGTTACCATACATACTTCAGTACATTTGTCAGTAACATATGAATATTATACTAGCGTAGTTTCAACAAATGAGTTATATCAATAAGACTGAATAGTGGGAATATATTAAATTTGAGATTTTAGCATCCCACGCAAGATTCAGACTGCATGTTGTTGTGGTCTTCAGTCCTGAGACTGGTTTGATGCAGCTCTCCATGCTACTCTATCCTGTGCAAGCTTTTTCATCTCCCAGTACCTACTGCAACCTACATCCTTCTGAATCTGCTTAGTGTATGTGTCTCTTGGCCTCCCTCTACGATTTATACCCTCCACGCTGCCCTCCAATACTAAACTGGTGATCCCTTGATGCCTCCGAACATGTCCTACCAACCGATCCCTTCTTCTGGTCAAGTTGTGCCACAAACTTCTCTTCTCCCCAATTCTATTCAATACCTCATCATTTATGTGATCTACCCATCTAATCTTCACCATTCTTCTGTAGCACCACATTTCGAATGCTATTCTCTTCTTGTCCAAACTATTTATCGTCCATGTTTCACTTCCATACATGGCTACACTCCATACAGATACTTTCAGAAACGACTTCCTCTCACTTAAATCTATACTCGATTTTAACAAATTTCTCTTCTTCAGAAACGCTTTCCTTGCCATTGCCAGTCTACATTTTATATCCTCTCTACTTCGACCATCATCAGTTATTTTGCTCCCCAAATAGCAAAACTCCTTCACTATTTTAAGTGTCCCATTTCCTAATCTAATTCCCTCAGCATCACCCGACTTAATACTACTTAATTTCATTATCCTCGTTTTGCTTTTGTTGATGTTGATCTTATATACTCCTCTCAAGACACTGTCCATTCCGTTCAACTGCTCTTCCAAGTCCATTGCTGTCTCCGACAGAATTACAATGTCATCGGTGAACCTCAAAGTTCTTATTTCTTCTCCATCAATTTTAATACCTACTCCGAATTTTTCTTTTGTTTCCTTTACTGCTTGCTCAATATACAGATTGAACAACATTGGGGAGAGGCTACAACCCTGTCTTACTCCCTTCCCAACCACTGGTTCCCTTTAATGTCCCTCGACTCTTGTAACTACCATCTGGTTTCTGTACAAATTGTAAATAGCCTTTCGCTCCCTGTATTTTACCCCTCCCACCTTTAGAATTTGAAAGAGAGTATTCCAGTCAACATTGTCAAAAGCTTTCTGTAAGTCTACAAATGCTAGAAACATAGGTTTGCCTTTCCTTAATGTTTCTTCTAATATAAGTCGTAAGGTCAGTATTGCCTCGCGTGTTCCAGTATTTCTACGAAATCCATACTAATCTTCCGCGAGGTCGGCTTCTACTAGTTTTTCCATTCGTCTGTAAAGAATTCGTGTTAGTATTTTGCATCTGTGGCTTATTAAACTGATAGTTCGGTAATTTTCGCATTTGTCAACACCTGCTTTCTTTGGGATTGGAATTATTATATTCTTCTTGAAGTCTGAGCGTATTTCGCCTATTTCATACATCTTGCTCACCAGATGGTAGTCTTGTCAGTACTGGCTCTCCCACGGCCGTCAGTAGTTCCAATGGAATGTTGTCTACTCCAGGGGCCTTGTTTCGACTCAGTTCTTTCAGTGCTTTGTCAAACCCTTCACGCAATATCGTATCTCCCATTTCATCTTCATCTACATCCTCTTCCATTTCCATAATATTGTCCTCAAGTACATCGCCCTTGTATAGATCCTCTATATACTCCTTCCACCTTTCTGCTTTCCCTTCTTTGCTTAGAACTGGGTTTCCATCTGACATCTTGATGTTCATACAAGTGGTTCTCTTGTCTCCAAAGGTCTCTTTAATTTTCTTGTAGGCAGTATCTATCTCACCCCCTAGTGAGATAAGCCTCTACATCCTTACATTTGTCCTCTAGCCATCCCCGCTTAGCCATTTTGCACTTCCTGTCGACCTTATTTTTGAGACGTTTGTATTCCTTTCTGCCCGCTTCATTTATTGCATTTTTATATTTTCTCCCTTCATCAATTAAATTCAATACTTCTTGTTACATCAGGATTTCTACAAGCCCTCGTCTTTTTACCTACTTGATCCTCTGCTGCCTTCACTATTTCATCTCTCAAAGCTACCCTTCCTTCTCCTACTGTTTCTTTCCCCCATTCCTGTCAATTGTTGCCTTCTGCTCTCCCTGAAACTCTCTACAGTCTCTGGTTCCTTAAGTTAATCCAGGTTCCATCTCCTTAAATTCCCAACTTTTTGAAGTTTCTTCAGTTTTAATCTACAGGTCACAACCAATAGATTGTGGTCAGTCCACATCTGCCCCTGGAAATTTCTTACAATTTAAAACCTGTCTTACCATTATATAACCTATCTGATACTTTTTAGAATCTCCAGGATTCTTCCATGAATACAACCTTCTTTCATGATTGTTAAACAAAGTGTTAGCTATGATTAAGTTGTGCTCTGTGAAAAATTCTACCAGGCGGCTTCCTCTTTCATTTCTTAGCCCCAATCCATATTCACCTACTATGTTTCCTTCTCTCCCTTTTCCTACACTCGAATTCGTCACCCATGACTATTAAATTTTCATCTCCCTTCACTATCTGAATAATTTCTTTTATTTCATGATACGTTTCTTCAATTTCTTCATCTGCAGAGCTAGTTGGCATATAAACTTGTATTACTGTAATAGGTGTGGGCTTCGTATCTATCTTGGCTATAATAATACTTTCACTATGCTGTTTGTAGTAGCTTACCCGCATTCCTATTTTCCCATTCATTATTAAACCTACTGCATTACTCCTATTTGATTTTGTGTTTATAACCCTGTAGTCACCTGACTGCATAATTTATTTAAAACTCAAATACGAGAAAATCTTCGCCAATAATAGGCAATGGAAAGCAATAGAACTAACAAACCTTTTTGTGTAGATTTGTTTAGATTACAAATGTCTCACATGGTCCATTTACTTGTAATGTGATCAATTGCATGTACTGCATGTATATGGACCAAAGCATCAAGGGACAATTTGTACCAAGCCCTGGAATCTAACCAAATTCTCCTAGTTATGAGGAAGGTGCATTAGCCACTTATGCTAACTGGCGAATTGCACAGATTATCCTGGCATGTCTCCCTCCCCTACATAAATTCTCACTGCCACCCCAGTCTACTTTAAAGACCACTATTGTTAATAATTGTGCCAAGGTGGCTTAGTGTCTAATGCACCTGCCTTCTAAGCAGGAGACCCAGGTTTCACTCCTGGCCTTCGTGCAAATTTTCACTCACTCCTTCAATGTATATGAATAAAACCGTTAAAATTATGAGAAAATATGTTGTGAACATCTATCAAGTCTGGTATTAATCAAGGTGTCAAAGTTGTCAGCCTTGGGCAGTTATACAGAGACTCTAATTTTATTTCGTGAGACTCTCAATTTTATTTCGTTTGTTTCTTCATTGATGGGTTATAGAGGAATGTCCACTTCTGCAATTCATATCTTCTCCAGATTTAACATTTTATTCTGCTGACATCTTTAGCCATTAGAGTACCAAAGATGGACAAACCCTCCAGACTCCTCCAGGTAGTCCATCCTCCAATTACATGGTTCTGTCTCTGCGGCACATGTCTTGACGTCATCTCCTCCATCCCTGACTAGGCGGTCTGTGTATTTTTCTGTCCCATCTTCCTACAGGGACTCAGCGAAGAACTCTTGGCCCATCTCCCACACATTCTCCACGCAACATTTCCTGCCCACTCCTGTTTCCTCCCTAACCCATCTGCACGTTTCCCTATCTCTTCTGGTAATTTTCAGTACACATTTAAGTTGCGTATTAAACAACCCTCATCCTTTTTAAAAGGTATATGCAGTATAATCCACCTGACAGTCTGTACGTGTATGCTTATTTTTTACTCAGTTGCTGATACTAAAAATCAATAAAACATCCCAGTATTATTTCTTAAATATATAAGTACTCAACATAAACTTTCACGAATCACACCATTATAAAATGTTAATTGTGTTCACTAGAAATTTTTTAGGAAGTGGACTGCAGAGAGCCGTTGTAAAAGAAATCTCGTTAAAAAAGCCATTGGAATCATTCTCAGCTTTAGAAGTCCATCTAGCACATTTAATGTGCATAGTGTCAAAAACAAGTGTGTAATGGCTTAGTAGTTCCTCAAAACCATGTTTCTGCTGCCATCACTAAGCCAAACAATAGGTTGTAGAAACAGTGGTACGAATGGACAGAGGACGATTGGGAAATAATATTCCACAGTGAGCAGTCCTGCCATACGTTTCGGCCTTGCGACAGAGGTGTTTTGTGTTGTGGCGATAGGTAACGATTCCCCAGACATTTGCCCATTTAGTGCCAATAGTTAAATACCGAGGAGGAAATGTTGAAGGTATGCACATGTTTTTCAGTGTGAGGGAATGGTCCTCACAATGCACTTTAGAAAATACCAAATATAGAAGTACACAAATGAATCTGGTAACACTGTGTATTGCATACAGTAGAGAAATGTCACAACATGGGCAGGTAAGAATAGTACAACTTTGAACATGGCTGATGTTTGCAGCAATCGTATAAACAAATTTGAAAACTGTTACCTTCTGATGTCACCCTTAGAGGTGACGAAACCTGGTAAAGGTATATAGAAAACCTATGCAACCGGTTGGCAGACTTTTACATATTTTTCAAATCAGTCAAAACAGATTTTACTGTCATAAAGCAGCTTTAGTAAGGCGATGGTTTGCAGACAGCGAAATACCTGAATTGAATTCGTCTGCCCCCGAGTCGTGACCTGAATGTAATGGAACACCTTAAGGACGAGTTACAAACTAGACTTTACTCCAGATGTGAAGTCCATCAATACCTCCTTTGGTTTCAGCTTTTGATAAAGAATAGGTTTCCATTCCTCAACAGACAGCGCTCTCACTTAGTGTCCCTAGAGTGGTTCAAGCCATCATAAAGGTGAGGGGCGAACATGCCCCATATAATGTCCACAAAGTAGGGAGCTATTTTTGATCCAGTAGTGTACATAACAGGAGCACAAGGCTCAGGCCTTGAGTTTTCATTGCTACTCACATGACAGTCCTGAAACATGTCCACGCCCAGTACAACATCGTCCTTCCGCCCTGTGATAACATCTACTGGGCCGACAACATTGTTTCCGGCTGTTGCCATCTGTGCCTGTGGATCAATATGTTGAAGTATGTAGAACTTTTGTAACAAAATAGTAACATAATAATGGGTTATTAGAAAAATGTGCAGGATGACAGAATTATCTACACAGATGCATAGGGCAGTGAAATAATTTGCTGGCGACAAGAGAATAATCGGTTAAACTAGGACTAACACAGGTTTTCTATTTTACACAAGTGGTTACCTCATTTGCTTTTCCTTTTTGCGCACGCTTCATGTCCAACCCAAATTCCCAACTTCTTCCACACTACTTACTTAGTGCCCTCCCATGCACCATATTCATCCCTCGCAGCATTCAGCACGATTCCCTGAAGAGATCGCATCCACACCGAAGACACAGGGTGACAATTATTGAACTATATAAAAACACATTAGTTACAAACTATAGTTTGCACACATGTTAAATGTTGAATGAACATCACTCCAGATATTCAGAATAAGTTAACATGTTTGATTGGCTACCATCATTGACGGTGATGTCACACAGATAAATACCGAAATTATGCATGACCCGTTGAGGTGTCGGAACATCAGTGTTGTTAAGCGCCTCCTGAATGACTGTTTTCAGATCAGCAATGGTTTTTGTGTTATTGCTATGTAGTATCACAAAAAAGTTGCAAGAGTTCAGATCCGGAGAAAATGGCGGCCAATTGAGGCCAATGCCAATGGCCTCTTGGGACCACCTTCTAGCCATGGGATACTGAAAGTGTGCCTCCAGGGCATTATTCTCCTGCTTCAATGGATTTTAGCTCCATCTTCTATGAACCACAACTTGTCGAAATCGGGTTAACTCTGAATTAAGGAGACAAATTAAGGTTCTGGAAGATGATTTTATCATTTCAGACACCAAGCCATCATGGCATATTGCACCACTTATTCCATGACTGGACATGTCACCATCAATGGATGACTGTGGCGTGCAGAGACCTCTTGATTGTGAAATGTGGAATCTCTGTTCCCCAGATGCCCCAATTTTGCTTATTGATTAACCATCCACATGAAAGTGGGCTTTGCCGCTAAATAGAAGTAATTTCCATCATGCCCTGCAACCAACAATGGAGTTTGAATGTCCTTACGCAAACTGTTCAGATGTTACGATTTTTATTTCGTATAGTTCAAAAATTTCCACCCTGTATATCATGAAATGCCTTTAAGACCTGCAGATATTAATATTGTATGTGCAATATTAAAAATGTACAGACAATGTTCAGTAGTTTTATTATTTCGCACATGGTACTGAGGGTTGACACACCCCTTTGGCACATGATGGCAAACGTAGCGGCTTCTTGAGAGGAAGCATCTGCTTGGATATGCAGATTGTTGCCCATATGAGGTGCGACAATGAGACTGATGTGAAAAAAAATGTTGCTTACCGTTCTAGTGAAGTTTAGTGGTGTCTCCTTCAAAGTAGTTCCCTTCTGATTACCCACACTTTTTCCAGCGCTTCTGCCATCGATAGTAACATTTCTGGAACTCATCTTCTGTAATATCCTCAGACTCGTCACAACTTTTTGGACATCCTGTGTTTGAAAATGGTGTTCCTTGACCGCCGTTTTGACTCTTGGAAATAGGAAAAAGTCGCAAGGAGCGATATCTGGTGAATAAGGTGGCTGTGGTAGTACTGAAATTTATTTTGAGGTTAAAAATTGCTGTATTGACACAGCAGTATGGCATGGCGCATTATCGAGATGCAGAAACCAATTATCAGCTGTGTTGGCACGGACATGAATGCTTCTACGAAGTCCTTCTAAAATTTCTTTGTAGTAATACTGGTTAACTGTCTCTCCAGGAGGCACCCACTCTTCATGAACAATTCCCTTCGAATCAAAGAGGCACACAACCATGTATTTCACTTTTGACTTTGACATGTGAACTTCCTTGTTCTGGGTGATCCCTTTGAGCACCATTGCGAACTTTGATTTTTTTCAGTACGATCCAGAGACAAAACGCCAACTTTCACCACCAGCGATAACACGGCTCAACAATTCTGGATCGATTTCCGTTTACTGGAACCGCGCGACCGCTACGGTCGCAGGATCGAATCCTGCCTTTGGCATGGATGTGTGCGATGTCCTTTGGTTCGTTACGTTTAAGTAGTTCTAAGTTATAGGGGACTGATGACTTCAGAAGTTAAGTCCCATAGTGCTCAGCCATTTGAACCGTTTGGAGTTTTAACCAACATATCGGATGCCACATTTTTCCGCGTTTCTCGCTGTTGTGTTGTGAGATTTTTGGAGACCATTTTTGAACAAATTTCTCATACCAAGATCTTCAGTTATTATTAGACAACCCGTTTCTCGATTGCAGAAGAACTGAATATCAATCATTTTCACGGATACGGTTATAGTTGTGAGGACTTCAACCTTCCCTCGATATGTTGGCAAAAATACTTGTTCAAAACCGGTGGTAGACAGAAAACTTCTTCCGATATTGCCCTAAATGCCTTCTCCGAAAATTATTTCGAGCAGTTAGTCCACGAAGCCACGCGAATTTTAAATGGTTGCGAAAACACACTTGACCTCAGCCACAATCAATCCAGAGCTAATAGAGAGCATCATGACATACAGGGATTAGTGATCACAAGGTCGTTGTACCTAGGCTCAATACCATTTCTTCCAAATCCACCAGAAACAAACGCAAAATAATTTTATTTAAAAAAGCGGATAAAGTGCCACTAGAAGCCTTCCTAAGAGACAATCTCCATTCCTTCCGAACTGACTATGAATTTGAGCCACATCTCGTCTACATTTGCAAAGATGTAGTAGCAACAGCAATTGAGAGATTCATACCTCACAAATTTGTAAGAGATGGAACTGATCCCCCATGGTACAAAAAACAGGTCAGAACGCTGTTGCAGAGGCAACGGAAAAAGCATGCGAAGTTCAGAAGAACGCGAAATCCCGAAGATTGGCTAACATTTACAGACGAACGAAATTTGGCACGGACTTCAATGCGGGATGCCTTTAATAGGTTCCACTACGGAACATTGTCTCAAAATTTGGTAGAAAATCCGCAGAAATTCTGGTCGTATGTAAAGTACACAAGCGACAAGACGCAGTCAATACCTTCGCTGCGCAGTGCCGATGGTACAGTTACCGACGACTGTGCCGCTAAAGCGGAGTTATTGAACGCAGTTTTCCGAAATTCGTTCACCAGGGAAGACGAATGGAATATTCCAGAATTTGAAACACGAACACCTGCTAGCATGAGTTTCTTAGAAGTAGATACCTTAGGGCTTGCAAAGCAACTGAAATTGCTTGATACGGGCAAGTCTTCAGTTCCAGATTGTATACCGATTAGGTTCCTTTCAGATTACCCTGATCCAATAGCTCCCTACTTAGCAATCATATACAACCGCTCGCTCGCCGATAGATCTGTACCTACAGATTGGAAAATTGCGCGGGTCGCACCAGTGTTAAAGAAGGGTGGTAGGAGTAACCCATCGAACTACAGACCTATATCATTGACGTCGGTTTGCAGTAGGGTTTTGGAGCATATACTGTATTCAAACATAATGAATCACCTCGAAGGGAACGATCTATTGATACGTAATCAGCATGGTTTCAGAAAACATCGTTCTTGTGCAACGCAGCTAGCTCTTTATTTGCACGAAGTAATGGCCGCTATCGACAGGGGATCTCAGGTCGATTCCGTATTTCCGTATTTCTGGATTTCCGGAAAGCTTTTGACACCGTTCCTCACAAGCGACTTCTAATCAAGCTGTGGGCTTATGGGGTATCGTCTGTTGTGCGACTGGATTCGTGATTTCCTGTCGGGAAGGTCGCAGTTCGTAGTAATAGACGGCAAATCATCGAGTAAAACTGAAGTGATATCAGGTGTTCCCCAGGGAAGCGTCCTGGGACCTCTGCTTTTCCTGATCTATATAAGCGACCTGGGTGACAATCTGAGCAGTTCTTTTAGGTTGTTAGCAGATGATGCTGTAATTTACCGTCTAGTAAGGTCATCCGAAGACCAGTATCAGTTGCAAAGCGATGTAGAAAAGATTGCTCTATGGTGTGGTAGGTGGCAGTTGACGCTAAATAACGAAAAGCGTGAGGTGATCCACATGAGTTCCAAAAGAAATACGTTGGAATGCGATTACTCGATAAATAGTAAAATTATTAAGGCTGTCAATTCAACCAAGTACTTGGGTGTTAAAATTACGAACAACTTCAGTTGGAAAGACCACATCGATAATATTGTGGGGAAGGCCAGCCAAAGGTTGCGTTTCATCAGAAAGACACTTAGAAGATGCAACAAGTCTACTAAAGAGACAGCTTACACTACGCTCGTTCGTCCTGTTAGAATATTGCTGTGCGGTGTGGGATCCTTACTAGGTGGGATTGACGGAGGACATGGAAAGGGTGCAAAAAAAGCGCAGCTCGTTTTGTATTATCACGTAATAGGGGAGAGTGTGGCAGATATGATACGCGAGTTGGGATGGAAGTCATTAAAGCAAAGACCTTTTTCGTCGCGACTAGATCTATTTACGAAATTTGTCACCAACTTTCTCTTCCGAATGCGAAAATATTTTGTTGAGCCCAACCTATATAAGTAGGAATGATCATCAAAATAAAATAAGAGAAATCAGAGCTCGAACAGAAAGGTTTAGGTGTTCGCTTTTCCCGCGCGCTGTTCGGGAGTGGAATGGTAGAGAGATAGTATGATTGTGGTTCGATGAACCCTCTGCCAAGCACTTAAATCTGAATTGCAGAGTAGTCGCGTAGATGTAGATAATCTCCAATCAGATCGTACGAGTTCACATACCCTGGCCGAGTTGACATCCGTCTGTGAGGTTGATGGCCAAGTGAGGTCATCTTCAACATTCGTTCTGCTTTCACTAACCATTTTATGTCAACGAAAAACTTCAGCTCTTGACATAACCATCTCTCCAAAAGCCTTCTGAAACCTACCGTAAGTTGTCACGTTTTCACCCAATGTAACACACAAGAAATAGCATATCGTTGCGCAATATTAGGCGGTTCCATTTCCGTGACGAGACACACAATCACATGTTAACTTATTGCAGCACAACTCGCGACTGAGCTGTTGCATCAATGTGCCGCTTTGACTAGAAGCAGCTTATAGACAAAGGTCAAACATATTGTGCCTATGCTAGCGTGTAATGTTGCAATATTTTGCAAAGAAAATGTCTCATTACTTCATTTTCGCTCCTCTCACACCACATTGCCCTCACTGCCCTGAAGATATGTTGGCTTTCAAGGACATGACACAAGATGCATGTTGTAAGACACAGAAGATCAACTTTAGACACAATGATTACTGTACTTGTGTGTCTTGTTACTTTAAATGAACACCTACCATTATCCAGCATACAATGGAGGGAATAAATAATCTAAGTCGAAATTTGTACATAAAGTTATTTAAAATTTAAAGCTGACATTTTACTTACATCTCATTTTTGTAAAGTATTCACAACAGTTTTGAGAAGTCAAACAAAGGGAATGAAGGTAATACCACAATTAGAATTACATAGGTGTAAACCCAGTGTGTGCACACGTGTCTTGAGTGTTCACTGCACTGTGGAAACTAAAATGGAAGCTTATAAAATGGACTATATGCCTATGCTTTCCTTTCAGACAGCAGAATGAGTTCAGGGGAATGTAAATTTGTCAAAGAATGATAGAGGGGCAGACCTGTGAAGAATGTGCAGTGCTGTCTGTGTACTTCTATCTGAACTGTGGCAAGTTGCTGTGGTGCTGGTTACAGTCTTCAGCAATGAGGGCATCCCACTGCTGGATACCGGTGGCAGTAATGCATTCCAGACATTGGGAGCCCTTGGCTCATGCTGCCATTCTCCCTACCCTGCTCGTGCTACACCTCCACTGTCCTGCAGATTTCTGTTGAGGCATGAACTGTCCTGTGATGAATTTCGACACCCTGCACGCCTCCCACATTATTGTGGAATGAACAGGTATTTTCATGTTCGTACTTCAATAAAAATCTTTGTTCACACTGAGAAATGAAATTTCTTTTATTCCAGTTACACACGTTCTGCAGATTTTCTGTTTTTAAATAAAACAGATTGTGGAAAAAATTACCGATAGAAAAAAATATTAGGTCTGATACAGATTGAGTACCCAAAAAACTCTCTGTACATATATAAACCAAAGTCCTGCACAGTGGTTTCTCACTGTAACTGAAGGCTAAGTACAAGAATTTTTTGCACAGCCTTCAACACATATTTCACAAATAGAGAAACTAGTTCACAAGGCCTCAGGAGATAGGTGTAAGACCTCTGCACCACCAAGCAGGCACAACCTACTGCTACTGGCGGACTAGCTACTGTCGACCTCGTGATGTGACACGTACCACCTGTTAGAGTACCTCTATACTGACAAGTCTGATTCTATTGTGTAAGGCGTGCTGACAAGTACAAAAAACTGTCACATGGAAAATGTCTCATGCCTGACTGAGCAGTTGTCTCTTCTGGTCTGCCAAAGAGGTGTCAGACATGGCAGTCATTTGTACCTGTGGTTATGATGAGAAAGGATAGCGGCAGTCAGATAAGCAGGCAGTCAGGGAGAGTGTGCCAATTCAAAGTGAAAAACTACCATTTACTATGTAGAGGATTGTAACAATGTGATTAGTGTTGCCCAAGGAGAAATACATGTAATATCCCATTGCCCAGCAGACTGACTCACCTGGCGGATGAAGCCAATTACTCCCTGCACACCTTGGGTGTCAGGCCAGGCCACACACATGGCAGCCCAAACCCCAGAGCTCAACAAAGGCTGCCTAAACGCTTGTTGTTTTGGCTCCTGTCAGGAAGATAGCAAGAAACCAGTGTCAAAAGAAAGCTTTGATGGCTCTCATAAGTTTCCAGGTACGGTGAAATAATGTGAAACACAATAACAGAACCATGACAAATATCTATAGTAATGTATAAAGAAAAGAAGTCATTTTGAGAAGTTTTCAACCAATTACTTAAAATTGCAACCTTCAGACACAGGCTATATTTCTTAGTACATTTAATACATAAATATTGAAGATATTAATAGATATAATAATAGTACAGCAGAGATGCTGAGTCACGGATAGGCACAACCAAAAGACTCTCAAACAAGTAAAGCTTTGGTTGAAAGGCCATCATTGGGATCCCATCTGGTGGTTCCATCATAGATGTATTCTCTCTAGAGGCATTAACACCCTTTGATAAATTACTTTCGACAGACATGATTGTAAACACCAGAAGGAAAAGTACTCCAGGAAGCAAACAATCCATCATGGGAAACAGTGACACAATTTAACCACCTGATTGTACAGAGCCTAGATTAGATTACATTAACTTTCATTCCAATTGATCCGTAGTGAGGAGGTCCACCAGGATGTGGAACATGTCAGAAAAACAATACATGACAAATATTTACTACTAAAACAAATAAGCTGAAGTACCATTCCACAGGTCCCAAGTCGAATGATAGTCATTTCTTAATGAACAGTAAGCCATTTTACAAATACTAATGCACTGATTTTAAAATATAAGTTATTTAGTTCTAAGGTAATACAACTACTGTAATACTTATTTACAATGAACACATTACTGCACTGAAATGGTGCAGAAGTTAGATTACACGCGCACACGCACTAGGAACCAGTGATTAATGTCCACAAATATTTATTAGCTGATCTTTCTAAGACTACACTTGATTTACTATTTATTGCAATGTTTGGATCATCAGCAAACAAAACAAACATCGCATCTGGTAATGTTACTGATGAAAGGTCATTGATATACACGAGAAAAGGGGCCCCAAAATGGAACCTTGTGAGACTCCACATGTAATTAGTTCCCAGTTGTATCATGCTTGATAGCTTGATACACGTCTCTTTCCTAATAACACCCTTTGTTTCCTGCCAGAGATACAAGATTTGAAACATTTTGCAGCATTTCCTGTTATACCATAATATTCTAGTTTACTTAAAAAGATATTGTGATTTACACAGTCAAATGCCGTTGACAGATCACAAAATATACCAGTTGCCTGTAATTTTTTGTCTAACGAATTAAGCACATTTTCACTGTAAGTGTAGATAGCCTTCTCAATATCAGAACCTTTTAGAAATCCAAACTGTGACTTTGACAGTATGTTATTTCAGATAAGATGGTTATAAAGACGACCGTACATTACTTTTTCGAAAATTTGTGAGAATGCTGGCAACAGTGAAATTGGACGGAAATTTGATGCTATTTCTTTATCTCCCTTCTTAAACAGTGGCTTAACTTGAGCATATTTCAGCCATTCAGGAAATATTCCACTAATAAATGACGGGTTACACAGATAGCTTAATATGTTACTTAGCTCAGAATCACATTCTTTAATTAACTTTGTTGATATTTCATCATACCCACTAGATGTTTTTGATTTTAAAGATTTTATGATGGACATTATTTCTGTTGGGGTAGTGAGGGTCAAATTCATATTATGGAAGTTAATTGAAATGTCTGGTCTAAGGTAATCCATAGCAGCATCTACCGAACCTGACGACCCCATCTTTTCAGTAACAGATGTGTATAGTGTTGCAGAACTTTTTAACAAACATTTTATAACTGTCACCAATGTATCATTTACTCTTAATGCTATTTGCTCCTCTTCATGTCTGGTTCTACTGGTCACCTCCTTCACTATATCCCATATTGTCTTTATTTTGTTATCTGATATGACTATCTTTTCCTTGCAATATATTTGCTTTGACATCCATAGTACAGTCTTTAATATTTTGCAGTATTTCTTATAATGTGCTATAGCATCAACATTGGAAATGTTTTGGATTGACAGATACAGTTTTCTTTCTGTTTTACAAGATACCCCTATTCCTCGAGTAATCCATGGCTTCCTTGTAGACTTTGCTCTAACCTTGGTAAGTTTTGGGGGAAAGCAGTGTTCGAATAAGGTAAGCACTTTATTAGCAAAAATGTTGTATTTTTCATTCATGCCATGAGCACTGTAAACATCAGTTCAGTGAATGTCTCCGAGGAGTTTCCAGAAAGAGATTTTCACTCTGCAGCGGAGTGTGCGCTGATATGAAACTTCCTGGCAGATTAAAACTGTGTGCCCGACCGAGACTCGAACTCGGGACCTTTGCCTTTCGCGGGCAAGTGCTCTACCAACTGAGCCACCGAAGCACGACTCACGGCCGGTACCCACAGCTTTACTTCTGCCAGTATCTCGTCTCCTACCTCCAAACTTTACAGAAGTTCTTCTGCCAGGAAGTTTCATATCAGCGCACACTCCGCTGCAGAGTGAAAATCTCATTCTGGAAACATCCCCCAGGCTGTGGCTAAGCCATGTCTCCGCTATATCCTTTCTTTCAGGAGTGCTAGTTCTGCAAGGTTCGCAGAAGAACTTCTGTAAAGTTTGGAAGGTAAGAGACGAGATACTGGCAGAAGTAATGCTGTGGGTACCGGCCGTGAGTCGTGCTTCGGTAGCTCAGTTGGTAGAGCACTTGCCCGCGAAAGGCAAAGGTCCCGAGTTCGAGTCTCGGTCGGGCACACAGTTTTAATCTGCCAGGAAGTTTCTCTGAAGAGTGTCCTAAAATAATCAATTTTTGGCTTACTGATTACCCTCTTGAGCTCAGATTTAACAGATGTTATATTCTGTTCAGTATTAACATTTAACAGAAGGAACTGCATATCATGGTCTGAGAGGCCATTGACTATTGGTTTTGTAATATAATTTTGTTCATTGGACTTTTCTATGAAGATATTATCAATGGCCGTTTGTGACCAAGTGGCTATCCTAGTGGGGAACTTTACAGTGGAAATTAAGTTCAATGATAGTGTTACTAACTCCAATAAGTTCTTATTGGGAGAGTCTTTAAGGAAATCTACATTGAAACCACCAGCAACCACTATTTCTTTGTTTTTGGTTGTTAAATGGGCCAGTACAGCTTCAAGGTGGTTGACAAACAGATTAAAGTTACCTGCAGGTGCTCGATATACACTTAATATTATGAAGGATTTTTTGTGAAATTCTAATTCTGTTGCACATGCTTCCATATGCTGTTCTAGGCAAAATTTATGAATGTCTATGTTCTTAAATTTGACAGTTCCTGATGAATGTGGCAACTCCTTTCTCCATTTCTGATCTACAAAAGCGAGTTGTTAACCTAGACCCTGTAACACTTAAAAGTTCTATACCAGTCGTCACATTATGTTCAGAGAGGCAGATTGTCAGCTGGGTTTGAAGACTCTATTGAGTTAACTATGTGGAGAGATGAATTAATTTTATTTCTCAGTCCTCGAATATTTTGGTGAACATCATGTCAAGAAGAACAGATACTTTCTAGAACTTCTCCATAAGGCGATAGAAGAAATAACTGCCAGCCAGATTGAACAACACTTAAATAAAGACTGGGAAACAAGCAACTGACAGATATTAAATAAGGACAACAGACACACAGTAGCACTTCAGGAAACCAGGTAGAGAGATAAGGAATCACTTGGATAAGATAATTTTATTGTCATTAGGCCTTTACAGCAATAGACAATTTTTTTTATACATATAACATAGCCAAACATTTCTATTTGCTTATGTAATGATTGTCAGTTGTTAGCTTGCAGTTCCATGTTGCAGTTAACAAAATTCTTTTAATTCATAGAAGGGGTTGGCAAAAAGCCATTTATTTAATGTTTCCCTAAATTCACACTCCAGAAGGTCTTGCACCCTCTGTGGAAGCTTACTAAATAGTTTGTCATCCACAACTTCAAAGATATTGATAGACTTTGGTGACCTATGGTAGGACATACGTAAGGATTTGTTATTTCTTGTGTTGTGACCATGATTATTATTTCTACACTTTACTTCATGTGGATTATTTTTCATGTACGTTAACACTTGGTGTATATATATATATATATACAGATTTATTACAGTCATTATTTTACCTTCAGAGAACAAAAGCTTACAATGTGCATTATGCTGAGAACATGTAGTGACTGTGACAAGCCATGTCCAAAACATTACTTCTGCAGAAGAAACCTGAGTTTCCCCAGGGAATACGCCCATAAGACATGGTACTTTGAAAAGTGTAAGATAAGATTTTATTACCTTAAGCTTCTGATACACATTTCATACGACATCTTAATAAGTAAATTACTACAGATGATTTAACACCAATGTATTTTATGTTGCTTCCAGGACAATGTCATCTAGGTATACGCAAGAACTTTATACAACAGGGATCATTAAAAGGAATTTTGTCCTTAGTGCTAAATATCATTTTTTGAATTTTGTCATTCAGGACAAACCCATTAGACCTGAACCAATGTGACATTTGAGCGAGTGTATCGTCAGCACAATCTTTTAACATATTTAGATCATTGTTCAGGAAAGTGGTGTCATCTGCAAATAGCACTTTCTTGCAACTTATAAAGGATGGTAGGTCATTGATAATTACCAAAAACAAAAATTGTCCCAATATAAATCCCTGCAAAACTCCCACCTTAGTTTTTCTCGATAGACTTTTCTGTGCCAATACACACTACTTGTCTATGGTTTTTGAGATAAGACTTAAGCAGTTTTAGGCTGTTCTCACAAAAAGTGGCCTGAGCAAATCCCTTCTTCTCAAACACTGGAACATCTTTAATTATTGCGTCTGTTGCATCTACTGTTTAAGATTTTTTTATATAAATCCAGGGGTAAGTAGTGGAAAGGAGAGAAATAAAAAACTAAAAGACTGGGTGTGGCAGTAGAATGACGGCTGTGTCATGCTGGATTGGGAACGGGGAGGGGGCTGGATGGGTGAGAATAACCCACAGTCCGGCCACAGAGGAGCATTTCCCTCATAACCCAGTACCATCCAGGACTGCAGCAACTGAATTACATTCTCTGCCAGGTTTTTGATTACCTCTCGTCGTGCCCTGAAATGAGAAATGTCCTACCCACTACCCTTGGTACCCCCTTCTACCATGGTATTCCACTGTCCACCGAACCTACACAATATACTCTTCCATCATTACACAACCCCTGCTCCAAGCTCCTTACATCATGGCTCATACCCCTGTAATAGACCTAGATGCAAATATGTCCCATACATCCTCCTACCACCACCTACTTCAGTCCAGTCACTAACATTACCTATCACATCAAAGTCAGGGCTACCTGTGAAACCAGTCATGTGGTCCACAAGCTAAGCTGCAACCACTGTGCTGCATTCTATGTAGGCATGACTACCAGCAAGCTGTCAGTCCACATGAATGGCCACCAACAAACTGTGGCCAAAAAACAAGTGGACCACCCTGTAGCTGAACACACTGCCAAACATGGTACCCATCATCTTAATGACTGCTTCACAAGCTGTGCAATATGGATCCTTCCCCCCCCCCCACCACCACCACCACCACCACCACCACCAGCTTTTCTGAACTGTGCAGGTGGGAACTTTCCCTTCAATACATCCTATGTTCCCATAACCCTACTGGCCTCAACCGTAATTGCTCTTTTCCTCGCCCCTCCAGCCCCCTCCCTGTTCCCATTCCAGCACTACACAGTTATTTCACCGCCACATCCAGTGTTAATCTCTTTTTATTTCTCTCCTGTTCGCTACTTACCCCCTGCCCCCCTCTCCCCCACTGGACCTTCTCTCCTACCCCCCACCTAAACTGCAACACTTCACTGTCCACCACTCCCACCATACTATCCCTCCCCCTCTCTGCTCAACCTGCCTCCTTACCCCCACCCTGTCGCCACTCCCATTATGCACTGGTGCTGCTGTTCGCAGTGTAGTTTGATCTGTCAGCAGTAGGCGCGCACACGCGTCTGTAGTCTGAGAGACCTTAAAGGCCGAAAGCTATGATTGCGTGAATCTTTTTATTGTGCCTATCGCGGCTCAGCATCTCCGCTATATGGTGAGTAGCAACTTTCCTTCTCTCGTATTGAACTGTCGTCGTTGGTTTTGCAAATCACTAACCCTGCACTTGTCAGTTGATAATTCTGGTTATGGCATAAGATCACTCTGTATTATAATATCGTAATTGATAAATTTGTTCTCAGCCTAGTGCACATAAAACGATGTCCCATATTTCTAAGAAGACACTACTAATGCCATGAGGAGACCTGTACAATGACACTACTATTAGCTTCATACCACTTACGAAAAGAACTGAATTTTGAAGGTACTCGTACAGTCATAAGTAATTTAGATCCAAGTTACCAATCTGGGGCCTATAGCGTTTATAAAGGGAAACTGACCATAAAGAACAAACTGTCTGCAACCAAAGCTGTCCAGAGCGTGGTGACAGACAGTGTGTAACAGAACTGGTAATAAATATTTCACTCCCACCAAAGCAGACGTCGTTACTCTCATTTAGATCAGGAAATAATGGCTATACAATCATAAACGCGCACCCGTCTACCAAAATTGACAGCCAAAGGTATAGGAAAGTCTGATAAAAATAAACACCTATGAGTACTTTCCTGTGGTTCTTCATTAACATTTTCATGCAGCAACTGATATTGTTTATAAAAGAATATACAGCCTACAGTTGCAGGTTAACTTTACCTAGGTTTCAACGTTATTAATAACGTCTTCTCGAGAACCTGCAAAAAGTTAATACAATGTGGTAGTAAAATATTGGATATGGTCATCCTACAGGATGCCAAGTGTAGTACTTACATAAATTATTATTTAAATGTTTGCCTAAAACAGGCCATGCCGTAAGTCAACTTTATAAAACTTGATGCATAACCATAAGATTTTGTCACTTCTATTAAACAAGCTGTAGCAATTTCACCTTAAGCCCGTTGTAGGGCCTCGTCGGGTGAGTAGAGACTGCGGACCACGAGGGCTCCGCGGTCTGCCGCACAGAGGGCGGCGCACATGCGCGAGATGTATAGAATCAAACTCTTATGCATCACGCGTCAGATAACATTTTTGCTATGAATTGATTTTGCACTTCAATTAACTTACAATAGTAAAGTATCCAGCATGACTACGTTTCACATTCTACTGCAGAGCCTTATAAACTGACCAACAAATGGCGTATGTACGTTAGTAGGAAAGATTCTATTATTACAGAAGCTGTAATGGTCACACACATTACGAATTACTTTAAACCTAATATAGGTTGGAAGCCTTCGAAGTATGCCCTATTTTTTAGATACAGTTGATCGTTCAGTAATTAGGTGTGCATAAATTTGTAGTTCCTCAAGCGTGTCCAGTCTATAGCCCTTAACTTCATGATGTAGTAGCTCTGTCACGTAAAGGTTTAGATGTATGAGCCATTTGCACCAGATGTTCTGCAAAGGCTGACACCAGTGTTCCTAAGCCCTTTATTGTAACACCTACAAGATAGGGCACCCATTAAAAAATTCAGGAGACATAACGTATATAAGGAACCGACAACCATTTCTTGTTCTGATCTTGGGTTTGAGTATTTGTGTTTACTAAAGTCGTCCTTTTTCGCGTTTTCTTATTGTTGGTGCATCTGTGTGTGGCAATAAACATGAAAAGTCTCACTGAGTTCTGCAGACAATTCAGTTTCTGAAGAAGTGACAGTAGCTTTAAATCGAAGAACAAATAGTTTTAAATGTTTAATATCAAAGCTGGTCTTTATTTACTGGCTGACTAGTTTCAAGCTTTATGCATTTTCACAAGCCACATAATTTACGAAATGATCGGTTGGTCGGTTGGTGGTGAAGGGACCAAATACAAAGGTCATCAGTCCCTTGTTTCAAATGTGGTCCATTCCGATAGTGCGACATCCCAGGAAAGTCGGAACAATAAAAGGGAAAACGCTGAAAAATGTAAAAGGGCAGTAACGTTGTCAATGGTAAAAACAAAAGGAGGTAAGTCAGCAAGAGAGCTAACCCAATGCTATGCTAGAGGCAGGAAATATTCCACCTCTTCAGTCGCAGGTGGTCTTGCCTCTGCTGCTTTAAAGGTGCAGCTGCTAGAATGTAGAAGTGGGTATGGGAAAAGGAGACTAACCAATCCAAAAAAAAAAAAAAACAAAGGTGAAGAAAAGAGGACCTAGGCCAGGGAGGGAAGTCAGGAATCTCCTAACACGGCTTACAGTGCGAGATACCCCAACACTCACCGCCCTGCCCAAACAACAGAGATTAAAAACCTTAAAACTGAGAATAAAAACCACTTTCCCAGAGGAAACAGAATAATGTCGACCATCCAGGAATCGTCAGCAACACCAAAGGTGAAGTGCAGGGGAGTCTGTACTTTGCCCCCTTCTTTTGGTTCTGTGTGCTTTCAACCAAAATGTGGGCTACTGACTGGAAGGCTCCACAACCACAAAGTGGGGGTGGCTCATCACGCAAAAGAAACCCATGGGTCAGACTGGTATGGCCAATGCGGAGACGACAGTGTGTGGTCGAGTCCTTTCGGGAGAGGCGAAAGGAAGAACGCCACGGGCCTGGTGTCACCTTAATCGCATGAAGTTTATTAGACAGGGACCAGCCTCCCAAGAGTTGGCCCATGACTGTGCGAAGTGGGATTTGATGTGAAGCCGTAAATCCGCTGCAGGAGGGGTTACAGAAAACGGGGGGTAAGTAACTGCTCCCCCAGCCAAACGATCAGCGAGCTCATTACCCGGGATACCCACACGGCCAGGGACCCAAAGGAAGTCAACGGAACAAGCAGCACGGTGAATATCAGCGAGATGGTCATGGACTGCAGAGACTAAGGGATGGCGTGAAAAACACCGGTCAATAGCAAGAAGGCCACTCAGAGTGCGTACATAACAAAACTCGTTTATGTTGGGACTGCTTAATAAAAGTAAGGGCCAGGGAAATTGCCATAAATTCTGCAGTAAACACCTCACATGTAGGTGGCAGATGATTTGCCGTTCCAACAGAGGACGTGAAGGCATACCCCACATGATCAGCAGATTTAGAGCCATCAGTGTAAAAAACAGCAGCATCCCGAAACTCCCATAAAATTTGGCGGAAAAAGGAACGGAACACCACCAGGGGGATGGAATCTTTCCGACCTCGGCTGAGATCCATCCGAATTCGAGGCCGAGAAACTAACCAAGGGGGGTGGAGGGGAGGGAGCGAGGAAGACATGACAAAGAAGGAAGCTGAAAATCACGGCAAAGATACACAAGGCGGAGCCCAACCAGTAAACCCGCCCGTGGGGGGAGTCGGGTGGGCGACGTCCATGGTCGGGACGGGACATAAGACACCAGAAGCTGGGACCGCCAAACAGAAAGGGTTGGATCCCAGCTTCAACCTGTGGACTATCAACAGGGCTAGTAGGGAAGGCACCAGTGGCCAAACGGATACCACGATGGTGGACTGGATCCAGCACGTGCAGTGTGGAAGGAGCAGCTGAACCCTAAACTTGACAACCATAGTCCAAGCGAGACAGAACTAGAGCATGATAAAGACGGAGGAGGAGGAGGAGGAGGGAATGGTCCGCACCCCAAGACGAGTTGGCAAGGAAGCGAAGATCATGGAGTTTACAGAAACATCCTACCTTCAGGAGTCTGATACGGGGCAGCCGAGTGAGCTTGTTGTCGAAAAGAAGACCCAGGAAACGAAACTGTGGGACCACAGGCAATCGTTGTGCAGCGAGATAGAGCTCTGGATCAGGGTGGATTGTAGTACAGTGACAGAAGTGGGCCACCCGCGATTTTAAAGGAGAGAATTGAAACCCGTGTGAGAGGGTCCATGCAGAGGCACGCCGTATAGCTACCTGGAGCTGCCGTTCGGCAGATTCCATCGAGGAGGAACTAACCCAAATGCAGAAATCATCCACATACAGGGCTGGGGCGACCAAGGGCCCAACAGAGGCCACAAGTCCATCGATAGCAATGAGGAAAAGGACACTCAAGACAACCCTGTGGGATGCCAGTCTCCTGGATCCGTGGAGAAATAAAAGCAGTACCAACTCGAACTCTGAATGACCGATGGAACAGGAAGTGGCGGATAAAAATCGGGAGTGGGCCCCGAAGACCCCACTGATGAAGGGTAAGTAAGATGTGATGGCGCCAGACCGTGTCATAGGCCTTGCGAAGGTCCAAAAACACTGCAACCAAATGGCGGCGCTGGGAAAATGCCTGCCAAACTTCGGATTCCAAGCGAAGTAAATGGCTTTCGAGAGGGACGGTCTCCAATCGATCCCACTGGTAAGGGGACAATAGATACCGATATTTGAGGACCCAATTGAGCCGAGAAGCTACCATCCGTTCAAGTAAGTTGTAAACAGCATTGGTCAGACTAATCGGCCGATAGCTGTCAACAAATTGGGGGTTCTTACCAGACGGACAGGAACCATGATGCTATCCCTCCACTGAGAAGGGAAGTCACCCTGAAATTAGATAGGGTTAAACACCCAGAGAAGATGTTGCTGTTGCAAAGCACTGAGATGTTGAAGCAGTTGGCTATGAATGGAGTCTGGTCCAGGGGTCGTATCATGAGAAAAAAGGTTCGTGGTATGTTTGTGACTGACAGGGGGTAAAACATAAGGTGGAAGCTTCGGCCCGCTGTTTCCGGTGAGGAAAGCAGCTGCAGAGGAGGCTGATGCTGATGCTATTGCAAAATTGGTCGCAAGATGTTCCGCAAGAATCAACGGGTCTGTACAAAGGCCATTTGGGAGGTGACGGCCTGGGAGGGTGGACTGCCGATGGCTACCTTGGAGAGAGCGAAGTGTAGCACATACCCGTGACATAGGGATAGTAGAACCGAGGGAAGAAACTAATCGTTCCCAACATATCCATTTGCTCCGTTTGATTAAATAACGGGCTTCAGTGCGAAGGCATGAAAAGGTAATAAGAGACACCCATCCATTGCCAGCCTTAAGGTGTTGCAAGGCTCAACAGTGATCACAGATGACAACGGCAATGGCTGTTATCCACCACAGGACTTACCGGCGATGAAATGGTCCAGATAAGCGGGGTACAGCAAGGCTAGCAGCGCAAACAATCGCGTCAGACAAGTCACGTAGGACGTCATCAATACAACCTGACAAAGAAGGAGAATACACGACATGTGCAGTGTATAGAGGCCAATCGGCGCGATGTATAGACCAACGAGATAACCTGTCCATCGGGGAGCAGGAAGGAAAGAGAATTAACGGGAAATGGTCACTATCACAAAGGTCGTAGTGTGGCGACCAGTGTAATGAAGGGAGGAGAGAGGGAGAAGAAAGATCAATGGCAGAAAAGGTACCATGACAGGCACTGAAATGAGTAGGGGAGCCATCATTAGAAAGGCACAAGTCGTGGTCTGTAATAAACTGATGTAACAGAAGACCTCGTCTAGATGGAAATGCACTGTCCCACAAGGGACGATGAGCATTAAAATTCCCGAGGAGGAGGAAGGGAGAAGGAAGTTGCTGAAGAACGGCAGTTAAGGCAGCAGGTGTAAGAGTCCTGTCAGGATGGAGATAAAGATTGCAAACCGTGACCTCAGAGTCCAGGTGGACCCTAACAGCAACCACTTCCAATGCAGTTTGAAGAGGAATCCATGTGCTACCAATGTCTGTACGGACCAACGTACGAACGCCACCAGAAACCCACAGGGGTCCGACCCGATTTGGACAGAAAACACGGAATCCACAGAGGGTCAGTGAGTGAAAATCAGTAAAATGAGATTCCTGTAGATCCACACAAGGTGCAGAGAAATACGAAATAAGGGATTTCAATTCCAGAAGGTGACGATAGTATCCATTACAATTCCATTGAATAACCACGGAATGATGATGTAAATGGGGGTTGAACAGGCTAAAGCCAGTCACACCACCGGGTCACCACCAGTCACCGACAAGGAGGGGGCGACATCCATGAACGACAGGTGAGAATTGGGTTGTGAAGCTAGTGATGGGGCCTCTGGTGACACCAGAGGCTCTTTGCCCCAGGACTTGTTAATTCTTCCTTTCTGTTCGAGATCGAGGAGGGCTGTGTGGCATAAAGGAGGCAGCTGCAGCAAGATTGGGAACGGAAAGATCGGGCGATCTGGGGGCCGACAGACCGCAGTTGTCGCGGTTCTCGCGGTCGTCGCGTTGCAGCAGACCTTTGGCCTGGAAGGTGCCGGGAAGGGGCATCCCGGGAGTGGTGCCCTTTACCGGCAGACGCCGAAGGAGTGGGACACTTCTCCAGCTGCGTAGGGGGAGCAGCGCCCAGAGGAGGTGGTGTGGGAGCTGAAGGGAAGGGGGGAGGAGAGGGGTCCGGGACTAGGGTAAAGAAGGGGGAGGTAGGGGTGAAGATGGAACTAAAGCATAACTAGACGTCATGGACACAGGGTGAAGACGTGTAAACTTCTTACAAGCCTCTGTGTAGGTTAAACGATCGAGGGACTTGTACTCCTGTACCTTCTTTTCCTTCTTATATACTGGGCAATCTGGTGAACGTGGAGAATGATTGCCATGACAATTAACACACACAGGTGGGGGAACACAGGGACTCCCATCATCGAGTGGACGTCCGCAGTCACCACAGAGATGGCCTGCGAACAGCGGGAAGACTTGTCCAAACCGCAAACACTTAAACACCCCTTAGGTTGGGATGTACGGCTTCACATCACATCGATAAACCATGATCATCACTTTCTCAGGGAGGATATCACCCTCAAAGGCCAGTATAAAGGCACTAGTATCAATGTGATTGTCCTTAGGAACCTTCTGAACATGGCGAACAGAGTGAACACCCCACCGTCCGAGATTGTCCCGATGTTCATCAGTTAAAAGGATGTCCCTGTGAGAAATCACACCTTGTACCATATTTAGGGATTGGTGGGGGGGGGGGGGGTAATGGACACAGGAATTGTGCCAAGATGGGTACAGGCACGAAGGGCTGCAAATTGGGCAGCTGAAGCAGTTTTTATCAGCAACGAACCCGACCGCATCTTGCTCAGGGAGTCCACTTCGCCAAACTTGTCTTCAATGTGTTCCACAAAGAATAAAGGTTTGGTAATGGTGCAAGTATCCCCATCAGTCCTCGTGCAAACCAGATAATGGGGGAAAGGCTTTGCCCCTAGCTGATAGGCTTGACCCCCTTCCCAGGGGTAGCCTTGGAAGGGAAGGCCGAAGGGGCAGGAGAAGCAGCACTAGAAGAATCAGTTCCACGCAGAGAGACGGCCAGAGTTCTGGACACGTATGCGTTCCATTCACATAGCTTCCGCCCTGATACCACCCACTCCGATCTGGGGCTCTCCTCACGGGTGCCACCCAGCCACAGCAAGGGCTGTCTAGCACCGCGGTCATTTCTGGGAGTTCCAATGCTCCAGGATGATGAGCAACAACTCAAAGGCTTGCATGAGGTGGTTGCAGCTCAGGTATCAGAAGTGTGATCCCTGTGTGTTAAGGGGGATCAACCAAAAGGGTACATAGCGACCCCATGACGTGGGATGGCTACCATGCTGGCTATGCACCCTAGCATCAGACAACGATGTGAAAGTAAAGGTGGAATGAACTAGGAGGGCACACGTCTGAGACACTAGGTAAGGTGCTCTTCCCCAAATGGCCCACATTACGGAAGAGAAATTTAGTAATGGAGGTCCAACCCCAGAGGGGGACCAGGGAGTGACAAAAGGTGGTGATCACGCAACAAAGCTAAATAGCAAAACTAACATAACCAGGAGGATAGCGGGGGGGCTAACATCAACAAGCACACCAAGAGAGGGAGAGGAGAGGGTGAGAGACAAGGAGAGGAAGGGAAAGGAAATGCAGCTCTGGAAAGAAGGAAGGCTGGAATAGCTCGGCGCCCCGTGCTTGCCACGCACGTATCCACAGGAGAGTTGTGGACCCCCTGAGAAGATGGTAGGTGTGTAAAGTATGATGATGTAAATACTACTTTCATGTGTCTCGTATCTTCCTTATACCATATGATGCAATTCAGATGACACTGATGTTTTCCATACAAACGAAAATTTTTTGGTACTGAATTTACACTGCATGAGACACTGAATTTTGAAATTTGCAGTAATGCCTAGATAACTAAATGAGATCCTATTATGCTCAATAAACTATTTACAGTCCTGCAGGCACCCATTAATTCCAGACACAGTGTCATTTTTCATGCTGTCAAAGTGATCCTGCCACATATATTCATTTTCCACGGCACACGCGGCACATACCGCACCTGTACGAAGTAGGGCTTCCATTGGATGCCCATAGAAAGTGCCGCTTATGTACAGAAGTGGCTTCGGTATCACCTGCTCCTGCTGTTGCTGCCTCTGACTTTCTGCGTTTTTTCCCAGCAGAACAACTATTCATCCATGCAAAGATTTTACTTTTACAGTTAATAATATTGCCTTGGACATATGCAGTGTAGGAATCGTCTACACCAAACAATTGGATAGAGGAATGTCAGAGGATCGAGAGACAGTGGTAGGAAGAGAACTGGAATGATGGACAACATTTGAAGAAGGCGAGCTTACAAACAGATGAAGGGAGATGCTCAGAAGAGGCCAGACAGACTGACTCCCAGTTGAAATCTGTCATCAGACAGATGCAGTATTATTACACGAACAGGTGAACCAGTCCTCTGCCGACAAGTTTTCACCGGTTGTTTACAGTTAGCTCTTCAGTATTTGGGCATCGTGGGTCTCCCTCTCCAGCAGCTCACTTCAGAGTTATTGCATTCTGTTAGCTTCCTTGGCAAATTAGCTCAGTATTTGTATTGCACTAAAAGTATCACCACAATGTTGCCAACGTCGAAGATGTGCACTGTGTGCTTTGTTTGGCAACGAATTTGTTTCATCCATTAACAGTGCTTCCTGCTGGCAATGTAATGCCCACCTCATTTTTAAACCTCAGCCTCATATTCATTGCTGCTCTGTTTTGTCTCTGATTTATTTTTGTAGCAATATTAGACATACGAGAACAGTGGCACATGCACTGGCACAGAAGTGCTGATACATCTGCTGATTAAGAGTTGAGCAGTTTGCAACTTGAATACACTTTAAACAAATGCAGCCGAGGGGCATGAAGATAATATGGTTTCTGCAGCAATGGCAGTCACACCACTGTTTTGTCTTAAACTTTTTTTTATGTGAATGGTGACTATGGGAATCTGGCGAAGTTTTGGAGAAAGTGAAATTCAGGTATCAAATAAGTAAGGCTGATTTTTGTAGAACACAGATACAGATCATTGGACCATCAAACAGTTTGTCCTAAAACCTGGTCTGGTTATCTTTATGATACCGGTATTCTATTTTTCTAGAATTGGTTAATGTATCATTTTCTTATTATCAATACAAATGATGAGGATGTGCCTCACCATCTGATGGAGAGGCTACCAACAGTCAGGATTGACAGCAGACTAGGCAGATTGGCAGTGTACTGAGGAGACCATGAATTGTGTAAATTGTAATGGTGAAATGGTATGTGAAACTTGTGGGGAGTGACCGGTAGGAAAGCTGCCATTCCTTGATATCCAGGTACTGCATGTGGCAATGATGATGTCATTTGTGTTCTCATTGCTGTCATCTGTGGCTGCAGCTTTCAGCTGTGCCCACATGCTGCTTTAGTCCTGCAGGGGCCCGACACTGAATCCTCTCATTCTCCTTCACAGACAAGTAAATGAAATAAGGGAGTTCAGAAAAGCTATTGCATATAGTAATACACTGTAAGAAAGGACAACAGGAGGAGGAGGAGGAGGAGGAGGAGGAGTCAAGAGGAAGACAATACACAAGTGATGAGGTGGTATGGTGCCGAAGATCAGGAAGAGAGGCTGTGTGACCAGTGAAGTGTTGTGACTGTAAATGAGGTCATTTCAAACTTTGATTCAGTTTTAATATAAATATTTCAGTTTCTGCTAATAAGTGACTTTGCAGAAACATAGTTGTCGCTTTTAACAACTGGACTATTAATTACAAATTACCCGAGTGTAGGCATTTTTTCCATTAAGTGCAGGCAAAACTCAACGATGTTTGCCAAGGAAAATGCTGTTTGTGGTTACCTGGGTACATCTGTCACATCACTTCTTATGTAAATTTTCCTTGTTTTCATTTTATTACTTTTGTCATTTTATTACTTTTGTCATTTTATTACTTTTGTCATTTTATTACTTTTGTCATTTTATTACTTTTGTCATTTTATTACTTTTGTCATTTTATTACTTTTGTCATTTTATTACTTTTGTCATTTTATTACTTTTGTCATTTTATTACTTTTGTCATTTTATTACTTTTGTCATTTTATTACTTTTGTCATTTTATTACTTTTGTCATTTTATTACTTTTGTCATTTTATTACTTTTGTCATTTTATTACTTTTGTCATTTTATTACTTTTGTCATTTTATTACTTTTGTCATTTTATTACTTTTGTCATTTTATTACTTTTGTCATTTTATTACTTTTGTCATTTTATTACTTTTGTCATTTTATTACTTTTGTCATTTTATTACTTTTGTCATTTTATTACTTTTGTCATTTTATTACTTTTGTCATTTTATTACTTTTGTCATTTTATTACTTTTGTCATTTTATTACTTTTGTCATTTTATTACTTTTGTCATTTTATTACTTTTGTCATTTTATTACTTTTGTCATTTTATTACTTTTGTCATTTTATTACTTTTGTCATTTTATTACTTTTGTCATTTTATTACTTTTGTCATTTTATTACTTTTGTCATTTTATTACTTTTGTCATTTTATTACTTTTGTCATTTTATTACTTTTGTCATTTTATTACTTTTGTCATTTTATTACTTTTGTCATTTTATTACTTTTGTCATTTTATTACTTTTGTCATTTTATTACTTTTGTCATTTTATTACTTTTGTCATTTTATTACTTTTGTCATTTTATTACTTTTGTCATTTTATTACTTTTGTCATTTTATTACTTTTGTCATTTTATTACTTTTGTCATTTTATTACTTTTGTCATTTTATTACTTTTGTCATTTTATTACTTTTGTCATTTTATTACTTTTGTCATTTTATTACTTTTGTCATTTTATTACTTTTGTCATTTTATTACTTTTGTCATTTTATTACTTTTGTCATTTTATTACTTTTGTCATTTTATTACTTTTGTCATTTTATTACTTTTGTCATTTTATTACTTTTGTCATTTTATTACTTTTGTCATTTTATTACTTTTGTCATTTTATTACTTTTGTCATTTTATTACTTTTGTCATTTTATTACTTTTGTCATTTTATTACTTTTGTCATTTTATTACTTTTGTCATTTTATTACTTTTGTCATTTTATTACTTTTGTCATTTTATTACTTTTGTCATTTTATTACTTTTGTCATTTTATTACTTTTGTCATTTTATTACTTTTGTCATTTTATTACTTTTGTCATTTTATTACTTTTGTCATTTTATTACTTTTGTCATTTTATTACTTTTGTCATTTTATTACTTTTGTCATTTTATTACTTTTGTCATTTTATTACTTTTGTCATTTTATTACTTTTGTCATTTTATTACTTTTGTCATTTTATTACTTTTGTCATTTTATTACTTTTGTCATTTTATTACTTTTGTCATTTTATTACTTTTGTCATTTTATTACTTTTGTCATTTTATTACTTTTGTCATTTTATTACTTTTGTCATTTTATTACTTTTGTCATTTTATTACTTTTGTCATTTTATTACTTTTGTCATTTTATTACTTTTGTCATTTTATTACTTTTGTCATTTTATTACTTTTGTCATTTTATTACTTTTGTCATTTTATTACTTTTGTCATTTTATTACTTTTGTCATTTTATTACTTTTGTCATTTTATTACTTTTGTCATTTTATTACTTTTGTCATTTTATTACTTTTGTCATTTTATTACTTTTGTCATTTTATTACTTTTGTCATTTTATTACTTTTGTCATTTTATTACTTTTGTCATTTTATTACTTTTGTCATTTTATTACTTTTGTCATTTTATTACTTTTGTCATTTTATTACTTTTGTCATTTTATTACTTTTGTCATTTTATTACTTTTGTCATTTTATTACTTTTGTCATTTTATTACTTTTGTCATTTTATTACTTTTGTCATTTTATTACTTTTGTCATTTTATTACTTTTGTCATTTTATTACTTTTGTCATTTTATTACTTTTGTCATTTTATTACTTTTGTCATTTTATTACTTTTGTCATTTTATTACTTTTGTCATTTTATTACTTTTGTCATTTTATTACTTTTGTCATTTTATTACTTTTGTCATTTTATTACTTTTGTCATTTTATTACTTTTGTCATTTTATTACTTTTGTCATTTTATTACTTTTGTCATTTTATTACTTTTGTCATTTTATTACTTTTGTCATTTTATTACTTTTGTCATTTTATTACTTTTGTCATTTTATTACTTTTGTCATTTTATTACTTTTGTCATTTTATTACTTTTGTCATTTTATTACTTTTGTCATTTTATTACTTTTGTCATTTTATTACTTTTGTCATTTTATTACTTTTGTCATTTTATTACTTTTGTCATTTTATTACTTTTGTCATTTTATTACTTTTGTCATTTTATTACTTTTGTCATTTTATTACTTTTGTCATTTTATTACTTTTGTCATTTTATTACTTTTGTCATTTTATTACTTTTGTCATTTTATTACTTTTGTCATTTTATTACTTTTGTCATTTTATTACTTTTGTCATTTTATTACTTTTGTCATTTTATTACTTTTGTCATTTTATTACTTTTGTCATTTTATTACTTTTGTCATTTTATTACTTTTGTCATTTTATTACTTTTGTCATTTTATTACTTTTGTCATTTTATTACTTTTGTCATTTTATTACTTTTGTCATTTTATTACTTTTGTCATTTTATTACTTTTGTCATTTTATTACTTTTGTCATTTTATTACTTTTGTCATTTTATTACTTTTGTCATTTTATTACTTTTGTCATTTTATTACTTTTGTCATTTTATTACTTTTGTCATTTTATTACTTTTGTCATTTTATTACTTTTGTCATTTTATTACTTTTGTCATTTTATTACTTTTGTCATTTTATTACTTTTGTCATTTTATTACTTTTGTCATTTTATTACTTTTGTCATTTTATTACTTTTGTCATTTTATTACTTTTGTCATTTTATTACTTTTGTCATTTTATTACTTTTGTCATTTTATTACTTTTGTCATTTTATTACTTTTGTCATTTTATTACTTTTGTCATTTTATTACTTTTGTCATTTTATTACTTTTGTCATTTTATTACTTTTGTCATTTTATTACTTTTGTCATTTTATTACTTTTGTCATTTTATTACTTTTGTCATTTTATTACTTTTGTCATTTTATTACTTTTGTCATTTTATTACTTTTGTCATTTTATTACTTTTGTCATTTTATTACTTTTGTCATTTTATTACTTTTGTCATTTTATTACTTTTGTCATTTTATTACTTTTGTCATTTTATTACTTTTGTCATTTTATTACTTTTGTCATTTTATTACTTTTGTCATTTTATTACTTTTGTCATTTTATTACTTTTGTCATTTTATTACTTTTGTCATTTTATTACTTTTGTCATTTTATTACTTTTGTCATTTTATTACTTTTGTCATTTTATTACTTTTGTCATTTTATTACTTTTGTCATTTTATTACTTTTGTCATTTTATTACTTTTGTCATTTTATTACTTTTGTCATTTTATTACTTTTGTCATTTTATTACTTTTGTCATTTTATTACTTTTGTCATTTTATTACTTTTGTCATTTTATTACTTTTGTCATTTTATTACTTTTGTCATTTTATTACTTTTGTCATTTTATTACTTTTGTCATTTTATTACTTTTGTCATTTTATTACTTTTGTCATTTTATTACTTTTGTCATTTTATTACTTTTGTCATTTTATTACTTTTGTCATACTTTCTTCCTGCCTGCTCAAATTTTCTTCCTATATAGCTATTATTGAGATTTACTGGATCCTTTAATATTTTAATAGTGACTTGTTGGGGAATTAGTTGAAAAGTAGACTATTATATAGAGAATTTTACATCTTGATGTATTGTAATAACTTCTTTGTCACAGAGGAGAGGCTTTAACTTGACCAATAATTTACTTATTACCAAAATAGTCTCCTTCACATGCACACACTAATTCATGCATGTGAAATGTTTCTTGGTTACATTCGATTCATTACTCTACTTGCAGCACATTTTTAAGTTAATTCTTTGAACTACTTTTATTTCTTGTGCTGAAAGGGTTGTGCTAATCTGTGGCCCTTTAACTGTGGCTCACTTCTTCTTAGCTAACTACTCTTCCTTTTGAATGAAAGGTGCTGAAACAGATCTCTGCTGTTCATTGAACACTGTATCCAATGGAATAACACACTGAGATAAACTATGTATTGCCTGAAACATAAATTCTAGGTGCTACATTTGTAGTCCATTGTTCATGTATTCTAGTTGGACGAGAATTAATGTCTAAGTCCATATTTGTACAAATATGTATTTTGACACTCTGAGGTTTCTGTTTGACATTGAAGAAATGCTCCAGATGTTGCATTTTCTCTGTGCCATTCACCCACAGTACCACAGAGCAGATGACACTACACAGTTGGTAGAAGCACCATGAAAGTGTGGTGCTTCCCACTTACTGCCTTAACTTGTGAACATCTCTCCTCTCTGTTGGTTGATGAAAGAAGTGGGCCATTTCATTCCCAGAACGACACATCACACTTCACCAACATGGGCACATCCACACCTAAGTTTCTCCACACATACAACATCCAGGTAAGGCTCCTCACTGATCTGAACATGCCATACAGCTACCATATGGATAAACTATGTACAATAACCCAGAAGAAAGAATAAAAATGGAACACCGAGAACAAAGGGCTCCAATGTTTTCAGACTGCCTTTAACATGCTAGAGAGAGGTAAGTTTCTTTCAACAGGTCGTGCAGTAGGATGCTCACTTGCCCGATTCATCTTCCACCTGACGCAAATTTGTTAATGGCGGTACCCCTCCCTCCCTCCCTCCCTCCCTCCCTCATCAGAAGCAACAGTGGAGGCAGTTGCAGTTACGAGAGTTCGAACTTCCTTCCATGGGAAATGACAGTTGTTGGGGTGTTAAGGGAAGTTATGAATGCATATAATGTAATTCAGCAGCTGTTTTTGGTGTCAGACAGGTAACGGAGGGCTGTAGCCTTGACCAGTAGGCTGTTCACTGGGCTATTTTGGAAGGCTCCTGATGGGGGTCCAGTATCTGCAATGCTGCGAGTGTTACTGAACCACATGCAAGGCTACCATAATTAAGATGGACAGAAATGGCTTGGTACATATGCGAAACCATAGAGCGCTCTGCTACACAGCTAATGTTACTGAGCCAGTGAAATGGATTGACGTGTTGCCAGCACTTTTGTGGTTGATGTTGCTTCACCACATTCTCCAACTTAAGCAAATCACAGACCAGTCCCAAAAAGTGGTGCGCCTCAACTACAAGTAGCAATTGATGATCAGGGGTTACGCTCTGGGTGTGGCTGGGCAGTATGAAAGTGAAAAAAAGTGCGCGACGAGTTTGGGCGACTGAAAACAAAGCCGTGGGTGATTGCCAGTGAGTGGGTGTCTATGCTGCCACCTTTTTGAGACATCGGGGGTTCCACTGACATGGGTTGTGTGGCACACTGCCTGGAGATCTGGTACCAGGATCTCCACTATGGGCAGGGGGGCCACTCGAGTTCCCTTCTTAGACGTCTTGTTGTCCTTGGCCTTTTTCTCCTTAGAAGAGAGGGACTGGAAAGGTGTGCTAGTTCTTCCTCTGTCCCTGAAACAAATTCAAGAAGTCCAATGGCCAGCAGGCGTTGTTATCCTTCAGCTACTTGCTTGCATTTGGCTGTGAACCAGCAGGAACTGTGGAAGGGATAGTCCTGAGGACCTATTCCTAGGCAGAGAAGCCCGGAGGGGAATTAGAACCTCTCGCTGAGGGATAGGGTTCAATATTCTCGATAGCTGGGGGAGCCTATGTCCCTAGTGTGAGTGCTGTGTAACCACCAGATGGGTCCCCTAGGACAACAGGCATTAGCCACCAGCTCTAAGGGCCCACTGTAAGAGGCACAACAGAGGAAGGCGCCATTGACAGAAGCCAATGACGTTGTGGCTGCAGTGTGAGATTGTCATTTATAGGGAATTAAGATGCTCATCCTTTTCCTGGCCTCTTTGATTGTGACCTTGTTCAGGGTCGTATACACATGGATTTTTTTCTCACATTTAAAACTGGAGCAATCTGGTCAGCAGTTAGAGTTGAGCTCACCACAGTTTACACAGATGGGGGGGAGGGGGGGGGGGGACGGGCTTCAGGAATATTCGTGTTCAGCAGACATCCACAATTCTCTAAGCCAGGTGTAGCAGGGGAGTATATGTAAGAGCTTCATACAACTGAAGTATCTCATCGGAAGAGGAACATACGTTGCATGAGAAGGTCATGTCATTGTGACATGAAACTGTATCACTCTCAAAATCTGAGATGAAGGCTCCTGTAGCAATTCCATTTTCCCTTGGTCCCCTATGGACACAAAAAATGAAGTGCACACCACATCTTTCTAAGTTGGCCTGCTGCTCATTGTCAGAGTGCAAGAGCAGACCGTAGTGAAAGATGATACCCTGGACCATAATGAGACACTTGGGGAATTACAGTCACAAGATTGTCACCAAACTTTCCTCAAGAGAGCAGCTCTTGTGCATGAGCAGGAGAGGATGTTTTAATCAGGAGGCAATCACTCTTCATCTTAGAGATTGCTGCAAATTCCCCGCATTTGTCTTCAATGTGTCCTACAAAAATAAAAACTTCTTGCCCACAATGGTGTTACCATAATTCCTGGTGCAGACTGGGTATTTGAGGGAGGACCTTGCTCCTTTTTGTTTAGTCCTGCATTCCTCCCATGGCATGGCAAGGGAGGGAACATACTGGGATTGTACTTCTTTGCATCATACTAGGTCTTCCCATTTGAAGAGAATGCTGGGGCTTTGTGATAACTAGCAGGAGAAAGTTTAAATCACTGCATGTGCCAACTGTCAGTCACGTGCCAACCACTCTCAACAGGGGTCTCACCATTGATGACACCCAGCCACAGCAGTGGCCAGCAATCCACTGCCCATAGCAAAATCATGACTGGCACAATCTCTATGGCACACATGCGGAGGGTGCAGTGCAGGTACCAGCAGCGTGATCCCTGCATGGTCAGGGGGCTACAAACATCCAGATACTTGATGACTGCAACGTATACCTTCCTCTCGATGGTCCAGTACCACTGAACACGTTGGCTGGCGCAGACAGTCATTTCCTGAGTCCTCCTTATCCTGACAGCTACAGCTTCAAGAGTGGTTTGTGTCATGAACTCAGTATGCAGTGGACCCATGCCCATTCACACAAACTACACCTGACACTATCATGGTCACTACAGTTCTTGTAATATCCCCTATAGCCGTGGACAGTAGGGGTCCACATTGCAGGGAACCAGGTTTCCTGGAGGGCAGTGCAGAAGGTTGGTGTAAAGTTGCCATAGCTCAGCAGGGTGGTTGAAAAACAGGCACAATTCCACTGGAGGATGACGTTATCGTGAGGTTTGGAAGGCATGAAGCATGCAACGTGACAGGTGTTGCCTCAGGATCACCAGCTGCAACCCATTGAGTATTCATCGCCACTTCTATGGTGGATGAGACTTCAGTGAGTTCTGGATCGACAGGGGTCACAGATGTCCACCTCCCCCTGCGGGTTCGGGGGTTAGAATAGGCCCGTGGTATTCCTGCCTGTCGTAAGAGGCGACTAAAAGGAGTCTCAAACGTTTCGGCCTTATGTGATGGTCCCCTGTCGGGTTTGACCTCCATATCTCAAAATTTTTCCGAAGAGCGAGCCGATTGGGGAAGGGCGCCTTACTTGGTGCATTGTGTCCGTGTTGTGTTGAGAACTTTCGCCATCTTATTCGTCGTTGCATTGCAGTCTTGCCCGCTCTCCATCTCTTGGGCATCGATGCGCCCCTGCGTGCACTTTATGCCAAGCACTGTGCAGGGCCATCTTCTGCACTGACGACGCCCATGGACCACATGTCACCTAACATCCAGCACGGTAGCCAGTCCGTTGTGGTGGGGCCGCCATGTACCCTCTTGGTTGTAGCCCCCTGACAACACAGGGATCGCTCTACTGATGACTGCGCCGTTCACTCCCCACGTATGCCAAGGAGTAGATGCCCATATCCCTGGGGCATCAGGACTCCCAGCAATGGCCATCCTGCCAGGTGGCTATTGCTGTGGCTGGGTGGCGCCCGTGGGGAGGGCCCTTGGTCGGAGTAGGTGGCATCAGGGCGGATGACCCGCAATGAAGCGTGGTACATCATCTCTCGCTGGCGGCCAGCCGCCAGCAGTCTCTAAGCGTTCTCGGGCTCAATTTAATGCTCAGAAGTACGATCCGAAAACGTTCCCCTCCCTGGCCACGCCGTGGGAAGAGCGTAAGTCTCAGGATGGAGGTAACAGTTATTCGCCCCGATTCTTAGTTTGCACGAGAGCTGATGGGGAGTCTTTTCTCTCCACAAATCCTCAGTTCTTCGTCGAGCATTTAGAGGACAAGTTTGGGGAGGTGGAGGGCTTGTCTAAAATGCGCTCTGGGTCAGTACTGATACAAACGGCATCCTCCGCCCAGTCCTGCAGGTTACTTGCTTGTGACAAGTTGGGGGATGTTAACGTTTCTATTACACCACATAAGAGTTTAAATATGGTCCAGGGTGTTATTTTCCATAGGGATCTCCTTTTGCAGTCTGATGACGAGCTGCGCGCCAACTTAGAACGTAGAGGTGTTCATTTCGTCCGGCGCGTTCATCGGGGTCTGAGGGACAATCAGGTTGCTACCGGTGCCTTCATCTTGGCGTTCGAGGGTGATACGTTACCGGAAAAGGTCAAGGTGATGGTCTACCGATGTGACGTCAAGCCCTATATCCCTCCCCCGATGCGGTGCTTCAAGTGCTGGAAGTTCGGCCATATGTCTTCCCGCTGCACTTCCAGCCTCACATGTCGCGATTGCGGACGCCCATCTCATCCCGATACTCCATGTGCCCCACCTCCCATCTGCGTCAACTGCGGGGAGCACCATTCACCTTCCTCGCCTGACTGCAAAGTCTTTCAGAAAGAGCGCAAAATCATGGAATATAAGACCCTGGACCGGCTGACCTATACTGAGGCCAAACGGAAATATGACAGACTCCATCCTGTGAGAATGACATCTACTTATGCAGCTGCTGCAACAACTGTGCTAGCTCCATCAGTTTCGAGACTTCCAGCCAGCTCGATAAGCAGTAAGACTCCTCCTGCCCCCTTGCCCGTGGGGGGGCTCTACCCAACCGGTTGCTCCTGCACCACCTACCTCAGGAGCAACCTCCTCCCACCCGTCGGGGACGTCCGTCCCCGCTTCCCAGCCGGAGAAGCGTCTAACTTCTTCGGCTACTCTCGCCCGTAAGAGTTCCCTTGGGACCCTCTCTTCCCAGGGTTCCACCAGCGGGAAGGATGACTGCCACCAGTGGCATAAGTCCTCACCAGCGGCCGGCCGTAGGGCTTCACGATCCTCCTCTGTCCCGGAGACTGAATCGGTGAAGCCTTCCCAGCCGGTGAAACCCAAGGTTCAGCGAGAGAAGTCCAAGAGAAAGACCTCTAAGGCCAAAGAACTTGCGGTGGCACCAACCCCACCGCACCTTTCGCGCTCTGCGTCTGAGGATGAAGTCGAGATTCTAGCGTCCGCTGAGGACCTTGATCTCGCTGGTCCCTCAGATGCCATGGATGCCTCTCGTACGGGTACTGAATCGGTGGCAGTGAGTGAACATGCGGCGTAAATTGCCTTCCCAGTCCTTTCACGCCTTTCTCAGCCATGGACAATACCATCCTCTAGTGGAACTGCGGCGGTTTTTTCCACCATTTAGCTGAGCTCCGCCAACTTCTCAGCCTTCGCCCTTTCTTCTGCATTGCTCTCCAGGAAACTTGGTTTCCAGCGATGCGAACCCCCGCCCTCCGTGGCTATCGGGGTTATTACAAGAACCGAGCAGCTTATGAAAGGGTGTCTGGTGGCGTCTGCATATATGTCCTTCACACTCTGCACAGCGAGTCTGTCCCTCTCCAGACGCCTTTAGAGGCTGTCGCTGTACGCGTATGGACGCCACAGGCTGTTACCGTCTGCAGTCTTTACACTCCACCGGATGGTGATGTCTCGCAGCATGTCCTGGCTGCACTGGTCGCCCAATTGCCGCCACCTTTCTTGCTATTGGGCGACTTCAACGCCCATAACCCTCTGTGGGGTGGGTCAGTGGCCACAGGTCGAGGCGCCATCGTTGAACATTTGTTGTCGCAGCTCGATCTCTCGTTGTTAAATGATGGCGCCTTCACACACTTCAGTGTGGCGCATGGCACCTACTCCGCCATTGACCTTTCCATCTGTAGCCATAGCCTCTTACTGTCTGTCCAATGGAGTGTGCATGACGACCTGTGTGGTAGTGACCACTTTCCGCTCTTTTTGTCACTACCACAGCGTCACTCTTCTGGGCGCCCTAGCAGATGGGCTATGAATAAGGCTGACTGGGATTTGTTCTCCTCCACTGCCGCTTTTGAGCCTCTCTCTACTGATGACATTGATGCGGTGGTTCAATTTGTCACCACCGGCATCGTTACTGCCACCGAATCTGCCATTCCCCGCTCTTCTGGGTCCGCTCGGCGGAAGGCTGTGCCTTGGTGGTCGCCTGAGATCGCTGAAGCGATTAAAGATCGCCGGCGGGCGCTCCAGCGTCAGAAGCGACATCCCTCCTTAGCCCACCTTATCGCCTTCAAACGGCTGCGTGCGCGGGCCCGCCTCCTTATCCGCCAAGGCAAGGAGTGCTGGGAGCGGTATGTGTCCACCATTGGCCTCCATGTCACTCCCTCGCAGGTCTGGGCCAAGATTCGACGCGTCTACGGCTATCGGACCCCTGCCAGCGTCCCTGCGCTCTCACTGAATGGAGCCGTTTGTACTGACTCCGACGTCATTGAAAATCGCTTAGCAGAGCATTTTGCTATGAGTTCCGCTTCTGCGGATTACCCCCAGGCCTTCCGCTCCATTAAAGAGCGGCTGGAACGTCGGAGCCTTTCGTTTCGCACCACCCACCCGGAATCTTACAATGCTCCATTCAGTGAGTGGGAATTTCGCAGTGCCCTAGCTGCTTGCCCTGATACCGCTCCTGGGCCAGATGGCATCCACTGTCAGATGCTGAAACACCTTTCAGTGGACTGCCAGCGGCGCCTTCTCGATCTTTACAACCGTCTTTGGGTCGAGGGGGAGTTTCCGTCGCAATGGCGGGAAGGCATTGTCATCCCCGTTTTGAAACCTGGGAAGACCCCTCTGGAGGTGGACAGCTACCGTCCCATTAGCCTCACCAACGTTCTTTGTATGTTGCTTGAACGGATGGTGAGCCGGCGCTTGCATTGGGTACTGGAGTCTCGGGGCCTTCTGGCTCCGTCTCAGGGTGGGTTCCGTAAAGGCCGCTCCGCCACCGACAATCTGGTGAGTCTGGAGTCGGCCATCCGTATTGCTTTTGCCCGCCGTCAGCACCTGGTCGCTGTCTTTTTCGACATGCGGAAGGCGTACGATACGACATGGCGTCATCACATTCTTTCTACGCTTCATGGATGGGGTCTTCGGGGTCCTCTGCCGATTTTTATCCGCAATTTTCTGTCGTGTCGTACCTTCCGCGTGCAAGTCGCGGCCTCGTATAGTTCCTCCCACGTCCAGGAGAACGGTGTGCCACAGGGCTCTGTTTTAAGTGTCTGTCTGTTTTTAATAGCCATTAACGGGCTTGCTGCGGCCGTGGGTAATTCTGTCTCTGCTTCCCTGTATGTTGACGACTTCTGCCTTTATTACAGCTCTACTGGCATTGCAGCTGTTGAACGTCAGCTACAGGGCGCTATCCGTAAGGCGCAGTCTTGGGCTGTAGCGCATGGGTTTGTTTTCGGCAGCCAAGACCTGCGTTATGCATTTCTGCCGGCGCCGAACAGTCCATCCAGAGCCGCGGCTTTATCTTGCCGACGAACTCCTTGCTGTGGTGGAGACCCACAGGTTTTTGGGGGTGGTTTTCGATGCCCGGTTGACTTGGCTGCCTCATATCCGGCAGCTGAAACAGACGTGTTGGCGGCATCTAAACGCTCTGAGATGCTTGAGCAACACCCGCTGGGGCGCCGACCGCTCTACACTGTTGCGGCTCTACCAGGCGTTAATCCAGTCCCGTCTGGATTATGGGAGCCTGGCTTATGGCTCAGCATCCCCATCTGCGTTACGGGTGCTGGACCCGATTCTCCACAGCGGGATACGCCTTGCCACTGGTGCTTTCCGCACCAGCCCTGTGGACAGCGTACTGGTGGAGGCAGGTGTACCTCCACTGCGGTTCCGACGCCAACGTTTGCTGGCCGCTTATGCTGCCCATGTTCTAGGCTCGCCCGGGCATCCAAACTATCGCCTCCTGTTCCCGCGGTCGGTCGTCAGTATGCCAGAACGTCGGCCTCGGTCTGGTTGTACAATAGCGGTCCGCGTCAAAGAGCTTCTCTCTGGGCTCCAGGGTTTCACTGTTCCACCTCCTTTCCGGGCTACTTTGCATACACCCCCATGGTGTGTTCGTCGCCCTAGCCTTCGGCTCGACTTGGCACAGGGCCCTAAGGACTCAGTCCCTCCAGAGGCCTTCCGCCGCCGCTTTTATTCCATCCTGGCCACGTATCAGGGCTCTGGTGTTGTTTACACTGACGGTTCGATGGTTGCTGGTCGTGTCGGGTATGCGCTCACTCTAGGGGACCGTTCCGAACAACGTTCCTTGCCGGATGGCTGCAGCGTTTACACTGCTGAACTGGTCGCCATCTTTCGTGCCCTAGAGTATATCCGCTCCTGCTCAGGTGAGTCCTTCGTTATCTGTAGCGATTCCCTGAGCGGTTTACGAGCTCACGACCAGTGTTTCCCTCGTTCTCGTCTGGTGATGGCTATCCACGAGTCTCTGCATACTCTCGCCTGTTGCGGCCGCTCTGTGGTCTTTGTGTGGACCCCCGGTCATGTCGGTATCCTGGGTAACGAACATGTTGACCGCCTGGTGAAAGAGGCCACCAGTAAGCCATCTCTGGACGTTGGCCTCCCAGAGACTGATTTGCGGCAGTCTTCCGCCGCAAAATCTTGGCGCTATGGGACGATGAATGGCGCAAACTGACAATGCGCAATAAACTCCGTGCTGTCAAGGAGACGACGGCTGTGTGGCGGTCATCCCTGCGATCCACTCGCAGGGACTCAGTAGTTCTTTGCCGGCTCCGCATTGGCCACTCCCGGCTGACACACAGTTATTTACTGCGCCGGGAGGACCCTCCTCTATGTCGCTGTGGGGCAACTTTGACAGTGGCCCACATTTTGCTGGCCTGCCCCCTTTTAGCTGTGGTCCGGCAGACATTTGCGCTGCCTGCTACGCTCCCTGCCCTTTTAACAGACGACTCCACTATGGGTGACTTAGTTTTACGTTTTATTCGGGCAGGGGGATTTCATCATTTAATCTGAGTGTTTCTGTTTTATTTTATTGTTTTGTGTTGATTCTGGCCTTTGGCCTATGCTTTTACACTGATTTTTTAATGTGTTTCTAAGTGGTTGGCCTTTCCTTTTTTATGTCTATGGTCGGCCAACCACCGTCACACTCTGTGTGGTTTTAGTTTGTTTTGTTTTGTCTTGTCTTTGTCTCTGTATCTCTTGTTCTGTATCGTCTGTAATCTCTTCTGTTCCTTGTTTTTATTCTCTGTGGGTGTTCTTTGTCTTTGGAAAAAGGGACCGATGACCATAGCAGTCTGGTCCCTTTAATCCCCCAAACCAACCAACCAATTATCGTTTCTCGATCTGAGGACGGAAGGGATTTTTCCTCTGTCAACCCCTTCATTATCCAGAAGGGCGTAGATGCCATAGCCGGTACTGTTAAGTCTTGTACGAGGTTGCGTAATGGTACCTTCTTACTCGAAACTGAGAGTGCCTTTCAGGCACAGAAACTGCTTCGAGCCACACTCCTGTACACGTTCCCTGTCCGGGTGGAGGCTCACCGAACTTTGAATTCGTCTCGTGGTGTGGTCTATACTAGATCCCTCGACGGATTGACTGACGAGGAGATTGTCTTTCCTCGCAGAGCAGGGCGCGATGGCTGTCCATAGGGTCATGAAAAAGGTCAACAATGACCTTGTACCGACCCGGACACTTTTCTTGACCTTTGATAGTGTTAAGCTGCCATCGCGCATCAAGGCAGGCTACGAGGTAATTTCTGTTCGCCCCTATGTCCCGACACCTACGCGCTGCTACCAGTGTCAACGTTTCAATCACACTCGACAGTCTTGCTCCAATGCGGCTAAATATGTCACTTGTGGCAGGGATGCCCATGAGGGTGACAGTTCACACAACGAGGAGACGGAGGTGGACAGTCAGGGTGACCATGCCGCATCCTCCCGCAACTGTCCTGTGTATAAGGAAGAACGCTGTATCCAAGAAATTCGGGTCAAAGAGAAAGTGTCCACCTTGGCTGCTCGCAAGCTATTGGCTAGTAGGAAGCCCACGCTGCTCTCAGAGGGGAAATACAGTACTCTCCTCTACTCTCCTCTCCTCGCCTCTCCTCGGACTACCAGGGAGGTGGCAACCCAGACATGCGATCTGACCTTCAGCACCACGGTCGTCCGTTCGGCCAGCGCTAAGATCGCGCGTTCGACGTCTCCTCTTCCTCCCATCACCCCACACACTAGCCCCTTCATCAGCTTCTGGTAAGACGAAGACCCAGAAGTCAGATGCACGGGCCTTCAAGAAGGAACCGTCCCGTGCAGACTTCCTACGTACCTCGACCTCCCAGCCTTCGACCGGTACTTCCACCAAACGACCTTCCAAGAAGGCTCATATGAAGCACAGTTCTCCTTCTCCGCCACCCAGCGGTTGCCGCCCCAGGCCGTCATCCGTTTCGCCTAGCTGCACCGCTGGTAGCCGAACATCTGGCCGTTCACTGGCGGAGGAAGCTCCCCCTCCCGGCCATCTTCCCAAGATGGCCGATGAACCTATAGACCCAATGGACGATGACTGTCCGCCTACTGATAGCGGCGGCAGTGCTCGCTCGAAGCCAGGCCCTCAGCAGCCTTCGAGGTGACCCCTTCTTTCATCTTCCTTTTCTTCTTACGATGGCACTTATTCACTGGAATATTCGCAGCATTCGCTCCAACCGAGGGGACTTGAAGTTGCTGCTCCGCTTGCACCGTCCGCTAGTCGTAGCCCTCCAGGAAGCGAAGCTACGCCCATGCGATCAAATTGCCTTGGCACACTACACCTCTGTGCGTTTTGACCTACCCCCTGTGGTAGGTATCCCAGCTCATGGAGGGGTTATGTTGCTGGTCCGGGATGATATTTACTACGATCCCATCACGTTGCACACCGGCCTGCAGGCAGTTGCCATCCGCATTACTCTCCCCACTTTTACATTTGTACCGTTTACACTCCATTGTCGTCTGCCTTTACCAGGGCAGACATGATGCAACTTATTGCTCAGCTACTTGCACCATTTTTGTTAACCGGAGACTTCAATGCCCACCATCCCCTTTGGGGCTCTCCAGCATCATGCCCGAGGGGCTCCCTGTTAGCAGACATTTTCAACCAGCTCAATCTTGTCTGCCTCAATACTGGCGACCCTACTTTTCTATCGGACACATCTCACACATATTCCCATTTAGACCTCTCTATATGTACTCCCCAACTTGCACGCCGGTTTGAGAGGTATGCACTTTCTGATCCATATTCGAGCGACCACTTCCCGTGTGTTATCCATCTCCTGCAGCATACCCCCTCTCCGTGCTTCTCTAGTTGGACCATCTCCAAGGCAGACTGGGGGCTCTTCTCTTCCAGGGCGACCTTTCAGGATCAAACATTCACAAGCTGCGATCGTCAGGTCGCACACCTCACGGAAGTCATTCTCGCTGCTGCTGAACATTCCATCCCTCACTCTACTTCTTCTCCACGTCGCGTACCGGTCCCCTGGTGGACCGCAGCATGTAGAGACGCTTTACGTGCTCGTCGACGTGCTTTACGCACTTTTAAACGCCACCCTACAATGGCGAATCGTATCAATTATAAACGATTACGTGCACAGTGTCGTCGTATTATTAAAGAAAGCAAGAAAGCCAGCTGGGCTGCTTTCACAAGCACCTTCAACAGTTTTACTCCTTCTGTTGTCTGAGGTAGTCTGCGCCGGCTATCTGGCACTAAGGTCCACTCACCGGTTTCTGGCTTGACGGTCGCGAATGACGTCCTTGTGGCCCCTGTGGCTGTCTCCAATGCCTTTGGCCGCTTTTTCGCAGAGGTTTCGAGCTCCGCTCATTACCACCCTGCCTTCCTCCCCCGCAAACAGGTGGCCTAGCCTCCTCTGCCTAACTTCCGCTCCTCGAATCGTGTAAGTTATAATGCCCCATTCACCATGCGGGAACTCGGAAACGCACTTGCCCGGTCACGGACCTCCACTCCAGGGCGTGATTCTATTCATATTCAGATGCTGAAGAACCTTTCTCCTGCGGGTAAAGGTTTTCTTCTTCGTACTTACAATCGCATCTGGATTGAGGGACATGTTCCCACATGCTGGCGCGTGTCTGTTGTTGTCCCAATTCCTAAGCCGGGGAAGGACAAGCACTTGCCTTCCAGTTATCGACCCATCTCGCTTACCAGCTGTGTCTGTAAAGTGATGGAGCTAAAGGTTAACTCTCGATTGGTTTGGCTGCTCGAGTCTCGACGCCTACTTACCAATGCACAATGTGGATTTCGTAGGCGCCGCTCTGCTGTTGACCATCTGGTTACTTTGTCGACCTTCATTATGAATAACTTCTTGCGGAAGCTCCCGACCGCGGCTGTGTTCTTTGATTTGGAGAAGGCTTGCGACACCTGTTGGAGGGCGGGCATTTTCCGCACCATGCATACATGGGGCCTTCGCGGTCGCCTCCCTCTTATTATTCGTTCCTTTTTAATGGAGCGACAGTTCAGGGTACGTGTGGGTTCTGTCCTGTTACACCCCTTTCGCCAGGAGAATGGGGTGCCACAGGGCTCAGTTTTGAGCGTCGCTCCCTTCGCCATAGCGATCAATCCAATAGTGGATTGCCTCCCAGCTGATGTCAGGCTCCCTTTACGTGGACGATTTTACCATCTATTGCAGCGAACAGCGTATGTGTTTCCTGGAGCGCTGTCTTAAGCGTTCTCTTGACCGTGTTTACTCCTGGAGCGTCGCCAATGGCTTCCCTTTCTGGCGCTACAAAGAGTTTCTCCCACCGTCCTTACGACTCGGTCCCGTTGCTCTCCCATTCGTGGAGACAACCAAATTTTTAGGTCTTACATTTGACAGGAAACTTAGCTGGTCTCCACGTGTCATATTTGGCAGCCTGTTGTACCTGTTCTCTAAATGTCCTCCGTGTTCTCAGTGGTATGTCGTGGGGAGCGGATCGAACCGTCCTACTTCGCCTATATCGGTCGGTCGATCGTCCGCTCCAAACTGGATTATGGGAGCTTCGTATACTCCTCTTCACGGCCATCCATCCTATGCCGCCTCAACTCCATACATCACCGGGGTTTACGACTTGCGATCGGAGCGTTTCATACTAGTCCCGTCGAGAGTCTTCATGCTGACGCTGGCGAGATGCCACTCACCTATCGGCGTGATACACTGCCTTCTCGGTATGCCTGTCGGCTACTGGCAATGCCCGACCACCCGTCTTATCGTTCCTTTTTTGATGACTCTCTCGACCGTCAATACGGGTTGTATGTCTCTGCCCTGCAACCCCCTGGAGTTCGCTTTCGTCGCCTCCTTCAACACCTTAATTTTTCACTCCCTGCAACCTTTCGATTGGGCGAGAGCCACACGCCACCTTGGCTCCAGGCTCAGGTTCGCGTCCACCTTGACCTCTGCTCGCTCCCAAAGGAGGTTACCCCCAGTTCAGTCTACCACTCCCGTTTTGTCGAACTTCTTTTGAAGTTCATTAATATGACATTCATTTATACAGATGGCTGTAAGGCCAATGACGGGGTCGGGTGTTCTTTCATTGTCGGGGCACAAAGTTTCAAATACCGGCTCCATGGCAATTGTTCGGTCTTCACAGCTGAGCTCTTTGCCGTTTACCAGCCTGTTCTTTACATCTGCCGCCACCCACATTCTGCATATATCATCTGCTCCGAATCCCTGAGCGCTATCCAGAGCCTCAGTGGTCCGTACCTGGTTCAACCTATCGTGCACCGGATACAACGCTCTCTTTAGCAGCTGTTGGACGTCGGTTCTCCGGTTAGCTTTATGTGGGTTCCTGGCTCAGTTGGTATCCCTGAGAACGAAGCTGCAGATGCTGCGGCCAAGGCTGCGGTCCTCCAGCCTCGGACAGCTTCTTGTTGTGTCCCTTCGTCAGATTGTAGCAGGGTCATTTGTCGGCGCATTTTATCGCTGTGGCATGCCGATTGGGCTGCACTTACAGACAACAAGCTTCGGGCCTTAAAACCTCTTCCCGCGGCTTGGAAGTCCTCCTCACGCCCTACTCGGTGGGAGGCGGTAGTTTTGGCCCGGTTACGAATTGGACACTGCCGGTTCAGCCATCGCCATCTGCTGACGGCTGCGCTGGCGCCGTTCTGCCCATGTGGGCAATTGCTGACGGTCCGCCACATTTTAACGCCCTGTCCGGATTTTAACACACTGCGTCTTGATCTTGGCCTGCCATGTACTCTAGATGCCATTTTAGCGGAGGACCCACGAGCAGCTGCTCGCGTTTTTGATTTTATCAACTTGACAACCCTCTCTAAGGACATTTGATTATGCTGTTTTTTTTTTTTTTTTTTTTTTTTTTTTTTTTTTTTAATCCTATACCTGTCAGTCTGTCTTTTATCGTGTTTTCCGTTTCGTTGCTGTTTTAAACTTGTGACTCGCGGTGCATTCCTAACGTAGTCTGGGCGCTAATTACCGTTGAAGTTGTGCGCCCTAAAACCACAAAAAAAAATGTCCACCGAATAATCAGATGCAGAATTGGTAGGGAGTGGTGGTGTTCACGCCATCAGAGAGTCCTGTTCATTAGCAGACTATTTCTTAGTTCGTTTGATCTCTTTTCTTTAGGGGCTTGCTGGGAAGATTTCTCCGAAGTAGCTTCAGGCACGGAGGGTAACAGTGGAACTCGTCATCCAGCAGCATTTGGCTCCTCCAGTCACTGCCAATTGTCCACCGTAGCATTAGCGGGGAGAGAGAGAGAGAGAGAGAGAGAGAGAGAGAGAGAGAGAGAGAGAGAGACACCTTCCGCACAAGAAGAGGAGGAGGAGCAGCAGCAGCAGAAGGAGGCAGCTGCTTCTCTGGCAGGTGCAAGGGGACCGATTTCCCCCATTGGTCCCAAAGCACCTACTTTAGGAGCAAGGGGCCCCGCAAACACAGGGGGACGATTTGCTCCCTACCACCAAGGGTGCAGATGTATTCTGGTGGCCCCTAAGGGCCCACCGTTGACGGCAGAGTGAGGAACCACTGGCATTTGGGACAGCAATGATGTAGCTGCAGCATATGTAGACGTCGACCGAATGAGGTGCAATTTTTCAGATTTACGTTTAGCCTCTGTTTAAGTCAACTGGTCCAGGGTTCTTTACCCAGTACTTCAAAAGGAGTGGAAAATCATGGAGTAGTCTGGCGAGCAGGGGGACTGGTGCTCTCCACAGATAAAGAAAGTGGGAGAAGGTGCACATGGAGTATCTGGGTGTAGTCTCGACATGTGGCGCTGGAAGTGCAGCAGGAAAACATGTGCCAGAACTTAGTGCATAAGGGGAGGGATGTATGGTTCAACGTCGTAGTGGTAAACCATCACCTTGACCTTTTCAGGGTGATTCATTGCCTGAAAAGCGAAGATACAGACACTGGTACCAACCCTCCCTTCTTTGGGTCCCCTGTAAATGCGCCAGATGAAACGAACACCCCACCATTCTCAGTTGTCACAGAGCTCATCATCAGACTGAAAGAGGAGATAATGATGGAAAATGAACCCCTGGACCATATTGAGGCTTTTATGAGGAGTGACAGAATATCACCCAGCTTGTCACAGGTGAGTAACGCTAGGGATGGGTCTGGGGATGCTGTCTGAATCAAGACCGTGCTGTTTCACATCTTTGGCAGTGCTGTCACTTCTCCTAACTTATCCTCAAGGTGTTCAACGAAAAATTGAGGCTTCATAGGTAGAAAGGAGTCTCCATCAGTTCTGCTACAGACTGAAAAACGAGGCAAATATGACTCTCTCTGTTCTGTATCCCTATGTTCCTCCCATGGAGTAGTGAGGGAGGGAAAAGATTTAGGGTCATACCTGTCAGTACTGTATTCGTCATGCTGTTATAAGAGACTGTATGATGCTGGTGACTGGTGTCAAGAGATGACTTAGTTCACTTTATCGCGGGTCATCCACCCTGATGCCACCCACTCCAATCAGGGAGCTCTTCCCACGGGCGCCACTCGGCCACAGTAAAGGCCAACTGGTGTGAATAAATGAAGTCTCAGAAGATGGAGAACCCTCTCCAAAACCTGTTTGGGTATTCAAACAACAAGAACTGCATTTTATAAAGGCAAAATTACATTCCCATATTATATATGTAGAACTTTCATCTGATTTCAGTCAACCGGCTTCAAAATGAATGATAGTTAACTGTTTATGAAGGTATACAACAATACCATAACAATAACTAATACAATGTTCGAAAACCCATTTCTTCCACGAATTAAGCGTAAACAGTTTTGATAAAGGTTACATTTACATAGGTTTGAACATTATTATACATTGATTTCTGTAATAGATTTTATGAGACCCACTGTCTGAAATGTGGAAAAAGATAATAAATATTCAACCTAACCCTGTACTTGGGTTGCGATGGCTTGCTGTCTACCACTTAGCACAGAAAGGGCTTCGTAACTAGTCAAGGTGTGGAAGAATGTCTCTTCCAACATTTTTGATTTAGAAAGTGGAAAGCCCACACACGTTAGCATCCCTGGAACTATGTGCCATGTTCGAACATAGGACTGAGCACTAGTTCCTCAACTTTGACAAATATATCAATTACATTACACATTGTTAAATTCTGAAGGAGTAGTACAAACTGGTTGATGCCTACTGATAACATTAAGATGTTATTTGATCTCATCTTGGACATTGGAGATTTGCTCCAGCTGCTGGTCTCTTGAAAGTTCTCTTACACCCCTGCATGGCCTCTTTCCATAATATGTTGCAAAAAATGAGCCATTCTGTATTTATTGTGAAGTATTCAAGGCGACTATTTTTCTGGTGGTGCTTTATCCAAATATTTAATAAATATGATACGAAAATTGGAAACACAAGTTTATGCAAACAACTTTGGCCCTTCTTTGAAAGTTCATCAAATATATCTTGAAAACAAGTGAACTGTGACAGTATCGTGTCTTAAATGGTTGGAAGTTGCAGCAAGTGACACACAATTGACAGAACCACCAACATTGTAATGGGTAACAAATGGATTTGGAAGGTAGTGGTGATTTGAGGAGAGGAGAACCCAGCATCATGGTCATCAGTGCCCTGATGAAAAGTCAGCCTTTGTCCCCGCCCATGAGATTCCCTGCTATCTCCATAAGCTATGCAGTTTGTAATGCGTTAAAGTCTGCCCCCCCTTCTCATCAGTTAAGAATGGTGAAATTTCGTGAATTGTCAGGCCTCATCCCTAACACTGTGCTCAGTTGTGGATCATGCCAATGGAGGAGAAAGCCATGTGTTGAGGGGCTATGACCAATGTGCAACCTGGTAAGCAAAACCATGTCTGCCTCACCGCCAGGAGGTGAAGTCCGCCATGCCTGTGCGGTCGATTTGAGTGACGACCGCAACCATTCTCCCACTGATGCATGCAATCATCCCACTTTCTGAGAGATGCATATTGCAACAGGATAAAACACTGCCAGACACCACCACCCCAACATGCCTCCTTAGCTGCTTTGTCAGCTGTGTCGTTTCCATGTACCCCAATGTGGTCAGGTTCCCAGCAAAAGATCACTTCCTTGCCACAGTGTTGGAGCCCTGGTAAGGAGTTGTGGACGAACTGATTCAACTGATTCAACTGGTCTGCTGCATACGTTAGGTGAAGTGCTTGTAGTGCACTGAACGAGTCTTAACAAACAAGAAACCTTGTATGGTGACACCTGTGAATCCTCTCCAGTGCCATCATAGTGCCATGTAATTCAACATCATGATTTCTTACTTGTTCAAGAAGATGCACCTTGAGAACCCTATCAGGGAAAACAGTGGAACAACTGAGGACTTCCTCTTGCTGGGATGAATCTGTATAAACAACAAAACTGTGGTACTTAAAATATAAGAAAACAGTTCTAAAAACGTAATCTGGAATAAAAATTCTCTTGTACTGTGTCAAGCTTAAAATCACTTTGGGCCCCTGAAGACACCAGGGCGACAATGCATTGCATCTGTGGCGGTTTATTTGTACGTCTGATAGATCCAGATCCTTGAGACAGTCCATTGCACATATACTAAATGGCTCATTTGCACAGAGGAAAAATTGCACTAAATGGCCATGACTGAGGTGACTCCAACAAATTTGAATTGCTGTTCGGTAGTGGTCCATACCACTTTCACTACCTGTTGAGCCGAAAGGATACGTCGTCAAGTCCAGAGTGGCTGTTCACCAACCTCTATGCACAGACTCTGAACTGGGCTGGTCAGAAAGGCTCAATAAAAGGATTTAGAGTGACCAGCGAAATATAGGAATCTCATCTTGGTTAAGATATCAGTAATTTTCTCAAAAAATCCATTAAAATGGGAATTTCACTTGCAACCAGGCTGCTTATTTGTAGTACTATGTTTGCTAGGAATGAACAAATGTCTTCTCCAATACTTAATTTATTGGCGTCATATTGCAGAAACAGATTTGTGGGTTTTTCCAAGGTCTGTAATTACGTTCTTTAAGTCGTTACCCACTCTTTATACACTGTGTCCACCAAAACAAACTGGAGAACAGATTCAACATTTTTCAGCACAGGAGGACAGAGCACATTTTACATTGCTTAAATAAAAAGCATGGTTCATGTGGATTACAAACGTTTCTTTTAATGGAATGGTGATACATTTTCAAGGGAACAGTTCCTGACGAGCTAGATAAGTGGGTGCCGCCAGATCCCACTGAAACACAAATGAAGTAAAGAGTTGTGACAGTGTTGAGGAATCTCTCTCACTGCTGGGTTATTTGTCCTCTAGATTCTAGAGGAAACTTCTGTAATTAGATTGTACAGTATTTGTTACGTCTGCAATTTCTTTTTTTCCATTCTTCGTGTTATATAATCTTTTTCCGTGGCATTTGTCAGCTAACTCTTCTGACTGGGAAGTAACTAGATAGTCATGTCGTGTCCTTCTGGAAAAAGATACATGTTTCTAGTGTACACATTAACAAACCATTTGATGCAGAGCTTTTATACCCAGAAATCGTGTGTTTTGCTGCAGTAAAATGATTGTGTATTTTAAAAACCTCAATATTGTTCATTGATACGACCTGAACAACTTATCAAGGCTGGTAACAATGGCAAATTTCTGCCTGACGCCAAACTCGTGGACAATTGTGCGCATTCGCTGATCCACATCTCGTGCAGCTCTCTGCCGCTGCAGTACAGTATGGCTGGCGCCAGCCACACAGCTCACTAGCACTATGAGCCACTTCACCACAAGACCATTGCTTATACTTAGTGGAGTGAGTCTCTTCCTGATTCAAAATGTGATAGCTGAACTGTTTCATTACAAATAATGCAGCAAGAGTCTTCATACACTGAGAAACATGAATGGAGTAAATCTCTTTATTGTGATACCTTCTCCATTCTCCTGCATGTGGGTGGAACTATGGGAGGCACCAACTTGGACACGGAAAGTACAGAGAGACAGGAAGTGTTGGAGAAAATCGGGAGCGAACCTTGGAGACCCCGCTCATACATTGTGGCAAGGGAATGATGTCGCTAGGTCATGTCATGTGCTTTACGTAAGTCACAAAAGACAGCCACCAGGTGTTGGCGCCTGGAAAATACGTGTCTCTCGAGTCTGTTCGGATGACGAAGATTATGAGAGAGTGGTAGAGCGTCCCTGGCGGAAGTCTCCCTGACTGGCCTAATGACTCCAGGACCCAGCCGACATCATACGTTCCAGCAGCTTACAAAGAACATTGGTGCGGCTAATGAGCCGATAGCTTGTAACGCCGGAAATGCATATCTTCCTATTTCCATCTATTGTACTATAAATTTGTTTCCTTCTTTTGTTACCTGAAGATATGACGTTTCTGTGTCATATATAAACTGTTTTTTGTTTTGTACATATTTGTAGTTTTATGCTGGGTCTGGCCTAGGGAAAACTATGCCATCGAACGATTACATCGATAGGTTCTCCACACGACCTAAGAGTTTAGGACCTTTGCTACGTGGAGCGCGGGCAGAGCAAACACTACCAGAGTTGAGTCTGGCTGGAGTAGAGCGGTGGGGCACGTGTGTTGATTGACACGCCCGTGAGTTGCCGCGCTTTCGGGTTTGGCAGCATGTAATTGCGCTCGACTGGCTATGATAGTCTCTGACACGGTGTCGCGGATGGGAAGCATTAGCTGGCACACATCAAGAGCCGGTTTCACCTGGTGAGCGTGTCGTAGAAGCTGGATGTTGGCCGTCGCTGTTGAGAAGAAGGCGCGCCGACTAAGTGTTTGAAGTCGTCGATCGAGGGGGTGGCGACAAACCTTCAATCAACCAACAAGGAAGACTGTCATACAGTTCTAAAGCCTTACGTGCTTTCAGACCTCAGCCTTCCCCCTGCGGTTCCGGGGATTAGAATAGGCCCGCGGTATTCCTGCCTGTCGTAAGAGGCGACTAAAAGGAGTCCATCCCCCTCACGGGGGTAGTTGGCGCCTGCGTCCGGAGACGGACGGTTCCACGACCTATCATCGTGGTCCTTTTGGTTTTTTACTTCTCGTTTCTTCCTTCCTTCCTTTTGTTGGTTCCTTTCTTTGCTCTTCTCCACCTCACTGTCTTCCTTACTCTTTCCCTTGCCTTCTCATTGCCTTTTTCTCCTTGCCTTTTCATTGCCTTTTTCTCCTTGCCTTCTCATTGCCTTTTTCTCCTTGCCTTCTCATTGCCTTTTTCTCCTTGCCTTCTCATTGCCTTCTCATTGCCTTCTTCTCATTGCCTTCTTCCCCTTGCTTTCTCATTGCCTTCTTCTCCTTGCCTTCTCTGGTCTCCGCCTCGGCGTTTGAGACAGCCTGTCCTCTTTCTCCCTCCCTCTCTCTCTTCTTTTTCCTCTTCTTCCTTCCTCCCTGTGCGTGCCTGAAGGCCGACCCACGCGTTCGCACGCGTAGCCGGTGACGGGGTAACGCGTAATTCCCCACCCTGGGTAGACATGTAAGGCACGCGCGTACCCCCTGGTAAAGGCCAGGCCCGGGGAGGGGTGATTGCCTGAGCTGATACCTTCTGACCATGCTGATTGGTCCCTCCGTCTGTTTCTCGGGAGGTGTGACCTGAGGTGTAAACATTCACCTAAGGCGGGAGTGCCCTCTGAGAGGGTCCCCACAAGGAAGGAGCGCGCCATCGGAGACGCTGGCAATCATGGGGGATTCCTCCGCAATGGATTCTACTCCATATCTTTCGACTTCGACCCAAAAACGGAAACGTGACCAGCCAACAGTGACAAAAAGTACTACCGCCTGCCCCACAGTTCCTCGTAGTTTCTCGATCTGAGGACGGAAAGGATTTTTCCTCTGTCAACCCTTTCGTTATTCAGAAGGGCGTAGATGCCATAGCCGGATCTGTCAAATCCTGTACCAGGTTGCGTAACGGCACCTTATTACTAGAAACTGAGAGTGCCTTTCAGGCACAAAAACTGCTTCGGGCCACCCTCATGTACACGTTCCCTGTCCGGGTGGAGGCCCACCGAACTTTGAATTCGTCTCGTGGTGTAGTCTATACTAGCTCCCTCGACGGATTGACTGACGAGGAGCTTCAATCATTCCTCGCTGAGCAGGGCGTGACGGCTGTCCATAGGGTCATGAAAAAGGTCAACAATGACCTTGTACCGACCCGGACAATTTTCTTGACCTTCGATAGTGTTAAGCTGCCATCGCGCATCAAGGCGGGCTACGAGGTTATTTCTGTTCGCCCCTATATCCCGACACCTACGCGCTGTTACCAGTGTCAGCGTTTCAATCACACTCGACAGTCTTGTTCCAATGCGGCTAAATGTATCACCTGTGGCAGGGATGCCCATGAGGGTGACTGTCCACCTCCGTCTCCTCGTTGTGTGAACTGTCAGGGTGACCATGCAGCATCCTCCCGCGACTGTCCTGTCTATAAGGAAGAACGCTGTATTCAGGAAATTTGGGTCAAAGAGAAAGTGTCCACCTCGGCTGCTCGCAAGCTATTGGCTAGTAGGAAGCCCACGCTGCTCCCAGCGGGGAAATACAGTACTGTCCTCGTCTCTCCTCGGACTATCCGGGAGGTAGCAACCCAGACATGCGATCTGACCTTCAGCACCACGGTCGTCCGTTCGGCCAGTGCTAAGATCGCGCGGTCGACGTCTCCTCTTCCTCCCATCACCCCACAGACACGAGCACCTTCCTCAGCTTCTGCTAAGACGAAGACACCGAAGTCAGATGCACGGGCCTTCAAGAAGGAACCATCCCGTGCAGACTTCCTCCGTACCTCGACCTCACAGCCTTCGACCGGTACTTCCACTACACGTCCTTCCAAAAAGGCGCATAGGAAGCACAGTTCTCCTTCCCCGCCACGGCGCATTTCTTCTCTTGCGCCACCCAGCGGCTGCCGCCCCAGGCCGTCATCCGTTTCGCCTGGCCGCACCGCTGGTAGCCGTACATCTGGCCGTTCACTGGCGGAGGAAGCTCCCCCTCCCGGCCATCCTCCAGAGATGGCCGATGACCCTATAGACCCAATGGATGATGACAGTCCGCCTACTGATAGCGGCGGCAGTGCTCGCTCGAAGCCAGGTCCTAAGCGGCCTTCGAGGTGACCACTTCTCTCATATTTCTTTTCTTACAATGGCACTTATTCACTGGAATATTCGCAGCATTCGCTCCAACCGAGGGGACTTGAAGTTGCTGCTCCGCTTGCACCGTCCGCTTGTCGTAGCCCTCCAGGAAACGAAGCTACGCCCATGCGATCAAATTGCCTTGGCACACAACCCCTCCATGAGCTGGGATACCTACCACAGGGGGTAGGTCAAAACGCACAGAGGTGTAATGTTGCTGGTCCGGGATGATATTTACTACGATCCCATCACGTTGCACACCGGCCTGCAGGCAGTTGCCATCCGCATTACTCTCCCCACTTTTACGTTTTCCTTTGTACCGTTTACACTCCATCGTCGTCTGCCGTTACCAGGGCAGACGTGATGCAACTTATTGCTCAGCTACCTGCACCATTTTTCTTAACTGGAGACTTCAATGCCCACCATCCCCTTTGGGGCTCTCCAGCATCCTGCCCGAGGGGCTCCTTGTTAGCAGACCTTTTCAACCAGCTCGATCTTGTCTGCCTCAATACTGGCGCCCCCTACTTTTCTTTCAGACACAGCTCACACCTATTCCCATTTAGACCTCTCTATATGTACTCCCCAACTTGCACGCCGGTTTGAGTGGTATGCACTTTCTGATACATATTCGAGCGACCACTTCCCGTGTGTTATCCATCTTCTGCAGCATACCCCCTCTCCGTGCTTCTCTAATTGGACCATCTCCAAGGCAGACTGGGGGCTCTTGTCTTCCAGGGCGACCTTTCATAATCAAACCTTTACAAGCTGCGATCGTCAGGTCGCACACCTCACGGAAGTCATTCTCGCTGCTGTTGAATATTCCATCCCTCACCCTCCTTCTCCACGTCGCGTACCGGTCCCCTGGTGGACCGCAGCATGTAGAGACGCTTTACGTGCTCGTCGACGCGCTTTACGCACGTTTAAACGCCACCCTACAGTGGCGAATTGTATCAATTATAAACGATTACGTGCTCAGTGTCGTCGTATTATCAACGAAAGCAAGAAAGCCAGCTGGGCTGCTTTCACAAGCACCTTCAACAGTTTTACTCCTTCTTCTGTTGTCTGGGGTAGCCTGCGCCGGATATCTGGCACTAAGGTCCACTCACCAGTTTCTGTCTTGAAGGTCGCGAATGACGTCGCTGTGGCCCCTGAGGCTGTCTCCAATGCCTTCGGCCGCTTTTTCGCAGAGGTTTCGAGCTCCGCTCATTACCACCCTGCCTTCCTCACCCGCAAACAGGCAGAGGAGGCTAGGCCACCTAACTTCCGCTCCTCGAATTGTGAAAGTTATAATGCCCCATTCACCATGCGGGAACTCGACAACGCACTTGGCCGATCACGGTCCTCTGCTCCAGGGCCAGATTCTATTCATATTCAGATGCTGAAGAACCTTTCTCCTGCGGGTAAAGGTTTTCTTCTTCGTACATACAATCGCATCTGGATTGAGGGACATGTTCCCGCATGCTGGCGCGAGTCTATAGTCGTCCCGATTCCTAAACCGGGGAAGGACAAGCACTTGCCTTCCAGTTATCGACCTATCTCGCTTCCCAGCTGTGTCTGTAAAGTGATGGAGCGAATGGTTAACTCTCGATTGGTTTGGCTGCTCGAGTCTCGACGCCTACTTACCAATGTACAATGTGGATTTCGTAGGCGCCGCTCTGCTGTTGACCATCTGGTTACCTTGTCGACCTTCATTATGAATAACCTCTTGCGGAAGCGCCCGACCGCGGCTGTGTTCTTTGATTTGGAGAAGGCTTACGACACCTGTTGGAAGGCGGGCATCCTCCGCACCATGCATACATGGGGCCTTCGCGGTCGCCTCCCTCTTTTTTATTCGTTCCTTTTTAATGGATCGACAGTTCAGGGTACGTGTGGGTTCTGTCCTGTCCGACACCTTTCGCCAGGAGAATGGGGTGCCACAGTGCTCAGTTTTGAGCGTCGCTCTCTTCGCCATCGCGATCAATCCAATAATGGATTGCCTCCCAGCTGATGTATCAGGCTCCCTTTTCGTGGACGATTTTACCATCTATTGCAGCGCGCAGTGTACACGTGTCCTGGAGCGCTGTCTTCAGCGTTCTCTTGACCGTCTTTACTCCTGGAGTGTCGCCAATGGCTTCCGTTTTTCTGCCGAGAAGACGGTCTGTATTAACTTCTGGCGATACAAAGAGTTTCTCCCACCGTCCTTACGACTCGGTCCCGTTTCTCTCCCAATCGTGGAGACAACCAAATTTTTAGGCCTTACATTTGACAGGAAACTTAGCTGGTCTCCACATGTGTCATATTTGGCCGCCCGTTGTACCCGTTCTTTAAATGTCCTCCGTGTTCTCAGTGGTCTGTCGTGGGGAGCGGATCGAACCGTCCTACTTCGTCTATATCGGTCGATCGTCCGCTCCAAGCTGGATTATGGGAGCTTCGTATACTCCTCTGCACGGCCATCCATCTTACGCCGCCTCAACTCCATACAACATCGGGGTTTACGACTTGCGATCGGAGCATTTTATACCAGTCCCGTAGAGAGTCTTCATGCTGACGCTGGCGAATTGCCACTCACCTACCGGCGCGATATACTGCTTTGTCGGTATGCCTGTCGGCTACTGTCAATGCCCGACCATCCGTCTTATCGTTCCTTTTTTGACGACTCTCTTGACCGTCAATACGGGTTGTATGTCTCTGCCCTGCTACCCCCTGGAGTTCGCTTTCGTCGCCTCCTTCAACACCTTACTTTTTCCCTCCCTGCAACCTTTCGAGTGGGCGAGAGCCGCACGCCACCTTGGCTCCAGGCTCAGGTCCGCGTTCACCTTGACCTCAGCTCGCTCCCAAAAGAGGTCACCCCCGGTTCGGTCTACCACTCCCGTTTTTTGGAACTTCGTTCGAAGTTCATCGACATGACTTTCATTTATACAGATGGCTCTAAGACCAATGACGGGGTCGGGTGTTCCTTTATTGTCGAGGCACAAAGTTTCAAATACCGGCTTCATGGCCATTGTTCGATCTCCACAGCTGAGCTCTTTGCCCTCTACCAGGCTGTTCTTTACATCTGCCGCCACCGACATTCTGCTTATGTCATCTGCTCAGATTCCCTAAGCGCCATCCAGAGTCTCAGTGATCCGTACCCGGTTCACCCTTTCGTACACCGGATCCAACGCTCTCTTCAGCAGCTGGTGGACGTCGGTTCTCCAGTTAGCTTTATGTGGGTTCCGGGCCATGTCGGTATCCCTGGGAACGAAGCTGCAGATGCCGCGGCCAAGGCTGCGGTCCTCCAGCCTCGAACAGCTTCTTGTTGCGTCCCTTCGTCCGATTTTAGCAGGGTGATTTGTCGGCGCATCTTATCTCTGTGGCATGCCGATTGGGCTGCACTTACCGACAACAAGCTTCGGGCCTTAAAACCTCTTCCCGTGGCTTGGACGTCCTCCTCACGCCCTTCTCGGCGGGAGGAGGTCGTTTTAGCCCGGTTAAGAATTGGACACTGCCGGTTCAGCCATCGCCATCTGCTGACGGCTGCGCCGGCGCCGTTCTGCCCATGTGGGCACTTGCTGACGGTTAGACACATTTTAATGTCCTGTCCAGATCTTAACACACTGCGCCTCGATCTTAACCTGCCAAATACTTTCGATGCCATTTTAGCGGATGACCCACGAGCAGCTGCTCGTGTTCTTCGTTTTATCAATTTGACACACCTCGCTAAGGACATTTGATGATGCTGTTTTTTAATCCTATGCCTGTCAGTCTGTCTTTTATCGTGTTTTCCCTTTTAGTTGTTGTGGTCAACTTGTGCCTCGCGGTGCATTCTTAGAGTAGTCAGGGCGCTAATGACCATTGAAGTTGTGCGCCCTAAAACCACAAAAAAAAAAAAAAAAAAAAAAAAAAACAAACAAACCTCAGCTTTTCAAATTGTTCGTTTTGCATCACAAAAATACAGTAACTTAGCAAGAACCTTTGTTGCTCGTTGTCCCAATTACATTACCAAGCAGGGTCCCTTCCTTTCCTGGAATGAACCAGTGTGTCGTTGAAATTCAAACCCCAGCATTAAAGTGAAATTAAAGCAGTGAAATGGAATGATATTGAAGTTCAGTTAAAGTATTCACATGTTTCGCTTACACAAGCACATATTAAGAGTGCGAGTTTTGTTACCATATTATAGCTTACCTGTAACTGCAGCTCAGCTTGGTACGTACTAAATTTTACTATTGTTAATTGTCGAAAGTCATGTAATTCAAGTTCAAAGTTAAATCTTAGTTACAAATTGCGTAGATTCAAGTAGCTTTTGAGATGATAGTCTTGGGCTTCCTCAACAAACCTTATTTTGCTTCTGATGCACTAAGAAATTAAATAAAAGTTCACAATTAATTTCAGCCACTAAATTGACATAATTTGGCAAAATAGTTAATAAAACCGGATAACTGAAGGTTTGCGTCAGAAGTAATAAATTTCGCTACACTGTTTTCACAGAACGTGTCAACCGTCAGTGGCCACGCCTTTAATGCTAATTAAATGTGCATTAACCTTTCTTTTTCAGTTATCATAGTAGTTGTCCATAGGACTGGCGACTGTAATTTTCCCCAAATCTCAAATATCTAATTAATGACAGTTAATTGTTAATGTAACGACAGCACATTACCCTTTTTCAAAATAAAAGTTAATGAAGAAGGTAGTGTTCTCCAATTTCATTAGCATTTTTCCTTTCATTTAGATGTAACCCTTCCTCCCTCTTTACCGGCAGATTAACGTCGGTGACGATTTTTTTTTCTCCCAAATTTCATTAGGTACACGCGGTTTAACTTCACAGTGTCATTAAGGTCGATAAGTGAGGGAGAGGTTACAAGCTATCCACATCAAGCGTGTTTTTACCGGGTTTGAGCACCGGCATGATGGTGCTCTCCCGCCATTGCTATGGATAGAAGCCATCGCAACAGATCCGGTTGAAGTTGACGAGAAGATGTCGCTTGTAGTCAGATCAGAGATTTTTAATCATCTGGCTTTGGATCCGCTCAGCCCCAGGAGCTGTGTTGGGACAATGTGCAAGGGCACTAAGGACCTCCCACTCGGTAAATGGGGCGTTATAGGGTTCAGTGTGGCGTGTAGTGAATGAGATGACTTTTCCAGCTGCCATTTAAGGGTGCAAAAGGCTGGGGTGTAATTCTCCGATGCAGAGGCTCGAGCGTAGTGCTCAGCAAGGTGCTCGGTAATCGCGTTTGCGTCGGTGGACAACATACACGACGTGTTAACACTGGGAAAACCTGTTGGGAAGGTGACGTGTTTTCGGGTACCAGACCCCAAGTCTGGACAAAGAACAAACGTATGGCACACAAAGGTCGAGACGTATCTTCCCAACACTTCTGCTTCCGTCGTTTGGTAAGTAGGCAAATGCGGGCACACAGCCGTTTAAATGCTATGAGGTGCTCCAGGGAAGGGTGCCGCTTATGCCACTGTAGAGCTCGTCTACGCTCCTTAATTGCTTCAGCGACTTCCGGTGATCACCAAGAGACTGCCTCACACTGGGGACACCCTAAAGTGCGAGGGATCACGTTTTCTGCCACAGAAACAATTGTTGCAGTCACCTGCTCAACCATCACATCGATATTACCATGTGGGGGGAGATTCAACAGTGACAGCAGAGATAAAAGTTTCCCAGTCCGCCTTGTTTGAAGCCAGTCTGGGCAGGCGTCTGTGGACCAGACGCTGGGGCAGTGATAGGAAGCTGGGGCAGTGGTCGCTACCCCACAGGTGGTCATGTGCTCTCCAGTGGATAGATAGGCGAAGTCTTGGGCTCTAAATGGATGAATCAATGGCCGAGTAACTACCATGAGCCTCACTGAAATGTGTGGCGGCCCCAGTATTTAAGAGGCAGCGGTCGAGGTGTGACTCGAAATTTTCGGCATCTCTTCATTGGCCAGCAAGCAGGTGCCGCCCAACCCTCCCTCTCTCTCTCTCTCTCTCTCTCTCTCTCTCTCTCTCTCTCTCTCTCTCTCTCTCTCTCTCTCTCTCTCACCCCCCCCCCCCCACAAGGGGATTTGGGCGTTAAAACATTCCAAAAGTACGAAAGGTTTAGGGAGTTGTTGTATCAGTGCAGCTAATACGTTCAGGGATACATCACCATCTGGAGGAAGATAACTGTCTGCAACGTATGTTTCCCGCATCATCCTTATGCCGACAACCACAGCTTCAAAAGCGGTTTGAAGGGGCACTGTTTGACTACAGACTGTGTTTGTCCTAAACTCAAACTCCACCTGAAACTATTATAGTCGTCATTGTTCCTGTAATATCCCTTATAGCCACGAAGGGCAGGGGTCCACATTGCTGGACAATGCAGATAGCAGGTGTAAAGCTTAACAGTTGCCGTAGTTCCGCCAGGTGGTGGAAATAAACCACCACAATTCCACTTGAGAAGGACGTCATCGTCATCGTCATTGTGAAGGCATGGAACATTCAATAAGGCAGTTTGGCAGCAGGAGACTGCTCAGGCAATAAATCAGTATGCTGCAGTCTATATCCATTGTGTCTGAATCTGAGGATGGGGTGGACAGAATAGCTTCTGCTGAAGGCCTAGATGTCGCCAGACCCTCAGAGGTAGCGGTAGCGGTAGTGTGGGTACCACCGCAATTCACTTTGTCTTGGGGCTCATCTTTTTGGATTTCTCTCGCTGCTGCTTGGGTTTCCATGGCTGGGAGGATTTCACTGGCTAAGGGCTTCCAGCTCGTCCTCAGTCACGGAGACTATGACCAGCTGGAAGGGGTCATCTTTCCCACTAGCAGAAATCTGGTGATTGACCCAAGGGACCCCTTCCTAGCGAGTGAAGCTGAAGAATACTTACACCCCCCCCCCCCAACCAACCATCTGTGATGTCCGTCCCCACTTCTACGCTGGAGAAGTGTGTCTCTTCCACCCAACGTAGGTGGTGCGGAAGCAACTGGGAGGGAAACGCCCCCCACCGTTAAGGAGGCAGGTGTAGTTTTCTTGCTGAGAGGTGACTGGTGTTGGCGGAGCCTATGGTGCTAGAACTGTTATAGTGGCGGCATAAGACTATGTTGTACACACAGAATGCAGGCATTTAAATTTTCTTAGCCTCCGTGTAGGTCAGTCGGTCCATGGTCATGTATTAAAAGATTTTCCTTTCTTTCTGGAGAATCCCGCAATCTGGCGAGCAAGGCGAATGGTGCTCTCTGTAGTTGACACAGATGGGAGATAGGGCACATCGTGGACGCCCGTCAGATCCCAATACTGAATCTCGACAAGTGATGCTAGAAGTACAGTAGGAAGGCACATGGCTGAATTTCCAGCACTTACAGCTTCGCATTAGGGAAGGGATATAAGGCCTTACATCACAGCGGTAGACCACCTCCTTGGCCTTCTTGGGCAGTGTATCACTCACATGCGGCAACCTGATTATCCCTCGGACACCGGTGGACACGCCAGACGAAATGTACACCTTGCCACGCATCACAGTCAGACTGCAAAGAAGGTCCCTATGAAATATGATATCCTGGACCATATTTATCTCCCTCCCCCTCCTATGAGCCATGGACTTTGTCGTTGGTGGGGAGGCTGGCGCGGCTCAGCGATATATATATATATATATATATATATATATATATATATATATATATATATATATATATATATATATATATATATATATAGCCGTACCGTAGGTGCAACCACAACGGAGGAGTATGTGTTGAGAGGCCAGACAAACTTGTGGTTCCTGAAGAGGGCCAGCAGCCTTTTCAGTAGTTGCAGGGGCAATAGTCTGGATGATTGACTGATCTGGCCTTGTAACACTAACCAAAACGGCCTTGCTGTGCTGGTACTGAAACAGCTGAAAGCAAGGGGAAATTACAGCCATAATTTTTCCCGATGGCATGCAACTTTAACCATACAGTAAGTGATGTACATCCGGAATATTTTACCCAAGAGGACGCCGTCAATAGACCCCCATTTGTATCTCCGGGCGGGGACTATTCAAGAGGACGTCGCAATCAGGAGAAAGAAAACTTGCGTTCTACAGATCGGAGCATGAAATGTCAGATCCCTTAATCGGTCAGGTAGGTTAGAAAATTTAAAAATGGAAATGGATAGGTTAAAGTTAGATATAGTGGGAATTAGTGAAGTTCGGTGGCAGGAGGAACAAGACTTTCGGTCACGTGAATACAGGGTTATAAATACAAAACCAAATAGGGGTAATGCAGGAGTAGGTAGCAGCTCACCCGCACTCCTATCATTTTATTCATTATTAAACCAACAGGATAGTGAACGCATTATTGTGGCCAAGATGTACTACTGTAGTAGGCATGGGCTTCGTGTCTAAGTTTGTATACCAACTAGCTCTGCAGATGATGAAGAAATTGATAAAATGTATGATGAGATAAAAGAAATTATTCAGGTAGTGAAGGGAGACGAAAATTTAATAGTCATGGGTGACTGGAATTCGACAGTAGGAAAAGGGAGAGAAGAAACATAGTAGGTGAATATGGATTGGGGCTAAGAAATGAAACAGGAAGCCGTCTGGTAGAATTATGCACAGAGCATAACTTAATCATAGCTAACATTTGGTTCATGAATCATAAAAGGAGGTTGTATACATGGAAGAATCCTGGAGATACTAAAAGGTATCAGACAGCTTATATAATAGTAAGACAATTTAAAACCTGGTTCCTAAATTCACGTAGGACATTTCCAAGGGCCGATGTGGACTCTGACCACAATCTATTGGTTATGAACTGTAGATTAAAACTGAAGAAACTGCAAAAAGGTGGGAGTTTAAGGAGATGGGACCTGGATAAACTGACTAAACCAGAGATTGTAGAGAGTGTCAGGGGGAGCATAAGGGAACAATTGACAGAAATGGGGGAAGAAATACAGTAGGATAAGAATCGTTAGCAATGAGGGATGAAGCAGTGAAGGCAGCAGAGGATCAAGTAGGTAAAAAGACGAGGGCTAGTAGATATCATTGGGTAACAGGATAAATATTGAATTTAATAGATGACAGGAGAAAATACAAAAATGCAGTAAATGAAGCAGGCAAAAAGGAATACAAAGGAGATCGACAGGAAGTGCAAAATGGCTAAGCGATGATGTCTAGAGGCAAAATGTGAGGATCTAGAGGCTGATATCACCAGAGGTAAAGTAGATACTGCCGACAGGAAAATTAAAGAGGCCTTTGGAGAAAGGAGAACCACTTGTATGAATATCAAGAGCTCAGATGCAAACCCAATTCTAAGCAAAGAACTGAAAGGTGGAATGTGGAAAGAGTATATAGAGGGTCTTTACAAGGGCGATGTTCTTAAGGACAATCTTATGGAAATGGAAGGGAATGTAGAGGTAAATGAAATAGAGCACTGAAAGACCTGTCAAATTCTTCACGCAGTATCATGTCTCCAAGTCGGAACAACGCCCCGGGAGTAGACAACATTCTGAAACTTCCTTGCAGATTAAAACTGTGTGCCGGAACGAGACTCGCCCGCGAAAGGCAACAGGTCCCGAGTTGAAGTGCTCCACCAACTGAGCTACCCAAGCACGACTCACGCCCCGTCCTCACAGCTTTACTTCTGCCAGTACCTCGTCTCCTACCTTCCAAACTTTGCAGGAGCTCTCCTGCGAACCTTGCAGAACTAGCACTCCTGAAAGAAAGGATATTTCAGAGACATGACTTAGCCACAGCCTTGGGATGTTTACAGAATGAGATTTTCACTTTGCAGCTCAACAGTATTCAATTTATCAGTAACTTAAATCACAATGGCACACATCGTGAAACCGTCGCATAAATCTAGCTTTGTCCTCGTGACAGCAGCTTTTCTGAATTGGGAAGGTGAAACTTTTCTTGCAACACATCCTTCATTTCTTTGTCCTCCCAGCCTAGATCTTCTCTAAATTTCATCCCCATCTCCCTCTATCCGCTTCCCTGCTCCCACTCCAGTCATAAACACACATTCTGTCTCCCAGAGCACCTCTATAGTTCCTTCTGCTCCTCCCTTCCTTCTCACCTTCTACATCTGGTTGCTCCCTCAGGCAGCACTGCAACACCTTACACACACTATATATGGGTACTAAGGGCCAAATGTTGCTGTCCTCCCCTCCCCTCCCCTCCCCCCCCCCCCCCCCATATTCGCTCAGGTGGCATTTGGAACTACATGGGAAGTGAGTGACTAGGAGGGAAGATGCTATGAGGAAAAGGGTGGTGTGTCTTCGATGCTAGCAGTTCATGTGTAGTTAAGAGTTAACTTAACCTGCAGGGAACAGAAACATAAGCGTTATTTTAAACCATATGCTCGGAACAAGAGAATGTAGTGCGGTTCCATCGACGACGTGCAAGCAGGCTCTAACGGTCAGATGTCAGTCTTCCCAGCCTGTGCCGATAGCAGCATCTGGCACCTTATCGGATTCTACTTCGAAATAAGTATTTGTCGAATTTTCCTGCATACATTCAATAAACGTGATGGGCACTGCAGGCTGCTGCACCTACATTAAATGTGTATCTGCTAGTTCCTATAGTCAGAAGTTCTTTATATGTGACAACTGTTGGACTCCGCTGTAGACACGGAGTAGACAGTACCGTGTGGCTTTTAGAGACAGTGGTACAGATATGTTTACCAGGCAGAGGTTTTGCCGCAAAACGTAATCAAAAAAAGCAGTGGGACTTTGCATCGCATACTATGACTCACAACGTATGCTCAATAAATTTTCGACTAAAGCATTCTACATGCTCCTAGAGCCAAATGCTTAACTTCTTGTAGCCAACTGACCAAAAGTACCATAGTGAAAGAATGAAACAGTTTTTCATGTTCCTCATTAGAGTGGCGTGCAAATAGAAACAGCTTTGTTGGCTGGCAGCTCATCGTAGCCCTTGAAAGTTCAGGTGACTCTTACCACCTGTGAAGGATCTGTGATGACGTGATGCTTTAATTATGTGGAATCAGAGCTATTTCGAGCTAATGCTGCTCTTTCATAAGCTGTCTTCTGATAGGCTACTTGGGCTCTTGTACTAAAAGAAGCTGCAAATGATTGATTTATGGGCAGAGAAAATAGAAATACACTGTGTGTTTGGCCAATACATTTACAGTGACATTTTGATGACCCCCTGTTATTATCTTACAACAAGGACGCGTGATGACTAAACCCATTGCATGGGAAGGAGAAATGTGCACGAAACAAACTACTTGGCTAAACGTTCAAGAGTACACCGTTGATGGATTGCATTGAGGAAACCTTAGAAGTAGAGCAGAAAAGTAATTTGCGAAACTGCATATAAAATTGAATGTTAAGATATAAACCATGTGCAATTCGATCATTCGAGATACTGAGAAACTTTACAGAAGTAGGGTTCATTAGTACGAGTAAGTTGCAAAAACCTGCGTAACATAAAATTTGTAGTGTTCATTCAGAAACCATGCAATAGGCCCACAGCTTGCAAGTCCATAACTGCTTGTAGTGCGGCAATTCTTAGTTGAGAGTTTCGACCCGTATCAATATTCCCCTTCTGTTAGGCATCTCGATCTACAAAGCATTTGGGTCTGAATCACAGACAAATGGTGAACCTTTCTTTCCTCATGAACTTGTCCTATGGTGTGTGGTGGTACATCTATAAAATCTACTAATTTATTGAAAGGATCACCTTCTGTACATCTATCATCAATTACAAGATTTTAACTTGCCACCTCGGTGTCATAAAATTTGTGCACTAGTGTCCAGTACCAGTTTCTTTCACCACATGTGACATGTGAATTGAGTGTCTCTATTTTTAGTGGCCATTAATCGTGTAGCAGCAGCTGTCGTGCCCTCCGTCTCACCTTTTCTGTACTCAGACGACTACTGCATGTCATACTGCTGCTCCAGTACTGGTGTCGCTGAGCGTCGCCTACAGAGAGCGGAGTCATGGGCTGTCGCCCATAGCTCCCAGTTTTCCGGCATGAAGACGTGTGTCACGCATTTCTTTCGGCGTCGTACTGTTCATCCGCAACCAGCCCTTTATCTTAATGACAATCCACCCACTGTAGTGGAGACATATCGATTCTTAGGTCTGGTTTTCGACGCTCATTTGACTTTGATTCGTCATCTTCGTCTGCTTAAACGCAAGTGTTGACAGCACCTCAATGCCCTCAGCTGCCTGAGCAGCAACAACTAGGGTGCAGATGGCTCCACGCTGCTGCAGCTCTACAGAGCCATTATTCAATCCCGCCTTGACTATGGGAGTGTGATTTATAGTTCGGTGGCGCCCTCAGCATTGCGTTTGCTCGACCCAATGCACGACTGCGGATTTGGACTAGCGACAGGAGCTTTTAGGACGAGTCCCGTGACAAGCGTACTGGTGGAGGCTGGAGTCCCACATTGAAAGTCAGACGTGCACAATTGCTCCCCAGTTAGGATGTTCAGCAGAGCTACGAATGTGTGCAACCTAATTACGTATTCTTCCCACAACTACGGCGGTTCACCTCCCGCGTAGGCGGCCCACGTCAGGAATAACTATTGCGGTTCACGTGCAATTGCTTCAGCCTGGAGTCCTTCCCCCTCCCTTCACCACATGTCCTCCAGGTCCGTTCACCGACACATCCGTGGTGTAGGTGTAGGCCGAAGCTTCGCCTGGACCTTCCGCGTCGCCCTAAGGACTTAGTTAACACTGCAGCTATCCGCTGTCACTTCCTCTCGATTCTTCAAGTGTTCTGGAGCTCTGAAGTGGTTTACACAGACGGCTCAATGGCTGACCTTCATTATGGCCTCTGTGGACAAAGGCGAAGCCAACATTACCATCATTCCTTGCCCGATGGCCACCAGCTCCGTAGTGAATACACTGCAGCCATGTCTCTTGCACATCAGTATATCCGTTCATGCCCCGAGTAATCGTTTCTTCTGCGTACTGACACCGTGAGCAGCCTACAAGATAGCACTGAACGACGAAGCCAGTCGACGTTTGTGTGGATCCCATTGCATGTCGGCATCCCAGGCCACGAACTTGCCCGTCTCCAGAAGCGGTTTCCGCGTAGCCTGTTTGGCCAGCCTGTCGGCATCTCTGAAACTGACCTGCATTCTAATGTACGCCGCAGGTTTTTTTTGGCTTCGTTGTGCATACTGTTACGCCATTCCGTCTCCCAAAATTCGTGTGATTAAGGAGACTATGAATGTGTGGAAGTCTTCCATGCGGGCTTCTTGCAGGGAATCAGTTGTCCTCCGCCGGCTCCACATTGGCCACGCCTGGGCGATCCACGGTTACCTCCTGCGCCATAAAGACCCGCCTCAGTGTCGGTGCGGTGCCCGGTTGATGGGTGACCCAAATTCTGGTGCACTGTCCCACTTTGACTGCCCAGCGTCGAAATATTGGGTTTCTGGACTCGTTGCTGCTCATTTTATCTAAGTCAGCTAATGAGACAGTCAGTTTACCGTTTTATTCGTGAGGGTGGGTTCTCTCATTTGATCAAAGTATTAGCGCATGTCCATTATCCCTCTGTGTCCTCCACCCTAGCGCTTCTAGGGGTGGAGATTTTAATGTGTTGCAGGGTGGCTGGCTTTTCCTTTTTCTTTTTATTCTCGTGGTCGGCCAGCCGCTGTAATCGGCTTTGTTTTACTCTCTAAATGGAACAAAAAGACAAAACGCTAAAACAGTAGTGTTCGTTTCCTTTCTTGTGGGTTTTTTCCCTTTCTTGTGGGTTTTTTCCCTTTCTTGTGGGTTTTTTCCCTTTCTTGTGGGTTGGTTTTTTTCCCTTTCTTGTGGGTTTTTTCCCTTTCTTGTGGGTTGGTTTTTTTCCCTTTCTTGTGGGTTGGTTTTTTTCCCTTTCTTGTGGGTTGGTTTTTTTCCCTTTCTTGTGGGTTGGTTTTTTTCCCTTTCTTGTGGGTTGGTTTTTTTTCCCTTTCTTGTGGGTTGGTTTTTTTTCCCTTTCTTGTGGGTTGGTTTTTTTTCCCTTTCTTGTGGGTTGGTTTTTTTTCCCTTTCTTGTGGGTTGGTTTTTTTTCCCTTTCTTGTGGGTTGGTTTTTTTTCCCTTTCTTGTGGGTTGGTTTTTTTTCCCTTTCTTGTGGGTTGGTTTTTTTTCCCTTTCTTGTGGGTTGGTTTTTTTTCCCTTTCTTGTGGGTTGGTTTTTTTTCCCTTTCTTGTGGGTTGGTTTTTTTCCCTTTCTTGTGGGTTGGTTTTTTTCCCTTTCTTGTGGGTTGGTTTTTTTTCCCTTTCTTGTGGGTTGGTTTTTTTTCCCTTTCTTGTGGGTTGGTTTTTTTTCCCTTTCTTGTGGGTTGGTTTTTTTTCCCTTTCTTGTGGGTTGGTTTTTTTTCCCTTTCTTGTGGGTTGGTTTTTTTTTCCCTTTCTTGTGGGTTGGTTTTTTTTCCCTTTCTTGTGGGTTGGTTTTTTTTCCCTTTCTTGTGGGTTGGTTTTTTTTCCCTTTCTTGTGGGTTGGTTTTTTTTTCCCTTTCTTGTGGGTTGGTTTTTTTTTCCCTTTCTTGTGGGTTGGTATTTTTTTCCCTTCTTGTGGGTTGGTATTTTTTTCCCTTCTTGTGGGTTGGTATTTTTTCCCCTTCTTGTGGGTTGGTATTTTTTCCCCTTCTTGTGGGTTGGTTTTTTTTCCCTTTCTTGTGGGTTGGTTTTTTTTCCCTTTCTTGTGGGTTGGTTTTTTTTCCCTTTCTTGTGGGTTGGTTTTTTTTCCCTTTCTTGTGGGTTGGTTTTTTTTCCCTTTCTTGTGGGTTGGTTTTTTTTCCCTTTCTTGTGGGTTGGTTTTTTTTCCCTTTCTTGTGGGTTGGTTTTTTTTCCCTTTCTTGTGGGTTGGTTTTTTTTCCCTTTCTTGTGGGTTGGTTTTTTTTCCCTTTCTTGTGGGTTGGTTTTTTTTCCCTTTCTTGTGGGTTGGTTTTTTTTCCCTTTCTTGTGGGTTGGTTTTTTTTCCCTTTCTTGTGGGTTGGTTTTTTTTCCCTTTCTTGTGGGTTGGTTTTTTTTCCCTTTCTTGTGGGTTGGTTTTTTTTCCCTTTGTTGTGGGTTGGTTTTTTTTCCCTTTGTTGTGGGTTGGTTTTTTTTCCCTTTGTTGTGGGTTGGTTTTTTTTCCCTTTGTTGTGGGTTGGTTTTTTTTCCCTTTGTTGTGGGTTGGCTTTTTTTCCCTTTGTTGTGGGTTGGCTTTTTTTCCCTTTCTTGTGGGTTGGTTTTTTTTCCCTTTCTTGTGGGTTGGTTTTTTTTCCCTTTCTTGTGGGTTGGTTTTTTTTCCCTTTCTTGTGGGTTGGTTTTTTTTCCCTTTCTTGTGGGTTGGTTTTTTTTCCCTTTCTTGTGGGTTGGTTTTTTTTCCCTTTCTTGTGGGTTGGTTTTTTTTCCCTTTCTTGTGGGTTGGTTTTTTTCCCTTTCTTGTGGGTTGGTTTTTTTCCCTTTCTTGTGGGTTGGTTTTTTTTCCCTTTCCTGTGGGTTGGTTTTTTTTCCCTTTCTTGTGGGTTGGTTTTTTTTCCCTTTCTTGTGGGTTGGTTTTTTTTCCCTTTCTTGTGGGTTGGTTTTTTTTCCCTTTCTTGTGGGTTGGTTTTTTTTCCCTTTCTTGTGGGTTGGTTTTTTTTCCCTTTCTTGTGGGTTGGTTTTTTTTCCCTTTCTTGTGGGTTGGTTTTTTTTCCCTTTCTTGTGGGTTGGTTTTTTTTCCCTTTCTTGTGGGTTGGTTTTTTTTCCCTTTCTTGTGGGTTGGTTTTTTTTCCCTTTCTTGTGGGTTGGTTTTTTTTTTCCCTCCCTCTCTTGTGGGTTGGTTTTTTTTTTCCCTCCCTCTCTTGTGGGTTGGTTTTTTTTTTCCCTCCCTCTCTTGTGGGTTGGTTTTTTTTTTCCCTCCCTCTCTTGTGGGTTGGTTTTTTTTTTCCCTCCCTCTCTTGTGGGTTGGTTTTTTTTTTCCCTCCCTCTCTTGTGGGTTGGTTTTTTTTTTCCCTCCCTCTCTTGTGGGTTGGTTTTTTTTTTCCCTCCCTCTCTTGTGGGTTGGTTTTTTTTTTCCCTCCCTCTCTTGTGGGTTGGTTTTTTTTTTCCCTCCCTCTCTTGTGGGTTGGTTTTTTTTTTCCCTCCCTCTCTTGTGGGTTGGTTTTTTTTTTCCCTCCCTCTCTTGTGGGTTGGTTTTTTTTTTCCCTCCCTCTCTTGTGGGTTGGTTTTTTTTTTCCCTCCCTCTCTTGTGGGTTGGTTTTTTTTTTCCCTCCCTCTCTTGTGGGTTGGTTTTTTTTTTCCCTCCCTCTCTTGTGGGTTGGTTTTTTTTTTCCCTCCCTCTCTTGTGGGTTGGTTTTTTTTTCCCTCCCTCTCTTGTGGGTTGGTTTTTTTTTTCCCTCCCTCTCTTGTGGGTTGGTTTTTTTTTCCCTCCCTCTCTTGTGGGTTGGTTTTTTTTTTCCCTCCCTCTCTTGTGGGTTGGTTTTTTTTTTCCCTCCCTCTCTTGTGGGTTGGTTTTTTTTTCCCCTCCCTCTCTTGTGGGTTGGTTTTTTTTTTCCCTCCCTCTCTTGTGGGTTGGTTTTTTTTTTCCCTCCCTCTCTTGTGGGTTGGTTTTTTTTTCCCTCCCTCTCTTGTGGGTTGGTTTTTTTTTTCCCTCCCTCTCTTGTGGGTTGGTTTTTTTTTTCCCTCCCTCTCTTGTGGGTTGGTTTTTTTTTTCCCTCCCTCTCTTGTGGGTTGGTTTTTTTTTTCCCTCCCTCTCTTGTGGGTTGGTTTTTTTTTTCCCTCCCTCTCTTGTGGGTTGGTTTTTTTTTTCCCTCCCTCTCTTGTGGGTTGGTTTTTTTTTTTCCCCCCCCTTTCTTGTGGGTTGGTTTTTTTTTTTCCCCCCCCTTTCTTGTGGGTTGGTTTTTTTTTTTTCCCCCCCCTTTCTTGTGGGTTGGTTTTTTTTTTTTCCCCCTCTTTCTTGTGGGTTGGTTTTTTTTTTTTTCCCCCTCTTTCTTGTGGGTTGGTTTTTTTTTTTTTCCCCATCTTTCTTGTGGGTTGGTTTTTTTTTTTCCCCCTTTCTTGTGGGTTGGTTTTTTTTTTCCCCCTTTCTTGTGGGTTGGTTTTTTTTCCTTTCTTGTGGGTTGGTTTTTTTTCCCTTTCTTGTGGGTTGGTTTTTTTTCCCTTTCTTGTGGGTTGGTTTTTTTTCCCTTTCTTGTGGGTTGGTTTTTTTTCCCTTTCTTGTGGGTTGGTTTTTTTTCCCTCTCTTGTGGGTTGGTTTTTTTTCCCTCTCTTGTGGGTTGGTTTTTTTTCCCTCTCTTGTGGGTTGGTTTTTTTTCCCTCTCTTGTGGGTTGGTTTTTTTTCCCTCTCTTGTGGGTTGGTTTTTTTTCCCTCTCTTGTGGGTTGGTTTTTTTTCCCTCTCTTGTGGGTTGGTTTTTTTTCCCTCTCTTGTGGGTTGGTTTTTTTTCCCTCTCTTGTGGGTTGGTTTTTTTTCCCTCTCTTGTGGGTTGGTTTTTTTTCCCTCTCTTGTGGGTTGGTTTTTTTTCCCTCTCTTGTGGGTTGGTTTTTTTTCCCTCTCTTGTGGGTTGGTTTTTTTTCCCTCTCTTGTGGGTTGGTTTTTTTTCCCTCTCTTGTGGGTTGGTTTTTTTTCCCTCTCTTGTGGGTTCGTTTTTTTTCCCTCCCTCTCTTGTGGGTTGGTTTTTTTTCCCTCCCTCTCTTGTGGGTTGGTTTTTTTTTTTCCCTCCCTCTCTTGTGGGTTGGTTTTTTTTTTTCCCTCCCTCTCTTGTGGGTTGGTTTTTTTTTTTCCCTCCCTCTCTTGTGGGTTGGTTTTTTTTTTTCCCTCCCTCTCTTGTGGGTTGGTTTTTTTTTTTCCCTCCCTCTCTTGTGGGTTGGTTTTTTTTTTTCCCTCCCTCTCTTGTGGGTTGGTTTTTTTTTTTCCCTCCCTCTCTTGTGGGTTGGTTTTTTTTTTTCCCTCCCTCTCTTGTGGGTTGGTTTTTTTTTTTCCCTCCCTCTCTTGTGGGTTGGTTTTTTTTTTCCCTCCCTCTCTTGTGGGTTGGTTTTTTTTTTTCCCTCCCTCTCTTGTGGGTTGGTTTTTTTTTTTTCCCTCCCTCTCTTGTGGGTTGGTTTTTTTTTTTCCCTCCCTCTCTTGTGGGTTGGTTTTTTTTTTTCCCTCCCTCTCTTGTGGGTTGGTTTTTTTTTTTCCCTCCCTCTCTTGTGGGTTGGTTTTTTTTTTCCCTCCCTCTCTTGTGGGTTGGTTTTTTTTTTTCCCTCCCTCTCTTGTGGGTTGGTTTTTTTTTTCCCTCCCTCTCTTGTGGGTTGGTTTTTTTTTTTCCCTCCCTCTCTTGTGGGTTGGTTTTTTTTTTTCCCTCCCTCTCTTGTGGGTTGGTTTTTTTTTTTCCCTCCCTCTCTTGTGGGTTGGTTTTTTTTTTTTCCCTCCCTCTCTTGTGGGTTGGTTTTTTTTTTTTCCCTCCCTCTCTTGTGGGTTGGTTTTTTTTTTTTCCCTCCCTCTCTTGTGGGTTGGTTTTTTTTTTTCCCTCCCTCTCTTGTGGGTTGGTTTTTTTTTTCCCTCCCTCTCTTGTGGGTTGGTTTTTTTTTTTCCCTCCCTCTCTTGTGGGTTGGTTTTTTTTTTCCCCTCCCTCTCTTGTGGGTTGGTTTTTTTTTCCCCTCCCTCTCTTGTGGGTTGGTTTTTTTTTTTCCCTCCCTCTCTTGTGGGTTGGTTTTTTTTTTCCCCTCCCTCTCTTGTGGGTTGGTTTTTTTTTTCCCTCCCTCTCTTGTGGGTTGGTTTTTTTTTCCCTCCCTCTCTTGTGGGTTGGTTTTTTTTTTCCCTCCCTCTCTTGTGGGTTGGTTTTTTTTTCCCCCCCCTTTCTTGTGGGTTGGTTTTTTTTTTCCCCCCTTTCTTGTGGGTTGGTTTTTTTTTTCCCCCTTTCTTGTGGGTTGGTTTTTTTTTTCCCCTTTCTTGTGGGTTGGTTTTTTTTCCCCCTTTCTTGTGGGTTGGTTTTTTTTTTCCCCTCTTTGTCGCGGGTTTGTGTTACAAGATTTTGAGAATAAAACTTGTTCCTAATAAGACAGGAAGATCTGCAGCGTATAGGCACTTGGTGCAGGGAGTGGGAACTGTCCTTTAACATAAACAAATGTAATGCAATGCGAATACATAGAAAGAAGGATCCTTTATTGTATGATTATATGATAGCGGAACAAACACTGGTTGCAGTTACTTCGGAAAAATATCTGGGAGTATGCGTGCGGAACGATTTGAAGTGGAATGATCATATAAAATTAATTGTTGGTAAGGCGAGTACCAGGTTGAGATTCATTGGGAGAGTGCTTACAAAATGTAGTCCATCAACAAAGGAGGTGGCTTCCAAAACACTCGTTCGACCTATACTTGAGTATTGCTCATCAGTGTGGTGATCCGTACCAGATCGGGTTGACAGAGGAGATAGAGAAGATCCAAAGAAGAGCGGCGCGTTTCGTCACAGGGTTATTTGGTAACAGTGATAGCATTACGGAGATGTTTAATAAACTCAAGTGGCAGACTCTGCAAGAGAGGCGCTCTGCATCGCGGTGTAGCTTACTCGCCATGATTCTGAGGGTGCGTTTTTGGATGAGGTATCGAATATATTGCTTCCCCCTACTTACACCTCCCGAGGAGGTCACGAATGTAAAATTAGAGAAATTAGAGCGCGCACGGAGGCTTTCAGACAGTCGTTCTTCCCGCGAACTATACGCGACTGGAACAGGAAAGGGAGGTAATAACAGTGGCACGTAAAGTGCCCTCCGCCACACACCGTTGGGTGGCTTGCGGAGTATAAATGTAGATGTAGATGTAGGTACCAATGATTGGTAGTTTGGTCCTTCCCTCCACCCCCCACCCCACCCCCGTGGTTTAAACCAAGCAACCCCCCCTGCGGGTACGGTGGATTAGAATAGGCCCGCGGTATTCCTGCCTGTCGTAAGAGGCGACTAAAAGGAGTCCCTCCCCCTCACGGGGGTAGTTCGTGCCTGCGTCCAGAGACGGACGGTTCCACGACCTATCATCGTGGTCCATTTGGTTTTTTCACTTCTCGTTTCTTCCTTCCTTTTGTTGGTTCCTTTCTTTGCTCTTCTCCACCTCACTGTCTTCCTTACTCTCTTCCTTGCCGTATCCTTGCCTTCTCATTGCCTTTTTCTCCTTGCCTTCTCATTGCCTTTTTCTCCTTGCCTTCTCATTGCCTTTTTCTCCTTGCCTTCTCATTGCCTTTTTCTCCTTGCCTTCTCATTGCCTTTTTCTCCTTGCCTTCTCATTGCCTTTTTCTCCTTGCCTTCTCATTGCCTTTTTCTCCTTGCCTTCTCATTGCCTTCTTCCCCTTGCTTTCTCATTGCCTTCTTCCCCTTGCTTTCTCATTGCCTTCTTCCCCTTGCTTTCTCATTGCCTTCTTCTCCTTGCCTTCTCTGGTCTCCGCCTCGGCGTTTGAGACAGCCTGTCCTCTTTCTCCCTCTCTCTCTTCTTTTTCCTCTTCTTCCTTCCTTCCTCCCTGTGCGTGCCTGAAGGCCGACCCACGCGTTCTCACGCGTAGCCGGTGACGGGGTAACGCGTAATTCCCCACCCTGGGTAGACATGTAAGGCACGCGCGTACCCCCTGGTAAAGGCCAGGCCCGGGGAGGGGTGATTGCCTGAGCTGATACCTTCTGACCATGCCGATTGGTCCCTCCGTCTGTTTCTCGGGAGGTGTGACCTGAGGTGCAAACATTCACCTAAGGCGGGAGCGCCCTCTGAGAGGGTCCCCACAAGGAAGGAGCGCGCCATCGGAGACGCTGGCAATCATGGTGGATTCCTCCGCAATGGATTCTACTCCATCTCTTTCGACTTCGACCCAAAAACGGAAACGTGACCAGCCAACAGTGACAAAAGTACTACCGCCTGCCCCACAGTTCCTCGTAGTTTCTCGAACTGAGGACGGAAAGGATTTTTCCTCTGTCAACCCTTTCGTTATTCAGAAGGGCGTAGATGCCATAGCCGGATCTGTCAAATCCTGTACCAGGTTGCGTAACGGCACCTTATTACTAGAAACTGAGAATGCCTTTCAGGCACAAAAACTGCTTCGGGCCACCCTCCTGTACACGTTCCCTGTCCGGGTGGAGGCCCACCGAACTTTGAATTCGTCTCGTGGTGTGGTCTATACTGGCTCCCTCGACGGATTGACTGACGAGGAGCTTCAATCATTCCTCGCTGAGCAGGGCGTGACGGCTGTCCATAGGGTCATGAAAAAGGTCAACAATGACCTTGTACCGACCCGGACAATTTTCTTGACCTTCGATAGTGTTAAGCTGCCATCGCGCATCAAGGCGGGCTACGAGGTTATTTCTGTTCGCCCTTACGTCCCGACACCTACGCGCTGCTACCAGTGTCAGCGTTTCAATCACACTCGACAGTCTTGTTCCAATGCGGCTAAATGTGTCACCTGTGGCAGGGATGCCCATGAGGGTGACTGTCCACCTCCGTCTCCTCGTTGTGTGAACTGTCAGGGTGACCATGCCGCATCCTCCCGCGACTGTCCTGTCTATAAGGAAGAACGCTGTATCCAGGAAATTCGGGTCAAAGAGAGAGTGTCCACCTCGGCTGCTCGCAAGCTGTTGGCTAGTAGGAAGCCCACGCTGCTCCCAGCGGGGAAATACAGTACTGTCCTCGCCTCTCCTCGGACTACCCGGGAGGTAGCAACCCAGACATGCGATCTGACCTTCAGCACCACGGTCGTCCGTTCGGCCAGTGCTAAGATCGCGCGGTCGACGTCTCCTCTTCCTCCCATCACCCCACAGACACGAGCACCTTCCTCAGCTTCTGCTAAGACGAAGACACCGAAGTCAGATGCACGGGCCTTCAAGAAGGAACCATCCCGTGCAGACTTCCTCCGTACCTCGACCTCACAGCCTTCGACCGGTACTTCCACTACACGTCCTTCCAAAAAGGCGCATAGGAAGCACAGTTCTCCTTCCCCGCCACGGCGCATTTCTTCTCTTGCGCCACCCAGCGGCTGCCGCCCCAGGCCGTCATCCGTTTCGCCTGGCCGCACCGCTGGTAGCCGTACATCTGGCCGTTCACTGGCGGAGGAAGCTCCCCCTCCCGGCCATCCTCCCGAGATGGCCGATGACCCTATAGACCCAATGGACGATGACTGTCCGCCTACTGATAGCGGCGGCAGTGCTCGCTCGAAGCCGGGCCCTAAGCGGCCTTCGAGGTGACCACTTCTCTCATCTTTCTTTTCTTACGATGGCACTTATTCACTGGAATATTCGCAGCATTCGCTCCAACCGAGAGGACTTGAAGTTGCTGCTCCGCTTGCACCGTCCGCTTGTCGTAGCCCTCCAGGAAACGAAGCTACGCCCATGCGATCAAATTGCCTTGGCACACTACACCTCTGTGCGTTTTGACCTACCCCCTGTGGTAGGTATCCCAGCTCATGGAGGTGTTATGTTGGTGGTCCGGGATGATATTTACTACGATCCCATCACGTTGCACACCGGCCTGCCGGCAGTTGCCATCCGCATTACTCTCCCCACTTTTACGTTTTCCTTTTGTACCGTTTACACTCCATCGTCATCTGCCGTTACCAGGGCAGACGTGATGCAACTTATTGCTCAGCTACCTGCACCATTTTTGTTAACTGGAGACTTCAATGCCCACCATCCCCTTTGGGGCTCTCCAGCATCCTGCCCGAGGGGCTCCTTGTTAGCAGACCTTTTCAACCAGCTCGATCTTGTCTGCCTCAATACTGGCGCCCCTACTTTTCTTTCGGACACATCTCACACCTATTCCCATTTAGACCTCTCTATATGTACTCCCCAACTTGCACGCCGGTTTGAGTGGTATGCACTTTCTGATACATACTCGAGCGACCACTTCCCGTGTGTTATCCATCTCCTGCAGCATACCCCCTCTCCGTGCTTCTCTAATTGGACCATCTCCAAGGCAGACTGGGGGCTCTTCTCTTCCAGGGCGACCTTTCAGGATCAAACCTTTCCAAGCTGCGATCGTCAGGTCGCACACCTCACGGAAGTCATTCTCGCTGCTGCTGAATATTCCATCCCTCACCCTCCTTCTTCTCCACGTCGCGTACCGGTCCCCTGGTGGACCGCAGCATGTAGAGACGCTTTACGTGCTCGTCGACGTGCTTTACGCACTTTTAAACGCCACCCTACAGTGGCGAATTGTATCAATTATAAACGATTACGTGCTCAGTGTCGTCGAATTATCAAAGAAAGCAAGAAAGCCAGCTGGGCTGCTTTCACAAGCACCTTCAACAGTTTTACTCCTTCTTCTGTTGTCTGGGGTAGCCTGCGCCGGCTATCTGGCACTAAGGTCCACTCACCAGTTTCTGGCTTGAAGGTCGCGAATGACGTCCTTGTGGCCCCTGAGGCTGTCTCCAGTGCCTTCGGCCGCTTTTTCGCAGAGGTTTCGAGCTCCGCTCATTACCACCCTGCCTTCCTCCCCCGCAAACAGGCAGAGGAGGCTAGGCCACCTAACTTCCGCTCCTCGAATTGTGAAAGTTATAATGCCCCATTCACCATGCGGGAACTCGACAACGCACTTGGCCGATCACGGTCCTCTGCTCCAGGGCCAGATTCTATTCATATTCAGATGCTGAAGAACCTTTCTCCTGCGGGTAAAGGTTTTCTTCTTCGTACATACAATCGCATCTGGATTGAGGGACATGTTCCCGCATGCTGGCGCGAGTCTATTGTTGTCCCGATTCCTAAGCCGGGGAAGGACAAGCACTTGCCTTCCAGTTATCGACCTATCTCGCTTACCAGCTGTGTCTGTAAAGTGATGGAGCGAATGGTTAACTCTCGATTGGTTTGGCTGCTCGAGTCTCGACGCCTACTTACCAATGTACAATGTGGATTTCGTAGGCGCCGCTCTGCTGTTGACCATCTGGTTACCTTGTCGACCTTCATTATGAATAACTTCTTGCGGAAGCGCCCGACCGCGGCTGTGTTCTTTGATTTGGAGAAGGCTTACGACACCTGTTGGAAGGCGGGCATCCTCCGCACCATGCATACATGGGGCCTTCGCGGTCGCCTCCCTCTTTTTATTCGTTCCTTTTTAATGGATCGACAGTTCAGGGTACGTGTGGGTTCTGTCCTGTCCGACACCTTTCGCCAGGAGAATGGGGTGCCACAGGGCTCAGTTTTGAGCGTCGCTCTCTTCGCCATCGCGATCAATCCAATAATGGATTGCCTTGCAGCTGATGTATCAGGCTCCCTTTTCGTGGACGATTTTACCATCTATTGCAGCGCGCAGTGTACACGTGTCCTGGAGCGCTGTCTTCAGCGTTCTCTTGACCGTCTTTACTCCTGGAGTGTCGCCAATGGCTTCCGTTTTTCTGCCGAGAAGACGGTCTGTATTAACTTCTGGCGATACAAAGAGTTTCTCCCACCGTCCTTAAGACTCGGTCCCGTTGCTCTCCCAATCGTGGAGACAACCAAATTTTTAGGCCTTACATTTGACAGGAAACTTAGCTGGTCTCCACATGTGTCATATTTGGCCGCCCGTTGTACCCGTTCTTTAAATGTCCTCCGTGTTCTCAGTGGTCTGTCGTGGGGAGCGGATCGAACCGTCCTACTTCGTCTATATCGGTCGATCGTCCGCTCCAAGCTGGATTATGGGAGCTTCGTATACTCCTCTGCACGGCCAGCCATCTTACGCCGCCTCAACTCCATACAACATCGGGGTTTACGACTTGCGATCGGAGCATTTTATACCAGTCCCATAGAGAGTCTTCATGCTGACGCTGGCGAATTGCCACTCACCTACCGGCGCGATATACTGCTTTGTCGGTATGCCTGTCGGCTACTGTCAATGCCCGACCATCCGTCTTATCGTTCCTTTTTTGACGACTCTCTTGACCGTCAATACGGGTTGTATGTCTCTGCCCTGCTACCCCCTGGAGTTCGCTTTCGTCGCCTCCTTCAACACCTTACTTTTTCCCTCCCTGCAACCTTTCGAGTGGGCGAGAGCCGCACGCCACCTTGGCTCCAGGCTCAGGTCCGCGTTCACCTTGACCTCAGCTCGCTCCCAAAAGAGGTCACCCCCGGTTCGGTCTACCACTCCCGTTTTTTGGAACTTCGTTCGAAGTTCATCGACATGACTTTCATTTATACAGATGGCTCTAAGACCAATGACGGGGTCGGGTGTTCCTTTATTGTCGAGGCAAAAAGTTTCAAATACCGGCTCCATGGCCATTGTTCGGTCTTCACAGCTGAGCTCTTTGCCCTCTACCAGGCTGTTCTTTACATCTGCCGCCACCGACATTCTGCTTATGTCATCTGCTCAGATTCCCTGAGCGCCATCCAGAGCCTCAGTGATCCGTACCCGGTTCACCCTTTCGTACACCGGATCCAACGCTCTCTTCAGCAGCTGGTGGACGTCGGTTCTCCAGTTAGCTTTATGTGGGTTCCGGGCCATGTCGGTATCCCTGGGAACGAAGCTGCAGATGCCGCGGCCAAGGCTGCGGTCCTCCAGCCTCGAACAGCTTCTTGTTGCGTCCCTTCGTCCGATTTTAGCAGGGTGATTTGTCGGCGCATCTTATCTCTGTGGCATGCCGATTGGGCTGCACTTACCGACAACAAGCTTCGGGCCTTAAAACCTCTTCCCGTGGCTTGGACGTCCTCCTCACGCCCTTCTCGGCGGGAGGAGGTCGTTTTAGCCCGGTTAAGAATTGGACACTGCCGGTTCAGCCATCGCCATCTGCTGACGGCTGCGCCGGCGCCGTTCTGCCCATGTGGGCACTTGCTGACGGTTAGACACATTTTAATGTCCTGTCCAGATCTTAACACACTGCGCCTCGATCTTAACCTGCCAAATACTTTCGATGCCATTTTAGCGGATGACCCACGAGCAGCTGCTCGTGTTCTTCGTTTTATCAATTTGACACACCTCGCTAAGGACATTTGATGATGCTGTTTTTAAATCCTATGCCTGTCAGTCTGTCTTTTATCGTGTTTTCCCTTTTAGTTGTTGTGGTCAACTTGTGCCTCGCGGTGCATTCTTAGAGTAGTCAGGGCGCTAATGACCATTGAAGTTGTGCGCCCTAAAACCACAAAAAAAAAAAAAAAAAAAAAACCAAGCAACCAACCAACATAATGTGCAATAAACGGAATAAAAATATATATTCTGGAAGAAGCAGAAGTGAGCTTATAAAAACCACTAAGTAAATGAAGTGAAGGTACTGTGCTACCTTGGCAGCAAAAAATTTGTAACGCGTGGAACAAGGAGGATCGAACAAGACGACTAGCACAGGCACAGAGTGCATTACTGGACAAGGGAAGTATGCCAAAATCAAACACTGACGACGTACGTCTGGAGCACATCACACTTTCGTAACAGTACATCTTGCTTGCCATCGTGTTGATTTTTCAATTGGACACGGGAGCATGTGTAACTTTAACTGTTCATATGTGGCACTATTAAGTAGACTCACCACGCCAGTCAAAATGTAGCACACACCTAAATGTATATAACAAACATTAAATCCCAGTACCTGGACAGTGTAGTCGACGTACAGTAAATTTCACTGTCGTAGTGAGAGATTTGTGTTGCCATCAAGAGATAATAAAAATATTTTTGTCTTACCTTCGTTTGTCTTGGATGATAAGGCGAAAGAAAGTACATTGACTTATTAGAATACTTCTAATCCAAAAGACAGTGTAGGTAATTTGCTTAGTTTAGGAAATCAATTATTTTTCTGATGGATTTGGAAAAGTTAGTAATTTTGTAGCGCACATTACCGTGAAAGACAACGCACAGCCAACGTTTCTGGTTTCGGCCCATTCCCATTGCACTTTTTTAATTCACTAGCTTGTCTCGTAAAGCAAGACAGTGGTGTGATTGCTCCGATATAAGCTAATCAGTGGGCAAGTCCATTGGGTTCGATGCTTACGCCACCTGGTCGCATTTTTCTAGGCTTCAAAACTATCGTCACTACACAGCCATTGGCACTTACCCATTGCCTCGCCCTGTGAACTTAAGGATAGAAAAGTAACGGCCTGTGCCAAGTCTAAGATATGTTTCAAGCAGGTATATTTGCAAATACCACTAGATGAAGAATCACAATTTGTTAGTTCTTGTTGTTGTTGTTGATGTTGTTACACATTTAGGCCTGTTAGAGTAGTTGCATTTGCCCTTCGGCTGTGCTTCCGCACCCACCATTTTCCTACATTACGTCCGCCCACGGTAGCTGAGTGGTCAGCGCCACAGACTGTCAATCCTAAGGGCCCGGGTTCGATTCCAGGGTGGGTCGGAGATTTTCCCCGCTCGGGGACTAGGTGTTGTGTTGTCCTAATCATCATCATTTCATCCCCATCGACGCGCAAGTCGCCGAAGTGGCGTCAAATCGAAAGACTTGCACTAGGCGAACGGTCTACCCGACGGGAGACCCTCGTCACAAGCCATCATCCTACATTACTTTTGAACAGCTGACTGCTCAAGTGCCGTTCTGTTCGAACTACCTTGACGATATTGTCGTCTCTGGCAGTACGCCAGAGGAACACACTGCCAGTTTGAGTGTTATTTTCAGAGTGTTATCAGATGTAGGACTCAATTGTCGTCTCGAAAAGTGACTTTCTTCAGACAGAAGTACAGTACTTACGCCATCTGATAGTCAGGGCATGCACCGCCTCCGATCTCGTTCGCTTCCAATCCGTGAACTGAATATTCCTCGCCTATCACTGAACTATATTCAGATACACTGCAAGTTAACGTGCTACATTCGTTTCGTTTCATTCCGAACGATTCTCCCCTTCTCTCACCTCCCCCCACCCGTCCCCCGCCTCACCCCCTCCTAATGGCGTTCGCCACTCTTTGCGAAGGCTGGTGCCCTATGTTGGCCAAGCGCACACACGCCAGTGTTTTTCTCCTTCCTTGCTGCATGTCCATCCTCTTGCTATACTTCCTCCCCTCCCTTGGGCAACATGTCTAGGACGTCACCGGGATTCTTCTGCATTGTCTGTCGCAGAGCTAACAACAGTCTCACCTATGTTTGTCGCTCCCTTTTCCTTTCTCCGTTGCCCTCTCCTCTCGTTCCCCCGCTTCGGCGTTTGAGGTTCATCTTTTTCTTCGTCCTCCCTGAGCGCTCCTGAGGGCCGTCTCACGCGTCTGACGCGTAACAGGTGACTGGGTAATGCTTAATTCCCAGCCCTGGGTCGACAGCTACGGTTCGCACGTACCCACTGGTACGGGTCCAGGGAGGTATGATTGCCTGAGCTGCAACCTTCCCAAATTGCCGATTGGTCCCTCCGTCAGATGTGGCCTGAGGTGTGAAGAATGACCTAAGGCGGGTGCACCCCCTTGTGCATGGAGCCCCCAGTTGGAAGGAGCTTGCCGTCGGAGGTGCTGGTAATCATTGGGAAGATGATCGATTCATTGCGAGAAGATCCCCATCAGTGTTTACGAAACGTAAACGTCATCAGGCTAATGATTGAAAGACCCTTCACGCTGCACCATGGTTGCTCATAGTGTCGTGTGCTGAAGATGGTCAGTCTTTCTACACAGTAAACCCGTTTATTATTCAGAAAGTTGTTGATGCGATTGCTGGGCCTGTGAAATCCTGCTCTTGTTTATGGAATGGCACTTTGCTTTTGGAGATGGCTTCTGATTCTCAAGCACAACTGCTTGCTGCCTTGCTTTTCCATGGCTGCCCTGCCCTGTTTGCGTCGAGGCCATAGAACTTCGAATTCTTCCCATGGTGTAATTTACACCAGGCTACTCGATGGTCTAACCGAGGCTGAAATCCAACTTTACCTCTCTGATCAGGGTATCGCTGCCGTCCATCGTGTAATGAAAAAGGCAGATTCCTCCGTAGTACCCACCCGTACTCTCTTTGTCACCTTTGATAGTGGTGCTGCTGTCAAAGATCAAAGCAGGCTATGAAATCGTCACAGTCCGGCCATACAGTCCGAACCCGATGCACTGCTAAGAGTGCCATCGTTTCAACCACACTAGAACGTCTCATCGACACCGAGCCAAATGTGTAACCTTTGGTAGGGTTGCACACGATGGCGATTGTCTGCCGCCTCCTCCCTGCTGTATCAACTTCAATGGTGGCCATATCTCCTCCCCTCGGGATTATCCCGTGTATCTTGATGAGTGGGCTGTCAATGTGATGCGAGTAAAGGAAAAGGAGCCTTACCCAGTAGCTCGCACGCTATTTGCTAGTCGGAAACCCTGTGGTCTCCCGTCAAGAACAAAACTATGGGTGCTAGTTTCCCCTTCCTTCATGAAGGACATGGTCTAGCAAACATGCGACCTGAAATTCAGCTGTAAGGTAGTGAAATCGCCCAGTGTCAAAGCAACAGCGCCAGTCCCCTCCCCCCCCCCCATCTCGCTGTGCTACAAACCCTCAAACTCCCCCCTCAGGGGGCGAAGCCACCAGCTACACAACCAGTAGGCAGGAAAGGACAGGAGGAGTACTCCCATGAAGAATTCCTCCATTCCTCCAGCCAAACAGAAACTTATTCTAGCGGAATAATTCGATCCTTCCCGGTTAAAGGCAAACGGTCTTCTCATACGCCACCTCGAAGATCCTCTTCGATGGTGTCGACACGTGATACCTAAGCTCAGCCAGTCTCCGTGTCGCTGATGCCCGCCAACAACCGTTTTTCTGTATTGGACTCCACAGACAGACCACACAAGCACGCTGATGCTTCTGTGGACCCCATGGGGCAGGATCCTCCTGATTCTGTGCGCTGTAGTAGCGTCACCATCTCATGGGGATGTCATGCTGTTCATACGGGATGACATTCACAGTAAACCCACCTCCATGATTACATATCGTCGTTGCAGTTCGCCTTTTCCTTCCCCACATGACATTTTCCCCTCTGTACCATTTATGTCCCTCTGTCATTCGATGTCATCGTGGTAGACTTCCTTCAGATTATCGGACAGCTACCTCCTACATGTTTACTGCATCCCCTTTGCACCTCTCTGACAGGTCCTGGTAGAACAGCAACCTTGGATGACGTCTTAACGAACTGGAGCATCCACTTTCCTTTCCGACTCCTCGCACACCTGTTCTCATTTGGACCTATCATTTGGCACTGCCCAGCTTGCCCTTTGTCCTGAGTGGCCCATTCTTTCTGACATCTACTCGAGCGACCATTTCCGGTGTGCTCTGTTTGCTGACTCGTACCCCAGCTGCATGCACGCCCAAATGGCAACTTACCAAGGCTGATGGGCAGCTTTATTCCTACCTGGCGACTTTAGAAGAAAAAGATTTCCCCAGTTGTGATGACTAGGTGGGCTATCTCACCAACATTATCCTTACTGCTGCAGAACATTCCATTCCTCGCACTTCCTCTTGACCACGTCGTGTCCCAGTCCCTTGGTGGACTGAGGCATGCCGCGATGCAATTCGCGCGCGGAGGCGTGATCTCCACGTTTTTAACCGTTGCATGCATCTGTTTACAGTGAATGAAGTTTGCCATTGTAGACAAAGTGTCACAGTGTTCTTCGGGATAGCAAACGAGCAAGCTGTATTTCATTCACTAGTTCTTTTAACAGTTCCACCACTTTCTCTGTCATGTGGGAAAACTACCGACAGCTCTCCGGGACCAAGATCCATTCCCCAATTTCCGGTCTCACAGTAGCAGACGATGTTACTGTGGACCCTATTGCGATCTCCTACTCCTTGGGCCACCATTTTGCTGAAGTTTCGAGCTCTTCCCACTATCACCCTGCCTTCCTCCATCGGAAACGAGCGGAGTAGGCTCGGGCGATACCCTTCTCTTCTCCGAATCGTGAGTGCTAGAATGCTGCGTTTACTAGCTAGATCATGCTCTCACTACATCCCGATCCTCCGCCCTAGTGCCGGATGCCATCCACATAAAGATGTTGCAGCACCTTTCTCTTGCGGGCAACCACTTCCTGCTTAACACTGCACAACGTCCGGAAAATGTGCCCTCCGCCCAGATGCGGGCGTGAGCCACCATCATAACCATATGAGTCTGGTAAGGACAAAAACCTTCCTTCTAGCCACCACTCCATCTCTAACCAGCTGTGTTTGCAAGGTGATGGAATGTATGATTCATGCCTGGCTGCTATGGTGGTTAGTCTCGCAACTTATTAACCACTGCAGTGTGGATTTCGAGTGTGCAGTTATGCAGTTGACCATCTCGTCACTATCCACCTGTGTCAAGAGTGGTTTTCCGCAGTAATCAGACTGTGGCCGTGTTGTTAGACACGGAGAAGGTGTTAAACACCTGCTGGAGGACTGGTATCCTCTGTACTCTCTACACGTGGAGCTTCCATGACTGCCCACTCCGTTCGCTTCATGAAGTCATGAAACACAGTTTTCAAGGTACGTGTGGGTTCTGCTTTGCTGAATAAAGGTATTCGACAAATCGGTGTGCCTCCTAAGCGTTGTCCTCTTTGCTATCGCCACTAACTCTGTAATGGCATGCCTCCTCCTGGGCATCTCCGGCTTCTTTTTCTTGACGATTTTGCCGTCTATTGCAGTTCTCCACGAACTATTGTCATAGTGCAGCGTCTTCAGCAATGTCTCGATCGTTTTCACTCGTAGAGCATAGACAACAGGATTAGTTTCTCCACACACTACCATTTGTATGAATTTCTGGCTGAGCAATTGGTTTCTTCCCAAATCTTTATATCTTGGGTCTGTTGCTCTTCCATTCGATGAAGCTACGAAATTCCTGGGGCTCATGCTCGATAGGGCATTTCCTGCGCTCTCTGCCGGCCGGTCTGACCGAGCGGTTCTAGGCGCTACAGTTTGGAACCGCGAGGCCACTACGGTCACAGGTTCGAATCCTGCCTCGGCCATGGATGTGTGTGATGTCGTTTGGTTAGTTAGGTGTAAGTAGTTCTAAGTTCTAGGGGACTGATAACATCGGAGGTAAAGTCCAATAATGCTCTGAGCCTTTGAACCATTTTTCTGCGCCCTCCCACGTGCTTACCTGGCAGCCCACTGCATGTGGTCCCTCAATGTCCTAGGTGTCTCCAGTGGTACTTCCAGGAGAGCAGATCGAACCACCCTCTCTTTTTGTGTACCGGACCCTTGTCCATTCGAAACTGGCCTGTGGGTGTTTCGTTTATACATCTGCACATCTTTCCCTGTTACGCTGTCAATACTATCCATCAACGTGGCATCCGTTGGGCCACTGGTGCCTTCTGCACTAGCCCGGTTGAGTGTCTGTACACAGAAGCTGCCAAACCACCACTGTCCTACTGCCGTGACACTCTCCTCAACAGATGCGCATACCGTTTGTCATGGGTGGCAATCCATGTATGCCTCTTTCTTCGAAGACGCCTGGTTGTCAGTAAGGGACGTAACACAAGAGGGACATCTCTTGGAGTTCGCTTTCGGTCCTTTCTCCGTCAGCTTAACTTGACGCTAGCTGCAACTTTCCCAGTGGGTTTAAACCCTTCACCACCTTGGCTTCGTGTGGCGGCACGTGTTCACCTTGGCGTTCATTCGTTTCCTGAGGACACTACTCCAGCCTCGCCTTACCGCCTTCAATTTCACGGCCTTCGCAGGTGCCACGTCGCAGGGAATGGACTACATGCACATTGTTTTAAATGACACATTATACTGTCTGGCAAATGTGTTATCCCTGGTCGTATTCTACATTGTGTTGAATTACTAACCGCTGAGCACAGACTAACAATGTTACCAGATTCAATGGAAAAGACACCATTGAGTATTTGTAGTTAACATCCTAGTTGACCAAATCCAGCATCTACGTAGTAACATATGTTTGTGAAGCGCTTTGACATTACTAGCGCCGGATCTACGGAAGCGCTTACATGTTCTCTACGAATTTTGTATTTGTCCTTCTTTGCACACGTTCATTATCCCCTTGTAGTCGCATTTGGCAAGGGTCCCCTACATTTGACAAATATTCTGTATGGAACTGTATGGCTCTGAGCACTATGGGACTCAACTGCTGTGGTCATAAGTCCCCTAGAACTTAGAACTACCTAAACCTAACTAACCTAAGGACAGCACACAACACCCAGCCATCACGAGGCAGAGAAAATCCCTGACCCCGCCGGGAATCGAACCCGGGAACCCGGGCGTGGGAAGCGAGAACGCTACCGCACGACCACGAGATGCGGGCTGACAAATATTCTACGATAGATCAAACGAATGTATGAAACTAAGAAACTGCAGTCGTCAAAGCAGACTACTTACAAGACATGTTTTACGTTGTTACATGTGTCCTCTTTGAGTGATAAGACTGTAACAATTTGTGTGTGAATTCAGCTTCATGTGGCCACACTCAGATATTTGTATGAGTTGGCTGAACGCAGATACGAGTCGTTGATGTAGTTTCTTGGAACATTTAGGACGAGATGCCAATCCTTGAACTGCAGGATAGTTCGCATTAAGTCACAGCTTTGTTACTGAAGCAGTTGGGTAATACTAACACTTTGACAACAGCGGCTCCAGTGATATGGGCGGAGTGTGTTAAGACTTAGTTTCCTGCCACCAGGTGTCGGGTCGGTGGCTTGGGGGTGGCTGGAGTCGCCGACTCTGCGGACTCAGATAGGCAGAAATCTCTACAACCGCGAGAGAGAAGACAGTGACGTTCCTTCCCAGAATCCTGGACTTTAATTAAGCGCCGTGTTCTCCAGTATGAGGACGATCTCTACACTTCTTGTAAAGGACCTTACACGAAATCTTCCAGATTGATGAATATGTAGGAACAACCCTTATAATCATAAAAGAAACTAGGTAATATGTTTACCTGTAAAATTCACCAACTAGTGACGAAACTAAGAGTACAGGAAACATAACATTGCTGTAAGCGGAAGTGTGCGTCTTCCTGTCAAAGATCACAAATATCGAGATCCAAGGAAAAGACTTGCAAAAGCAACACATTTATTACAAGATCGTCTCTCTGTCTAATAAAAAACACTATCAACTCAGCATTGCATTAACTCAAGAACGACGCATTTCTCCCGTGTAGGGCATCGTCAGGTTATCTGAAAACGTAAGGGGGCGACGACATTACAATAAAGCCGGCGTGGTCCTATCCTAGAGTACTATAAAGCTAACTTTGATTTTAAACACTCATACCGAGAAACGTGGTGTAATTTTATTCTATAACTGAAAAAATCAGAAATTTTCTGCCGAAAGCACGCATCAAGAAGGTATGATAACGAATAAAACGTACTAAAAGACAACCCATAGGGAAAAGAATATTAAATTAGTGAAATAAAATCATCGGGATGAGGCACGAGTAGACAACGGAGTGACCGAGGAAAAAAAAAAGTCGTAGCGGCGCAGAACACGACCTGACGCGGAAATTCTAAACACAGCCGTGCTCTATAACGACGGCAGAGACCCGGCTGTATGCAAATAGTGTTCACATACCAATAACGGCTATGCAATGTGTTGGGCTACTAGTTATGACAGCCTCGATGCACCACCACCGTAGAGTGTACAGCCTAAGAGTAAAATTGAAATAGTGGTGGATAAATTAAGAAATAAATAAAAAATAATTGGGCATATGGCTACACACACACACACACACACACACACACACACACACACACACACAATGCAAGACATGCTAGATAGAAAGCTATGCACCGAGACATCGAAAACTCTGATACTCAAAAGCAGTGTGAAAAAATTAGTCTTATACTTTGGGTTAAAATACGAAGAGCAATAAAATAAGGCTAGAAGATGATGATGCTAAAAAAGGCAGAATAAAAATGCATTCACATGATGGGGCCCAAAGGCTGGTAATGAAAATGCAAAAACTAATAAACTGTTATAAGGAAGGAAACATCATAGGAACCTGATTTTTGCGTTATAACTGTTCATTAGTTTTTACATTTTAACAGTTTCGACCTCTTAAGGGTTTTGTACCTCAATCTGCTTTGTGTTCCCGACTGTAGATGGCTGGTGGCCGCTGGATTTAATGTGCTCAGCGAAGGCAGAAGTGTGCTTAAGGGGAGCCGTACCGCCCAAAATGACAAAATTTGACATTTCTACTTTTATGCAAATTATGAAAATATGGATGTTTGTGCTTAATTTGCTGTTAATATTTTCAGATATTTAAATAATGAAATATTTATTTAAAATGGTTTTATTGAATCATGCAATCACATTTCCGAGAATTTTGTTTTCCATCATTTCGCATATTTGCATTTTTCTCGGGAACTATATAGTCTAGAAGGCTGTGATTTCTTTTGTTTTGTAGAGAATTGTCCGTTCCATAAGTTTCTTACGCTGGTGGTACTTCGCAGTAAACTCTTTGAGCTGTACATTTGTTTGTTTTTGACATCAGTTATCCACTAGCTGTGTTTTAGTTTCTGAGTTTCCTGTGATACCTTTTGGTTTTGTCATGACGAAAACTGTTTAAAAATGAAACAAAGGAAACACAGATACTACAGAACAAATATAGCAGCAGTAAAGAGTATCACGCCCTTCGGCGCTAACCAATTTGAGGAGTAAGAGGACTGTCACTATTTACAACAAGAGTGCTTCCAAGAAAGAACTGCTGGGTAATGTAAAATACAACGCAGCTTCAGACAGTGGAGTAAACTGCAATATCATTATTAATCTCCATATACTTAGTGTCAAACAGTGTGTTGTCATACAAGCTTTTCAGAAATTTCAATATCCCTTCCACATATCTCAGCTATCTCAACGCATTGGTCTGGCGTGCACTTTGAAATGTACAAGCGAAAAGACTTTACAAATAATGTGTTTAAAGACTTCAGACGTAAGGGTAAAGAACGGACTTTTTGATATTGATCTACGATACTTCTATGGACTTACACGCATAAGAAATGGCCATTACGCTGGTAAGGTTTTTTGTGACTTGCTGAACCTCCCTAGTCTATTAAATACAACTCCATAGCACACGCCTTGACACTACTGCTTACTATGGAGTCAATGACTACAGCAGAAGAACAGGCTGTAGCAGAAAAGTAGTCCTGGCGTAGCAATATCATTCGGTGGATCCTGGCAAAAAGAGGTTTCCAGTCAAAGAATTCATGTGCATCTATTATCGGCATCGACAATGAGAAAGTGTTGGATGTTGTGTTGACCACGTACTGTCAGGGTTCTAGGCAAGCAGGCAAGAGTACTGAAATGCAAACTAAGCACGAAATGAATTGTCAGAGAACCTATGAAGGAACTAGTGGAGCGATGGAGGTTGCTTCTGCAGTGAAAATGAAAATGTTCTAACGTTCCCAGCATGACCGTGCTGTTCGCTACACGAGTTTTCTTGGGGGATGGAGACTTACGATCGTATAAGGCAGTGGTGGAGAGTAAACCCTATGGTGATTTGTCAATTACAAAACTAGTGCATTAATCATGTGCAAAAGAGGATGGGGACGAGACTACGTAGACTCAAACAGCAGTTGGGAAGTACCAAGTTATCTAATGGTCTGATCAATTTATCAGTCAGTCGACACCTTATACTCAGATTACACAGCATAATGGTATGAGCAATTTACCTCTGTTACTTCTAATAGCCACACAGCTCTCTGCATATCACCTGATTTATTTTCACAAGCTGTCTACAGATGCTGAACCAATACACAATCTGTGTTCCACTGAATGGTGTAAATAGTTCAAGGCAAAAGAGGGTAAAGTAGAAAAACAGGATTCATGGCAAGTATAACAGCATTTGGTATAGTACTTTTGTGCGTGAAAGTTTCATCATCTTGCCCAACCAGAGCAGTTGAAGAAATGTCTCAAGGGCAAAATACAAAATGAGAATGAATCATTTAACAATGTTGTATGGTCAAGGATACACATTTTTTGGTTTGTTGGAAGATCAGTCTTTGAACTTGGCTATTCAGAAAGAGTAAGAACAGCACCCAAAACACGATCATTAAGACTACTGGTTTTGGAATATCTTGGCATTCATAAAGGTTACAACACCACTGAAAGCGTGATGGACTTGGACCAACTGCGGATCATGAAGGCAGCGGTTGCAACAAACAATGTCAACAGAAGTCAGATCCAAGAGGAGGGCAGTACTGGGTGAGGAAGATGGAGGGGATGAGGACTACCATCCAGGAGGATTCTAACATTTTCTTTATGTATCAATTGGCTGTGTATAAAACTTTTTTCTTTAAACGCAATTTTCTCAACATAACATTTTTCAGTATAAAAGCCCCTTTTCTCAGAAACTTCCGAATCTAAATCAATGAATTATTTACCACATAACATACATATTTACTGTAATAGTTAGAGCTACACCATCATTCCACTACTACTAAAGCAAAATTCAAGAAATTAAAATTGTATTGCTCTACAATCACTTCGAAACTTTAGGGAAAATCATAATTTGTTTAGTATAAACATAACGTTTTCCCAGTTATTTTAGTCACACAACATGGGAGTACATGTGATAAAAACATCACATTTTTATACTGAACAGTTCCTGAGAAAACGAGGCATTTATATAGCCAATTTAACATTGTCGAGATACGGTGGTACGGCTCCCCTTAACATGTTCCTTCGCATTGAGTAAGTGCCCCTGAAACATAATTTTAAAAGCCCTTCTGCTCTGACCAGTATAAGCTGCTTGACATTCACAGCACTCGAGCATATATATGCCACAGGCAGAATATATATCTTTATGGGGACGCCCATAGTGAATGTATTGGTATTGGATTTTGTTAGAGGTGCCGTACGCTATTCTTATTTCTTGACCACGAAAGTGTTTAGCTATGACATAGTACACATTACCTAAAAAGGAAGCTGAACAAACCAGGAATTTTGAGGTGCAGCCCTGAGAGAGGTTTCTCGGTCGCGTGGCGACGTTTTTT